>NC_138045.1:37404841-38072156 GCF_964106645.2 Podarcis pityusensis | reverse complement strand
CTACCCCTGCAAAAAAACTAAATAACCGTGGCCGACCTAGCGGCGGTTTGGTCACTTTTATTCCTATAGAGCAAGGGTACAGGGTGCGACAACTGCAGTGGATGAAGAACAACAATTTTCAGATTTTACTTATCTCCAATAACACAGGAGGAGATCTTCTATGTTTCAACGTTTATATTCCCCCCATGTGTACTTCCTCTCAGACAGTACAAATCTGGGAAGATTTGGAGTCATGCTTGGAGAAGGCCAAAATAGAATTTCCTGACTGGAACATCCTGCTGGCAGGTGACTTTAATGCCAGGATAGGCAGCGACATCAATTCGTATGGCTCCAAAACCCAGTTTTTACCAGAGGCAGACTGGTTTATCCCTTGGAGTTCTGATGAAAAGGTCTTGAATAAGGCAGGTATTACATTACTGGAGATTGCTTTTAAGCATAATTTGTACAACCTGCATGGTACTTACATGGATAGGTCAGGAGGTTTCTTCTCTTTTATCGGCCCTCGTGGTGCAAGTGTGATTGACCATATCCTGGTCTCTCCAACAATTTTGGAGAGGGCACAGGGTCTCAGCACTTTTAACAGAACTGAGAGCGACCATCTTCCTAGAGCAATATCACTAACTCCCCTCGAATCAGGGGGATTACAACATCTACATTGTGCAGCCCCTCCTCAAGCACCGGCCCCACGCAGGCGTAAATGGAACAGCGAGCTGGAGCTTAAAATCAATCAACACCTGCACTCTCCAGATTTATTGGTTCTGAGAGACCAGTGTCCTTTACCTAACTTTGATCCTTTTTCACTATATCAGCGGGTCTCAGAGTCCCTTTTCCCATTTCTTATAAACACCAGGCCTCCCAAACAACATAACAAATCGGGGGTCTGGTTTGACAAAGACTGCCGGAAGCTAAGATCCCTGCTTAGGAAACAACAAAATAAGGTAAAACAGGAGAGGACTTTGTCATCTATGGTAAATTTCCACAGATGGCGCTCTCACTATAAAAACACCTTAAAACTCAAGAAATCCCTTTACAGGAAGGAACAATGGGAGGCACTTGATAAGGCGATTAAATCGCGAGACGATAGAAAATTCTGGGCAATAGTAGCACAGGGAGTCTCATCCAAAGGAAAAATTGTAAACAGCAGTATTCCATCCGATGTGTGGTATCAACACTTTCTCAAGCTATACACACTCTCAAATACTGCTAATTTGAGTCCGTTCCTCCCATTGAAGAATGAGCATCTAGCTAGTTGGGATCCTGTTACGGAATCAGAGTGCCTACAGCTAATTAAAACTTTAAAAAATGGCAAAGCTCCTGGTGAGGACATGATCCCCCCTGAGGTTTTTAAATCAAATGCCCAATGGTGGGCCATCTTTTTGGCCAAACTTTTTACGGCAATAAACAACACATGTAAAATCCCAGCAAACTGGAAACTAAGTGTGGTAGTCCCTATCTATAAGAAGGGAGACATTCAAGATCCAGCAAACTACCGCCCTATAAGCCTTCTGGACATCGCATACAAACTTTATACCCGGTACTTATTAAACAAGCTGGTAGATTGGGCGGACCATTCTAACCTGTTCAACCAGGAACAGGCAGGATTTAGAAAGGGCCACAATACGATAGGTCACTGCATGGTACTACAGACCCTGGTAGCTAAATATGCAAAAGCGTATAAGAGCAGACTCTTTGTGGCCTTCGTTGACTTGACATCTGCCTTCGACTCAATCTGTAGAGATAGACTATGGAAAAAATTATATGAAACGGACATTGACAGACGACTTTTAAAAATTCTCAGAGAGTTACATACAGACATTACAGTCAAAATCAGAACTGGGTCATCGGGAACTCTTACGGACCCACTGCCATTGGGGAAAGGGGTCAAACAGGGATGCCTGCTAGCCCCATTTCTTTTTAACTTTTATATAAACGACATTGTTCAGTACATGGCAAAGTACAAGTCATCGGCTCCAGCCCTTGAAGGTAAACGCCTGAATATTTTGCTATATGCCGATGACATGGTTTTAATGGCACTCACCCGAAGAGGCTTACGCAGCATGCTGGAGGGGATCGCAGCCTACTGTTCCCATAATTCACTAAAGATAAACCATGACAAAACAAAAATTGTGGTGTTCACTAGAGCTCTCCACACCTTTAGATGGTCTTTAGATGAACATGTGATTGAACAGTGCCCTTTTTTTAAATATCTGGGTGTTACATTCCAGGCTACATCTAGCTGGCTAGCCCACTTTAAGGCTGTAACCATCCTAACACGAAGAACAATTGGTGTTTTGCTTAGTTTCTTCCATACCAGGGGAGGACAATTGGTGATCCCGGCATTAAGAGCTTTTGTTGGGAAAGCTATTCCCCAGATGTTATATGGGATAGAACTCTGGGGGTGGAACCAGAGGCTGTTGGAACGGCTTGAAATTTTGCAAAACTACTATCTCAAGAGGATTCTAGGCCTTCCTCAAGGAATCCCAGCAGCTTTCTTGAGGGTGGAGGTTGGTTTACCCTCTGTGTCTGCCAGGGCCCACTTAAGATTCCTACGATTTTACATCAACCTTGCAAACACTTCAAACACCTTATTGGCCAAACAAGCCTTTGTATCTTTTCAAAAGAACACCACTTGGCGCCAAAACTTATCTGAGATCCTGGTTAGATACACCCTACCGGAGTTTAATATCCTCAAACGGTGGAGCCCGGACAAACTCCGGAAATGGATCCTGGAGAGAGACGCTCTGTTAGATACCACAAAAATACAGATCCCAGGGTCCTCCCACTGGTTTCCCCGACTGAAAGCAGTCAAAATCTGCGCCAATTACTTGGCGAATATCACCAATCCCACTCTTCGGAGAGCCTTTACTATGGCCCGTTTTCAAACCATTCCTACGGCCTATCTGTCAGGCAGATATGCAAAAATCCCAGTAGAGCAGCGGATATGTCCTTGTTATATGAGAACCAAAGAGGATCTCATACATTACATGTTGTATTGTCCCATCTATTCGGCCTTCAGGGATGCGATGTTACAAACTATTCCCAAATCAATAGTCAACTCTGAGGACCAAGTAAAGTTTTTACTGGTGGACGCTGATCCACGGATTTCTCACGTGGTAGCGGTCTTTGTGGTGAAGGCTATGAAAACTAGGGTATGGTTCCTGGATGAAACGGTGAGGTCCCTCCCATTGCTCTCCTAACCTGTTGTTGTATCTTCTTCCCTGAATGGTGGGGTTTATTGGGTAGTTTCCTTGCTGGGACAGCATGGCATGAATTTTAGCTTACTTTTATAATCTTTTTGTTTATCTTTTAATAATGTTTTATGGTATTTTGTGTAAAGGCATGGACCTCACAAATTTAATAAATTTGTTGTTGTTGTTGTTGTTGTTGTTTTTATAAGATATTTATTAAGATTTTCTTAAAATATTACAGTAAAAATGAAAAAATAACAAAAATAAAAAATAAAAATAATTAAAAACACACAAATTTTCCATTACTTATTTTCCTTTAGCTTGTTTCCCGGACCTCCTCATACCTCCCTTTTTGTATCCCACTTCCATCTGTTGGTTCAGCAAATCCTTACCCTCTTTATTTATCCTAGTCTTTGATCTTAAAAATAATAACGTTAAATTTTTACCTATTAATAACCCTTTTTTCATATTCCTTAAAACATTACAGCTGGAAACCACTTAATTTCTATCCAACATCATTCTAACATTCATTAATTTTACAATATTTCTGTAGATAGTCTTTAAATTTCTTCCAAACTTCTTCCACTGACTCTTCTCCCTGGTCTCGGATTCTGCCAGTCATTTCTGCCAATTCCATATAGTCCATCACCTTCATCTGCCATTCTTCCAAGGTGGGTAGATCTTGCGTCTTCCAATACTTTGCAATAAGTATTCTTGCTGCTGTTGTAGCATACATTAAAAAAGTTCTATCCTTCTTTAGCACCAATTGGCCGACGGTGCCCAGGAGAAAGGCCTCTGGTTTCTTCAGGAAGGTATATTTAAATACCTTTTTCAGTTCATTATATATCATTTCCCAGAATGCCTTAATCTTTGGGCACGTCCACCAAAGGTGAAAGAATGTACCTTCAGTTTCTTTACATTTCCAGCATTTATTATCGGGCAAATGATAGATTTTTTCAAGCTTGACTGGGGTCATGTACCACCTGTATATCATTTTCATAATATTCTCTCTTAGGGCATTACATGCCGTAAACTTCATACCTGTGGTCCATAACTGTTCCCAGTCAGCAAATATAATATTATGTCCAACATCTTGTGCCCATTTAATTATAGCAGATTTCACCTTTTCATCCTGAGTATTCCATTTCAACAGCAAGTTATACATCTTTGACAAAATCTTAGTTTTGGGTTCTAACAGTTCTGTTTCTAATTTTGATTTTTCCACCTGGAAGCCAATTTTCTTGTCCAAATTATATGCCTCCATTATCTGATAATAATGAAGCCAATCTCGCACTTTATTTTTTAGTTTCTCAAAACTCTGCAGTTTCAGTTTATCTCCATCTTGTTCCAAAATTTCCCAATATTTCGGCCAATTGGCCTCCATATTGAGCCTTTTCAGAGCTTTCGCTTCCATCGGTGACAGCCACCTTGGGGTTTTATTTTCCAATAAATCCTTGTATCTTATCCAAACATTAAACAATGCTTTCCTGACAATATGGTTTTTAAATGCTTTATGTGCTTTAACCTTGTCATACCACAGATATGCATGCCATCCAAATACATTGTTAAAACCTTCTAAGTCCAAAATGTCTGTGTTTTCAAGAAGTAGCCATTCTTTCAACCAGCAAAAAGCTGCTGATTCATAGTAAAGTTTAAAGTCTGGCAGGGCAAATCCACCCCTTTCCTTTGCATCAGTTAATATCTTGAATTTTATTCTGGGCTTCTTGCCCTGCCAGACAAATCTAGAAATATCTCTCTGCCACTTCTTGAAACAATCCATCTTGTCCACAATTTGCAATGTTTGAAACAAAAACAGCATTCTAGGCAATACATTCATTTTTATCACAGCAATACGACCCAACAGTGAAAGTTTCAAATTTGACCAAATTTCTAAATCTTTTTTCACTTCCGTCCAACATTTTTCATAATTATCTTTAAATAAGTTCCCATTTTTGGCTGTCATATTAATCCCCAGGTATTTCACTTTCTTAACCACAGTCAGACCTGTCTCATTCTGAAACCTCTCTCTTTCAATCGGTGTTAAATTTTTCTCTAAAACCTTAGTTTTTAACTTGTTCAGTTTAAATCCTGCCACTTGACCAAATTCTTGAATTAGTTCTAAAACCCTTTTAGTACTAGATTCTGGCTCCTGTAACGTCAATACTAAGTCATCTGTGAATGCTCTCAGTTTGTACTGTTTGGCTCCGACCTGTATACCTTTTACCAACCGGTCCCTTCTAATCATATTCAGCAGAACCTCCAGGACCGATATAAAAAGCAATGGGGAGATTGGGCACCCCTGTTGTGTCCCTTTTTCTATCTTAATTTCTTCCGTCACCACATTATTTACAATTAATTTAGCCTTTTGTTCAGAGTCTATTGCACCTATACCATTTTCAAAACCTTGGCCTACCCCCATCCCCTGTAGGTTCTTCTTCATAAAACTCCAAGAGATATTGTCAAAGTCTTTCTCCGCGTCCACAAATATCAGAACTGCTTTAGTATTTGTATTCACTTCTAATTTTTCCAAAATATCAATTATATTCCTCAAATTATCAGACAAGTGTCTTCCCGGGAGAAAGGCCGCTTGGTCTTTATGAATCTCTTCCATCAATACTTTTTTCAATCTCTTGGCCAAAATGTCTGCAAAAATTTTGTAATCCACATTAAGTAACGATATAGGGCGGTAGTTCTTAAGCTGAGTCTTTTCAGTCTCTGTTTTCTTTATAAGTGTAATGTACGTCTCTTTCCACGACTCTGGTGCCCTTTTCCCTTCCAATATTTCATTGCAGACTTCCTTCAAAGGTTGTAATAACCACTCTTTCAAAGATTTATAATATCTAGAAGTCAGCCCATCCGGTCCTGGAGATTTGCCCAATTGCATATTTTGGATGGCACCTTCTACTTCCTGTTCAGATATTTTATAGTTCAACATCAATTTGCTTTCTTGGGAGATTTTTTGTAATCCATTTGTCTTCAAAAATCGGTCTATATCCATTTCTTTCTGTGGCCCTTGTGTGTATAATTGTTTAAAGTACCTCTGGAAACAGTTTCTAATCTCGATTGGGTTATGTATATTCTTTCCTTCCACTTCTAAGTTTGCAATAGTATTTAATTTTTGTCTTTTTTTCATTTGCCAGGCCAACAATTTCCCACATTTGTTAGCTGATTCAAATGTTTTTTGTCTCATTTGTTTAATTTTCCATTCTATTTCCTGATTCATCATTTCCATATATTGTATTTGATATAATTTTATTTCTCTCAAAATCTCCTGCGACTTTGGTTTTGCTCTCAGTTTCTTCTCACTTTCTTTTATTTTCTCCAAAATTTTATCTTTCTTCTCATTTTGACTTCTCTTCTTTATTGCATTCTGTTGTATCAGAAACCCTCTCATGACAGCTTTGCTTGCATCCCAGATTACTCTTTTTTCTACATTGGTGTTCATATTTATTTCAAAATAGTCTCTCAAAGTTTTTTGGGCCTTTTTATACACTTCTTCATCGCCAAATAAGGTGTCATTCATCCTCCATCTGAAAGAGCCAGTTGATATTTGTTTCATCTCCATCCTTACAGCGTTATGGTCGGAGCAAGTTTTTGGGCAGATTTCCACTTTCTTTATCTTTGGTGCCATTCCTCTAGTTACCCATATTTGGTCAATTCTAGTCCATGTCATCTTGGCTTCAGAGAAGAAGGTTCCCTCTCTTCCCAAGGGGTTCTTTACTCTCCAAATGTCCACTAAATCCATATTGTCTGTCATCTCAAAAAATGTTTTCGGTAGTCTACCATCTTTGGTAACTACCTGTCTTTGTGCCTTGTCCATGTTTGTAGATACTACTCCATTCATGTCCCCCATCAAAATCAGATTGTAATCCAAATAGTCCGATAAGGTCTCATGCAACTTTTTAAAGAATTCAGATTTCCCCTCATTCGGTGCATAAATTCCTACGATCAGAAATTTTTCTCCTTGAACTTGAATTTCGATTGCCAAAAATCTGCCTTGTTCATGTTTAAAAATTAATTTTGGTAGTAATCTCTCCTTTGCATATATCACAACTCCTCTTTTTTTAACTTTGTCAGATGAGATAAACTCCTGTCCCAATCTTTTATTAATCAGTAGTTTCCTGTGTAGCCTTGTTACATGTGTTTCTTGTAAACAAATCAAGTCCAATTGTTCCTTTTTTAATAGATGAAAAACACTTTTTCTCTTTCGAGCGGAGTTCAAACCATTACAATTCCAGTTTAACAGTTGCAGAGCCATGATGGGATTACTTCGCTTTGCCTCCAACTGCGCCAAGTGTCTGTTCTTGTTCTGTCGATGGTGTCTCTTTCTCTGGGCCGTGCAATCCAAAAGATAAGTTCGCTATGTCTAGTATTCCTTTTTCCAGTGTTTTTGGCTCTTCTCCGGATTCCGCTTCTTTCTGTAGATCTTCTTCGTGATCTTTCAAAAACCTATCTTTATCGTTAACTGATCTTATTTTTATCTTTCTTCCTTTGTATTTAAAGGATAGGCCTTGAGGGAATTCCCACCTAAAGAGAATTCTATTCCTTCTCAACAGGGCAACTAGGTCTCCATAGTTAAGCCTTATGTCCAAAAGATGTTTTGGAATATCCTTAAATATCTCCACACTTGAATCGTAAATTTCCAAAGTCTTTCGATAGTGCAGATTCAAAATTTTGTCTCTCTCCTCTTTTGTTCGTAGAGTAATCAAGCAATCCCTCACCTTGTTCCTCCTTTGTCCTCTTCCAAGTCTAAATGCACTCACTATCTTAAATTCTTCCTTCCCCAAGTCCTGTTGCCAAAAATCTGTAAATTCCTGTGTAAGAAATTCAGCCAAATTGTCTTTCTCACGTTCTGGTACAGCCCTGATTCTTAGATTTCTTTGTTTCTCTTTCAATTCGATCATAGACAATGTTAAACATTGGTCCTCTAGTTGCTTATATACTGATGGTATCTTCTCTTGAGTAGCAGTTGCTATATCTTTTGCTTCTTCAGCTATCTTTTGAGTTGAAGCGGATTCCTGTAATAATTTTTCAATAGACTCTGTATTGGTATTCACCTTCTGTCCCAAATTATTAATGCTTGTAGTATTCAGGTCAATTTTAACTGATGCTTCAGCTACTTGTTTATTTGTCTCAGCTACCTGCTTAGCTAGATTTTCCAAAGATTCATTAATTTTTCCAAGTGCATGTGCCAAAACGTCTTCGGACGACATAACTTTTGGTTTGACCTGTGGGAGTGCAGCCCCTGATGTTCCAGATGCTCCAGATGTTGAAGCCCTTCGCTGCTGCGCAGTATCTGTCCGATAGGGTCTGCCAGACCTAGTAGTTTTTTCCTGCGCCAGCTCTAACTTTCCTCTCCCATCTGCCATAACACTCTCATGAGAATTCAAGGTCGCTCCCACAGTTGAAGGTTTGTTTTGAAATGGAATTTTCCTCTAGCCTAGTTGTTATTGTAGCAATGTCAGACCTCCTCTAGGGAGACACAGTAACAGCCAAAGCTTGCAACTTTTTAAAAAGAAAAATGGTCCTTATAAGTCCCCCAATTCTCCCAAAAACAACAGTTTCAGTTGCACTTAAACAGTTACTTTAGGACTTTAGAACCAGGAGAGGTCCAGAAACACTGTATCTCTTTTGCAGAGTTAGCTGTCAAAGTCTACTGCTTACCGATAGGCTTTCCACTGAACGACATTCCTTGTCTAGGGGCAGTCCGTTCCCAGGTTTTAGGCAGCGGATTTTATTTTCCTTCCCCCCCCCTTTTTTTTGCAGATAAATACAGTTCAAACCTTCCCCCCTCCTCTTCTGCAATCCGGAGGGGAGACCGCTTTCCAGATGTTAAGATTTAAGTCTTTTTCCAAACGTCTTTCCAAGTTTCCGCTTTACAGTCTCTTTGCTTTAATCTATTTACAAGAAAGAAAGGCAGACTTCCTGTTTATACCTTCCCGCCTCGGTGTCGAATTAGCTTATTTTTTCTCCTTTTAAATCCAATTTAATCCTACTCACGGGTAGTTACTTTCAAAGTCCAATTGTCCCAGGAAAAAGTCAGCGCTCTCCGATAACGGCTGTGCGGCTTCGCTCCGCGGAAGAAGCAGTCGACTCTCAGCACCGCGCCGCTCACCCCGTCCCACTCCGGAGCCCTTAAAAGGGTCCCTTCGCAACTTGGGGGGCGCAAATGGTGCCCGCCGAGTCCCCACGTTCACAGGCTTCCCCCGCCTGTGATTTTTAGAGGGCCCCCGCTTTGCCGCAGCGGTAAGACCCGATCCCGCGGAGCTGGTCCCTCCGAGACTCAGATGGAATCCGCCATTAACGATGGCGCTGACCCGGAAGTTAGTTTTAAGGGCAAAGGTCCAAGCAGACCTCGAAAAATCATCAATCATAAGCAGAGAATACTTTGATCCTCCCAGTGACTCAACTGACATGGGGCCACACAAATCTGCATGAATTAATTCAAAGGGTTGTGTGGTCTGCCTCTCTGCCTTTGGATAGGAGCATGTCAGAATTTTCGCCTGTTTACATGCATTGCAATCTAAAAATTTTTCACAAACATTAAATTTGCACCCTTGTGTCAGCTCTGGTGCTTTCTGAAGATATCTCCAATTCAAATGGGCGAAACGTCTGTGCTAAATATGTGAACAACCATGGTAGGGCGCCACATTCACACATTGCCCCTCCGCGTCTTCGGTGTCATCCTCTCCTGTAGAAAAAGGCACATTTACAGCAAACAAATTGCCTTTAGACTGCACTGTGTACACGTGTTTCCCATCCTTGGAAACCTCACATTTTGTACCTGCAAAAGAGACATCATAACCATCAGCGAGTAAATCACGCACACTTAACAAACAGTTAGTTAAACCGGGCACTGCAAAAGCTTTGACTTCATGCTTAAGAAAAGGACAGAAGAAAAAGCCTGTCTCTGTTAGCCTTCTTCTACTTCCATCTGCAATAGTCACAAATCTTTCAGTTTTTACTGTCCTGCAATTTCTTAAAAGACTGCTAGATGGCACTAGCGTGTTTGTGGCACCAGAGTTGATTATTACAGTGAGAAAGTCTTGTTGTTGACATTCCTGGGTCGCCATGGCAACAATTTCCTCGCTACCCCCCTCCTTGGGGCTTCTGCAGATGTCCTCCCTGGTTGTCACGGCAACAGACTCCCCCCGGCAGGGAGACTTGCCCACGACCTTCACAGCTTCCGTAGATGCAACTCTCTCAGTTGCCTTGGAGACTGGACTTGTCTCGGCGTTCCCACACAACTCCGAAGCTCTTATCTGTCTTTGCTGCAGGTGGCCAGCCTTGGAGCCTCCAGCACGGCTAGGCTTCAGCTCTTGGCGTAAACAACTCTTGGCAGCTTTTGGAGAAAGAGGCGTCTCTGAGCTTTCACTGCTCACTGCCCCCCCACTGCTCACGGGGTCTCCAGGACGTTTGCCTGCACCCCCTCTGATGGGTAAAGGGCTCCCAACACTTGGCCTCTCTCTTGGCTTCTCACACAGACACGTTGCAGCATCCATACAGCCCCCAGGCTCAGCAAAAGCACCAGCAGCATTGCCAGCAACAGCAACGGTCCCTTCGTCCCCCTGTGGGGGCTCCCAGCTCCTCCCAGCTGTGTATCGACTCTCAAAAATGTGGCCGGCGCCATCTTGCCTCTCCCTTTTGGATGCAGCCACTTCTCGGCCCTTGCTTCCCACCCCAGCTCCACAAGCCTCTCGGAGTGCTAGCCAAGTGGCCTCTGGCCTTCTTGCACCCAGGACAACTGGCACCAGATGAGCATCCACGTTTTCTGCCAAAAAAACAAGCACACGCTTCTCAACTTCACTTTGCTCTGCAGCCCTTTCAGCTTCTGCTTTCCCAGCTGCGTTCTGTGGGGGCTGAACTACATCCCAAAGCTGCTCCCCCACCAGCAAAAGCTCCACTTGAAAGCTCCACTGCAGCCAATTTTGGCTAGTCAGTTTCTGACACGGCAGTTTAAGCTCAAAGCCATATCCATGGGGCTGAGCCATTGCCTCCCTTCCCTTCTGTTGGCTTTTCCAAAAGTACTCACTCAGCAGCCAAACTGGGAACTCCGGACGACGAGGCTCCCAGCTCCCTCTCCGTCAGCCTCCTCCGATCTGCCCTCTGCTCTCTTTGAAGCCTTGGCAGTCGATCAAGCCGACGTTTAGTCCTTTAAAGTCTTCCAAACCCTTTCTCACACTCTTGGCGTTGGCCCATAACCTGTTCCGATAGATTTATTGCTTTATTGTTTGGCGCCCAGCCATGCTTCCCTGTGAGCCTCTGCAGCTTCTGTTTACGCGTTTACGCAGTGTGGCTTTGGAGCGGTCGTAAAGCAATTAGCAGAATTACACAGCGGTGTGTGTTGAAAGATCAGTAAACAAGTCCCACACGTTTCTTCTGTCCTAATATCCCTTTATTTGCACAAAAGTAGTGTATTTACCATCCATAACAGCCATCAGATTCAAGCTGCATTTTCTCTGCGTCCTTCTCTCTCAGTGCAGCGACGCAACAACCTGTTTTCGCTTTCCACTCAGCTCACAGCATTCCAAGCTGCTTTCGTCACGTCCTGGCTTACTTCCCTTGTAAGCGCCTCCTCTCAGCCTCGAGACACAGAAAGTTAACCCTTCACTACACCCAACAATCCTGCCATAAAGAAATGCCATTGTACATGTCCAAAAACTTTAGCCAAACGTCCAAGTCAGACTTGACCGCTTTTGAGAGGCACTCCCTGTGTTGGGGAGCCCGCAGTCCTGCTGACAACCTTGCCAAACGCCCACAAAAGGGGCGACCAGGGGACACAACCCGGCAAGCAAAGTTAAGATGACCCAGGAGGATGACCTTCTTAAGGGGCAGCAGCTGTAAAATTAATTCCTTAAGGGCAGTTAGCTTTTCTTTCGGTAGGCGAGATGTCTGCGCGACTGTGTCCAGCTCTATGGCCAAATAGGTCATGGTTGTGACTGGACCTTCGGTTTTATCCGTAGCCAAAGGGACGCCGAGCTCCTCTGCCAGGGATGTAAATGCTTGTAGCAACGCAGCGCACTTGGGCCTATTACTTGCAACGAGAATAAAGTCATCAAGGTAACGTGCCACCCCTTTGGAACCGGTTTTAAAGCAAAGAGCCCAGTCCAGAAATGTACTAAAGGCCTCAAAGGCTGCACATGCTACCGAGCATCCCATGGGCATGGCTTTATCTATGAAATATGCTCCCTCAAATTTAAAACCCAGCCAACGGAAGTCGTCCGGTTGAACTGGGAGGAGGTGAAAGGCAGACTCGATGTCACACTTAGCTAACAGGGCTCCTCTACCGAATCTACGAATAAGCTTTACTGCTTTGTCGAAGGAGGCATACTTCACGGAACAAAGTTCCTGTGGTATTGCATCGTTAACTGAACTCCCCCTTGGATCGGAAAGGTTGTGTATCATGCGGTATTCGCCCGGGGCCTTCTTAAAGACAATACCTAATGGTGAAATGTGTAAACCCTCGAAAGGAGGTTCCATGAAGGGGCCAGCTACCCTCCCAGCTATAATTTCCTTATGTATTTTCTTTTTAGCGATATCTGGCATGTCCTTTACAGATTTCTGCTTAGGGGGGTTCCCGGAGTTAGGTGTGAATGAAACAGGGATTCTAAAACAGCGGGGAAACCCCTCCCAAAGGTACTTAGTGGCTTGTTTGTTTGGGTATAAATCAAGGAGGATTTTTAGAGGTTGCAGTTTAATCGGTGAGAATGCCAGACCGAGGGTCGTATTAATACCGGTTTCCAGCCGTACCCTGGGAGGGTCCGGGGGCACCTCGATTTCCCTGGTGGAAGTGCCCCCTGCCACCCCGAAAGGGCTGCTTACCTTTGAAAGCAAGATGTGGCCGGCTGGTTGCCTAGGCACTTTTCGCATTCGTGCAGGCACTTACAGTTTGGTCGCATACACGTCCCTCTTTTATGCTCCCAGCACTGCCTACGACATTTTGGCTCGACCTTCCCAGACCTATATGGGTCCTGTGGTTTCTTTTCCACATATGGACCCACATGCTCCATCCAATAGTTCTGGTCTCTCAGGTCCCAGCGGGTAGTAAGGAAGCATTTCTGCGGAAATCTTCATCATACGTTAAGGCGGCTGTCTCCCCAGCCAGAGCAAAGGCCCTTCTTACGTGGGCCATGTAAGCTAATAGATGCATGGCGCGTTTGGGGTAACATGCGCAAATCACGCCCATGAAGACCTGAAACCCGTCCAGCCAGTTCTCAAAATTGCATTCTGCCCGTGGTGTCCTATACCTTCTTTTCCCATAAGTATGCTTCTTTTCCCCCTTCCCTGACACCTTAGCTGGTGGAAGCAGGATAAAAATATCCACATAATCCCCATTAAGAAGCTTGGCTCTTTTCCTTTTGGACAGATGTTTTCCCAAAATGAAATGAGTGGTTACATTAGTGGAGGTTTTCACGTCCTCCACTAAAGCACCTCCCTTCCATTCCAAGGACCCATTAAAAGTTTTACGATGGGAGTTAGCCCTCCTCTCATGAACCCATAACAGAAGCCCGGAACTTTCCACCCCCAGACCCCATTACCCGTCCAAGGGGGCGTCGCTGTCAGAATCTGATGAGGAAGTACCTAATTCATCCTCAGTGTCGGAAGGCTTACTTTTCTTACTCTTCTTTGCCTTTCTCTTTCCCCCCTGCACTTCACTGACATCCGGGGTCGGCTTGGTGGTTGTGGGCGTTACTTGTTGTGCCTGCGCCTCCTCTGATGATGATGATTCTGATCCGCCTTCTGTGGGTGTAGGCTGAGATGGTGGCTCCTGGAATATACTAGGAACATCTGTAACCTGCTGCTGTGGAATAGAGCGATTAGACCTAGCGGAATATGTCCTGCCACCCGCGGAACTGGGCATAGACTTTTGGGAGCGCGAAGACTGAGAGCGCATGTGAGGGAGACTACCCGTGCTGCTGCCAGGCTGCGCAGCACTTAAACAGGAGGCTGATGTACCTCCTGATTGTTTGGGAAGGTCTGGGAAGGTCGAGCCAAAATGGGCGCTCCTGATTGTTAGGGAGGGTGTCTGGAATGCAATCCTGTCATTGGTGGGGAGGACCCTGTGACCCTTGGCCTGCATTGTTGATAGAATGTTTCAAAAGCGGAAAAGAATTGAGCAAAGGCCTGTGGGTTGCAAGGCATGGCAGGGGTTTGCGAACCGCCCTGCGCACCAAACCCGCCTCCATTGGGAAAGGGTGCCTGTGGGTTAGCCATGTTACCACAGAAATTATGTGTGCTGCCACTCAAATCAGTTAATGCCCTATAGCTCAGGATTTACCACACCAACCTTAAAACAGCTCAAGGTTCACCTAAATTTACTTGTTGGGGTTCGTGTCTTGTTACTCTAACTCAAACCTAACAGAATTTAACTAATTGCCACAAGCACTTTATTTCATGCCACCATGCACCTTTCCTAATGCTGTACTATGCACTTTATGAGTCAGGCGCTGAGTAAAAACACTATAAATTTAGGCCACAAAGCACAGTAATTAGATTCGCTGAGCACGTTATATGCCCCAGAGAGCTGGTACTATCCTGATAAGATGCTAAGCCCTTATGGGCAAGGCGTTAAACAGGAGCACTTTGAATTTCAAAGCAGCATGCACAAAATTCAAACCCCTGCACTTCTTCTGCTCATGCACGTCAGACTTTACCAAATAAATTACTACGCACTTATGCACGATGCGCTCCTAAATAATTCAAAACAGGTTTAAAGCCCTCCTTCAAGAGGGATTATAAGAGAATTGGCCTCAACCCCCCCCCAAAAAAAACCCCCCAAAAAACCAAACTGTATTCCCAGGGTACTTCCAAAGCATCAAGTTATAATTAACAGCCTGCACTCTGAAAGCTAAGTCTTTTAAAATGAGGAGAGATAATTGAACTGCAGCTAATGACTGCACTTTAAATTATAAATTAGCAATCCCCAACTTTTACTTCAATAAGAGTGTTCTTTTTACGCAGTCAGCACTTTATTATTCAGCCACTTACGGCAATGCACTAGACACTTTATTTCAAATGGAGGATTAAAAACCTCCCTCTGTTAGAGAGCCACCGAGGCAAGAAATTAACTCAATACACATACAATGTAACTCCCAAGAACCAACACAAAGTAGCCCCGTCAGTTAAGACAAACTCAGCACACAGGCAGGAAGATGCCTAGCCTAAAATGGCCGCCGCCGCACGACCACGTGTGAGGAGAACCTGAGCTTACAGGGTTAAACAGCTCAGAGTGTACGCTCTGCGTACTGTGGAAAGGAGGGGGGAAATGCTGCGTCATTTCCGAGAGGCTAAAGCCTTTGTTCTCTCTCTACTTTCGCTTTTGAGGAGAGAGGACGTGTTTTTGCGATGCTGTTCGCTGTGATAGATAATGGATAGCCTGCTGTAAATAAAACTGCTTCTAGCTGCTAAGATCCTGTGTGGACTTTATTTAAGCACACTGAAGAATGCACTGGAGTTTTTTTTTCTGCAGTTTCCTCTTGCCGCTGTTGAAACTCTGCTATGCTCAGATGTCGGTATTTTGGAATGCAGAGGCCTGCGATGGGGGAAGCGTGCCGGACCTCACGCTTATCTGAGCAATAAATCAATATTATCTAACAGGTTATGGAGGCAGTTAATGCAATTAGAGGAAGCCTGCTTTGATGTGCTGTGTGCTTAAAAAGGCTGAAAACTGAGAAGCTGTTGTTTTGCTGTCGGAAGGCAAAGGTCCTGCTTTGAGGCTTCGCCTGGGAGAAAAGCAGGGAAGCTGGCTGCAAGCTGTGTGCTGCAAAGCTGGATGCAATGCTGTGTGCTGCAAAGAGCCACTGGAGGCCTCTCCTTTGAAGCTGGCTGGTACGCGTGAGTACTTCAAAGCCCCAATGGGAGCACTGGGGGAGGAGATGGCTGAGCTCCAGGACTTTTATGATGTCCCGTTTGAAAAGCTCACAACCCAGTCCTGGGATATCTGGGTTAGAAGAGTCAGGGGGTGGTTTTTGGCCACAGGGTTCTGGGATATAGCCCAGAAGGAGCCGGCCCCACCCATGCCAGTTGCTGCTGAAGAAGGAGGAGCAGAACTGGAGGCTGCACTCCTGGAAGATAGAGAGCTGAGAATGCAAAGGGAGCTCTGCATGTTGAGAGCAAGCGTGGACGCTATCCTGTTGCCCCACCTGGAGGGCATTGAGTCGGCTCAGGCCGCCTGGCAGGTGCTGAGGAGTCTGTGTGAGAACTCAGCAGGAGCCCAGGGCCGGGAGGAAGCCGAGAGCAGGCAGGAAGCTGAGAGCCCAGAGGGGGCTGCTGGCCATGTTCCTGAAGTTACAGCTGGGAGTAGCTGCTTTGTCTCCGAGGGGCCGTGTGATGTTGAGGCCTACAACCAGAGTGCTGGGGAGCGTGCAGGCCCAGGCTGTGCACCCAAAGGTGGGGGTGCAGGGAACAAAGGAATGGCTGAAGAGGGAGCTGTGAGAGCTGTTGCTACGCGTCGCCGCTGTTATCGCTGTGGCTCCCCCTCCCATCTGGTGAGAGAATGTCCAGTGGAGGAACAGCCGAAGGCCGTCTCCCGTAGCAACCAGATAAAGAGCTCTTCTTCAAAGCGTGGGAAATGCAAGCCGAAGGCAGCTGGCAGAGACACTGAACGTAAACATTTGGCTGCCTCTATGGCTGTAGTCAAGAGTTGTCAACAGGATGCTGTGCTGGCTTTTGTTATCGACTCAGGAGCGTCTCATCATCTCGTGCCATCTGGTGGATTCCTGGAGAACTGCACCTCTGTAAAATCTGGGAAGACTGTCTGTTTAGCAGATGGGACTCGACACCCACTCACGCAGACTGGCTCACTGTTTTGTTCTTTCTTGCAGGACTCAATCCAGGCTTTTGTTGTTCCAGGACTGTCCTGCGCGTTGCTGTCTGTCAGTGCACTTCTTGCTGAGAACTACAGAGTGTGTTTTGAGAACAATAAGTGTTCTATTTCTAAGAATGGACAGCACCTAGTCAGTGTTGAATGTAAAGACAGGTTGTTTGTGATAAATGCTTCTTTTGCAGGTCCAGATGACACGGATGACACGGAGGAGGCTCAAGCGCAGTGTGCCAATGTTCCAGTTCATGATGCGTGTCCTCATCTCTGGCACAGACGTATGGCACACGTGTCGTGGGGGTCGGTGAAAAGGATCCCAGAGTATACGCAAGGGTGCAAAATGAAATCATGTGCTAAGTTTCTAGATTGCAGAGCGTGCAAGTCCACAAAGGTGAAAACGTGCACATACCCTAGGTCTGAGAGGGTGACCACTAGGGCTTTTCAATTAATTCATGCAGATTTGTCTGGACCGTTTTCTGTGAGCAGTTTGGGCGGAGCCAAATTTTCGCTGGTTCTGATTGATGACCATACGAGGAATTCTTGGTGTTTCACGCTTTGGCGCAAAGATGAAGCTGCGCCGCTAATCAAAGACTGGATTGCGGCTGTGGAACTGCAGTTTTCCACACGGGTGCAAAACTTTCAGAGCGATCGCGGTGGGGAGTTCACCGGGTCTGCACTGCAAAGTTTCTTCCGCAAAAAGGGGATTCAACACAGGTTGACTTCTCCACACAGTCCCCAACAGAATGGGATCACGGAACGCAGAAATAGGACTCTAGGGGAGATGTCCGCAGCTCTTTTGTTTGATGCCGGGCTCCCACAGCGTTTTTGGGGGGAGGCTTGGCGAACGGCCAACTTTATTCTGAACAGGTCGTTCAATTCAGTGGTAGGTGACACCCCGTATTTCTTGCTTCATGGCAAGAAACCGAAAGTGCACTACTTCCGCGTTTTTGGCTGTGAGGCTTGGGTCCTCATACCAAAGGCCGAACGCAAGAAAGGTGAACCCAGGTCCCAAAAGATGATTTTTTGTGGGTATGAGCCAGGGACCAAGGGGTGGAGGTTTGCGTATCCGTCAGGGAATCAGTCCAGGATTCTGCTCAGCAACAGTGCTGAATTCTGTGAGCAGAGTGGCTGGGCAAGGATACATGGGAACCCTGACATCCTGTCAGAGAGTCTGCTAGACTCTGCTGATGAAGGAGAGGAAGAGGTTGAACCTGCTACTGAGGCTCAGAGTCCAGGCCCAGTGCAGGCAGAGGGGAGAACTTCTCCCAAGGCTGTGAAGATTGAGCAACGCAGTGCTCCATCTTCCCCCACAGGTTCCGCTGAGAAGTCCAGAAGGCGCAGTAAGTCAGAGGGGGAGCTCTCTGATGCCAAGGACGTTCTGGCTGGCCCTAGTGGGTCAGAGGGGGTTCCTGAAGTAGTGCTGCGCCGTTCAACGCGGACGACCAAGGGGAAACCTCCTGAAAGGTTTGCCGTCACTAGTGTGTGGGTCGGAATGGCACAGTGTGAACCCGAGAGTTTTGAGGATGTTCAGAAACTGCCTCAGGAAGAAGCCAGGAAATGGCATGAGGTGATGCAGAAGGAGATGAACTCAATGGAGTCTCTAGGTGTGTTCTCCCTCACGAAGTTGCCGGTGGGTGAAAAGGCAGTGGGTAGCCGCTGGGTTTACCGTCTTAAGCCCACAGCGGCAGGAGAACCGCAGTATAAGGCCAGATTAGTGGCGAGAGGATTCACGCAGCGCAGGGGGTTGCATTATACGGAGATTTATGCGCCCACGTGTAGGAGTGAGTCTCTACGCTTGGTCTTGGCCATCGCTGCACAAAGAGGTTTGCTGGTGCATCACTTTGATGTGGATGTTGCTTACTTGAACTCAGACCTCCAGGAGGATCTGTACATGCTTCCTCCTCCAGGGTTTGAGGGCAATGAGCGAGGTACTGTGTGGAAACTTCACAAGTCAATTTACGGCCTGAAGCAGTCGGCCAGGAATTGGAACTTGTGCCTGAATGAAGCTTTGGAGAAGCTAGGTTTCAGGAAGAGTCTTGCTGATAGTTGCTTGTTCCTTAGAGGATCAGGAGACTCACAGGAACTGGTGTTGTTTTACGTTGATGACATCATCCATGTTGGAAAGGCAGACAAACAGGTGCAGAAGTTTGCCAAAGAGCTTGGGAAACGGTTTCAGCTCAAGGACCTGGGTGCAGTAAAGATCTACCTAGGTGTCCAGATAGCGAGAACTGAGGATGGTAGCTTCTTGCTCAGTCAGAAAGGCAAGATTGAACAGTTGCTGGAGAAGTTCAGAATGTACGATTGTGCAGGAGTCCGGACACCCATGGAGACGAACTTCGTGAAAGATAGCCAGCAAGCAGAAAGTGCTGAGTTTGAGAATGCTGAGATCTTTCAGTCAGCTCTAGGTAGTCTGTTGTATCTGTCCCAATGGAGCAGACCAGACATTGCCTTTGCTACCAACCTGCTAAGTAGGGAAGCGTCAAAGCCCAGTGTGAGTGCTTGGCACGGTATCAAGCGGGTACTGCGCTACCTGCAGCATACCAAAGACTTCTGTCTTAAGCTGCCAGCTGAAGGTGAGGCGAAGCTCACATGCTATGCGGACAGTGACTGGGCGAATTCGCAGGACCGCAAGTCTGTGTCTGGGTTGATGGTAAAGTTTGGGAAGTCACTGATTGGGTGGAAGTCCCGGAAGCAAAGTCTCATTGCGCTGTCTTCTACTGAGGCTGAATTCAGTGCACTGTCAGACTTGTGCCGAGAACTAGAGTTCTATAGATGCTTGGTGCAAGAGATCTATGGGGATTGTAGCTTGCCCATCACGGTTTGGGAAGACAATCAACCTTGTTTGAAGTTGGCTGAATCTGCTCAATTTAAGGCGAGAACCAAGCATCTGGACATACGTTTCCAAAATGTGTGTCAGAGTGTTCAGTCAGGTTTGATACGACTGAAGTACTGTGCCAGTCACAGTAACCTGGCCGATGGATTTACCAAACCTTTAAGCTTCCAGCGTCATGGGGAGTTTTGTGGTGGTTTGGAGTTGGGGGTAAGTTCTGTACTTACTTTCCCCACAGTAGCGCAGAGCGAGAGGGGGTGTGAGGAGAACCTGAGCTTACAGGGTTAAACAGCTCAGAGTGTACGCTCTGCGTACTGTGGAAAGGAGGGGGGAAATGCTGCGTCATTTCCGAGAGGCTAAAGCCTTTGTTCTCTCTCTCTACTTTCGCTTTTGAGGAGAGAGGACGTGTTTTTGCGATGCTGTTCGCTGTGATAGATAATGGATAGCCTGCTGTAAATAAAACTGCTTCTAGCTGCTAAGATCCTGTGTGGACTTTATTTAAGCACACTGAAGAATGCACTGGAGTTTTTTTTCCCTGTAGTTTCCTCTTGCCGCTGTTGAAACTCTGCTATGCTCAGATGTCGGTATTTTGGAATGCAGAGGCCTGCGATGGGGGAAGCGTGCCGGACCTCACGCTTATCTGAGCAATAAATCAATATTATCTAACATGTAACTCCCAAGAACCAACACAAAGTAGCCCCGTCAGTTAAGACAAACTCAGCACACAGGCAGGAAGATGCCTAGCCTAAAATGGCCGCCGCCGCACGACCACGTGGTCTCCTTAAAATGGCGGCGCTGGCCAGCGGTAACCCTGGCAACAAAAAACAAGTCCTCCTACCTGAACACGCGGGGGCCCAAATCACTGATTACACCCCCCTCAGACGCTAGCCAGCGATATTGAAAACCTTGGCCGCGCTTCAGTCCTAAAACGATACCCTTTTCTTTGGACGCCCAATTCCTATGCCTCTCCCACAGCGCTCTGCAGCTGCAACAGGAAGGCGGCGCAGACCCCAGCCGGGAGAAGTGCTCGGGAGCGTGGCAGGGAGCAGCTTCAGCGGCCTTGTTATTAACTGCAGGCAGGCGCTTCGGCAGCCTCCGAAGCCAGTGGGAGGTTGGAGACGCTGCGGGGAAGGAAAAAACCCCCCTGCCCGGTGATTTCGGCTTCAATGGGACATTTTTAACCCCGTTAAAAAGCCCCTGCGGAGGCAGCAACAAACTCAAAGCAGCCGATTTCGGAGCTAGACCGTAATGAAGAGAACCCCCCCCCCAAGTGATTCCAGCTCTTTTTTCTGGCCCCCGAATGCAGACAAAAGCCAGAGGCTTGCAAAAGAGGGAAGCTCTCCGAAGGATTCTAACACGTTCTGGCAGAAAGGAGCAGCCTTCCCCGAGAGCAAGCAGCACGCAGGGGCGCTCCACAGGGCTCGCAGCTGGCACCACACGACGAACCCCGGTCAAACAGCAAAATTCCAGCTAGAATCATAATCTTGTACAACTCTTGCTTATTACTTTTTACTTTGTTATTTCCCAGTATTCCCGAAAATAACAAATCCCTATTAACTTCTATGTTTATTTGAAATAATCCAGAAATTACCTTTATAATCTTTTGCCAATATTCCTTAACCAGATTACATTTCCACCACATGTGTGAATATAGTCCTTTTTCCTGACCACATTGCCAGCATTTGGGACTAAACCCTTTCATTATATACGCCATTTGTGCCGGAGTTCTATACCATTTGTGCCGGAGTTCTATACCAGGGCAGGGCCGAGGAGGACTCCTCTGTGTGAGTGCCTGAGGGCCCTGCTCCTGCCACTCACCACCTGGCCCAGGGCGGGGCCTGACAGGCCTCATAAGGACTGATACTGCTGTGCTGCCCAGGAGGTCTCCCCTGTGTGAGTGCCTGAGGGCCCTGCTCCTGCCACTTACCACCTGGCCCAGGGCGGGGCCTGACAGGCATCACAAGGACTGCTTGCTGCCCAGGATGACTCCCCTGAGTGAGTGCCTGAGGGCCCTGCTCCTGCCACTCACCACCTGGCCCAGGGCGGGGCCTGACAGGCCTCATAAGGACTGATACTGCTGTGCTGCCCAGGAGGTCTCCCCTGTGTGAGTGCCTCTCTTCACCCTCTGTTTATCCCTTCTTTTCTTTAAATAGTTTGCCAGTCTATTATATGATCCTATTGAGGTTCTCTCAAAATCATTTTTGATCATTTTATTTCTCTTCCACACCACAACTATATCCAGCTCATCCAATTCCTGTTTTAACTTTCTTAACTGCTCCTGTCTGCTCCTTAGAAATTTAACCTGTTGCTGTTGTTGCAAAATTTCAATCTCTTTAATTTTTTCCTGTCTCCCCGAGTACCAATTTTTCTTAATCGCAATCTCTTTCAGTATACAATGTCCTCTTATAACCACTTTGAAAGCACCCCATACTACCGGGATCTTGGCCAAGCCATTGTTCTCTTTAAAATACCATCCAATTTGTTTTCTGATATATTCCCTGTCAATCTCTTTTGCCATTATTAGGTTATTGTACTGCCATCTCCTGCTTTTTCCATCCTCTTCCAGTCCCAGCTCTACAAATAGTGGAGCATGGTCTGAAATCCATATTCCCATAGTCTTTGCCGTTCTAACACTGATTTCATTCCCTTCTTTAATTAGCACGTAGTCAATATAATCTTATGTCTGTCGGAGAAGAAGGTAGGTTTGGTGTTGGGGTTTCCCCTCTCAAAAACATCCTTTAATCCCCATTTAGATCTGAAAGCGCCTGTTGTACCGGATAAGAGTCTGCAAAAAAAAGTGAAACCAACGCCACCGACAGATTTAGACAAACTTCTGGGGGCTGTTGGGGGAGAAGGAGAGTAAGTACAAAATGACACTGCAAGTACTAAGTTGGAACATTAATGGCTTAAATTCTTCGGAAAAAAGGGGGAGAGTATTTCATACATTAAAAAAAGAACATTTGGACTTGATTTGTTTACAAGAAACGCACGTGACAAGGCTACACCGGAAAATTTTGATTAATAAAAGATTGGGAGAAGAATTTATTTCATCGGACAATGTGAAAAAAAGAGGAGTAGTACTCTATGCAAAGGAAAGCCTGTCACCAAAATTTTTATTCAAAGATGATCAAGGAAGATATATAGCAATTGAAATTCAGCTTCACGGTCAGAAGTTTTTGATATTAGGCGTTTATGCGCCAAATGAGGGAAAATCAGAATTCTTTAAAAAACTGCATGAAATCCTATTGGACTATTTGGATTACAATATAATTTTGATGGGAGACATGAATGGAGTAGTGTCTACAAACATGGATAAAGCCCAAAGACAAACGGTGACGAAAGATGACAGACTACCAAAGACATTTTTTGAAATGACTGACAATATGGACCTTGTGGATATTTGGAGAATAAAGAACCCCTTGGAAAGAGAAGGAACCTTCTTCTCTGAAGCAAAAATGACATGGACAAGAATAGACCAAATTTGGATAACTAGGGGACTGGCCCCTAAGACAAAAAAAGCGGTAATTTGTCCGAAAATCTGCTCAGATCATAACCCAGTAAAGATGGAAATGATATTAACGCCAATTGGAGCTTTCAGATGGAGGATGAATGACTCCTTGCTTAGGAATGAGGAAATTATTAAAAAGGCCCAGAAAAACCTGAGAGACTACTTTGAGATAAATATGAACACTACGATTGAGAAAAGAGTGATTTGGGATGCCAGCAAAGCGGTGATGAGAGGATTTCTGATACAACAAAATGCAATTAGGAAAAGACACCAAAATGAGAAGAGAGAAAAATTTTTGGAGAAAATTAAGGATGGAGAAAAAAGACTGAGGGCGAAACCGAATTCACAGGAGATTTTAAAAGAGATAAAGTTATACCAAGTACAATATACGAAACTGATGAATCAGGAAATAGAATGGAAGATTAAACAGATGAGACAAAAGACATTTGAATCGGCAAACAAGTGTGGGAAATTATTGGCATGGCAAATGAAAAAAAGACAAAAGCTTAACACTATTACGAATTTGGTAGTAGAAGGGAAGAATATACAGAATCCTGGGGAGATTCGAAAGTGTTTTCAGAAGTACTTCAAACAGTTATATACGCAGGAGACCCAGAAAGAATTAGACATTGATCGGTTTTTGAAAATTAATGGATTACAAAAAGTATCTCAAGAGAGCAAATCAATATTGAATTCTATAATATCTGATCAAGAGGTGGAAGGAGCTATTCAGGATATGAAATTGGGCAAATCTCCAGGGCCAGATGGTCTGACTGCAAAGTATTATAAATCTTTGAAAGAATGGTTAATGCAGCCTTTGAAAGAAGTTTGCAATGAAATACTACGGGGAGGAAAAGCACCCGAGTCGTGGAAAGAAGCATACATTACACTCATACCGAAAACAGAAGTGGAAAAGACACAGTTGAAGAACTACCGTCCCATATCCCTACTTAATGTGGATTACAAAATTTTTGCAGAAATTATGGCTAAAAGATTAAAAAATGTATTGGTGAAAGAAATTCATAAAGACCAAGCGGGCTTTCTCCCGGGGAGACATCTGTCAGACAATACGAGGAATATCATTAATATTTTAGAAAAATTGCAAGTTAATATTAATACCAAAGCAGTTTTAATATTTGTGGACGCGGAGAAAGCCTTTGACAATATTTCTTGGAATTTTATGAAGAAAAATCTGCAGGGGATGGGGGTAGGTCAAAGTTTTGAAAACGGTATAGGTGCAATTTATTCAGAACAAAAAGCTAAGCTGATTGTAAATAACGTAGTTACAGAAGAATTTAAGATAGAGAAAGGAACAAGACAGGGTTGCCCAATCTCCCCACTGCTTTTTATATCGGTCCTGGAGGTTTTGCTCAACATGATTAGGAAAGACCAACTGGTTAAAGGTATACAACTCGGAGCTAAACAGTACAAATTGAAAGCTTTTGCTGATGATTTAGTTTTGACACTACAGGAGCCAGAATCCAGTACAAAAAGAGTATTGCAATTAATTCAAGAATTTGGTCAAGTAGCAGGTTTTAAATTGAATAAGATGAAAACTAAGGTATTAGAGAAAAATCTTACAGAGATTGAGAAAGAGAGGTTTCAGAAGGAGACAGGATTAACATTAGTCAATAAAGTGAAATATTTAGGGGTTCATATGACTGCTAAAAATGTGAATTTGTTCAAAGATAATTATGAAAAATGTTGGTTAGAAGTAAAGAAGGATCTGGAAATATGGTCAAAATTGAAGCTATCATTGTTGGGCCGAATTGCTGCGATAAAGATGAATGTATTGCCTAGGATGTTGTTTTTGTTTCAAACATTACAGATTTTGGACAAAATGGACTGTTTCAAGAAATGGCAGAGAGATATTTCGAGATTTGTATGGCAGGGCAAAAAGCCAAGAATAAAATTTAAGATTTTAACTGATGCTAAAGAAAGAGGTGGATTTGCCCTGCCAGACCTTAAACTTTATTATGAATCAGCCGCATTTTGCTGGCTGAAAGATTGGCTGCTTCTTGAAAACACGGACATTTTAGACTTAGAAGGTTTTGACAATGTTTTTGGATGGCATGCATACTTATGGTATGACAAGGTTAAAGCGCATAAGGCCTTCAAGAACCATATTGTCAGGAAAGCACTGTTTAACGTTTGGGTGAGATATAAGGATTTGTTGGAAAGTAAAACACCAAGGTGGCTGTCACCAATGGAGGCTAAGGCGCTGAAAAAAACTAATATGGAGACAAACTGGCCAAAATACTGTGAAATTTTAGAACAAGTTGGAGATAAATTAAAGCTGCAGAGTTTTGACAAACTAAAAACTAAAGTTTGAGACTGGCTTCATTATTATCAAATAAGGGAGGCTTTTAATTTAGATAAAAAGATTGGTTTCCAGGAGGAAAAATCCAAATTGGAAACTGAATTGTTAGATTCTAAAACTAAGAATTTGTCAAAAATGTATAATTTGTTGCTGAAATGGAATACACAGGATGAAACGGTTAAATCAGCTATGATCAAATGGGCACAAGATTTCGGATATAATATTATGTTTGCTGACTGGGAACGGTTATGGACCACAGGTATGAAATTTACGGCTTGTAATGCCTTAAGAGAAAATATAATGAAAATGATTTACAGCTGGTACTTAACCCCAGTCAAGCTACCAAAAATCTATCATCTGCCCGATAACAAGTGTTGGAAATGTAGAGAAAATGAAGGAACATTTTTTCACCTTTGGTGGACGTGCCCAAAGATCAAGGCCTTCTGGGAAATGATATATAATGAATTAAAAAAGGTATTTAAATATACCTTCCTGAAGAAACCAGAGGCCTTCCTCCTGGGCATGGTCGGCCAATTGGTGCGAAGGGAAGATATAACTTTTTTCATGTATGCGACAGCAGCAGCAAGAATACTCATTGGGAAGTACTGGAAGACACAAGAATTGCCTACCCGAGAAGAATGGCAGATGAAAGTAATGGACTATATGGAATTGGCTGAGATGACCGGCAGAATTTGAGACCAGGGAGAAGGGTCGATGGAAGAAGACTGGAAAAAAATTAAAATATATCTTCAAAAATATTGTAATATAAAGGAATGTTAGAAAGAGGTTGGAAAAAGAATATTAGGTCGTTTTGGCAGATATGATATAATGGATTAAGTAAAAATGAGGTATGGAAATTGATGAAATAGAGGAGGATTAATTACAGTATTGAACGTTAAAATAAGTAAATGAAAAGAAGGTTAGAAGGACTTGCTGGAAATACGATTTGGACTAGAATACAAAGCTGGGGGGTGAGAGGAGGTCACGGAAATAAGTAAAGGGAAAAAAGGTTAGGTAAAGGTTTAATTTTTGTTTTATTTCAATGTAATGTATCATTGTATTTTTTGTTAAGTCTTTTTCACTGTTTGTTTTTTGTTATATGTTTATTTTATTTTGTATGGATGTTTTTTTCTTTTTTGTAATCTTAAACTTGGAATAAATATCATTAAAAAAAAAAAATGAAAGCACCGATACTATTGTTCTTTATATTCCAGTTAAAGTCTGCTGTAACGATAACTTCCCCTTCAGCGTAAAGCTGCAGTCTATTCAAGGTTTTCTTTATAAATTTTTTCTGTCTTCTGTTAGGGCTGCATATATTAGCTATTGTAAAGAGCGGAGAGAAGCCACATACTTCGCATTCCAGAGCTGATAAGAAGTTCCGTTGCTAAGCGACAGGTCGTGAGTACTTTTTGAGCTAAATTTATGAGCTGGTTAGCTTAAAGAGCATAGAAAGAAAAGAAGCTTCAAAAGCGAAAGCAAGGCTGAGGTTTTTTTTCCAGCGACGCTTGTTGTAAACAAACTGTTGGAAAGGGGACTTTCCAAGCAGAGCGCAGCTTGCTGATAGCTGTTGGATTGCAGCGAAGGCTTATTGTTTACAGATTCTCGGAAAGGGAAAATTCCAGGCAGCTGGGCTGACTGCCAAGTGCAAGCAGCTTGTAAAAAGCCCAATAGACTTTTGGATTTTCCAGTTTGTAGCTGAAGCTGCAGCTTGGGATTAAAGATGGCTCTGTTCTCTCAGAAACTGAATAGCCAAAACTGGCTAGAATGGTCTTTTGCAATGGAATTCTTGCTGGTGGGAGAGCAATTGTGGGACATAGTCCAGACCCCACAGCCTGTTGCTGTACAAGCAAAGGGGGAGAAGGCTGCAATTCAAAGTAAATTGAAGCAGCGTGTCCTGAGAATTTTGGCGGAAAATGTGGACGCTTATCTTGAGCCAGTCCTAAAGGGTGCACAAGAACCAAGGGTCGCTTGGGAGTCACTCCTCAAAGCTTGTGAAGCTGGGGTGGGAAGCAAGGACCGAGAATTGGTTGCGCCAAAGGGGGAGAGCCAAGATGAAGCTAGCCAAATTCTTGAGAGCTCATCGAAAGCTGGGAGGAGCTTTGAGCCACAACAAGGAAGTGAAGGAACTGTTGCTGCTGTTGCTCTTGATGACCCTAGCATTGCTGCAATGGCTGTTGCTGATGGGGGGAGTGAAGCTCCGAAATCAAACACCCCCACTACTATTGCTACAGAGGAGAAAGCTGTAGCTCAGAATGCTGTTCATCAAGAGACACCACGTCAGGAGACAGGAGCTAGAGGGAGCTCTGTAAAGCCTGAGGCTTCAAACAAAGGTCAGGCCCAGTCCCAGGCAAAACCAGATATGGCTTTGATGTCACTAAAAGCCACATCATCTGTGGAGAACGCTTTTATTGTAGACACAGGAGCGACGCAACACATGGCATCACGCCAGGAACTGTTTTCTACGTTTGAGAAGCAACGCTTCACTGTGAAACTGGCCAATGGTCAGGAAATGGAAGCAACCGGGATCGGAACTGTGTATCTGGAAAGTCTGAACTTGACTATAAACAATGTTTATTTTGTTCCTGATTTAAAGTACTGAGTGTTTCTCAAATAACTAAGAAGAAACTGGTGTTATCCTATGATGAAGAAAGCTGCAAAATCTACAAAGATGGAGAGCTGTATCTTTCTGCAAGAGAGAAAGACGGACTGTATCTGTTGACATTTGAGGAATCGGACTATAAAATGTTCACAGCATGTGAATCTAAAATGCTTTCTCTTGCAGGTATCTCGAAAGAAGACACGAGAGGAAAGGCAACAAAGATTAACAAAGTTTTTCAGCGAGTGTATGCTGATGTAATTGGTCCTTTAGCACCATCTAGAGGCAATGCAAAATACTATCTTGTATTTGTTGATCATTTTTCTCAGTATGTATGGATTTACATGTTGCAGAATCCCAGATAAACCTTGGAAAGGTTTAAGGAGTTTTGTGATAAGGTTAAGAATGTTCATGATGCTAAAATTGATTTTCTTTTCACAGATGAGAAACCAATTTTTCTTTCACAGGATTTTCAGGATTTCCTTGAGAAGCAAGGGATAGAGCACAAGGTTGCTGTTTCAGAGGCTGCATGGAGCAAAACTGTTTGTGTAAAAGTGAACAGAGTGTTGCAAAATGGCATGAAGGCACAATTGCTGAGTTCACACTTGCCACATGAGTATTGGGCTGAATCTTTATTGTGTTTTTGTTACACTTGGGTGAGAAAGGTTTCGAAAGGTATGGAATGTTCTCCTTTTGAGAGGCTATTCCTCAGAAAACCTTCTGTCTCACATATTAAGGTTTTTGGGTCTCAAATCAGAACGGAAACTCCAGATGGGGTGAAGAATACCAAAGGCATTTTTGTGGGTTATGCAAAGGGTCTCTACAGAGTAATTTTGTCTGAATCTGGTCAGGTGATTCTCACAAAATTTCTAGAAAGTGCTCCTGGACAGGAGAGAGTAATTTTTCACACATTTCCCACTGCTGATGATTCAGATGATGAATTTGATTATTCTGATTATAGTGGTACTGGAAGTGACACAGAAAGCTCAGAGAGTTCTGTTGACACAGTTATTGAGAAAGGTTCACACACAAAAGCTAGATCTTCACAGGTTAAGGATGAACCACTGTTTACTATTGGAACTGGTTCTCCGAAAAGTCCTGAGACTGAACCAGTCAGCAAGGAGGATCAGCACCTCATACGCAGGTCTGAGAGAATCACAAAGGGCATACCACCCAAGAGGTATTCTCAAGAGTTTGCTAGTTCAGCTGTTGCATGTATTACTATTGCTGACAACTCAAGCCAGGTTAAGGGTATGTCTAAGTCAGAGACAAAGACACAACAGGGAGTTGCTAAGCGTAACACAACGTTCCCTAACCAAGGTAATGCAGAAGCACTCATTCCTTGGAAAACAGACAACCAGAGAGTTACATTGGTGAAACCAGTGGCGGGTAGTTCCAAGGGTGGAACTGAAACAACAGGGGATTGTTATATGTATAACAACTGTTTTCTTCTCTGGATCAAGTTTTGTCCGCAGCTAACGATGATTCATATGGGGGAGGATGTCAGTATATGGAAACATCACCGCTGCAGACAGCCAGATTGTTGACATCACATGATGTGCCTATCTGTGGGAAAGAAGAATTTCCCAGGACGTTCACAGGCTGGATAAGTCTTTGTGAAGAGTGTAATTTGAAACCTTCTGTGTGCGCATGTTCAGGAAGTTTGTCAGACGTGCTGGAAGAACTGAACTGAAAGGAAGTGTTTTTCTCTAGTGCTGTAATGTCAGAAATAAACATCATGTAAATAGATTTCTGACTTATTTTCTTTCCCCTGCGGAAGCAGGAGGGAGGGGTTGTGCATTTTACCCACGCTTGGGAAAATGTCGCCTATCAAAATCTCCCTGGTCTGTCTGGATATCAGCCAGAGCAGGTTACCGGTAAGCAAGCTCCAAGGACAGTGAGAGGGGCCAGCCTCTGTGGAGGGGGCTTGCAAACTGACAGTTTAATTTTTAAGAATATAAATCTACCATCATTACCTTTTTTCTGGCTCAGAACCTCCGGCCTAAGATTTGCATTACATAGTATAGCGACCCCTCTAGCCTTGTTCATCACTTTCGATTCTGCTATTAGGCCCCATTGCTGAGAGCATAACAAAGGTCTGTTGTCTCCTGAAGGCATAGTATATCCACTTTCATTTTCTTTGCCAGTGTCAGTACCCTGTAGCGTTTGGTGTTTGAGGCCAGCCTATTAACATTTAAAGATAAAACCTTTAAAGATCTATCCATTATCCCGACTACCGGGTTTTTTTTTTAATCCCTCTGTGTACATATATTATATTTTCAATTCTGGCCCATTCAACCTCCCTCCCCCTTCCCCCTTGAGACTCAGCTAGGGATCTCCATGATCCCTGTCTCATGGTATCTTGGAGAACCACACTCCTCTCCCTTCGCTCTTGTAAAGTTTATATCAGAAAAAAATATATATATACTTACAAAAGCCCATTTTAGATGTCTCTAGCTGGGACGCGGGTGGCGCTGTGGGTTAAACCACAGAGCCTAGGACTTGCCGATCAGAAGGTCGGCGGTTCGAATCCCCGCGACGGGCTGAGCTCCCATTGCTCAGTCCCTGCTCCTGCCAACCTAGCAGTTCGAAAGCATGTCAAAGTGCAAGTAGATAAATAGGTACGGCTCTGGTGGGAAGGTAAACGGCGTTTCCGTGTGCTGTTCTGGTTCGCCAGAAGTGGCTTAGTAATGCTGGCCACATGACCTGGAAGCTGTACACCGGCTCCCTCGGCCAATAAAGCAAGATGAGTCCTACAACCCCAGAGTCGGTCACGACTGGACCTAATGGTTAGGGGTCCCTTTACCTTACTTTAGTATATATTATTTCTTGCTGTTTCCTTCCCCTCTCGACTTCCATCTTCCCAAAATACTCTGGGAGGGAAGAGATTATTCTGGGAGAGAAGAGAATGCTCTAGAAAAGATGCCACTGTTCTAGAGCACTCTGGGACATTCTAGAACACTCTGGAACATTCCAAAATATTCTGGGAGAGAAGAGATTATTCTGGGAGAGAAGAGAATGCTCTAGAAAAGGCGCCGCTGTTCTAGAGCATTCTGAAACGTTCTAGAGCACTCTGTAATGTTCTAGAGCACTATGGACCATTCCAAAAATATTCTGGGAGAGAAGAGAATGCTCTATAAAAGGTGCTGCTGTTCTAGAGCGGTCAGGAACGTTCTAGAGCGGTCTGGAACGTTCCCAAGAAATATTATGGGAGAGAAGAGATTATTCTGGAAGAGAAGACAATGCTCTAGAAAAGGTCCGCTGTTCTAGAGCATTCTGAAGCATTCTAGAGCACTCTGGAACATTCTAGAGCACTTAATACTAGAGCAATTAATAATTTTCAACAATAGGGGTTTAAAAGGTCTACTTAAGTTAATTCACTTATAACTGATTTAGCTGAAATCATCTTTTAGCCCCCTGTTTTCTTATCTTTTGAAGTTTTAATTCAGTTAAGCAATAATTTTCAGCCACTTGTAGGCCTAAATCCACTCGACTTAAATGCTCTTCAGCCACTTGCAGGCCTAATCCAATTCGGGGCAGGTCAACTTGAATGTTAAACAGCTTTAAAGAACCAAAAATGGAATATTTGTAATCCAGAATGGCTTCCTTCTCTTCTTGTCCTCTTACTGGTATAAAGGTAAAGGTACCCCTGCCCGTACGGGCCAATCGTGTCCGACTCTAGGGTTGTGCGCCCATCTCACTTAAGAGGCCGGGGGCCAGCGCTGTCCGGAGACACTTCCGGGTCACGTGGCCAGCGTGACGAAGCTGCTCTGGCGAGCCAGCACCAGCGCAGCACACGGAAACGCCGTTTACCTTCCTGCTATAAAGCGGTACCTATTTATCTACTTGCACTTAGGGGTGCTTTCGAACTGCTAGGTGGGCAGGAGCTGGGACTGAAAGACGGGAGCTCACCCCGCCGCAGGGATTCGAACCGCCGACCATGCGATCGGCAAGCCTTAGGCGCTGAGGTTTTACCCACAGCGCCACCAGCATCCCTCTTACTGGTATAGTCTAATATTATAACAAATTGTATCCAAAACCTACAATCCGGGAGGGAGATAAAGAAAGAAATAATCCCAAAATCTTGAGTCACTGGAAATCCAGTATATAAAAATCCAAAGGGGAAGTGTCCATAGCTCACTATTAAAGTTCTTATATTTTTTCTTCACCTCTTGCCGACTTATTAGTTATTAATCTGAAGAGAATATGAAGAGAGAGGGGAAGAGGAAGGGGAAGAGCCAAAAAAGAGGAAGTTTATTTATTTCCCCCTCTCCACTCTTTTTTCCTTACCCAGAAAAAATATAAAAAATATAATAAACGGAGGGAATGTACTGAAATAGCATAATAATTAGGCTGGGAGGGTTATCCATGTACTTAAAGTCAATTTGGGTATAAAAGAAAACCCCTGGAACCAAAAATAATAGTGTTGATGTTCTTAAAATCCAGCTCTTAAATCCCAGCTCCTAGATCTCAGCTCTTATTTCTGCTTTTCCTCTTCTTGGCCGCCATTAATCAAGCACAGTTCATAAGTCCTTTAAATCATTAATCTCTCTCTCCTTCAAAAAAGCCTCTTACGCATTCTTTTCACAAACCAAGAGGGTAAAACAAAGTTCCAATATAACTCTTTTTGCAGCTCTTTAGTTCAAATTAATCCACTGCCTTGGCACAAAGTTGCAGAGGACTTTCACTTTGTACTCACTCAGCAGGGTCGTCAGCCTCCTTCCTTTTTTCTTGCAACTTTCTCTCTCTGCGCCATTTTCTCTCCGCTACTGGGATGGACTCCTTAAATCAATCCTTCGACATCCAGAACTCCCTCAGTGTATTCTTTTCAAGTCTTATCTTTAAAGCCACCTGTGCACACTGAGGGTTCTGTTCTTATAGCTTTGGAAATTTACCGCTTTTCAGTAGAAGTTAGAGACATTGCAACGCGGGGGTGGTGGTGCCTCCCTGTCGCGTCTGCAGCTCCGTTCACTCTCGAGCCTTTAAAAAAAAAAACCGAAAAACCGGAGAAGCCGCTTTGACGCCGCTGGGTGCCCTGTCCCCCAAGGCTTCTCCCCTTGAGGCTTGGGGGTGCGCAGTGCCCTTGCGCCACCCCCTGAACCCCCGCGTCGCTCAGAAAGCCTCAGAGAGGTTTTCTGCACTCCCACAATGTCCACGGTAAACCGGAACTCCCAGACTATAACGTTCCTCTAACTCCTGCAGGCAATGGCAGTTTTCATCCACATAGGTTCGTTGAGGGAGGGAGAGGATGCGCCAAGCAGGGGAAAGAGAGATCAGATGTTGAGCAATGGGAGCAATGCTTAAAGCGTGTGAAGAAGAAATAACTATAGAAGTCAAATTCCAAGGCTAACAACTTACCTGCTTGTCGGGCTCAGTTTTCACCTCAATGACCGCCCCAGAGGCTGCATGCACAATCAGGCTGTGGAGCTTCAGTGGTAATTTGGGCTTCATGAGGCTGGAGAAAATGAGGGAAAAGTTTTTAGACTCTGTCTCATATTGGAGGGGGCATCAAATACATTTCATTCTCTTGAACTTCTAGTGAATGCATGTGTTAGCTTAAACCACTTTTTACAATCAAGCAGTGCATAAATTTTACAGGATAAAAACGAATAAAGGTAAAATTAAACTAAACACACGAGGGCACTGTTTATGTGGCAGTCTACCTGGAATTTTGTTTGCAAGCCTCTAAAGGTAAAGGGACCCCTGACCATTAGGTCCAGTCGTGACCGACTCTGGGGTTGCGGCGCTCATCTCGCTTTATTGGCCAAGGGAGCCGACGTACAGCTTCCGGGTCATGTGGCCAGCATGACTAAGCCGCTTCTGGTGAACCAGAGCAGTGCACGGAAATCCGCTCCACTTCCCAGTGGGGAGGAGTTGCGGTGGACCGTGTGGCCACCCACTCCCCACCGGGGCCGGGGGACTTTGCCCCCCGTTGCCTGGGGGATCCCGGCCATGTCAGAGCCCAGCCAGCCAATCCGCTGGCCGGGGGGGGGCATGGCCGGGGCCATTTAAACGGAGGAGCGAGCCAGAGGACTTCCTCTTTGGCTCGCTTCCTCAATCGATCAGGACGTCGGTCTCGCTGCTCTTTGGATTTTGCCTTTTGATTTGTTTCTTGGTTGTTTCCTGCCTCGTGGTTCAGCGTTGCGAGAAGGACCAGGGAAAAACCGAGTGGGTGAGTTGTTGCGCCCCCTCAGAACTGCTTTCTGCCTGCTTTCGTCCTTTGTCCCTCCTTCCTGGCCCTTCTCCACATTTCCGATCCGCCAAAGGCACCTGGGGTTGCAACTCTCCCCCCCCCCCCATTTCCTTATCCATCCTTTCGGGGGCTAGTCGGCTGAAGTGCGCTCGTTCATGGCTTCTGTTTGAGCCGCATGGATTAAAGGCTAGCGATGGTGCTGGTGGGTCCCATTGCGCCCCCCCCACCTTACACGCTCGGTCACAGAGGCGTTTCACTGTAGCCTTCCCTTGGGTCCCCGGCTCCCCCCCCATCTGCGTTTCCTCGCTGCCCTGAGGGGAGGGTTGCTTCTTATTGTTTCCTCTCTCGCCGCAGGGCTAGCGAACGGCTCGGTTATCCTTTTAAACACGGCATTCTGCATTGAGTAGCAGCCGTTGGGAGACAGAGCGCTGAGCAATTTAGGGGAGTGCTTGAGTCTTCTTCGAGACGGAGAGACAGCAAAGAGTGTTTGCTTTCCAGCGCTTCAACCTTTAGGGCGGGGTTTGAGCCTTGGAGCACCGTCTCCGGACTGCTGCCTTCGGCGGCTCAAACCCCTGCCAGCACATCCCCCCCCCCCACGCTCGGCACGGCTGTTGAGCCCCATGCGGCTCCTTCCAGCTTGCCTCAAGTGGCTCATTGTTTACTCAATACAGCTTCAGCGCTGTCTTGGCTTTACCCGCTGATTGTGGTTGCTTCAGCCGGTCCTTCCAGTTTGTTTGTGTGCACGTGGGTTGTGTGTTGCGTGGGACGGCAGAAAGAGTGTTTTGGCTGCAGAGAGGGAATTGGGCTTCCTAGGGCGGGGAGCATCCCCTCCCCCCCCAGCACAACATTAAGGGAAGGGGAAAAGTTTCTGAGGCACAGGGTTGCCTTTTGGCTGTTTTGTGAATTCCTTTGCACTCGCGCCTATGATCCTCATTGGCGGCAGGGAGCACGTGGTCGGTAGCGACCATTTTAGAAGCAACCATGTGCTTGTGTAGTCAGGCAGCGGCCGACTGCCATCTTGGGAGGGGCAGAGAAGTGCCCGGTCGCTTGCAGCTTCAATCATCCTAACTCCTCAATAAATAAAGCAATTATTCTTTGGAAATCCTCAGGCTGTTGTATTGGTTTCATTAGAGGTCATTCATAGGAATAATTCATAATTGGGGCAATAAATTGATTGTATACAACTGGTTAAGAAATAAATAAATAATTACATATCAACTATTAATAATTAAAATATAATTACTTAAATTAATTAATTAATTCATACTTCAGTTTAAGTCATACATTAGTTTATTATTAATTCATAGAACATATATAATGTTAATCCATACAATTTTAATTAATTTTAATTTATATTCTAATTATTAATTCATTCAATAATTTAACAACTCTAATTTAAACTTACACACATATTATAGGGTAGGGCAATTTTGGAGGTTAGCAATTTTGGTGAGGTGTTTTGTGTGTGCTGTGCAGATTAGTTAATTCTCATTCAGTGGATTGAGTTTTTGGGCCTATTTGTTTTGGTTAATAATCGAATAGGTTGTTGCAGCACTGCCATTATTGAAGGTCCTTTTACTAAAAAGTTCAGCATTTCGATTGGTTAATTTTAATTGGCTTCTGGCCTGAATACCGGGTTTTAATTTAGTATTTGAGGCCTTTTGCCTCGTCGCTGCTGAATTAAATTTGCTTTATTGAGTTCTATTTACAATTGGTGTTTGCTGCTCTATCTTGGAGTTCCTTCACTTAATGCTTTCAATCCCAATTGGTAGTTGCAATTGGATATTTGGGTAGGGTGCGTGCTCTTTGATACTGTTTATATTATTACAGTTGCCAGCAGTGTAATTAATACCTGAAGGCGCTGCCTTTTAATTGAAGTGGTTGAGAGCGTGTTAGGTGGTCTCATGGCTCCAAAGAAAAATATTGATCCGGCCCCTGCTGTCTCCGAACCAAAGAGCGCTCCTGTCAAGCGTGCACAGTCAGCTCAGTCAGGCAAGGGTTCCTCCATTGCGGGGCAGGCAATAGGGCTATTGGGTTCAACCTTAGCAGGCATGGCTAAAATCCCGCGTGCATTGCGTAAGTTTTTTACCGAATTTGACACTATGATGGATAGGTTCAGGCCGGGAGACGATGACTAGGGTTCAGGCCATCAGTTTTCCCCTGACCACATTTCCGATACAGGAGCCAGCGGCTCTAGTGGGTCCCAGAGTGATGATGATGAGATGCCTGGCACATCCCAGGCCTTCTTTGATAATTTGCAAGCGACTAATGCCGCACCCCAGCAGGGGGCTCCCACGCCTAAGCCTCGCAGCAAGCAACCTCGTTCTGTATCGCGGGCGCGAAAAAATGTTCAGTCTGCCATCGTGCTCCAAAGGGGGGGATGAGCAGCCTCGGCACACAGGCCGGAAGGCCTTGCGAAAGGCAGATAGGCGGGCTTCTTCCCCCCATTCCCCTGTCTCGGCTGGGAGGCAGCCATCAGTGTCATTTTCCAGCGCCACACTGAGCAAAGCTTTGGGACAAATCGCAGGCGCTTACACGTCCTCAGAGGGGGAAAGTGTGCTTCAATACCCAGATGCAGCTATAGCACCCAAGAAGCGACAGCATAAGAAGCATTCCAAGAAGAGCAAGAATTCCAAGAGGGATGACTCAGACTTGGACTCAGGTACGTCCTCCTCCTCTTCATCCAGCTCTGACTCTGATAGCGATGAGTCACTGAATTGCTACTGGGGCCTGGGTGAAGGGGTTCCTGGTTTACCGTTATGGGCATGGAATAGGAGAGCAAATTCCCATTGTAAGCGGTTTGGCGGGACCTTGAAGTGTAAGGACGGGGTGCTACTGGAGGACATTAAAGTCTCTACCAACAGGCCCAAAGATATGATCCTGGGTAATCATTTGTCTGCAAGAACCAGGGCCAAAATATTGAATGGTATGTAGATATCTTTAAGCTGCTCCCGCTAGATGAAAAATCTGAAAGAAAGCGTGTTTATGGTAAGCGAAAGTAATAGTCACCCAGGGCGGATAAAACTTTTGAAAATTGGCTAAATGGCTTCCAAGTTTTTTTCTGCGTAGTAGCAGCGGCTTATCCAAAAAGAGCGATGCATTTGATTGTCTATCAAGCACTCGTGAGGACGGCCTACGCCATGGCTGGAGAATCTGCGGCCATTCGTTACGATAAAATGTTCCAGAGAAAAGCTGCACAGCTGCCCTCTGCACACTGGGATCGGGTGGACCAATTTATCTGGCTTACGTACGTAGGTCCCCACATCGAAAAGAAACTGTCGGACCAGGGTAAATTTCTGAAATCTGACTTCAAAAGAGATACGCGCCGCAAGGTATGCTGGGAGTTTAACAAAGGGTTATGTCAATGGCAAAGTTGTAAGTACTCACACGAGTGTGACAGGTGCCTGGGGAAATCACCCTGTTGTGTCTTGTTACAGGGGAAAGCAGCCCTTTCAGGGAGGCAGGGGGTCCCACCAGCAGAGTAGACAGGGTGGACAACTCCCTGCCCAAGGGGGTGCACAGAGACAATAATTCCCTTTCACTTGCATTTTCACCCATCAAGCTTCACACGCTAAAAGCCCTCCTTGATTTGTACCCCAATAAGAAAGATGCAAACTACCTTTGGGAGGGTTTCTCCCGGGGGTTTAGAATTCCTGTATCCGTGGCTCCAAATCCCAGGGATCCGCCCAACCAAAAAACTGTAAGAGAAAGGCCCAAAGTTGCAAAAAAGAAAATAGAAAAGGAAATATTGGCAGGGAGGGTGGCTGGTCCTTTCACTAGCCCACCTATTCCAAATTTGCCCTTGGGTATCGTGCCCAAGAAGGCAACTGAGGAATTTCGTATGATTCTTAACTTGTCTTATCCCAAAGGGGTCTCAGTAAATGATGCCATCCCAGGCAAACTGTGCTCAGTAAAATACGCCTCCTTCGATCATGTCATCAAACTTATCCGGACCTTCGGAAGAGGGGCACTATTAGCAAAATGTGAAATTGAATGCACCTTCTTCCAATACATCCTGAGGACTTTCGTTGGTTAGGTTTTAAATTTGAGGGCTTCTGTTACATGGATAAAGCAATGCCAATGGGTTGTTCAGTCGCATGCGCTGCTTTCGAAACTTTTAGCACCTTTTTGGATTGGGCCCTGCCTTTCAAAACTGGTTTATCTGATTTTTTACTGGTTGGACCGCCAAATAACAATTCATGCGCAAGGTTGCTTGATGCTCTTGCCTCTCTTTCGCTGGAGTTAGGTGTTCCCCTGGCAGCAGAAAAAACCGAGGGTCTGGTCACGACTATGACTTACTTGGGCATCGAGCTCAACACGGTCGCCCAGACGTCGCGTTTGCCTGAGGCCAAACTGACAGCTCTTAAAACGGCAATCTCCCAGCTCCTCCTGCTCAAAAAAGTAACACTCAGGCAAATTCAGTTCTTGCTAGGCCACTTAAACTTTGCCTGTCGGGTGGTAGCCCCCAGGCGCCCATTCTGCTCACGGCTGGCTAGGTTATCTGCAGGGCAGGGCTGCGGTCACCACATCACAGGGTACGCCTCACAAAGTCCTGATTGGACAAACAACCAGTCAGTAGTCAATGTCCTGACCAAACAATCTTCACGTTCAGAAAGGGTGTCCACGATGCTGCGATCGTTTGTGTTACGGTGCCTGCAATTTAACATCATATTTTCAGCAAAATTCATTCCTGGTATTAATAACAATATTGCGGATGCGCTATCTCGATTTCAGATGGAGCGCTTCCGGTCGTTAGCCCCAGAAGCACAGCAATTGCCAGAGCCATTCCCGGAGCACCTGTGGAGCCTTGGAAGCGAGATGTGATGCAGGGAGTATTGGTTTCGGTTGCCCCTTCTATGCTTAGGTCCTACTCAAAAGCCTGGTCTGATTTTCTAGCATTTCGGAGAAAAATCTTTGGGTATTGCGCATCAAGAGCCCCCCACCACAGACCAGGCGCTGCAATTCTTAGTTCATCCGCGCAACCTTGGTCGTGCAGCAAAGACCTTAACTATACAATCGGCTGCAATTTCCTCCTTTGCAAAATCTATTTACTGCACTGACCCTGAGTTCATGGTGCGCAGGGGTCTCGAGGGGTGGCACAGATTACAACCACCAAGTAAGGAGGGGCATAGGCCCATTCCATTCAATCTCCTCAGTAAAATACACAATAAATTAAAATCAGTGTGCTGGTCCAAATACGAGGCCCGTTTATTCTCGGCTGAATATTCCATAGCATTTTTCGGCGCTCTAAGAGTTGGTGAAGTGGTACATGAAGGTGAGCCGGGTCCTTTATCCCAAGGCCTGCAGCTTGATGATATTCAGTTTTCAGATTCAATGTTGGTGGTTCGCATCCTTTGCTCAAAAACAGACCAAAAAGGAAAGGGTGCCTTGGTTCAGTTGATGGCAACCATGAAAAGCGGTCCCTGCCATGTAAAGGACACAAAAAGGTTTTTGGGTCTCAGGCCCCCAGGTTCCGGCCCTTCCTGGTACACGAGGATGGGTCCCGTCTTGCCAGGCAGCAATTCACTCGGGTGTTGCGCAAAGCATTTGAAGCTTATGGGCTTCCGGCTAAGGAATATGCTGCCCATTCTTTTAGGATTGGGGCCGCCACAACGGCGGCTCACTTGGGATTGCCAACAGACAGAATAAAAGACATGGGTCGCTGGCGATCCAACGCGTACAAAAACTATATCTGCGACAGCTCCAAAATTTAAAACAGACCAATCACTTACATGCCTCTGTCATTTTTCTTGCTTTTCAGGGTCAAGCCTCATAGAAATCTGGATTGTGGGACACAGTATCGTCCACTGGGCCCAGGAACGGGTGGTCGCTAATGGCCAGGGATGCCAACTGGGTTTTCCACCGCACATTCACATTTCTTGGATAACGAGGCGTGGGATGCGCTGGGCAGAGATGATGCCAATTGTGATGGCCAGGGTGGAGGCACATGCCCCCCCACACTTTGGTTGCGCAGCTGGGAGAGAACGACTTGCCTTGCTGGAAGGGCGTGGACTTGCTATTCACTATCAAAAAGGACTTGGACACTCTTGCGCTGAATTTCCCGAGAATGACTCTCGTTTGGTCGCTGCTGTTGGAGAGACGCGTTTGGTGTGGCAGCAATTCCCCAGCCATTACAGATCGTGCTCAGTAGCGTTTGAATTGTTCCATTTCACAGAAAGTGGTTGCATCGAATGGCCGGGTGATCCCGCACCCTTCCATTGTTTTCAGCAAAATGGCCTTATTTTGCGATGATGGCATGCACCTTTCCGATTGGGGGAATGAGATCTTGAACTTCTGCCTGTCCAGTGCGCTTCCCCTGTGCACAAAACACTGCTCAGGGCAATCTTCTGGGGAAAACTTCACCTAAGGCAGGAAATAGCAGAGCTGCAGCGACGTTGCTTCCGTGAAGAAAAACAGGGAGTAAAACAGTCCAGAGACACGGTTCTTCTAATCTAAGAAGCTTTTATTTACATGCCAAGCAGTAAATCAGTCCAGCAGAAAATTCAGATATCTTCTCTGGCTCAAAGCACAACTCCGACTGAAATCAAAACCAACTTTCACAGAACAAAGAACAGAGAACAAAGAACTGTGACGTAACATCCTGGCTGACTTCCCGTAGAAGCCCTTCCCTCCGACTCGAAGCACAGAAGGTTAACCCTTTAACCACCACACTCTACACCCCCTCTTGCTTCGCGTCTGAGGGGAAACACAGACTTATGGTCATCCCAAACCCAGACCCTCGCAGAACTCTCCATGCCTCTGGAAACTGAGTGGTTTCGTGAACCCATCAGCGAGGTTCTTGGCAGAGGGACAGTACTTCAGCGCAACTAACCCCTCCTGAACACTCTGACACACATTCTGAAAGCGAATGTCTAGGTGTTTGGTCCTAGCCTTGAATTGCCCCGTCTCGGCCAATTTGAGACACTGTTGTTTGTCTTCTTGGACAACTATGGGCAAACAATTCTCTCCACAGAGTTCCTGGACCAAACAGGCATAGAACTCTAACTCTCTGCACACTTCAGAAAGAGCACTGAACTCAGCTTCAGTGGATGAGAGTGCAATGAGGCTCTGCTTCCTGGACCTTCACCCAACTACTGAGTTCCCAAACCTCACCACTAGGCCAGACACGGACTTGCGATCCTGAAGATTAGCCCAGTCTGAGTCCACCCAACAGGTCAGCTTGACCTCACCCTGCGCTGACAGCTTAAGACAAAAGTCTTTGGTTTCCTGTAGATACCGCAGAACTCTCTTGATGCCATTCCAGGCCTGCACACTAGGATTTGAAGCCTCCCTGCTGAGCAGATTGATAGCAAATGCTATTTCTGGTCTGCTCCACTGGGACAAATACAGCAAACTTCCTAGAGCTGACTGAAAGACTTCAGCATTTTCGAACACAGTGCGTTCTACTTGCTGACTCTCCATAGGGCTTCTGACACCTGCACAATCGCTCATCCTGAACTTTTGAAGCAGTTGCTCAATTCTGCCTCTCTGGCTGAGCAAGAAACTTCCATCTTGTGTCCTAAAAACATCCACGCCCAGATAAGTCTTAACAGCTCCAAGCTGCTTGAGCTTGAACCGTTTACCAAGCTCCCTAGCAAACTTCTCTACCTGTTTACCTGTCGCAGCAAAATATAACAGGTCATCAACGTAGACCTGCACAATTTCCTGTGTCGCACCCGATCCTTTCAGGTAAAGACAACTATCAACAACACTTCTTCTAAAACCTAGCTCTTCCAAAGCTTCATTCAGGCACATATTCCAGTTTCTGGCAGATTGACGTAACCCATAGATGGATTTGTGCAATTGCCACAGAATGCCTTGCCTCATGATCTCAAACCCTGGAGGAGGAAGCATGTACAGCTCCTCCTGGAGATCTGAGTTCAGGTAGGCAACATCCACATCAAAGTGGTTTACCTTCCAACCTCTCTGAGCAGCAACAGCTAGAAGCATCCATAGCGTTTCACTCCTAGAGGTAGGCGAATACACTTCCGTGAAGTGAATCCCTTTCCTCTGGGTGAACCCACGGGCAACTAATCTAGCTTTATATTGTGGTTCTCCAGCTTCTGTGGGTTTAAGGCGGTAAACCCATCTGCAACTCACAGCTTGTTTGCCCGGTGGCAACTCTGTGAGTGAGAACACACCTAGATCTTCCATGGATCTCATCTCTTTGTGCATCGCCTCATGCCATTTGCTGGCTTCTTCCTGAGGCAAATTCTGAACATCCTCAAAGGATTCAGGGTCACACCTAGCCACACCAACCCACACACCAGTAGCTTCAAACCTTTCAGGTGGCTTCCCTTTGGTTGACCTTGCTGACCTTCTCAGCGTGAACCCAGGTGTTCCTTCTGACCCACTAGGTCCAGCTAAATCATCTTCAGTGTCAGTGACTCCCCCCTCTGACCTGCTGCGCCTTTTGGGCCTCACAGCTGGTCCAGCAGGTGAGGAAGGCTCACTCTTTGGCTCAGACTTAACAGCTGTTGGAGGAGGTGTTCTAGGTTCCCCCCTCTGAGGGATCCTGAGCTGTCCCTGCCTTGGACTCTGTCCCTGCGGCGTGTTGGTCCGTGTTGGGTTGAAAATGAACGACAGACGAGCAGGTAGGTGTCATACGGGAGGCATCTCTGGAGCAAGCCCCGGAGAGTCCCTTTTATTGAATATTACTGCGTTTGCCACGTGTGTGCTTGTTGCTGATTGGTTAACATAAGTACAAAGCAAGGGTTGCATATAAGACATTAATTATTGCATATAAGACATTAATCATAGACAGGTTAAAGGTTGGGAAAAGGAACGCGGAGTTTACACAGGCATGGTTTCGGACTGCCCGTACCAGAGTGGTACGAAAAAGGAATGTACAAGGAGGGGTAAGTACAGATTGATATGGTGTGAACTCAAGGTGAACAGAACGTACCAGGGTGATGATGGAATGTCTTAGCATCAGCACGGTTTGTGCAGCGTGAGCAAAACAAAGCTTAGAAGCAAGACTTCCCATCATGCCACAGTTATGTGCAGAAGCAATGCTTCCCATCATGCCATGGTCATGTGCAAAAGCAATGCTTTTCTTCAGGTCCGGACCTTGGTCCCCAGCAACAAGTTCCTCTTCCTCCTCACCGTCTGAGTCATAGAACTGCTGCGAAAGCATGTCTGGATTAGCATGCAGACGTGACCAACCAGCCTGTTCACAGAACTCAGCACTATTGCTGATCACCAGTCTGGACTGGTTCCCACTTGGGTACGCGAACCTCCAAGCCTTTGAGCCAGGCTCATACCCCACAAAGATCATTTTCTTGGATCTTGGCTCACCCTTCCTGCGTAGAGCCTTTGGAATAAGAACCCAGGCCTCACAACCAAACACATGAAGGTAATGCACCTTGGGTTTCTTACCATGCAGCACAAAATAGGGTGTGTTTCCTGCACTTGAATTGTACACTCTGTTCTGTGTGAACACAATAAACTTGCAGGCTTCCGCCCAATAGCGCTGGGGTAGCCCTGCATAATACAAGATGGCCGACACTCCCTCCTGAATAGTCCTGTTTTTTCTTTCCGCAATTCTATTCTGCTGTGGACTATAAGGAGCTGTCAAACGGTGGCTTATCCCCTTCTCTCTGAAGAAATTCTGCAAAGCAGAACCAGTAAACTCCACCCCACGGTCACTCTGAAAGTTTCTCACCTTGGTGGAGAAGGTCACCTCAACTGCAGTGATCCAATCCTTGATCAACCCAGCAGCCTCCCCCTTGGTTCGCAAACAAAAAGCCCAAGCAGATCTAGAAAAATCATCAATGAGGAGAAGCGCATATTTCGAACCTCCCAACGACTCAACTGACATTCGGCCACACAAATCTGCATGCACTAACTCAAAAGGTTGAGTGGACTTCCTCTCTGACTTGGGATAAGAGCATGTGACAACTTTTGATTGTTTACAAGCTCGACAATCCAAGAATTTGTCACAAGCCTTAAATTTGCACCCTTCTGTCAGTTTCGGGGCTTTCTTAACATACCCCCAACCCAAATAAGCAAATCGTCTGTGCCAGAGATGGGCACAACCACTATGGGGTGCTACATTCACACATTTCACCCTTGCATCTTCAGTGGCATCCTCAGTAGCAACTGGCATCTCTACAATAAACAAATTGTTTCTGAATTCCACTGTGTACAGCTCTTCACCGTTCCTGTAAAAAACACATTTGTTACCTGCAAAAGACACACAGAAATTGGCAGCAATTAGATCAGACACACTTAGAGACAATTAGCTAACTCCGGTACAACATAAGCTTGCACTTCATGTTTAAGAAAGGAACAATAAAGCGTCCCAGACTGGGTGAGCTGTCTTCTAGTTCCATCAGCTAACGTAACATATCGAGCAGTTTTCACTTTCCTGCAGTTCCTCAAAAAGTCAGAAGAGGGAACCAAAGTGTTCGTCGCTCCACTGTCCATCACAACAGTGAGTGTGGCTGGTTGTTGACATTCCTGAAGAACTGCCATGGCAACGCTCTTCCCCCGACTGTCCCCCTGGCTGGGGCCTTTGTAGATGTCCAGCACGGTTGCCACAGCAACACTCCCCCCCCCCGCCGGTTGGGGGACTTGCCAACGGCCTTCACAGCTACCATAGTTGCAGCTCTCCCAGTTGTCATGGTGACAGGACCTCTGCCGGTGTTCTCACACTGCTCAACCTGATAACCGCCCGTTATCAGCATCTTTCCCAGCTGTGCGACCTTGGGAACTCTAGCAGCACAAAGCTTCCCACAGCCAGACGTAAGCAGCACTTGGAGACTTTTGGAGAAAAAGGCTTCTCAGAGTTTTCACTGCTGACTGCCCGCCCCCCACTGCCGGGAGCAGAACTTCTGCCTGCCCCCCCCCCCTCTGCTGGGCGCAGGGCTTCCAGAAAAACAGCCTGAGGAACAGCTTGCCACTGCTGTCCTCTTAGCTCTCAGCCTCTCTCCTTTCTCCTCACACAGCTGTATCGAAGCATCCAAACAGCTTTCAGGCACAGAAACAGCACCAGCCGCAGCAACAGTCCCTTCACCCCCCTCTGGGGGCACAAGGCTCCTCTCAGGCTCCGATGAGCTCACAAGGCTCTGGCCAGCGCCATCTTGGCTCACATGGCTCACTGGACTCACTGCCCTCTCAGAGCACGACTTTGCCCCTTATGGTGTCACATCAGCCATCTCTCGGCCCTTGCCTCCCACTCCTGCCTCACAAGTTTTCCGGAGGGATTCCCAAGCGGCCTTTGGCTCTTTGACACACTCCAGGACTGGCAAAAGACAAGCCTCAACGCTTTCTTCAAGAATGTTCATCACACGCTGCTCCATCTCATTTTGGACTGCAGCCATCTTTGCCTTAGCTTTCCCAGCTTCAGGCTGTGGGGGTAGCACAAACTGCCATAGCTGTTCCCCCACTAGCAGGTATTCTATCTGAAAAGACCACTCAAGCCAATTTTGTCCATTTAGTCTCTCAAAGGACCGAGCCATCTTTTCCCCTTCCCTTTCGTGGCTAGAGTACTCACTCATTCTTGCCAACCGGGCGTCCGGAAAGACATCGGCTCCATTCTTCTCCAGCGACCTCATAACTGCCTTTGTAGTCCTGGCAGGAGATCTAGCTGGCACAGCGTCTCCTTGCACTCCCTTCTCATCACGTAGCAACCAAACGACCACTGACCCATAACCTCTTGGACTTCTGCCTGTCCAGTGCGCTTCCCCTGTGCACAAAACACTGCTCAGTGCAATCTTCTGGGGAAAACTTCACCTAAGGCAGGAAATAGCAGAGCTGCAGCGACGTTGCTTCCGTGAAGAAAAACAGGGAGTAAAACAGTCCAGAGACACGGTTCTTCTAATCTAAGAAGCTTTTATTTACATGCCAAGCAGTAAATCAGTCCACCAGAAAATTCAGACATCTTCTCTGGCTCAAAGCACAACTCCGACTGAAATCGAAACCAACTTTCACAGAACAAAGAACAAAGAACTGTGACGTAACATCCTGGCTGACTTCCCGTAGAAGCCCTTCCCTCAGATTCGAAGCACAGAAGGTTAACCCTTTAACCACCACACTCTACATGATATATGGCTGGCTGATATTGCAGAGGGCTTGAGGCATTGGCTACAGATGTGAGGGTATTTGGCGGCAAGCCTTTGGGCTCTTGTGGCGGTTAGGCATTGTTTGACCTTGTGTGGGGGAGGGGAGGTGTGGCCATCACCTGCCCCTCCATGCTTAAGGGTATTCCGTTAAAGAAATCCGGGGGTGTTGATCTAGTCTGAAGCCCGGCTGACGGCTAGGGCCTTGACACGACCCCGGCGGGAACACCAGGGGGAGCTTGAGTTGGTTCGCATCGACAGGGCTCCCCCGACCGGTGGCTTACCCTTACTGGACTTCCTGCACAATGGGCAGGAGTCAGATATAGTCAGGTCCAATCAATGCCTAAGCCAATACTGCTCACATTCTGTAATTCAATAAAGTAGTGGCCAAAATTTGCCCAATAACATAATAATAATAATAATAATAATAATAATAATAATAATAATAATTTATTATTTATACCCCGCCCATCTGGCTGGGTTTCCCCAGCCACTCTGGGCGGCTTCCAAAAGAATATTAAAATACTATGTTACATCAAACATTAAAAGCTTCCCTAAACAGGGCTGCCTTCAGATGTCTTCTAAAAGTCTGGTAGTTGTTGTTCTCTTTGACATCTGGTGGGAGGGCGTTCCACAGGGAGGGCGCCACTACCGAGAAGGCCCTCTGCCTGGTTCCCTGTAACTTGGCTTCTCGCAGTGAGGGAACCGCCAGAAGGCCCTCGGTGCTGGACCTCAGTGTCCGGGTAGAACGATGGAGGTGGAGACGCTCCTTCAGGTATACTGGACCGAGGCCGTTTAGGGCTTTAAAGGTCAGCACCAACACTTTGAATTGTGCTCGGAAACGTACTGGGAGCCAATGTAGGTCTTTCAAGACCGGTGTTATATGGTCTCGGCGGCCGCTCCCAGTCACCAGTCTGGCTGCTGCATTCTGGATTAGTTGTAGTTTCCGGGTCACCTTCAAAGGTAGCCCCACGTAGAGCGCATTGCAGTAGTCCAAGCGGGAGATAACCAGAGCATGCACCACTCTGGCGAGGCAGTCCGCGGGCAGATAGGGTCTCAGCCTACGTACCAGATGGAGCTGGTACACAGCTGCCCTGGACACGGATTTAACCTGTGCCTCCATGGACAGCTGTGAGTCCAAAATGACTCCCAGGCTGCGCACCTGGTCCTTCAGGGGCACGGTTACCCCATTCAGGACCAGGGAATCCCCCACACCTGCCCGCCTCCTGTCCCCCAGAAACAGTACTTCTGTCTTGTCAGGATTCAATCTCAATCTGTTTGCCGCCATCCATCCTCCAACCGCCTCCAGACACTCACACAGGACTGTCACCGCCTTCACTGGTTCTGATTTGAAAGAAAGGTAGAGCTGGGTATCATCTGCATACTGATGAACACCCAGCCCAAACCCCCTGATGATCTTTCCCAGCGGCTGCATGTAGATGTTGAAAAGCATGGGGGAGAGGACAGAACCCTGAGGCACCCCACAAGTGAGAGCCCAGGGGTCTGAACACTCATCCCCCACCACCACTTTCTGAACACGGCCCAGGAGGAAGGAGCGGAACCACTGTAAGACAGTGCCCCCAGCTCCCAGCCCCTCAAGACGGTCCAGAAGGATGTTATGGTCGATGGTATCAAACGCCGCTGAGAGATCCAGCAGAACCAGGAAACAGCTCTCACCTTTGTCCCTAGCCCGCCGGAGATCATCAACCAGTGCGACCAAGGCAGTTTCAGTCCCATGATGAGGCCTGAATCCCGATTGGAAGGGATCCAAATGGTCCGCTTCTTCCAGGCGTGCCTGGAGTTGTTCAGCAACCACTCGCTCAATCACCTTGCCCAAGAATGGAAGATTTGAGACTGGGCGATAGTTGGCCATCGTGGCCGCATCTAAAGATGGTTTTTTAAGAAGCGGTTTAATAACCGCCTCTTTCAGCGGGTCTGGGAAGGCTCCCTCACGGAGGGAAGCATTCACCACCCCACGAAGCCCATCGCCCAGCCCTTCCCGGCTAGCTTTTATAAGCCAGGATGGGCAAGGATCAAGGAGACAGGTGGTTGGTTTCACTCGTCCAAGCAGCCTGTCCACATCCTCGGAGGTAACAGATTGGAATTGATTCCACGCAATTTGACTAGACAGGACTCTAGCACTCTCCCGCCCCGGCCCTGCTCCCACGGTGGCGTCTACCTCTTCCCGAATCTGAGCGACTTTATCTGCAAAAAACTTTGCAAAATCATTGCAGGAGATCATGTGGCCCGTACTGGGCCCCGATGTAGCAGGTGGTTCCGCTAAATTGCGGACCACCTGAAAAAGTCTCCTGCTGCTGTTTTCTGCAGATGCAATAGAGGCGGCGAAGAAAGCCTTCTTCTCCGTCGCTACCGCCACTTGGTAGGCTCGACACTGAGCTCTAACCTGTGTCCGGTCAGCTTCAGAATGGGTCATCCGCCACCGGCGCTCTAGCCGTCTCAACGATTGTTTCATTGCCCTCAGATCCGTGGAAAACCACGGGGCTGTCCGGGCTCCATGCAATCGGAGAGGGCGCTTCGGAGCCAAACAGTCAATAGCCCTGGTTAACTCCACATTCCAGCGGGCCACCAGGGAATCAGCTGAAAGGCCATCAACATGGGATAAAGCATCCCCTACCGCTCTCTGGAAACCATTTGGATCCATTAAGTGGCGGGGGCGGACCATCCGAATCGGTCCCACCTCCCTGCAGAGGGGAAGGGTCGCGGAGAAGTCAAGTTGCACCAGGAAGTGGTCTGACCATGGCACTTCTTTTGTTTCGCTTTTACTTAGTGTCAGAACACCAACATCCATGGAGGTAAACACCAGGTCCAAGGCATGTCCGCGGCTATGGGTTGGGCCAAACTTATTCAGGGACAGCCCCATGGAGGCCATGCTTTCCACGAAGTCCCGAGCGGCCCCTTGTAAGGTCGTGTCGGCATGGATATTAAAATCCCCTAGGACAACCAAACTAGGTGTCTCCAGGAGAACATCCGCCACAACCTGAAGCAGCTCGGGCAGGGAATCCTTGGTGCAGCGGGGAGGTCGGTACACCAAAAGGAATCCTGTACTGCCCCTATTGCCCAACTTCCAGAACATGCACTCAGAGAACTGGGTCTTCCTAATGGGACGCCTGGTGCAAACTAATGACTTCCTAAAAATCACTGCAACCCCCCCTCCCCGCCCACAAGGCCTGGGTTGCTGTGCGTAAGAGAAACCTGGTGGACAAGCAGCAGCAAGAACAGGCCCATCTGCTTCATCCAACCAAGTCTCTGTTACACAAGCCAGGTCAAATCCTCCATCCATGATCAAGTCATGGATGGCAGTGGTCTTATGAATCATTGACCTGGCATTGCACAGCAGCACCTTCAGGCTATGTGGGTATCCCTTGCTGATTCTAGTATCCGTCCGGACAGGACCAGACCTGGAGGCAGGGATAGTCCTCAGACAACGACTAAACCTGCCTCCTCTGTAATGACATGGTCTGGTCTTAGCGTAACTCCTCCTCCTACCCGTGATCACTGAGATCGGTTGTCCCAGCGCATCCCCCTCTGTGGAACATACCCCAGCCATTTTGTTGGCTGGGACCCACTCCCCGGCAGCCCTGGCCATCCCCTTAAGAACAAAATAAGACCTTAAAACAATAAAAAACCCAGAAAACAAAAAACAATACAAATGAAAAACTATAAAAATTACAAATCCATTAAAATCAAACAAATTCCCAACTAAACATCCATCCCACCCCCATCCCCGTCCCCGCATATACAAAAAATAAAAGGAAAAGGAAAAGGAACATTTTAAAACATTTTTAAAAGAACTCTGCGCCCCTCTGGATCCCCCTGGGCCGCAGCAGCAGTGACAGCAACCGTCCCTGTGAGGCCTGTCAGGCCCTGCCCTGGGCCAGGTGGTGAGTGGCAGGAAGGAGCAGGGCCTTCAGACACCCACACAGGAGAGTCCTCCTGGGCAGCAGACGCAGCAGTCCCTGTGAGTCCTTCAGGCCCCGCCCTGGGCCAGATGGTGAGTGGCAGGAAGGAGCAGGGCCCTCAGACACTCACACAGGAGAGTCCTCCTGGGCAGCAGACGCAGCAGTCCCTGTGAGTCCTTCAGGCCCCGCCCTGTGCCAGATGGTGAGTGGCAGGAAGGAGCAGGACCCTCAGAAACCCACACAGGAGAGTCCTCCTGGGCAGCAGAGCGCAGCAGTCCCTGTGAGTCCTTCAGGCCCCGCCCTGTGCCAGATGGTGAGTGGCAGGAAGGAGCAGGACCCTCAGAAACCCACACAGGAGAGTCCTCCCGGGCAGCAGAGCGCAACAGTCCCTGTGAGTCCTTCAGGCCCCGCCCTGGGCCAGATGGTGAGTGGCAGGAAGGAGCAGGGCCCTCAGACACCCACACAGGAGAGTCCTCCTGGGCAGCAGACGCAGCAGTCCCTGTGAGTCCTTCAGGCCCCGCCCTGGGCCAGATGGTGAGTGGCAGGAAGGAGCAGGAGCCCTCAGACACCCACACAGGACAGTCCTCCTGGGCAGCAGAGCGCAGCAGTCCCTGTGAGTCCTTCAGGCCCCGCCCTGTGCCAGATGGTGAGTGGCAGGAAGGAGCAGGACCCTCAGAAGCCCACACAGGAGAGTCCTCCTGGGCAGCAGAGCGCAGCAGTCCCTGTGAGTCCTTCAGGCCCCGCCCTGGGCCAGATGGTGAGTGGCAGGAAGGAGCAGGGCCCTCAGACACCCACACAGGAGAGTCCTCCTGGGCAGCAGACGCAGCAGTCCCTGTGAGTCCTTCAGGCCCCGCCCTGGGCCAGATGGTGAGTGGCAGGAAGGAGCAGGGCCCTCAGACACCCACACAGGAGAGTCCTCCTGGGCAGCAGACGCAGCAGTCCCTGTGAGTCCTTCAGGCCCCGCCCTGTGCCAGATGGTGAGTGGCAGGAAGGAGCAGGACCCTCAGAAACCCACACAGGAGAGTCCTCCCGGGCAGCAGAGCGCAGCAGTCCCTGTGAGTCCTTCAGGCCCCGCCCTGGGCCAGATGGTGAGTGGCAGGAAGGAGCAGGGCCCTCAGACACCCACACAGGAGAGTCCTCCTGGGCAGCAGAGCGCAGCAGTCCCTGTGAGTCCTTCAGGGAACCTAATATCTGTGTCCTTGTGTGAGTTAGTTCCAACGAGGGGGTGGCTGCGGGGTCTTGACACGCAAACACCGTTTACCTTCCCGCCGGAGCGGTACCTATTTATCTACTTGCACTTTGACGTGCTTTCAAACTGCTAGGTTGGCAGGAGCAGGGACCAAGCAACGGGAGCTCACCAACCGCCAACCTTCTGCTCGGCAAGTCCTAGGCTCTGTGGTTTAACCCACAGTGCCACCCGCATTCCTTGCAAGGCTCTAGGTCTTAGTTAATCCCACCCCTAAAAGCTGAGCTGTTTCGAAATTATCTCTAGAGAATATATCTTCTATTTTCTCTCACTTCTCCACTCATCCTGTAAATAGTTGCTGCATAAATAAAGCTTTTTGAATGCAAAAAAATCAAGAAATTGTAAGCAACTATTACTTTTTTAAAAATTATTTTTATTCAATTTCCAATATAAAATTTTAAACACACATTTTCAATATTGTCAGATACATATTTTTGACTTCCTTCAGCTCATCCGCGAATCTTCCGTTTTCTAATCTTCTATCTGCAATTCTAAATTTAACATTGCCTTTTATTTTAAATAAACCTATTCCCTTGTTCCCTTTTTTACAACGTTTCTAATACTTATTTCTTCACAAAGCTTCCTGTAAACCCACAAACGTTATTTGTACATCACATATGCTTTTCATATAGTCTACAAATTTACTCCAGTCCTCGGTAAACTTGTGATCTCGTCGGTTTCGAACCTTTCCTGTTAATTTGTCTAATTCTGCATAGTCCATCAGTTTCATTCTCCATTCTTCTGTCGATGGTAATTCTTCCTGCTTCCATTTTTGGGCCAGTAGTATCCTCGCCACTGTTACTGCATATAAAAATAATTTATGATCCTTCCTATTTATTTCATTTCCAACCATTCCTAACAAAAAAGCTTCTGGTTTTTAAACAAATGTATATTTCAACATTTTTTTCAGTTCATTATATATCCCTTCCCAGAAGCCTCTCACCTTTTTACATTCCCACCACATATGATAAAATGTTCCCTCTTTTTCTTTACATTTCCAACATTTATTACATACTTTATACATTTTTGCTAATTTTACTGGAGTAATATACCATCTATAGACCATCTTCATCATATTCTCTTTTAATGCAGTACAAGCTGTAAATTTTATCCTTTCATTCCACAATTTATTCCACTCATCTAATTGTATATTATACCCAAAATCTCTGGCCCAATGAATCATAACTGATTTTACCTCTTCATCTTTCATATACAATTCTAGCAACATTTTATACATTTTAGACAAATTTTAAAAATCATTACTCAATATCTCACTTTGAAACTTTGATTCTTTTTCCGAAAAACCTCTCTCCTTTATTTCCGTTTTAAACATTTCATTAATCTGATACTAATGCAACTAATCATTTACATGTTCTTTAACTTCCTCATATGGCTTTAGCTTCCATTTTCCTTCTTCTTTAATAATCATGTCCCCATATGCTATCCACCCCCCTCTCATATTGATTTTTTTCACACTCATCACTTCTAATAGAGATAACCAATGCGGTATTTTTGATTCTAATAGGTTTTTATACCTATCCCAGACTTCCAAAAGAGATCTTCGAATGATGTGGTTTTCGAAACCTTTATGTACTTTTTTCTTATCATACCATAAATAAGCGTGCCAGCCGAATCTATTATCAAATCCTTCCAAGTCCAACAATTCCTTATTCTCTAATTTCATCCACTCCTTCAACCAACAGAGGCAAGATGCTTCGTAATATAATTTCAGGTCCGGCAGGGCGAAGCCTCCTCTTTCTTTCGCATCCGTTAACAATTTAAATTGTATTCTTGGCTTCTTACCCTGCCATATATACCTTGAAATTGTTTTTTGCCATTCCTTAAATATCATTGCCCCTTTGATTACCGGGATTGTCTGAAATAAAAATAACATTTTCGGCAAAACACTCATCTTTATCGTCGAAATTCTTCCCCCAAAAGATAGTTTCATCCTTCCCCACACCTCTAGAACTCTTTTAATTCCATTCCACATTGGTATATAATTATTTTGAAATAAATCAAGATTTTTGGGGGTCACCCAAATTCCCAAATATTTAACTCTTTTCACCACCCCTATCTCTGTCTGTTGTTGCATTCTATTTATCATATCTTGATCCATATTTTTAGCAATCATTTTTGTTTTCTTCCTATTCAAAATAAATCCTGCCATTTGTCCAAATTGTTCTATTTCCTCCAGTACCTCCTTAACACTTTTTACCGGTTCTTCTACTGTTAATACCAGATAATCGGCAAAGGCTTTAACCTTATATTCATTTCGACCAACTGTTACCCCCTTGATTAACTCATTTTTCCTTACTGAACTCAAAAATATTTCCAGTACCATGATGAAAAGTAACGGTGAAAGTGGACATCCTTGTCTTGTGCCTTTTGTTATTTTACTATTTTCTGTTAACACATTATTTACTATCAATTTTGCTGTTTGTTCTGTATAAATTGCTTTAATTCCATTGAAAAACCCTTGACCCACCTCCATCTTTTCCAAATTCTTTAACATAAATTCCCAAGATATAGTGTCAAAGGCCTTTTCTGCGTCCACAAATATTAGCATAGCTTGTTTATCGTTCCTGGCATTCAGATATTCCAAAATATCAATTATATTTCTTATATTATCCTTCATCTGTCTGCCAGGAAGAAAACCTGCTTGATCCTTATGAATAAATTCTTGCAATAACTTCTTCAATCTTTTTGCTAAAATGCTTGCAAATATTTTGTAATCATTATTTAATAATGAAATTGGCCTATAATTTTTAACTTGTGTCAAATCTGAATCTTGTTTAGAAATAAATGTAATAAAAGCTTATTTCCAGGTGTCGGGAATTTCTCTTTCTTTCAAGATGTTATTCATCACTCCTCTTAATGGCCCAAGGAGGATGTGTCTCATCTCCTTGTAATATCTTGCCATCAGTCCATCTGGTCCTGGTGTTTTCCCTATTTTCAACTCCTTTATTGCGTCGTTAGTCTCCTCGATGTCAAGTGGGTTATTCAGTTTGTCTTTTCTATCAGTCGGGATCTTCTGCACCTCTTTTTTCTTTAAAAACTCTTCAATTTTTTTAATATTACTCTTCTCCTTTTTTATATATAATTTTCTATAAAAGTCCACAAATCCTCTTCTGATATCTTTCGGATTGCCTATTTCCTTTCCCTCTATGATAATTCTGTTAACTGTTTTCTGTTCTTTCCTTTTCTTAATCTGCCAAGCCAGCCATTTCCCTGATTTGTTTGCAAATTCAAAGTTTTTTTGTTTCATTCTCTTTAAATTCCATTCTACTTCTTTATTAATTATCATTGCAAATTGTGATTGTAAAATCTTTATATTTTGTTTTATTTTCAAACTATCTGGCCTATTAATTAAGTTTTTCTCATTCTCCATTATCTGTTTTAAGATCTCTTTCTTCCCTTTCTCTCTGGACATATTCTTAATCAAATTCTGTTGAATGAAGAAACCCCTCATCACGGCTTTACTGGCATCCCATACCGTACTCATTTTTGTACCTTTATTGCAATTATTTACGAAATAATCTGATAAAAAATTTTGGGCTTTCTCCACAATTTTTAGATCATCAAGAAGGTATTCATTTAATCTCCACCTAAAGGACTTTCCCTCATATCCTTTCATTACAAATTTTATTGCATTGTGATCCGAAAGTACCATTGGTTGTATTTCAATCTCCATAGTTCTTGATGTTAGTTCATTAGATATCCACACCTGATCGATTCTTGACATTGATTGATTTGGTTCTGATTGAAATGTGAATTGTTTTTCTAACGGGTGTCTTAGTCTCCAAATGTCTACTAAGTTACAATTATCCGTCAAAGAGAAAAATGTTTTTGGTAATTTCCCTTCCCTGGTCATCCCTTTTGCTCTCATCCTATCCATTTCCATTGAAACCACTCCATTCATGTCACCCATTATTATAATCTTTTGGTCCATATACTCAAACAATTTTTCTTCCAAATTCTTATAAAAATCAGTCTTGTTTCCATTTGGTGCATAGATCCTGACTATTATTAATTTTTCTCCCTGCCATATGATCTGAACTGCTATAATTCTTCGTTCTTCATCTTTAAATATTTGCTGAGCTTCAATTTTATTTTTTACGTACATTACTACCCCTCTCTTCTTACTTTTGTCTGATGAAATAAATTCATTTCCTAGTCTTTTATTGATTAAAATTTTTCTATGTTTCCTTGCCACATGTGTTTCCTGTAAACAAATAATATCCAAATTCTTCTTTTTTAAATATTGTCCAATTTTATTGCATTTATTTTTCTCGATCATCCAATGAATATTCCATGTCCATAATTTCACCTCCATTTTGACCTCTTTTAAATTTTTTATTATTATTAAAGTCTATAACCTTTCTTCTTCTTCTTCTTCTTCTTCTTCTTCTTCTTCTTCTTCTTCTTCTTCTTCTTCTTCTTCTTCTTCTTCTTCCTCCTCCTCCTCCTCCTCCTCCTCCTCCTCCTCTTCACTTTTGCCAGCCTCCCCTTCTTCTCCTTCTGGTTCCCCTATTCCAGCGGCTGCTCCAGCCCCTACCCCCGCTTCTGCTCCCCTCATCTCCCCCTCCACTCTCTCCAACTCCTTGTATCTTCTCATAAATTTCAGAGTTTCCTCCGGACTTGTATGTTTGTGTTTCTTTCCTTTATAAAAAATGGAAATCCCCTCTGGGAATTCCCATTTAAATTCAATCTGATTCTTCCTCAATATTTGCACCATTTGTTTATAAGGATCTCTTCGTTTCAACAAGCGAATTGGGATGTCTTTAAAAATAATCATATAATTTCCACCAATGCTCAGTCTCTTTTCTCTGTTCTTCTGCAAAATCATATTTCTCATTTCTCTGTCTTTAAAAATTATTAAACAATCTCCTGGAAATTTCTTTGCTTTGGTGGTTCTAGTCTTTATTTGAAATGTATTTTGTACCATTTTTGCTACTTCTTCTGTTGGAACCTCTAACCATTGTGCAATCTCCAAAATCAGTTTCTCCCTAATATTTCCCCCTTGAACCTCGGGCACCGCCCTCAATCTCGGATTAACTTCTCTTTGCCTTAATTCATTCATGGCAAGTGCATCCAAGACCTCTTCCTGTGTTTTATTAATTTCTGACACCCCCACTTTAATTTTTTCTTCCTCTTTTTTCACCTCCCTCACTTCTAATTTAGTTCTTTTCATTCCTTCTTCCAAACTTTGTGTCCTTTTCGAAACCTCTTTAATTTGTCCCTTTAGTTCATTAACAGTCATATCCATTTTTTTATCCATCTGTTCTAATTTTGCCTCAATATTTTTCTCACTTTGTTTTATATCCTTTTTAAGTTCAGCCAGCGTTTTCACTATATCTCCTTTCAGTTCTGTCTCCTGCTTTGAACCCCTTCTGTCCCCTGGTGTCGCACCCTCACTTGCCTTTTTTTTTGTGTATGAGACATTTTTAATGCCAATACCTATTCACTTAAGTTCTGATATGTTCAACAAAAGTCCAATAAAATCAACTTTTAATAATTCTTCTGCCACTTGTTTGGCCACTTCCCAATCAGCACACATAAATTTAAACTCCAGACCAAGTTATTATTCCTTACTCATCACTTTGCCAAGGGGTTCCAAATTTACCCTATTAAATTCTTCTTGCCACTTGGTTGGCTATTCCATCAAATGAATATACAAAAAATAAAAGTTTCTGCCATTTGCTTGGCTACTCCTTTAAAATATGAGGCAAAACCAAATTCCGTCTTTTAAAGCCTTTTAAAAACACTTTTCTTTGTCCACCTTAATTCCACCAGCTCCAAAGAGACAGAGAAGCGAGGAAAGGAAAACAAAGGAACAAACACAGGTTTTTTTCACTCCCTCCACCTCGCCAAAAGTCACAAGCTTCCACCTCAGACAACAAAGTGGAGGAAAAAAAGGAGGGGGCAGTTTCTATCGTTCCGTACTGTCAGGGAACTGCCATCGGAAGGAAGGGAGGTGGAAGGGCTCACACAGGTTGGGAGAGACTCAGCAGCTGAAGAGGGAACCAGTAGGGGGAGAAGAGCTGAGCTGAGGGAAAGTGAGCAGGAGGGATGGCTCCGAGACACTTCCAGCGAAAACAGTGGGGAGGTTTCAGGACCTCCTGTAGGGACACCCACTCCTCGCCGGAAACTGTCACGCAGAGAGTCCAGAAGACGTGTTTCCGTTAAGGAGCTTTTATGTTGGAAGCGATTCCGAAAGCAACCACTGTCGGAATCTGCAAGCGACTGACAGAGCCATGTTTAAGGGGCTCCGTTACAGACAGAGGTTTGCAGACTTGACCAAACTCTGAGGGACTTGGATTTTACGCACAACCAGCTCATCGTCCCCTCACAGCATTCCGACAGTCTCTGTGAGCAGTTTGTGCAGGAGAAGGCATCATGAGCAACCCAGCCGGAACCGGAGAAGCAGGAGCTGGAGTGGGTCCAAGCCTGGAGGAAAGGTACCGGGCGTTGGAGGTCCAGCTAGCGCTGCAGACGGCGAGGCTCGAGGAGAGGAGGGCTCAAGATGCAGAGAAGGGGAAAACCACCCCGCTCGCCAGAAAGTTGCCAGGATTGGTGCAGAAGTTTGGGGGGGAGGCCAAGGACTATCATGCCTTTAGGACAGAGATGCAATATGCCCTTAATCTGCAGTTTGATGACTTTCCCGACGAGGAATCGCGGGTGGCTTTTGTGATTGGGCATCTCGAAAAGGGGGCGAAAGACTGGGTGAGGCCCCTGATGGCAACAAACAATGACATCCTGAAGGATACGAGGAAGTTTTTTCGTGCAATGGATTTGATGTTTTCCAGCAATATTGAGCAGGGAGTGGTACGCAGACAGTTAATGGCGTGCAAACAGGGGAGCCGATCTGTGCGTGAGTACTGGACTGAGTTTACCATGTTGATCCATAAATTGGGGTGGGATCTATCGGCGGAACCCATTCAAATGCTCTTTGAAGAAGGGCTTGCTTCGGCGGTAAAGGATGAACTTTCCCGGGCGCCCAGGGCGGAGTCTGTGGACCAGCTGACCAAATCAGCGCTGACCATAGGAGCGCGCCAAGAGGCGAGAGCCTTGGAGAGGCGGGAAGGGAAGGGGGAACGTTGGAGGGAGCTTTGCATTCCAGAGATTCCAGAGCCACCGTTCCCGCCGGGAGAGCCGATGGAAATTGGAACAGCGCGCGCGCGCGCAGTTTCAAAGCCCAGTGAAGAGCGGAAGAAGGAGGGAAAGGGCGCCAAGAAATGTTATCTCTGCCAACAGCCAGGTCATTTTGCCAGAGTCTGCCCCCAAAGAAAGGAATGGCAAGGAATGGCGGGAGCTGTTGGGGAGAGGGAGGAAAAGGTACCGGAGCAAGTAAAAGCCAATGCCTGGCTGCCACCGTCGGGGCACAGCAGCCAGGCCAAAGAGCAGTGAAAGTGCCCACGCCGGAACCTCCTAAACCCGCCCTAGTGGTAGAGGTGTTACTAGAGCTGCCTAACGGACACCCACTAAAGATAAAGGCGCTATTGGACTCAGGCAGCTCCTGCAATTTCATGAGTAAGGAGTTTGCTGCTGAGCACCAGATACAGACTATCCCTTTAAGTAACCCTTTGCAGGTGACCACGATCGATGGAAGGGAGCTGCTGGGAGGAGAAGTCAGCCAGCAGACCGTCCCAATGATAATGAGGGTAGCAAGACACACTGAGCTAATAGCGTTTAATGTGGCTACCTTGGGAGGAGCTCCCATTATTTTGGGGATGAGCTGGCTAGCGTTACATGATCCGCTAGTGGGCTGGCATCAGAGAGTGGTCTCCTTTGGGTCAGCACATTGTCTAGAACACTGCAAAGAGCGGGAGGCTCAAGGAGGGGCCAGAGCCACTCTAGCAGGGACGGAAGTAACGGAGAAGGGGAAGGTTCCCCAACAATACGCCGACCTGAGCAATGTCTTCAGCGAGAGGGAGGCAGACAAACTACCCCCACATAGGCCCTTTGACTGTCAAATCAATTTACTTCCTGGGGCACAGCTCCCTGTAGGCAAGCTGTACGCCATGTCAGACAGAGAGATGCAGGAGCTAAAGGAGTTCATTGACAAGAACCTGAAGAGAGGGTTCATCAGAGAGTCCAGGGCGGTGGGGGGCAGCCCAGTGTTTTTTGTGGACAAAAAAAACACGGACAAACCCAGGCTTGTAGTGGACTTCAGGGCCTTAAATGCAGTGTCAGAACCAGTGACTTTCCCGATGCCCAGAATTGATGACATTTTGACAAGGGTCAGGAAGGGAAAGATTTTTACTAAACTGGACCTGAGGGGGGCGTACAACCTGATACGAATAAGGAAGGGGGATGAATGGAAAACCACCATGTTCACCCCTTTGGGGGCATTTGAATATTTAGTTATGCCCTTCGGCCTACAAGGAGGCTCCGCGTGCTTTCAATCGTTTATGAACCACGTCCTGGGGCCTTTGCTTTACAAGAATTGTGTGGCCTTCTTAGATGACGTGTTAGTATATTCAGAGACTGAGGAGCAGCATGTAAAAGACGTCAGGGAAGTGTTGGGCAGACTGCAAGCCAATCAGCTGTGGGTGAAGCTAGAGAAGTGTCAGTTTCATGCCAAGGAGGTGGAATTCCTGGGGTACCGCTTGTCGGACAAGGGATTGGCCATGGATCCTGGCAAGGTCCAAGCGGTACTGGAATGGAAAACACCGAAAACAAGGAAGGATGTGCAAAGATTCCTTGGATTTGGAAACTTCTATCGGAAGTTCATCAGAAATTTTGCCCACTTGACGGCTCCCATTACGGACTGTCTCAGCAGTAAGAGGAAATTCGTTTGGACGGCGGAGGCGGAGCGAGCTTTTGAGGAACTGAAAAGGGCGTTCGCTTCGGAAGAACAGCTCCTGCATGTGGATTTACAAAAACCGATGCGAGTGGAGACGGACGCATCAGACCGGGCTGAGGGGGCGGTGCTTTTGCAGCCTGGGAAGGAGGAGTCAGAGTGGAGACCGTGTGCCTTTTTTTCGCGAAAGCTGAACAAATCTGAGAGGAACTACACGGTGTATGACCGAGAACTACTTGCCATTCATGAAGCGTTCAGGAGATGGAGGCATTTATTAATTGGGGCACAACATAAGGTGCAAGTGTGCACGGACCACAAGAACTTAGAGTATTGGAGAACGGCACGAGTGCTCAACCAACGGCAAGTGCGATGGGCCCAGGAGTTCTCCAAATTTCACTTTGAAATCTGTTATGTGCCAGGTCAAGAAAATGTTAGGGCGGACGCTCTCTCATGCAAACCTGAATATTTGGAAGGGGAGGGGGGACCCGAAGAGAGACATGTCATCCCAGAGGACCGCTGGGTGTGTGGGGCGGCATTGGTGGGGCAAAGAGAACTGGTAGAGGAAACAGAGAATGATGAATATGCCCAGAATAAGCTCAGAGGTCTTAGGGGTGAGGGAGAGGAACCAGGGGGTTTTGAGGAAAGAAATGGAGCGTTGTATTACAAAGGGGCACTGTATATCCCCGAAGGAGACTTAAGGGGGAGGGTACTCAAGCAGTTGCACGACAGCCCCACGGCGGGGCATTTTGGACAACACAAAACCATGTGGTTGGTCACCAGGGAATTTTGGTGGCCTAAGGTGAGGGAAGATGTACGGGAGTATGTAAGAGGGTGTGAGCAATGCCAGCGAGCCAAAGGGGAGAGGCGGGCGCCGGCGGGGCTATTAGAACCCTTACCAACCCCAGAACGACCTTGGGAGGCAGTGTCGATAGATTTTATGACTGATCTGCCGAAGTCCAAGGGGAAAACAGCCATCATGGTGGCGGTAGACCTACTGACAAAGATGTGCCACTTTGTAGCCTGTTCGCATGCAGTCACGGCGGAAGAGACAGCGAAGTTATTTGTAGAACACATTTTTAGGTTGCACGGAGTGCCATTGAGGGTGGTCTCAGACAGGGGAAAACAATTTACTTCCAGGTTCTGGAGGAAGCTCATGAGCTTACTGCAGGTGGAGGTCAACTTTTCGACTGCCCGGCACCCTGAAACCAACGGGCAGGCGGAAAGAGCAAACGGTGTCCTCCAGCAATACCTGAGGTGTTATGTCAATGACAGAGAGAATGACTGGGTAGAGAAGTTGGCGCTGGCGGAATTTGCCTACAACAATGCCGAGAATGTGTCCACAGGGATGAGCCCCTTCTTGGCTAATTATGGGTGTCATCCCAGGGCATTCCCAGGGGGAGGAGGGGAGAGATGGAGCGTCCCGGCAGCCGAGCATTTTGTAGAAGAAATGGAAGCAATCCATCGTCAGCTCCAACTCAACTTAGAAAGGGCGAAGGAAGAATACAAGAGGCAGGCAGACAAGAACCGAAGGGAAGGTGAAACCATAAGGGTGGGAGATCGGGTGTGGCTGTCAACCCAAGGGTTGCCGTTCAAAGGAGGTTGTAAGAAATTAAGACCCAGGAGGTTGGGTCCCTTTGAGGTCATTCAACAAGTCAACCCAGTGGCTTTCAGGCTCCGGTTACCCAACCACATGAAACTGCACCCAGTATTTCACAGGTCGTTACTGTCACCGTATGAGGGGGGACGAGAAGGGATGTCCACTCGGGGACCGATCATAGAAGAAAGGGAATGCAGCAGCCATGTGGCAGAAATCCTCGACGCCAGGTGGAAGGGGGATCAGGTGGAGTATTTGGTAGCGTGGGAAGGAGAACCGGAGTCAGAAAACACTTGGGTAATGGCAGAAGATATCAATGACGAGGTATTGATAGAAACGTTCCATCAAAGGTTCCCAAGGAAACCTCAGCCTGTGGAGAGGTTCCGGAGGGAATACTTTGGGACCACCGATGAGGAGGAGGAGTTGGAAGGATTCACGGATTCGGAAGGGGAAGAGGAGATGGACTCTGAGGAGGAGGAGTACTTCGAGACCAGGAACCGTGACAGGTGGAGAGAAGTGTTCGAGACATCGGAAGGTGAAGGAAGTTCCTTCCGGGGTTTTGCCTCCTCACCGCCCATAGAGGAGGGGGCGGGAGGGGGTGAAGGGGGCCCTGGAGGGGAGGTGGATGTCAGGGAACTGCCATCGGAAGGAAGGGAGGTGGAAGGGCTCACACAGGTTGGGAGAGACTCAGCAGCTGAAGAGGGAACCAGTAGGGGGAGAAGAGCTGAGCTGAGGGAAAGTGAGCAGGAGGGATGGCTCCGAGACACTTCCAGCGAAAACAGTGGGGAGGTTTCAGGACCTCCTGTAGGGACACCCACTCCTCGCCGGAAACTGTCACGCAGAGAGTCCAGAAGACGTGTTTCCGTTAAGGAGCTTTTATGTTGGAAGCGATTCCGAAAGCAACCACTGTCGGAATCTGCAAGCGACTGACAGAGCCATGTTTAAGGGGCTCCGTTACAGACAGAGGTTTGCAAACTTGACCAAACTCTGAGGGACTTGGATTTTACGCACAACCAGCTCATCGTCCCCTCACACGTACCTTCAGCGATATTATTCTCATTCTTTAAAGAAACAGTCTTCAATGAAGAATACTAAAGCAAATGTTTCTTTCCTTCGCCTATATCTTGTGCCAGAAAGGTCTTTCAAATTTTAAAACGTTCAAAATAAATAAGCAAGTAGTCACTATGCAGTTTTTTTAAAATCGAAAGTAAAAAGTTCTGAAAGGTCCTTCCCCCCCCCGATCTCCTCAAGTTTACCAAAGCGACTCCAAATTTCTAAATATCAACACCCCCTTCCAATTTACACCCTCTCAATTCTTCTTGTTAAGCATATGTTCAAATTTAATTTAAAACAAAATAAAAGCCGTTTGCAGAGACTCACGGAATCCTCTTTTATGCTCTGTGAATACTTCTTGCTTATATATCCGATTTCGGATGAAGCCGACCTCCTTTTTACTCTTCATCCATTCCGAATCTTTCCAGCTGCCAAATTCGATAGTTATTGCAATTTTAGATCCAGATTTCTTACTGTTTGAGAATCGACCACTTCATCGTGCAAGCCTGGGACTGCGCTCTTCAGAGAGTAGCAATGGCTTCCCGTAGCGCCCGCTTCTCCACCTCGCCGTTCTCTTCACCCTTTTTCAGGGCTACCTGACGGCCAGGTGTTCAGCTAATGGCTTATCCTCCAGGGCGTTCTGGGGGGCTGCGGCACCCTTGCAGCACCCCCTTTCAGATGCAGAGACTAAATGTTCCTTTCGTTTTCTCCAGCATAGCCACTTCCGGAGCCCTCCCCTTTTCCTTCCTCTTTTACGTGAAGAGCTGAGCCCCGGAAATTGCTCCCCCCTCCCTGATTCATTGCTTCATGACATCCCTTCGTCATCCTCCCCCTCTGATGAGGTGCAACTACTTACGATCGGAGGCTTATCTCTGTATTTTCCCATCATTTCCCCCTTCTCAGCCCCCAGTTCCCTGACATCCACCCCCTCCTCAAAGCCCCCCCTCCTCAGGAGAGACGGCTGTCTCTGTTTCCCTGATGCCGCTAGGCGTGGGAGGGAATCCTAGAGAGATGTTGTCTTCATCTTCTGTATCTGCAAAGACCGCCCTCCAGCCTTCCCGCAACCCCGCAGTTTCGCTGCGATTCATGGGGTGTCCTTCTCCTGTGCCGTTTCCGCCGACTCTCTTCGGTCCCCACTCCTCATTGTCCGATGGTGCAAAACCCTCGAAGTCCTCCTCAGCTTCCCCCTTTTCCCTCAGCTCGTTCAGTTTCCGCTGTGCAAAAGCATCGTCTGACAAGTTGCGCTAGTTCATCGTCCTTCACCAATGCCCCCCCACAAGTCCACCTGTTCTCTGGGAACATGAGCCTGGCTACAGGAGGTCCTTCTTCCGCCAGGTACTCCGGTTTGCGTGATAGTGCATCTGCCCTCACGTTCTGCTCTCCTGGCACGTACTGAATCCTAAAGTTGAAGTTGGCAAAAAACTCCACCCAGCGTATTTGCCTTTGGCACAACACACGTGCCGTACACCAGTACTCTAGGTTCTTATGATCCGTGCACACCTGTATCTGATGCTTCGCACCAATCAGGAAGTGTCTTCATTGCTTGAACACAGCCACAATAGCAAGCAATTCTTTGTCGTAAATACTGTAGTTTAACTTGGACTTTTTCAATTTCCGGGAGAAAAAGGCGCACGGTCTCCAATCCCCCCTACCATCTTGCTGCATCAGGACCGCTCCGATAGCCCGATCTGACGCATCAGTTTCCACCCGCAGTGGCAGGTTGGGGTTGACGTGCAACAACTGCTCCTCTGATGCAAAAACCTTCTTCAGTTTCTCAAATCCCTCTTGTGCCGCTTCAGTCCACAGAAACTTCTTCTTCCCACTAAGGCAATCAGTTATGGGCGCAGTCAAACGTGCAAAGTTCTTGATGAACTTCCTGTAGAAGTTGCTGAAACCCAGGAACCGCTGAACAGCCTTCCTGGTCTTGGGGCTCTTCCATTCCACCACGGCCTTCACCTTCTCAGGATCCATTGCCAGACCCTTATCCGACAACCGGAAGCCCAGGAACTCGACCTCCCTCGTGTGGAACTGGCACTTTTCCAGCTTTACCCACAGACGATGCATCTTTAGCTTCCCCAGAACTTCATGCACGTCCTCCACATGCTGCTTTTCGTTGTCAGAGAATACCAGAATATCATCCAAAAACCAAACACAGTTACGGTACAGTAGCGGCCCCAGCACGTGGCGCATGAACGCCTGAAAGCATGGGCTTCCGCATTGCAAGGCGAAAGGCATGACAAGATATTCAAATGCCCCAAACATGGTGGTTTTCCACTCGTTGCCCTCTCACACCCTGATGAGGTTGTACGCCCCCCTGAGGTCCAGCTTCGTAAAAAATTTTCCTTTCCGCACTCTCGCCAAAACGTCGTCAATTCTTGGCATGGGGAAGGCCATGGGTTCCGTCAAGGAGTTGAGAATTCTGAAGTCCACTACAAGCCTCTTCTCACTCGTTGCTTTCTTGTCCACAAAGAACACCGGGCTGCCACCCACAGCCTTGGACTCCCTGATAAACCCCCTTTTTAAGTTTTTGTCAATAAACTCCTTCAACTCCCGTATCTCTTGGTCGGACATCGAGTACAGCTTCCCCACCGGCAGCTTGGCCCCTGGGACCAAGTTAATCTGGCAATCGTATGGCCAGTGAGGCGGTAACGTGTTGGCTTCTGTCTCAGTGAACACCTCTTCCAAGTCTCTGTATTGTGGAGGGATTTCGCCTTTCCTTCCCAGGCACATTGCCGCCACCTTGGCCTTCCTTTCCTGAGGTTCCCCTCCTCCCAGGCAGTTCTTTTCTAATATGTAATCTTAAAATGTTAATCTTGGAGCCAGGAAACAGATCTCACATGAAGGTGATAGTGATCCTGTCTTTCTGGCCATCCTTCTTATCATGTATATTTCTCACCTCTGGGGTTGCCAGATGCTCCCCTTTGTAGTTCTCAACTTATTTACCCCAAAATATATGAATGCTAATTAGTGTTGTAGTGTAACTTTTTCCCCATGTGGGGTTTGATGAAATGCTCATAGGAAATTGAAGAAGGAGTTCAAAGAAGGAGTTCTTCAGCAGCAGTTGAAGAAGGAGCAAAAAGGGTTTTCTTGTGTGTGTGTGTGTGTGTGTTTCTTTGTGGCTGATTAGCTGCTCTCCCTGTGCAAAGGTCAGAGGGGGCAAGGTTTCTGTTGAGGCAGGTGATTAGCTGTGGGAGGAGCTTATCAGAGCTTGCAGGGCAGCAGTTGAAGAAGGAGCAAAAAGGGTTTTCTTGCGTGTGTGTTTCTTTGTGGCTGATTAGCTGCTCTCCCTGTGCAAAGGTCTGAGGGGGCAGGGTTTCTGTTGAGGCAGGTGATTAGCTGTGGGAGGAGCTTATCAGAGCTTGCAGGGCAGTTTGATCCATCTTTTAGATTTAGGGGAGCTAGTCTCAAACGTTTGTTGGGGGAGACCTAGGTTTTTTGTGGGGGGGGAGTTATTTGTCCTGTCTTCACGCTTTTTATGATGGAGGACCGCTGTAGCCACCCCCAACGACACGTTCTCAAGATGGAGGGGGAAGGAACAGCTGCAGTCGCCTGCGGTTCCTGCGCAATGTTTGCCATCTTGCCAAAGGTTGCAGGCAGCTTTACCTGCAGCAATTGCATGTTGATTGCCCTCTTAAAAGACAAAGTCCAGCAACTGGAGAAATGTGTAGCTACGCTCCAAAGAATTAGAGAGCTGGAGCTCTTCTTGGAAGCAACAGAGCACACCGTCTCCACCATGAGAAGGAGGCTAGTTCACCAACACAGGAGCCAGATATATGGAGAAACGTGACTCAAAGAAGTAGGAGGCCTAGGGTTCACTCTGATTGTTTAGAAATACACAATCGCTTTGAGGTCCTCTCCCCTAGCATGGAAGACGAAGAGCAGACTCCATTTGAGGATCTCTCCTTCATTACAGTCGATCAGGTATATGAAGAAGCAAAGTCAGTCCTCAGGGAATGTGCAGGCGACCTTGGAATGGACAGCTCACGGAAGAACCCCGACCAAACCTAAGAGGAGGCGTGTAGTGGTGATAGGGGATTCCCTACTTAGGGGAACAGAAGCAGTGATCTGTGGGCCTGACAAGATGTCTCGGGAAGTGTGCTGTCTCCCCGGGGCTAAGATCCAAGATGTAACTGAACAACTGCAAGGAATCATAAAACCCACTGACAAATACCCCTTCCTCTTGGTTCATGTGGGAACCAATGACACTGAAAGCAATAGCCTCCAGAAGATCAAAAGAGACTACGAGGCTCTGGGCAGGAAATTGAAGCAATTAAATGCACAAATTGTCATCTCATCTGTCCTCCCAGTTGAACGACGTGGCCCAGGGAGAGAGGGGGAAATAGTGGAAGTGAACAGCTGTCTTCGCAAATGGTGTAAACAGGAACGGTTTGGATTCTTAGATCACGGACTGCAGTTTCTTGAAGATGGACTTCTGGCAAGCGATGGGCTGCACCTCACAACGGTTGGGAGAAATGTTTTTGCCAAAAATCTCAGAAACCTCATCAGGAGGGCTTTAAACTGACTAATGTGGGGGAGGGAGACAGTGCTCCTGAAGGTAGGAGTCTATCAGTTGATGAAGATGATCATCCAAATGTCATAGACCAAATGGAGCAAACAGCACGCAGACCTAGTGGTGGGAGGAAAAAATCCTTAAATAAGAGACACGGGGGAATGATTAATGGACTTCAATGTCTGTAGACTAATGCGCAAAGCATGGGAAATAAACAAGATGTAATAATGGAGGGATACAATCTATTTCAGAGAAACAGACCAGACAAGAAAGGAGGAGGAGTGGCGTTATATGTCAGGGATGTGTATACCTGTGAAGAGATCCAAGATTTAGAACCTCAAAGCCAAAGTGAGAGCATTTGGGTCAAAATTAAGGGAGAGAAGAATAACAGTGACCTCATTGTGGGAGTTTACTATAGATCCCCAAGCCAAACGGAGGACATAGATGATGCCTTCCTGGAACAGATGGCCAAGCATGCAAAAGGAAGGGAGATAGTAGTAATGGGGGACTTCAATTACCCGGATATTTGTTGGATGTCAAACTCAGCCAAGAGCATAAGGTCAAACAGATTCCTCACTGGCCTTGCAGACAACTTCGTTGTCCAGAAAGTGGGAGAAGCAACAAGAGGAACAGCCATTTTAGATCTGGTCCGAACCAATGTTGATGACCTGGTTAGTGGGGTAGAAGTGGAAGGATCATTAGGCGCGAGTGATCATGCTCTTCTGAAGTTTACTATACAGCGGAAAGGAGCAGCCAAGCATACTAGGACTCAATTTCTTGACTTTAAGAAAGCCGACTTCATAAAACTTAGGGAAGTGCTGGGTGAGATCCCATGGACAGTAATACTAAAAGGAAAGGGAGTTCATGATGGCTGGGAGTTTGTTAAGAGGGAGATAGTAAAAGCACAACTTCAGGCAATACCAATGAGACGGAAACATGGAAGGTGCCTAAAGAAGCCAGGGTGGCTATCTAAAGAACTTTTAACTGAGTTAAGATTAAAAAAGGATGTGTACAAAAAATGGAAAAGGGGGGAAACCACCAAAGAGGAATTCAAACAAATAGCCAGCACGTGTAGACACAAAGTCAGAAAAGCTAAAGCACAGAATGAACTCAGGCTTGCTAGAGAGGTTAAAAGCAACAAAAAAGGCTTTTATGGGTATGTTCGTAGCAAAAGGAAGAACAAAGAAACAGTGGGGTCACTCAGAGGAGAAGATGGTGAAATGCAAACAGGGGACACAGAAAGGGCTGAACTCCTCAATGCCTTCTTTGCCTCAGTCTTCTCCGATAAAGAAAACAATGCCCGACCTGAAGAATTTGGAGCAAATGATTCAGCAGAGGAAACACAGCCCAGAATAACTAAGGAGATAGTACAAGAATACTTGGCTAGTTTAGATGTATTCAAGTCTCCAGGGCCAGATGAACTGCATCCAAGAGTATTAAAAGAACTGGCAGATGTGATCTCAGAACCACTGGCAGTCATCTTTGAGAATTCCTGGAGAACAGGCGAAGTCCCGGCAGACTGGAGGAGGGCAAATGTTGTCCCTATTTTCAAAAAGGGGAAAAGAGAGGACCCAAATAATTACCGCCCAGTCAGTCTGACATCAATACCAGGGAAGATTCTGGAGCAGATCATTAAGCAAACAGTCTGTGAGCACCTAGAAAGGAATGCTGTGATCACCAATAGTCAGCATGGATTTCTGAAAAAGAAGTCATGTCAGACTAACCTGATCTCGTTTTTTGACAGAATTACAAGCCTGGTAGATGAAGGGAACGCAGTGGATGTAGCCTACCTTGATTTCAGCAAGGCATTTGACAAGGTGCCCCATGATATTCTTGTAAAGAAGCTGGTAAAATGCAGTCTTGACTATGCTACCACTCAGTGGATTTGTAACTGGCTGACTGACCAAACCCAAAGGGTGCTCATCAATGGTTCCTCTTCATCCTGGAGAAGAGTGACTAGTGGGGTGCCACAGGGTTCTGTCTTGGGCCCGGTCTTATTCAACATCTTTATCAACGACTTGGATGATGGACTCAAGGGCATCCTGATCAAATTTGCAGGTGACACCAAACTGGGAGGGGTGGCTAACACCCCAGAGGACAGGATCACACTTCAAAATGACCTTGACAGATTAGAGAACTGGGCCAAAACAAACCAGATGAATTTTAACAGGGAGAAATGTAAAGTATTGCACTTGGGCAAAAAAAATGAGAGGCACAAATACAAGATGGGGGACACCTGGCTTGAGAGCAGTACATGTGAAAAGGATCTAGGAGTCTTGGTTGACCACAAACTTGACATGAGCCAACAGTGTGACGCGGCAGCTAAAAAAGCCAATGCAATTCTGGGCCGCATCAATAGGAGTATAGCATCTAGATCAAGGGAAGTAATAGTGCCACTGTATTCTGCTCTGGTCAGACCTCACCTGGAGTACTGTGTCCAGTTCTGGGCACCACAGTTCAAGAAGGACACTGACAAACTGGAACGTGTCCAGAGGAGGGCAACCAAAATGGTCAAAGGCCTGGAAACGATGCCTTATGAGGAACGGCTAAGGGAGCTGGGCATCTTTAGCCTGGAGAAGAGGAGGTTAAGGGGTGATATGATAGCCATGTTCAAATATATAAAAGGATGTCACACAGAGGAGGGAGAAAGGTTGTTTTCTGCTGCTCCAGAGAAGCGGACACGGAGCAATGGATCCAAACTACAAGAAAGAAGATTCCACCTAAACATTAGGAAGAACTTCCTGACAGTAAGAGCTGTTCGACAGTGGAATTTGCTGCCAAGGAGTGTGGTGGAGTCTCCTTCTTTGGAGGTCTTTAAGCAGAGGCTTGACAACCATATGTCAGGAGTGCTCTGATGGTGTTTCCTGCTTGGCAGGGGGTTGGACTCGATGGCCCTTGTGGTCTCTTCCAACTCTATGATTCTATGATTCTATGAAATATCATTGGTTCTCACGAGCACTGTATGAAGGATTCTTTTGTTAATAAAATGGCTTGGTGAGGGGTGTGGTTTACGCACTTTCTCTGAGAGCCTTGCTGGTCAAAGCCTCGTGTCTTGTTTTTAATCAGGGTCCAGTCCTTCCTTTGGCTTGAGAACGCAACACTGTCTTGTAATCATACCGTTGAGTAGGAATCTTTTATCTGCGGGAATTCATTTACATTTAAAAATTGCTCAGTTTTGTCATTATCTTCTTTACCTTTTTTGTATAACTGTTTAAAGTATTTCTGAAAACATTTTCTTATGTCTGCAGGGTTTTCCACAGATTTTCCTTCAGATACAATATTTGTAATAGTATTTTGTTTCTGTCTCTTTTTTAGTTGCCAGGCCAACAATTTCCCACATTTATTTGCAGATTCAAAATTTCTCTGTTTCATTGTTTTTATTTTCCATTCTATTTCTTGATTTATAATTTGAGAAAATTGGATCTGCAAAGCCTTAATTTCTTTTTGTATCTGTTGACACTTTGGCATTCATCTTAAATTCTTCTGTTTCTCTTTTATTTGAGACAGAATTTTTTCTTTTTTCTCTTTCTGTATCTTTTTCTTTATTGAATTCTGTTGTATGAGGAAACATCTCATTATAGCCTTACTAGCATCCCAAATGACTCATGTTTCAACCTCTTTACTCATATTTATTTCAAAATAATCTTTTAGAGTCTTTTGGGCCTTACCAATTATCTGTTTGTTCCTCAACAACTCATCATTCATCCTCCATCTGAAGGAGCCCTGCAGGCATAATCTCATCTCCAACAGCACTGCATTATGATCTGAGCAAGTCTTAGGACAAATTTCAGTTTTACTGACTCTAGGAACCAAGTCTCTGGAAATCTAGAAATAGTCGAGTCTTGAGAAAGAATGGTTTGAATTTGAGAAAAAAGTATAATCTCTTTCCATAGGATTTCGTAGTCTCCATATATCTGACAAATCATATTTATCAGTCATGTCAAAAAAAAATCTTTGGTAATCTGCCAGAATTTTGAAATTTTTGGCCCTGTGTTTTATCCATAAGTGTTGAGGCTACCCCATCCAAATCTCCCATTAAAATTAATTTGCAATCCATATAATCCGTAAATTTTAAGTCCAGATGCTTGAAAAATTCCACGTTGCCATCATTTGGTGCATAAATTCCCAATAGGAGAAATTTGTCGCCTTGTGCTGTAATTTCAACTGCAATGTATCTCCCCTCCTCATCCTTAAATAGCAATTTGGGGTTCCATTTTTCTTTAACATAAAAAACCACTTCCCTTTTTTCAACTTTATCTGATGAAATAAATTCCTGCCCAAGTTTCTTACTTTGGAGAATTTTTCTATGAAGTCTTATAACATGTGTTTCATGTAAGCAAATTATATCCAAATTCTGCCTTGCCAATACATGATAAACTTGATTTCTTTTCTGACATGAATTTAATCCATTTACATTCCAGGAGTGAATTTTCAAAGACATCCTGATTTTTTAGGGGCCCACTGCCCCTGCCCCCAATGAAGGGGAACGTTCCAATCCAAGCTCTTTTGCGTTTTTCTCCAGAAATCTCTCTTTCTCTCCAGCAGTTCTAATTCTTTGTTTTCTCCCTTGAAATTTGAAATATAGACCTTCCGGAAACTCCCACCTGAAGAAAATGTTCTTTCTTAGAGAACTAGCCAATTCTGTATAATTATTTCTCAGGGCCAAGAAATGTCTCGGCATCTCTTTAAACAGAATTATTCCTTTCTCATCTATCTTTAAGCTTTTTTTTATAATGATGGCCTAAAATAATATCTCTTTGCTCTTTAGTTTTAAAAATCACCATACAATCGTGTGTAATCTTAGTATCTTTTTTAGGTCCAAATCTGTAGGCCTTGTCAATCCAGGAATTTAATTCTTCTTTTGAGAGGCCCCAGTAAGCTGCAAATTCTTCAATTAGCCAGTCCTTCAAATTATCCTGTTCTTTCTGGGGGTACCCCCCTCAATCTCAAATGACATTCCCTCTCTTTCCATTGGAGAAACGCAATTGAATTTTCGGCTTCTTGCTGAATTGTCTCCAAGTCAGGAACTCTCTCACTTTCCAAATGCGTCAGTCTTGACTCATGTGCTGATACATCTGTCTTAACTTCTTTCAAGTCTTGTCTTAATTCAGCAAAGTCATTTTTTAATTCCTGTATAGTCTTTTGATTTCCTCTTACTTCTGCTTTAATTTCCTGAAGCAATTGCATCACAGACTCCTCAAAAGTTGGTGACTTGGAGTCCCTCCTTACTTTAGTTTTGGTTTTCTCTGTCTTTTCTTCTTTCTCTCCCCCATCCATAACTTGTAATTCTTTTGTCCAAGGTCAGTCTCAGTCACAAGGGGGAGATAAGGAGGCAGACAGTTTCTCTTCACAAGCCTCTCCACAAGCCTTAATACAAAAGTCAGCAGTCTCTCCTTTCCCCAGCTTTTTGTTATCCTTTTTTTACTCCTTTATTAATTCCCCAGAAGTTAATAACACAGTTACAGTTTGTATCTGGAGGTAGGGATACTGTTAATAGAAATTTTAGAGCTCAGGCAGCTGCAGTTACTTTGTTTTTCCCAAAGAGGAAAACGAAAGTTGAAAGTATCCAATTCCTTTACGACATCACAATAGAGTCTAGCCTTCCCCACCGGGTGGTCCGCTTCCACAAAGAAAATACATCTAAATCCGATCAATCCTTTCCAGGGAAATTAAATCTAAAGGCTATCTCCCTCCCCCTTCCCCCTGCTAGAAGGGGGGGATCCAAATGTTTACACGAAAGTTTAAAAAGTCCCATTTTAAGTCACGGCTTTGGTTGCGGTAACTGCTTTCTCCTTTAATCAGAGGAAGGGATTGACCTCCGTTTTTAAATCCCTTTCCTTTCCAAATAAATGTCCAAATTTGTATCCTTTTGCTCACAATTTCCCGATCAGCTATTTTTTGGAGGAATTGGCCGCTCACGATCGCTGGACTCGGAGCTTCGTGCGATGAAGGAAGCGAGTCTATTCCCAAGTGCCACCGTCTCCGACCCCACTCACTCTCTGGGCTCTTTTAAGAGCTTACCAGGGAGTGGGGGAGTCGCTCCAGGCACCCGCAGGAACACCACGTCCTCGAAAAGCTCGATCCGAGGTTTTTTTCGGGGTACCGCCACGCTCTAGCGGTTTTCCCCAGCCTTCAAAGCACCGGTGCCCTTTCAACTGAAAGAGCTCCCGTCCGCCATAACGGGCGACCAACCGGAAGTCCATCCAAAATTTAAGCGTTTTAAAGAAAAAAGACTGTTAATATAGTTAGAAGTGATGATGGGAGTTTAGTGAAGGCATATCCTGCATAAGCCTTTGAACTCTTGGGGGTTTACAATGTTGGACTACAACTCCCATCATCCCTAACCATTGGTCCTTCTGGCTTAGGGTAATGGGAGTTATAGTCCAACATCTGGGGACCAGAAGCTGAGAAAGGCTGCCCTAATCACTGCACAAAATACAAAGTCTCCTCTAGAGATTGAAGAGGGACACACATGGAAAATAGCTTTCATCCCTGCACTGTACATTACTTTCCATATTCCCAATTGCTTCAAGACCTGAAAAAGCAACATATCTGCTTAATTTCCAACAGAGTCCCAGCAATGAAAGTAGTCCCAGAGAAATACAGGTGAAACTCGGAAAATTAGAATATCATGGAAAAGTTCATTTATTTCAGTAATTCAACTTAAAAGGTGAAATTAATATATGAGATAGACTCATGACATGCAAAGCGAGATATGTCAAGCCTTTATTTGTTATAATTGTGATGATCATGGCATACAGCTGGTGAAAACCCCAAAGTAATAATCTCAGAAAATTAGAATATTAAATGAAATCAGCAAAACAAGGACTGCAAATAGAGCAATATTGGACCTCTGAGAAGTAGAAGGATGCATATGTACTCAGTACTTGGTTTGGGCCCCTTTTGCATCAATTACTACCTCAATGCGGCATGGCATGGATGCTATCAGCCTGCGGCACTGCTGAGGTGTTATGGAATACCAGGATGATTCAATAGCAGCCTTCAGCTGTTTCGCATTGTTCGGTCTCATGTCTCTCATCTTTCTCTTGGCAATGCCCCATAGATTCTCTATGGGGTTCAGGTCAGGCGAGTTTGCTGGCCAATCAAGCACAGTAATCCCATGGGCATTGAACCAGGTTTTGGTACTTTTGGCAGTGTGGGCAGGTGCCAAAGTCCTGCTGGAAAATGAAGTCAGCATCCCCATAAAGTTTGTCTGCGGAAGGAAGCATGAAGTGCTCCAAAATCTCTTGGTAGACGGCTGCGTTGACCCTGGACTTAATGAAGCACAGTGGACCAACACCAGCTGATGACATGGCTCCCCAAATCTCTTTTCTGATGAGAGCAGCTTTTGCATCTCATTTGGAAACCAAGGACCCAGAGTCTGGAGGAAGAATGGGGAGGAACACAGTGCCAGATGCTTGAAGTCCAGTGTGAAGTTTCCACAGTCTGTGTTGATTTGGTGTTGATTTCCGTCTTCTACTTCTGAGAGGTCCAATATTGCTCTATTTGCAATCCTTGTTTTGCTAATTTCATTTAATATTCTAATTTTCTGAGATTGTTAATTTGGGGTTTTCTTCAGCTGTACGCCATAATATCACAATTATAACAAATAACCCCTTCATGGATCACTGCCTTGCCGTGGCAAAGGGGCTTGAATAACTCAGAGAAGCTATGAACTATGCTGAGCAGGGCAACCAAGATGAACAGGTCACAGTGGAGAGTTTTGACCAAACGTTATCCACCTGGAGGAGGAACCGGCAAGCCACTCCAGTATCCCTGCCAAGAAAACTCCATGGACAAAGACAACAGGCATATAAAAGTTATGACGCTGGAAGATGAGCCCCTCAGGTCGGAAGGCGTCCAACATGCTACTGGGGAAGAGCAGAGGACAAGTACAAGTAGATTCAGAGCTGATGAAGTGGCTGGGCCAAAGCTGAAAGGATGCTCAGTTGCGGATATGCCTGGAAGCGAAAGGAAAGTCCAATGCTGTAAAGAAAAATATTGCATAGGAACCTGGAATGTAAGAACCATGAACCTTGGTAAGTTAGTCAAAAATGAGATGGCAAGAATACAGGTGAAACTCGGAAAATTAGAAAATTAGAAGATCATGGAAAAGTTCGTTTATTTCAGTAATTCAACTTAAAAGGTGAAACTAATATTTGAAATAAAAAAAATTCCTTCCTGTAGCACCTTAAAGACCAACTAAGTTAGTTCTTGGTATAAGCTTTCGTGTGCATGCACACTTCTTCAGATACACTGAAACAGAAGTTACCAGATCCTTCTATATATTGAGAAGGTGGGGAGGGGTATTACTTAGAAGGGTGGTGGGAATCGGAGATTGGCAGATAGCTGAGATGAGCCTGTTGACGACTCTTAACGACTGTAATAGGTCTTACAGGAAAAGGCAAGGGGTGAGAAGGTGAGAAATGGCTTAGTCATGTATAATGAGATAAGAATCCGATGTCTCTGTTCAGACCAGGTTTCTCCATTGTTTTAAGTTTGGTAATGAGTTGTAATTCAGCAGCTTCTCTTTCCAGTCTATTTCTGAAATTCCTTTGTAGTAAAACAGCTACTTTGAGATCTTGTATAGAATGTCCTGGGAGATTGAAGTGTTCTCCTACTGGTTTCTCTGTTTTGTGATTCTTGATGTCAGATTTATGTCCGTTTATTCTTTGGCGTAAGGTTTGGCCTGTTTGTCCAATATAGAGAGCTGAAGGACACTGTTGGCATTTGATGGCATACACAATGTTAGACGATGAGCAATTAAATAGTCCCGAGATGGTATGTGTGATGTTGTTGGGGCCAGTAATGGTGTTGTCCGGGTGTATGTGGCAGCAAAGTTGGCATCTGGGTTTATTGCAGGCTCTGGTGCCAGTGTCCGTGTTAAGTCTGGTTGTAGTATTATTGTGGGTTAGGAGTTGTTTAAGATTGGGTGGCTGTCTGTAGGCAATGAAAGGTCTTCCTCCCAGAGCTTGAGAAAGAGAACTGTCATTGTCCAGGAGAGGTTGTAGATCTCTGATGATGCGTTGAACTGTTTTAACTTGGGAGCTGTATGTGATGACTAGTGGAGTTCTGTTATTTTCTTTTTTGGGTCTGTCTTGCAGCAAGTTCTCTCTGGGTATCAGTCTGGCTCTGTTGATCTGTTGTCTAACTTCATCTGCTGGGTATTTTAGTTCTGAGAAGGTTTGCTGTAGATCTCTTAGGTGAGAGTCTCTGTCTGTAGAATTGGAACAGATGCGGCTGTAACGTAGTGCCTGGCTATATACAATGGACTGTTTGGTATGTTTGGGATGGTAGCTAGAGGCATGTAGATATGTTTGTCGGTCAGTTGGTTTACGGTATAAGGTGGTGTCTATGTGTCCATCCTGTATTTTTATAGTAGTGTCCAAAAAATGTATTTCTTGCATAGATTGATTCATTGTAAGGTTGATTGTGGGGTGAAAATCACTGAATTTCTGGTGAAAGGTGTCCAGGGTCTGTTGACCATGTGTCCAGATGATAAAAATATCGTCAATGTATCGCAGGTACAAGAGAGGTTTGAGTGGGTAGGAGTTTAGGAAACGTTGTTCTAAATCTGCCATGAAGATGTTGGCATACTGTGGGGCCATGCAGGTGCCCATTGCTGTGCCGCTGATCTGAAGGAACAGGTCATCACCGAATTTGAAGTTGTTGTGGGTAAGGACAAATTGGCAGAGTTTGGTGGCAAGGTCCGCTGTGGTTTTATCTGAAATGGTGTTCCTTATAGCTTGTAAACCATCGTTGTGTGGGATGTTGGTATACAGAGATTCCACGTCCATAGTAGCTAGTATAGTATTGTTGGGAAGATTATTTAAAGATTGTATTTTCCTCAGAAAATCTGTGGTGTCACGTACATAGCTGGGAGCACTGATGGCATATGGTTTCAGAACAGAGTCCATATAACCGGAGACACCCACTGTAATAGTGCCAATACCTGAAATGATGGGGCGTCCTGGATTTCCTGGTTTGTGTATTTTAGGTAGAAGATAGAAAGTTCCTGGTCGAGGTTCTGTTGGTGTGTTGGTGAGGATCTGTTCTTGGATGTGTGGGGGTAGCTCCTTAACAATCTTGTTCAGTTCTTTCTTGTATTCTTGTGTGGGGTCTGAGTCCAATTTTGTGTAAAAGGCGGTATTGGAAAGTTGTCTGCGAGCCTCCTGAATGTAGTCAGTTTTGTTCATGATGACGACAGCTCCCCCTTTGTCTGCTTCTTTAATTATAATGTTTGGGTTGTTTCTGAGATTATCTATGGCTCTCCTTTCAGCATGGTTTAGATTTTGTTGTAAGCGATGGTGTTTTCTGGTTACATCTGTTTGGATTCTGTGGCGGAAGCAGTCAATGTACAAGTCCAGTGTGGTATTGCGTCCATCAGGAGGGGTCCATGTGGAGTCCCTTTTTGTGTAACACTTTTTCAGTGGTAGTTGGTGGTCAGTGTTCTGTTGGGAGGGTGGTTGTTGTTCTCCAGTGGGTTGAGAGGTGTTGTGTTGTGAAGTTGTTGTTTGTTCTGATTTGTCTTGTTGTTGTGTGTGTTGAAAATACTCCTTCAGGCGTAAACGGCGGAAAAATGCTTCCAAGTCCCCGTAGAACTGGATCATGTGTGGGGATTTGGCAGGGCAGAATGACAGTCCACGTGAAAGGACTGATTCCTCGGCTGGGCTGAGTGCTTGCTGTGAGAGATTGACAATATTGTTGATCTTGTTTTGATTAGTAGCCTGTAGGTTGGAAAGGTTAGAGAGTTTCTTGTTTTTCTGTTTCTTCAGTAGCTCCAGTTGAGAGTGGTAAATATTTTGTTTTTCCTTTTGGAACTCTTGCCAAGCTTGGTGGTTCCTGATAGAGTTGTCTAATACAAGGAGTTCCTCCTTTATTAGCTTCTGTTTAGAGTAGAGAACGCTGATCAGATGTTTGAGCAGCTTCTTAGAGAAAGTGTTGCATAGTTTTCTTGCATATTCAACCTCACCAAGAAACTTGCACAGGTACAGACTGATATCTTCTTTCTTACTAAATGCAAGAACCTGGACATTATACCCAAGGGTCTTAGAATTAAGAACCCTCTACAATCCACGTATCCCACTGAATATGCAAGAAAACTATGCAACACTTTCTCTAAGAAGCTGCTCAAACATCTGATCAGCGTTCTCTACTCTAAACAGAAGCTAATAAAGGAGGAACTCCTTGTATTAGACAACTCTATCAGGAACCACCAAGCTTGGCAAGAGTTCCAAAAGGAAAAACAAAACATTTACCACTCTCAACTGGAGCTACTGAAGAAACAGAAAAACAAGAAACTCTCTAACCTTTCCAACCTACAGGCTACTAATCAAAACAAGATCAACAATATTGTCAATCTCTCACAGCAAGCACTCAGCCCAGCCGAGGAATCAGTCCTTTCACGTGGACTGTCATTCTGCCCTGCCAAATCCCCACACATGATCCAGTTCTACGGGGACTTGGAAGCATTTTTCCGCCGTTTACGCCTGAAGGAGTATTTTCAACACACACAACAACAAGACAAATCAGAACAAACAACAACTTCACAACACAACACCTCTCAACCCACTGGAGAACAACAACCACCCTCCCAACAGAACACTGACCACCAACTACCACTGAAAAAGTGTTACACAAAAAGGGACTCCACATGGACCCCTCCTGATGGACGCAATACCACACTGGACTTGTACATTGACTGCTTCCGCCACAGAATCCAAACAGATGTAACCAGAAAACACCATCGCTTACAACAAAATCTAAACCATGCTGAAAGGAGAGCCATAGATAATCTCAGAAACAACCCAAACATTATAATTAAAGAAGCAGACAAAGGGGGAGCTGTCGTCATCATGAACAAAACTGACTACATTCAGGAGGCTCGCAGACAACTTTCCAATACCGCCTTTTACACAAAATTGGACTCAGACCCCACACAAGAATACAAGAAAGAACTGAACAAGATTGTTAAGGAGCTACCCCCACACATCCAAGAACAGATCCTCACCAACACACCAACAGAACCTCGACCAGGAACTTTCTATCTTCTACCTAAAATACACAAACCAGGAAATCCAGGACGCCCCATCATTTCAGGTATTGGCACTATTACAGTGGGTGTCTCCGGTTATATGGACTCTGTTCTGAAACCATATGCCATCAGTGCTCCCAGCTATGTACGTGACACCACAGATTTTCTGAGGAAAATACAATCTTTAAATAATCTTCCCAACAATACTATACTAGCTACTATGGACGTGGAATCTCTGTATACCAACATCCCACACAACGATGGTTTACAAGCTATAAGGAACACCATTTCAGATAAAACCACAGCGGACCTTGCCACCAAACTCTGCCAATTTGTCCTTACCCACAACAACTTCAAATTCGGTGATGACCTGTTCCTTCAGATCAGCGGCACAGCAATGGGCACCTGCATGGCCCCACAGTATGCCAACATCTTCATGGCAGATTTAGAACAACGTTTCCTAAACTCCTACCCACTCAAACCTCTCTTGTACCTGCGATACATTGACGATATTTTTATCATCTGGACACATGGTCAACAGACCCTGGACACCTTTCACCAGAAATTCAGTGATTTTCACCCCACAATCAACCTTACAATGAATCAATCTATGCAAGAAATACATTTTTTGGACACTACTATAAAAATACAGGATGGACACATAGACACCACCTTATACCGTAAACCAACTGACCGACAAACATATCTACATGCCTCTAGCTACCATCCCAAACATACCAAACAGTCCATTGTATATAGCCAGGCACTACGTTACAGCCGCATCTGTTCCAATTCTACAGACAGAGACTCTCACCTAAGAGATCTACAGCAAACCTTCTCAGAACTAAAATACCCAGCAGATGAAGTTAGACAACAGATCAACAGAGCCAGACTGATACCCAGAGAGAACTTGCTGCAAGACAGACCCAAAAAAGAAAATAACAGAACTCCACTAGTCATCACATACAGCTCCCAAGTTAAAACAGTTCAACGCATCATCAGAGATCTACAACCTCTCCTGGACAATGACAGTTCTCTTTCTCAAGCTCTGGGAGGAAGACCTTTCATTGCCTACAGACAGCCACCCAATCTTAAACAACTCCTAACCCACAATAATACTACAACCAGACTTAACACGGACACTGGCACCAGAGCCTGCAATAAACCCAGATGCCAACTTTGCTGCCACATACACCCGGACAACACCATTACTGGCCCCAACAACATCACACATACCATCTCGGGACTATTTAATTGCTCATCGTCTAACATTGTGTATGCCATCAAATGCCAACAGTGTCCTTCAGCTCTCTATATTGGACAAACAGGCCAAACCTTACGCCAAAGAATAAACGGACATAAATCTGACATCAAGAATCACAAAACAGAGAAACCAGTAGGAGAACACTTCAATCTCCCAGGACATTCTATACAAGATCTCAAAGTAGCTGTTTTACTACAAAGGAATTTCAGAAATAGACTGGAAAGAGAAGCTGCTGAATTACAACTCATTACCAAACTTAAAACAATGGAGAAACCTGGTCTGAACAGAGACATCGGATTCTTATCTCATTATACATGACTAAGCCATTTCTCACCTTCTCACCCCTTGCCTTTTCCTGTAAGACCTATTACAGTCGTTAAGAGTCGTCAACAGGCTCATCTCAGCTATCTGCCAATCTCCGATTCCCACCACCCTTCTAAGTAATACCCCTCCCCACCTTCTCAATATATAGAAGGATCTGGTAACTTCTGTTTCAGTGTATCTGAAGAAGTGTGCATGCACACGAAAGCTTATACCAAGAACTAACTTAGTTGGTCTTTAAGGTGCTACAGGAAGGAATTTTTTTTATTTCGACTATGGCAGACCAACACGGCTACCCATCTGTAACTAATATTTGAGACAGATATAAAAGGTGAAACTAATATATGAGACAGACTCATGACATGCAAAGCGAGATACGTCAAGCCTTTATTTCCTTTCACTTCCAGGCATATCCTCAACTGAGCGACCTTTCGGCTTCATCAGCTCTGAATCTACTTGTACTTGTCCTCCGCTCTTCCTCAGTAGCATGTTGCACGCCTTCCGACCTGAGGGGCTCATCTTCCAGCATCATAACTTTTTTTTTTTAAAAAAAAATTTATTAACCGACCAATCAAATCAAATCACATCACATAAATTCCGAATTACAAAGCCGAATTTTAAATTTTGTTGAGGGGACCCATATTTCAAGTTCCGAGGGGGGATTCCGATCATCTTCTTGCTACTGCATTAATATCCACAATTCTGTCCAAATAATGTTCATAATTGTATCCAGTCTTATCTTGTTGTTTCCACATCTCATCTTGTTCGTATATTTTTCTTTTTTCCTTTATGATCTCTTCTGATAATCTCCTTAAGCAGGCAAGCACCAATTATAATCCTGTGTGAATTTTCCGTTAGTCCAATCCTCATATCAAGATGGTTTCCATATATCATCGCTTTCATAAATAACATCACTATTTCCATCATTAATCTCGCAAATTTGTCGCTCTTAAGCCCCCCTGAGGAGGCTCACCCACAATATAAAAACAACTCTGTTCCTCCTCCAAGGCTTAAGTCTTCCGACAGAACTTGCCAAAATGGCGACGGAATTTTTTACTGCGTCATTCCAAAGCTCTTATACTTTCCACGATCTTCTTAAAACATGCTTTGGTTAGAAAATTATCTCCACACAGTCTTAAATCCACAGCTTAAGTCATTTAAACAGCATTTCTGACTTGTGACTTGTGGGGGGGGATTCTTGGTTAATCACATAGAGAAAAGAAAGGAAAGTTTTTTCCCCTCCCCCATCCAGTCCTTGCCGAACATACCAAGCCTTGGTGTGTCTTCTCATGATTTATTCTTGTTCCTCCGACCTGTCTTATTTATCAGAGATCTCTTCAGTTAGCAGTCTTTACACCCCCTTCTTCCTTGAAATATGTGCATTCGCTTCCTCCTAATTGTTTCTTTTGAAGTTACTGCAGCTAGAGGCGCGGACCAGAGACAGCGTCCAGGAGCGCCGAGATCCACAGGAGGGCTTTCTGCCTAATGCCCCCACCCCCACAATTTCGGGGGTGGTATAGGGCACAGCAGGCAAGGGCAGTCCCCCCCACAGGCTTGGGGGGGCAGGGAGGCTGCTTACTCCCATCACAGCCTCTTAATTACCTCGTGTGGGTCAGAGAGATGTTATTGTCAGCCATCTTCCGATGCGCCCCTAGTGGCCCCTCCCAGCGTCATAACTTTTATCTGCCTGTTGTCTTTGTCCATGGAGTTTTCTTGGCAGGGATACTGGAGTGGCTTGCCGGTTCCTGCTCCAGGTGGATCACTTTTGGTCAAAACTCTCCACTGTGACCTGTCCATCTTGGGTGGCCCTGCACGGCATAGCTCATAGCTTCAACAATGACGGTAGTTGCATGAAATTGGGCCTACTGTACTGAACGCATGGCTCCTGGTGGATATTAGCTGTGTAACCAAGCCATGGAGGACCACTAACAATGACTCCACTGAATGCCTCAGTAATTGGGTGAGACACTGGTAGAAAAGAATTCAGGATTAGATAGGCTTTTGGTCTGATCCAGCAGGACTTGCATTCTTGCTCTCAGTGTAGTCCTTGGTTTTATTTTGCTTGATACTCAGATGTTGCAAGCTGACATGATTTTAATTGAGTATTATCTCACATGCACTGACACACAATTTCTGGGTGGACAGAGAATTTTGGCAATCTTGTAACCTACTGAGGCCAAAATTTCATAAAACAGCCTATCTTAAACTTCAGTGGATGCCTCCAATTAAATTGACACGGATGTATAAAACAGGAAACAAGAATTGCTGGAAATGTGGGGTGAAAGAAGGTAGTTTCTTTCACATGTGGTGGTCATGTGATAATGTAAAAACATACTGGGAAAACATATACAATGAATTAAAGAAGATCTTTAGATATACGTTTTTGAAAAAGCCAGAGGCATTCTTGTTGGGAATGGTAGGAGAAGATATAGCTAAGAATAACTGGAAATTGTTTTTATATGCAACAACAGCGGCGAGGTTACTGTTAGCCCAGGTCTGGAAACAACAGCAATTGCCAACCATAGAAGAATGGCGACAGAAGGTAATGGAATATGCAGAAATAGCTAGATTAACGGGAAAAATTCGACAACAGGGCGATGAAACATTCCAAAAAGAATGGGAAAAGTTTATGTTGTACACAGGAAAGATAAGGTGAAATAGTGAAACCAGTAGAAATGGGGAAAAAACCCTCATAATGTGAAATACAAAGAAATGTATTGGAGAACAAAAACAATAAGAAGCAAAATATACAATGTGACTAATGTAACTAATAGTAGGTGTAAATGAATATAGACAGACAAATTGTATATATAGGAGGATTTATTTGTTTATAGATACTCTATGAACAAATATGAAAGAAGAACAATAGACAAAAATGGATGAAGACAATGCAATAATAATAATAATAATTTATTTGTACCCCGCCCATCTGGCTGGGTTTCCCCAGCCACTCTGGGCGGCTTCCAACAAAGACCAAAAATACACTAAAATGTCACACATTAAAAACTTCCCTGAACAGGGCTGCTTTCAGATGTCTTCTGAATGTCAGATAGTTGTTTATCTCTTTGACATCTGATGGGAGGGCGTTCCACAGGGCGGGCGCCACTACCGAGAAGGCCCCCTGCCTGGTTCCCTGCAGCTTTGCTTCTCGCAATGAGGGAACCGCCAGAAGGCCCTTGGCACTGGACCTCAGCGTCCGGGCAGAATGATGGGGGTGGAGACGCTCCTTCGGGTATACTGGGCCGAGGCTGTTTAGGTCAACACTAACACTTTGACTTGTGCTCAGAAATGTACTGGGAGCCAATGTAGGTCTTTCAAGACCGGTGTTATGTGGTTTTGGCAGCCGCTCCCAGTCACCAGTCTAGCTGCCGCATTCTGGATTAGTTGTAGTTTCTGGGTCACCTTCAAAGGTAGCCCCACATAGAGTGCATTGCAGTAGTCCAAGCGGAAGATAACTAGAGCATGTACCACTCTGGTGAGACAGTCTGTGGGCAGGTAGGAAAATTTAGATGTGATATAAAAAGCCAGAAGAAGGAAGGAGGGAAGCCTGCTCTTAGGAGCAAGCATAAATGTAAAATGTAATACAATATGTGTATGCGGAGTATGTAACCGAAAAACGAATAAATATTGTTTTGGAATTTTTTTTAATAAACTTCAGTGGATGCTTGATCTTCTGCAGGTGTTTACAGATGGTGACTGTTCTTTGCTGGAAAATGCTCTACAGTTATTAAACACTTGGGTAGAAAACGAGCATGATTTGACAGAGTGTGACCTGCACATATAAACTTTCTGCATGTATGCAGAATTATTGTGTGAGCTGGTGCAATTGTGAAATATAGTTAGAATTGATCAGGCACCTCTTCAAAGCATTTTATGTACCGTGTTATTCTCCTGAGTTGCTAAGGCTTGAAAGGTGGTGGCTTTCATAAAGCTATTAAGCATCTCTCATTTCTTATACTTCAATGAACTGACCCCTAGTCTGAGTTTGTGAACCTACAAAACAAGGGACAGTAGTGATGCATTCTCAAGCTATTATATTTTGGACAGTCTTAGGACTTGAAAAGAACACTGCTGTGAACTATATTCCATTAGCCTGCCCAAGGTCTTAGAGAAGTATTTTCCTGCTGCTTTAAATCCTTTTCAACTGGGGAAGCCCTAGAATTGAACCTTGGCCCCCTTGTATGCATTTTCGCTAGGTGGCTTTTCCTGTTAAGGGACATCTTACTCTGCCTGACCACGTGGACCACTGTTATCTGAAGGATGTAATTTCTTCCCATTAGGAAAGCGGCAATATGATCGCAAGCAGAGTGGCTATGGTGCCCAAACAAAGCCCATCTTTCGCAAAAAGGTGAGCCTGACTGGAAGGCTATGGAAACTTGGATGGTACAACTTGAAGCTGAGTATGCTGGTGTGGAACTGGAGAATTCCTGTTGCGGGTTTATTTCAGGAATTAATATGAATGAATGAATGAATGAATGAATGAATGAATGAATGAATGAAAAAATCAGAACTTCTAGGACTGGATCTTCCTTTTTAGGATCTCAGCTTAATTGTGGTCACTTTTCATTTTCACAGAATACTAATCTGACTGATTGCCTCACCTTTTCACTTTTCTGATTCCCTTTCTTCCTTGCCTTGTAAGTAGGTTGAAATATACTCAGAGTCGCAAAGTGATTTCATGCTCTTTATTCAGCTCATAGTGGTGAGGAGGAATGAATGAAAGTCCCCTCAAAGTATCTGCTTTATATACATTATTTACACAATTGGCTGCACATGATTGGCTAATTCTGGAATTCTACTGTAAGCCAATCAGGTTGTGGATTCACTTCTATCTGGAGCATGATTGGGTGGTTCCTGCCAACCAATCATACTGCTGCATTGTTCTAGGACCAATCAGACTGCTGCAATTTGGATCCTATTCAACTCAGTACATAACATAGGTGTAGGGAAGGCAGAGGACAAATGTGGAGATAGGCCTTTGTCAGGGCCTGAATAGACTTTATTTTCTGTTTCAGGCAAAGACCACAAAGAAGATTGTGTTGAGATTGGAATGTGCGGAGCCCAATTGCAGGTCAAAGAGGATGCTGACCGTTAAGAGGTGCAAGCACTTCGAGTTGGGAGGCGACAAGACGAGAAAGGTACAATCCTTTGCTAAGTCATGTTCTGTGCAATGCTGGCCCCATCCTTTAGTATCCAAAATGATGCTGCCTGTCTTGCTAATTGTGGGTGTTTGTTGTGACAGTGGGAGATGATAGCTGTCCTTTGGACCATTAAATTGATTGTAAAAGTGGGTTTGATATAGTGTGATGACAGAAAAGAGTTGGAGGAATAAATAAGTGAAAACAAATCAGGATATGTACACCTTTCTCATGCACCTATCTTGTTTCAAGGCTTCCCTCAGGAGCCTTAATTTTTGTAGGAGTGCAGTGGATTCAAATAGTATGAAAAACTATACTTTTCAGGGTGCCTTATATGGGACCTACAATCATACAGGTTTGAAATCATTGTCTAGGTTTATCTTTAGTCTTTGGGAGTGGTCCTGGTTAGCTGATAGCAAGTGATGAGCCTCTTTTGCAAATGGGTGGTGGTGGGGAAGCTACAAAATTTAAAATGCTTTCAGTTGCTGTTGGCTGTATATTCAGTCTGGTTTTTTTGTTTCCTCTTACAGGGCCAGGTTATCCAGTTCTAGGCTGCTGTGGAACCCATTGTTGGTTGGTGTATGAAATGCTATAAAAGTCTTATTGGATTACCCCAATATGTGTCATAGCCATTTTTGTGTACTAGTGTGAGCTTATCTGATTTTATCCCTGTGACAAAGCGGGTGTGTGGCCCAGGATAGCTTTCCTTGACCGCCTTGGTTGCCCAGCTGCAACACACTAACCCTGCAAGTTTACCAGTGGATCTTACTCTTCGGTATTTGCTGTCACCACCACTCCAGCCCCTGATGGGAAGGAACCTAGGGTACACAAAAGCAACTGCTTTTAAAAAAGGTTCTGAGCCAGTGCCCCAGCACTACTCTGTTCAACCTACAACTTTGTGATTTACTCAGAATGTAGCATCAGCCCATTCTCTCTCAAAAATACATACCAGAGAAGAGTGTGCTGGGCACTTACAACTTCAGTCCTAAACTCCCAGTAGACTAAATACCAAGGGTCTACGTGCATGGAGATTCTAAAACCCTGAAGCTGGCAAACGATGTTTAAGCAGCCAAATTAAGAAACTGTTAGGACTAAAGAGAGGGGAAAGCAGGTAGAAGGTTAAAACAGAATACCAAAAAAATAGAGTACTGTGGCTCTAAGACTGAACTAAAGGTAAAGGACTCCTGACAGTTAAGTCCATTTGCAGACAACTCTGGGGTTGTGGTGCTCATCTCGCTTTACAGGCCGAGGGAGCCGGCGTTTGTCCGCAGACAGTTTTTCTGGGTCACGTGGCCAGCATGACTAAGCCGCTTCTGGCGCAACAGAACACCGAAACCAGAGCAGTGCACGGAAACGCCGTTTACCTTCCCGCCGGAGCGGTACCTATTTATCTACTTGCACTTTTTGACGTGCTTTCAAACTGCTAGGTTGGCAGGAGCAGGGACCGAGCAACGGGAGCTCACCCTGTCGCGGGGATTTAAACTGCCGACCCTCTGATCTAATCAAACGCTATTCACTACACTTGGTTAAGATTTACTCACAAAGAATCAGCATGAGTGGTCCACTTCATAGAAGATCCTGTTTCAGAACCCCTGATGTTGTGAAGGGGACAAGGCTGCAAAAGCAGATTAGCTTTTAAAAGGCTCTTTTTGGTCAGATATCTCACCTCCTCAGATAAGGCCCCCTTAAGTACCATTTTTACATGTGAAGGGGCTTGGCAGGAGATATGCGTCAATTTGCCTGTTCACAATCCCCACAAAACAAAACATTGACATCAGAACAAAGGCTGGGTCAAGCATACAAAAATACCAGATTGTTCAAACATCTCCTGTGGATGAAGAACATGATAGTGGGGTAGGAGAGCTGGGAAAATGCCAATATCTTTCACATCCGGCAACCAGTGTGTTGTCTTGGTTTCAGAGAATACATGGGTAAATAAGTAAGAAAAGCCCAGGACACCAATTTTCACAGCCCTCTAGCAGCTATGGTGGCTCATTTACCAGAAGAAATGTATTTCGAGTTAACTCTGGAAGTATATACTTGATTCTGACCATATCCTGGTGTATATTTTGCTCTAGGAGGCTGAGTTCAGTCAGAATTGAGTATACAGATGTGGATTCCCCCCCCCCCCACACACACACTTGTGCCCAACTATGAGGCTTGCTGAAGAAAGCGGGGGCCTATTTTCATTATATTATTCTGCTGTGTGTAGGATGTGGCTGCCTTTGCCTCTTGGCATTTATCTTTTTATTTATTTCATTCCTTTTTGTCATTCTGTTTTCTCTGCAACATTTTATACAGGCAGCCTAGGACCAAACCCTGCTTTCTCTGTTCCTCTTTCCCACTCATTCAATATTTACACATGTCTAGCATTTCCCCCCACTTTTTCCCCACTTGCACATTCCTTTTGGGGAAAACCTTCATTGTAAGCCAATTCACTGACATAACATACAGGTGAAACTCGGAAAATTAGGATATCATGGAAAAGTTCGTTTATTTCAGTAATTCAATTTAAAAGGCGAAACTAATATATGAGACAGACTCATGACATGCAAAGCGAGATATGTCAAGCCTTTATTTGTTATAATTGTGATATTATGGCATACAGCTGAAGAAAACCCCAAATTAACAATCTCAGAAAATTAGAATATTAAATGAAATTAGCAAAACAAGGATTGCAAATAGAGCAATATTGGACCTCTCAGAAGTAGAAGCATGCATATGTACTCAGTACTTGGTCTGGGCCCCTTTTACATCAATTACTGCCTCAATGTGGCATGGCATGGATGCTATCAGCCTGTGGCACTGCTGAGATGTTATGGAATACCAGGATGCTTCAATAGCAGCCTTCAGCTCTTCCGCATTGCTCGGTCTCATGTCTCTCATCTTTCTCTGCGGAAGGAAGCATGAAGTGCTCCAAAATCTCCTGGTAGACGGCTCCCCAAATCAACACAGACTGTGGAAACTTCACACTGGACTTCAAGCATCTGGCATTGTGTTCCTCCCCATTCTTCCTCCAGACTCTGGGTCCTTGGTTTCCAAATGAGATGCAAAAGCTGCTCTCATCAGAAAAGAGATTTGGGGAGCCATGTCATCAGCTGGTGTTGGTCCACTGTGCTTCATTAAGTCCAGGGTCAACGCAGCCGTCTACCAAGAGATTTTGGAGCACTTCATGCTTCCTTCCGCAGACAAACTTTATGGGGATGCTGACTTCATTTTCCAGCAGGACTTTGGCACCTGCCCACACTGCCAAAAGTACCAAAACCTGGTTCAATGCCCATGGGATTACTGTGCTTGATTGGCCAGCAAACTCGCCTGACCTGAACCCCATAGAGAATCTATGGGGCATTGCCAAGAGAAAGATGAGAGACATGAGACCGAGCAATGCGAAACAGCTGAAGGCTGCTATTGAATCATCCTGGTATTCCATAACACCTCAGCAGTGCCGCAGGCTGATAGCATCCATGCCATGCCGCATTGAGGTAGTAATTGATGCAAAAGGGGCCCAAACCAAGTACTGAGTACATATGCATCCTTCTACTTCTGAGAGGTCCAACAGGCTGATGCAATAGTCTGTGAAGTGCTGGGTCAGAGTGACTCAGCAGGAATGTGATTAATGTGATTGGCTATCACCTGTTTTAAAAGGAAAGCCTGTTTAAAAGTTAAGTGTGGTGGTTGTGCTGTGGTATGGTGGTGCTGTGGTGGAGAGTATTCGTTTGCCTTAAGGAGCAGGTACTCTGTATGGACTGTTTTTGTAAATACCTGTATATAGCTCACATTAAAAAGACTGCACTGGAAAAACCTGGGACTCTGAGCGTTTCTGCTAAAAGCGCCGCGAGGAATTCTCGACATGCCTTGCCGTGGCGAAGGGGCTTGAATAACTCAGAGAAGCTATGAGCTAGGCCGTGCAGGGCCACCCAAGATGGACAGGTCATAGTGGAGAGTTTTGACCAAACATGATCCACCTGGAGCAGGAACCGGCAAGCCACTCCAGTATCCCTGCCAAGAAAACTCCATGGACAAAGACAACAGGCATATAAAAGTTATGACGCTGGAAGATGAGCCCCTGAGTTCGGAAGGCGTCCAACATGCTACTGGGGAAGAGCGGAGGACAAGTACAAATAGATTCAGAGCTGATGAAGCGGCTGGGCCAAAGCCGAAAGGATGCTCAGTTGTGGATATGCCTGGAAGCGAAAGGAAAGTCCAATGCTGTAAAGAAAAATATTGCATAGGAACCTGGAATGTAAGAACCATGAACCTGGGTAAGTTGGATGTGGTCAAAAATGAGATGGCAAGAATAAATATTGACATCCTGGGTATCAGTGAACTAAAATGGACGGGAATGGGCGAATTCAGTTCGGATGACCATCATATCTACTACTGTGGGCAAGAATCCCGTAAAAGAAATGGAGTGGCCCTCATAGTCAACAAAAGAGTGGCAAAGGCTGTACTGGGATGCAATCTCAAAAATGATAGAATGATCTCGATATGAATCCAATGCAGACCTTTTAACATCACAGTAATCCAATTTTATGCACCAACCACTGGTGCTGAAGTGTTAGGATATTTCCGTTCCACCTTAAAAGGGAGCAGGCTATGAGTCACAGAGTCTGCGTATTTCCTGTTCACAGGATGTTTATGTTTTCTGTTGCTTTCGTTTTCTCTCTGTGTCGTAGACACTAAAGCAGGCAGTCATGTTTTTCTGTGTTCTGATCAACGCTGAATAAACTTGTAAATAATGCTCTCCTGAGTGCAACTTTTGGCTGCATTATCTGCTGATAGAGTGTGCATGAGCTCTGGAATGTGGCAAGATATTTTCTAGAAACTCATGTCGCTGCGTGCCTACGGGAGGTCGATGGATCGTCCGGCAGACGGCTTGGGGGGCTTGATGGACTTTATCTCCCTGGCAGTATCCCAACAATAGGTTTCGGGCCCAGATTCACGGCACTTACAGGAGAGTAAGACTGCGGCAGACTGCATTGAGGTATGTGGAGGAAAAGCGAAAGTGAGGCTTTTCGTTGCCGCGGCAAAGTCTCTTTGAACTCCGGCAGACTAATGGGTCTGGAAGCCGCGCCAAAGGCTTCGTGATTAATGGGAGCCAAGATAAGGAGTCTCTGAAGTGAAATAGGGCTCAAGGCTCAAGTAGAAACCTGGAATGGAGTTTTTCCAAGCTTCTGAGGCTGCTGAGTGCCCAAAGCTAAATCGGCACAATTATAAAGCCTGGGCTGTGTGGTGTGAGAGTTTGCTGCGTCAGTTTGGAGTGTGGCATACTGTGTGTGAGGCCCCTCCAGTTCCTCTGACAGATAGATGGAAGGCCGAAAATTCGGGACTTCCGGGTTGGCGCCATCGCCGAATGGCAGACTCCCTCCGAGCTCCGGAGGGAGTCTGCTCGGCAGGGGCTGGGTCCTACCGCGCCGGCGACGCGGGGACCCTTAAAAACCACGGGCACGGAGCCCGTGGACATGGGTGACTCGGCTGGCACCATTAGCGCCCTCCCGACTCGTGAAGGAGCCTTTTTAAAGGCTTCGGATCGGGTGCCGGGGAGCGGCGTGGTGCTTTGAGTCCTCTGCTTTCCCTGCCGAGCGCAGCCGCATGCCATTCGACGGAGAGCGCTGACTTCTTCCATTGGAAATTTGGACTATTAACAACAACCCGTGAGTAATTGGGAAACCGGGTTCAAAAGGAGAAAAAAAAGGAATTTTTTTTCGGATTAGGCACGAGCGGGGGCGATCTAAAAAGGAAGTCAATCCCCCCCCATTGTAAACATTCCAAAACAAGGACTGGGTAACCAAGGTCGAAAGGGAAGTATACTCTTGATAAAAATCATTAATTCCACGATGGGAAATTATAAGAACTGTGCTGGAGGAGAAGAGTGGAGGGTGAGAAGGAAAATGCAACCCCCCCCGGGAACCGGGGCGATTCGCAGAGCCTGGTGAAGAGAGACGGAGACTTTGACAGCTGTCAAAGTAGCTGTCAAAGCTGGAGAATATAAAGAGGACTTTGTTATGAGGACTTTGCTGGTTAATTTTGTTACAATTTGCTGCAATATGGATATAAACTGTCAGAAAATAAGGAACAACAATTTGACTTTTGGATTAGAGGATACAAAGTTATTACAATCCCCCTAGAGGGGTTTCGGGATATTACAAGAACGGTCGTAAGTGGAAAAATACTCCGGGATTCGCACAGGACTTGTTATCTTCTGGGAAAGCTGCAAAACTGAAATAGTATTTTGTCTACAGAGGTATTTACATTAAAGGAGACAATAGAATTTTCTATTGAAGAAAGGAAGGGACTGGACGTAAGTTTTTGTTCCTGAATAACAAACCTCTGTAGAGATACCAGATTTCTGAATTAGAACGTTTTAGCAGCTGCACAGGACAAGAAACCTGAGAAAGTGAGGAATAAGAAGAACAAAGGACTGACTACGACACGGAAAGAACAATGGGAGGAGTGGTAAAGATCAAGGAAATTAAAGGCCTCTGTTAGATTGGACGTTTGAAGTTAAATGTTATTAAAATTAATAAATTAAAAGAAAACCGGCAAGATGGAATTGGGGAGAAATTTGGCCATGACTTGAGACCTACAGGCTGATAACATATAGACTGATGGACATGGGGAATTCAAACCGGGGAAGGGGGGGGAGATTTGGAATCCAAAGGCTGTGTAATCATCTTTTGAATCTTTTTATATCTTTTATTTTCTATTTCTTTATATAACTTACGTATGTCATTTTATTTTGATTGGACGTGTTTAAAAAAGGGAATTCGTGGAAGGAACTGGGGTGGATCTTGGGGAAAATCTTTTTTCTTTTCTTGTTAATGATGTGGGACGGTGGTAAGATTTGTACAATTCAATTTGGATAGTGGGTTAAACAAATTAAGCTTCAAATTGGGAGTGAGAGCTTGTAGAACCAAATTAATGAAAAGGGAATACAATTGGGAGGGGGAGGGGGGGAGTCCCAGAAAGTAGGTAATGAAAGTAAGGTTTCAAGTATCTTTTTTTTCTTTTTCTTTTTCTTTGTATTTCTATATTTCTGGAAACTTTAATAAATATGATATATTAAAAAAAAAAAGGAAGGCCGAAAATTCGAAGGCGATAGACATAATAGTCTTGTCCGTCTCTCTGGAGGAACTTAAAACATTAGCTGGCAACGTCACTGCACGTAAGATGTGGCATGCTTTGAAAGTAGCCCATCTGCCAGTCATCCCAGCCCAGAGTTTGACTGCATCGGAGGTCCTGGCTGTTTCCCAGAATGTGAGTGAATGCAGGGATGCTGAGGGCACCGGTTGCAAGCTGCAGGGGGAGCTGACTGTCATGTCATCCCAGGCAGCATTCCAGCCTCCAGGGGGAGCCAAGGAGTCGGCAGCTGAGAGCTCTGTTTCTCATGGGAGCCAAGGTCATCGCCTTTGCAGAGGCCGGAAGGGCAAAGGTAAACAGAGGCAGACGCCTGCAGATGGCCAGAAGCAGAGGGAGGGTGAAGAGCCCACGCCAGAGAAAAACAAGGCATTGTTTGCTGGCACAGCCTCACCAAAGGCTAAAGGCAAGTCTGATGGCCAGGAGCAGGGGGGCAAGCTGCAAAAGCCCACGCCGTTGGAAAACAAGGTTTTGCTTGCTGCAAAGGCTGCTCCAAAGGCCAAAGTCAGGTTTGTTGTTGATTCAGGCTGTACCCGCCATGTCTCAAAGGACCGCCACCTATTTATCTCCTTCAAACCTCAAGAAGGTGAGATCCACCTGGCTGATGGAAAGACATTGCGAATTGCAGGAGAAGGGACTGTGAAACTGGCAAATAATAATAATAATAATAATAATAATAATAATAATAATAATAATAAATTTTATTTATATCCTGCCCTCCCCAGCCAAAGCCAGGCTCAGGGCGGCTAACAACAAACAAATAATCAAACAATCAAATAATCCAACATTCTAAAACTGCACACGACCATCAAAGATGTACTGTATGTTCCAGGCGCTGCAGACAATTTGCTCAGTGTCCCACAGCTGACTGGGCGTGGTTTTGAGATTTCCTTCAAGAGGAGCGTCTGTGTCATCAGAAAAGGCAAAGAGGACATTTTGCATGCAAAGTTTATGGATGGCTTATTCTGTATAATTTATGATGACATTGGTGCTGTTGTGTCTAATGCTGATTCTTGTTGTGTTGCACAAACTAACAAAGTTCTTCATGCAGGATGCATTCACGATGCACACAGAAGGTTTTGTCACCTCTCTTGGAAGGCACTGGCCAAGATGCCAGAGATGGTTGAGGGTTTGAACATCAAACCCTGTAAGTTTCACATGAAATGTGTATCTTGTGCAGAGAACAAGGTGAAGGTTGCTCCAAAAGGCAAGGAGTCTAGCAGGCAGGCTTCCAAACCCTACCAGCTAGTGCACGCAGACCTGGTTGGTCCACTTACGCCCTCTTTGGGTGGAGCAAGGTACTTCATGGTTCTAATTGATTCTTTTTCCAGGTACATTCATGTGTTTATGCTCGAGCAGAAATCGCAAGTGTTTCCTAAGTTCAAGGCATTCTGTGCTTGGTTGGAGAATGTTCACGGTAAACGTATTGGCTGTCTGTTTACTGATCGAGGCGGGGAGTTCACTTCTCAGCAGTTTGAAGCTTTCCTGACTGAGAAGGGAATCCAGCATGACTTGTCAACACCTAGATCGCCATGGATGAATGGGCTTGCGGAGCGAGCAAATCAAACGTTGCTGCAAGGAATGAAAACATTGTTGCATGATGCCAATCTCCCTGATAAGTTTTGGGGGGAGGCTCTGTCGAATTTTGTTTACACTTTTAATCGCAGATTGTCATCACCTATTGGTTGTACCCCCTATGAGAAGATGTTTGGTAAGAAACCCAACATCAAGCACATGAGAATCTTTGGTTCTGACATGTGGGTACACACCCACAGAGCAACAAGCTTGGGAAGCGTGGGGCACATGGTTTGTTCATGGGGTACGAAAAAGGTGCATACAGGGTGTGGATGACCAACTCTAAGTCCATTAAGTTCACAAAGAGTGTTGAGTACAATCCTAAGTGGGGGGAAAATGTGGGAATTTTCCAGAGTTACACAGAGGAGGATGAAGGTGATGTCAAAGAAGCAGCTAAAGCTGAGGAAGCTGCTGAGGATGATGATGATGATGATGATCAGAGTTCGGATTCCAGTTCAGTGGGCGGCGCTGCTGCTGATGTCAGTAACAGTGATGACACAGCAGACTACAAGAGCGCAAAGGCCTCAGTCAGACCATCTGATGCGTCTGACAATGAACTGGAAGAACCACTGTTCACCATTGGTCATTTTTCTCCTAAGAAGGAGGAGATGAGTCCAGAAGACTTGCGTCTAGTACGCAGATCTGAAAGAGCGACCAAGGGCAGACCTCCAAAGAGATTTGCTGATGAGTTTGCTAAGACAGCAACTGCTGTTCTTGGTAGCTCAGAGAAGGTGTGGGAACCTTCAAGCTTCAAAGAGGTTCAGGAGTTAACCTCTAAAGATGCTGAGCCTTGGCTTAAGGCCATGAAGGCTGAAGTTGATTCCTTGAATAGGAACCAAACTTGGGAACTGGTACCGGTAGTCCCAGGAATGAGACTGGTTGGCAGCAAATGGGTCTTCAAGGCCAAGACAGACCAGAATGGCAAGGTTGTCAGACACAAAGCCAGATTGGTTGCCAGAGGTTTTTCACAGGTACCAGGACAGGATTACCACGAGACCTACTCACCCACCGTCAAATATGAGAGCATTCGGCTGATGCTCAAGATAGCTGCAGAGGAGAAACTGCATGTTTCCCATCATGACATTAATACAGCTTTTTTGTACGGGATTCTGGGGGAGGAGCTGTTTATGCTTCCACCTGATGGGATGCAGATACAGAAGGGAATGGTCTGTAAACTGCGGAAATCCTTGTATGGTCTCAAGCAGAGTGCCAGGTGTTGGAACACGAAACTCACTGAGACGTTGCTTTCTCTAGGTTTTCACCAGGGCAAAGCTGATCCATGTGTGTTTGTCAAGGAGGAGGGGCAAAACAAACTGTATTGTTTATGTTTTGTTGATGATCTTCTGATGTTTTGGAAGAATCAGGCTTTGTACCAAAGCACCCTAGCTCAGCTGAAGGAGCACTTTGACATGAAGGATCTTGGTGAGGTATCCAACTATCTTTCTCTGCAGGTGGAGAGGGACCAAGCAGGTAATTTTCTGGTACACCAAACACAGAAAATTGCTGATGTATTAACCAGGTTGAATTTGGTTGATGCAAACCCAGCAGACACACCGATGGTGACAGGTTACCAGGTAGACAGTACTGCTGAAGCGTTTTCTGACACAACGCTGTACAGATGCATTCTAGGCAAGTTGAATTTCATTGCTAGATGCTCAAGACCTGACATAGCTGTAAGCTGTAACCTGCTTAGCAGACATGCCAACAATCCTACTGTTCAGGATTGGAAAGCTCTGAAGCGCATAGCCCGCTATTTGAAAGGGACTTTGCACTACAGGCTGAGGTTCACCAGTCAGAAGACTGGAGGTCTTGAAATCTTTGCAGATGCAAGTTTTGGAAGTGACACCACGGATGGTACAAGCACTTCTGGAGTATGCTACATGTACAACCACTGCCTGTTTGACTGGTTGTGCAAAAAGCAGATGACAGTGGGCCTAAGTTCCTGTGAAGCAGAACTCAATGCTCTGTCATTTTCACTCATGGATTGTGAATGGCTGATGCAACTGTTTAAGGACATCAGAGTTTCTGTGAAATGTCCTGTAAAAGTGTATCCAGACAATAGATCGTGTTTGGCTTTGCTGAACTCGGAGAGTTGCAAGCAAAGAACCAAGTACTTGCAGATTAAGCTACATCGTGCAAGAGAATGTATTCAGAAAGGACTCATTCAGGTGTCCTACATGGCAGGAAATGAAATTCCTGCTGATCTGTTGTCTAAGGTTGTTAACAGAGAACAACTTAAGGTTTATGTACAAAGGTTGCAATTGGGTTGAACCACAGGTACTACAGGTTACACGGAAAGGGGGAGGATGTTAGGATATTTCCGTTCCACCTTAAAAGGGAGCAGGCTATGAGTCACAGAGTCTGCGTATTTCCTGTTCACAGGATGTTTATGTTTTCTGTTGCTTTCGTTTTCTCTCTGTGTCGTAGACACTAAAGCAGGCAGTCATGTTTTTCTGTGTTCTTATCAACGCTGAATAAACTTGTAAATAATGCTCTCCTGAGTGCAACTTTTGGCTGCATTATCTGCTGATAGAGTGTGCATGAGCTCTGGAATGTGGCAAGATATTTTCTAGAAACTCATGTCGCTGCGTGCCTACGGGAGGTCGATGGATCGTCCGGCAGACGGCTTGGGGGCCTTGATGGACTTTATCTCCCTGGCAGTATCCCAACATGAAGAAACTGAAATTGACCAATTCTATGAAGACTTACAACACCTTCTAGAAATGACACCAAAGAAGGATGTTCTTCTCATTATAGGGGATTGGAATGATAAAGTAGGGAGTCAAGAGATAAAAGGAACAACTGGCAAGTTTGGCCTGGGAGATCAAAACGAAGCAGGGCAAAGGCTAATAGAGTTCTGTCAAGAGAACAAGCTGGTCATCACAAACACTCTTTTCCAACAGCACGAGAGACGACTCTACACATGCACATCACCAGATGGGCAGCATCGAAATCAGATTGATTATATTCTCTGCAGCCAAAGATGGAGAAGCTCTATACAGTCAGCAAAAACAAGACCTGGAGCTGACTGTGGCTCAGATCATCAGCTTCTTATAGCAAAATTCAAGCTTAAACTGAAGAAAGTAGGAAAAACCACTGGGCCGGTAAAATACAATCTAAGTCAAATCCCTTATGAATATGCAGTGGAAATGAGGAACAGGTTTAAGGATTTAGATTTGGTGGACAGAGTGCCTGAAGAACTATGGGTGGAGGCTCACAACATTATACAGGAGGCAGCAACGAAAACCATCCCAATGAAAAGGAAATGCAAGAAAGCAAAGTGGCTGTCCAACGAGGCCTTACAAATAGCGGGGGAGAGAAGGCAAGCAAAATGCGAGGGAGATAGTGAAAGATACAGGAAATTGAATGCAGATTTCCAAAAAATAGCAAGGGGAGACAAGAAGGCCTTCTTAAATGAGCAATGCAAAGAATTAGAGGAAAATAAGAGAATGGGAAAAACCAGAGATCTGTTCAAGAAACTTGGAGATATGAAAGGAACATTTCGTACAAAGATTTCCATAATAAAAGACAAAAGCAGAAAGGACCTAACAGAAGCAGAAGACATCAAGAAGAGGTGGCAAGAATACATAGAGTAACTATTCCAGAAAGAAATGGATGTCTCGTATACCCCAGGTGGTGTGGTTGCTGACCTTGAGCCAGACATCCTGGAGAGTGAAGTCAAATGGGCCTTAGATAGCACTGCTAATAACAAAGCCGGTGGAAGTGATGATATTCCAGCTGAACTATTTAAAATTTTAAAAGATGATGCTGTTAAGGTGCTACACTCAATATGCCAGCAAGTTTGGAAAACTCAGCAGTGGCCAGAGGATTGGAGAAGGTCAGTCTACATCCCAATCCCAAAGAAGGGCAGTGCCAAAGAATGCTCCAACTACCGCACAATTGCACTCATTTCACACGCTAGCAAGGTTATGCTTAAAATTCTACAAGGAAGGCTTAAGCAGTATGTAGACCGAGAACTCCCAGAAGTGCAAGCTGGATTTAGAAGAGGCAGAGGAACCAGAGACCAAATTGCAAAAATGCGCTGGATTATGGAGAAAGCTAGAGAGTTCCAGAAAGACATCTACTTCTGCTTCTTTGACTATGCAAAAGCCTTTGACTGTGCTGATCACAGCAAACTATGGCAAGTTCTTAAAGAAATGGGAGTGCCTGATCACCTCATCTGTCTCCTGAGAAATCTCTATGTGGGACAAGAAGCTACAGTTAGAACTGGATATGGAACAACTGATTGGTTCAAAATTGGGAAAGGAGTAGAACAAGGCTGTATATTGTCATCCTGCTTATTTAACTTATTTAACCCTGTGGCACCCCACTAGTCACTCTTCTCCAGGATGAAGAGGAACCATTGATGAGCACCCTTTGGGTTTGGTCAGTCAGCCAGTTACAAATCCACTGAGTGGTAGCATAGTCAAGACCGCATTTTACCAGCTTCTTTACAAGAATATCATGGGGCACCTTGTCAAATGCCTTGCTGAAATCAAGGTAGGCTACATCCACTGCGTTCCCTTCATCTACCAGGCTTGTAATTCTGTCAAAAAACGAGATCAGGTTAGTCTGACATGACTTCTTTTTCAGAAATCCATGCTGACTATTGGTGATCACAGCATTCCTTTCTAGGTGCTCACAGACTGTTTGCTTAATGATCTGCTCCAGAATCTTCCCTGGTATTGATGTCAGACTGACTGGGCGGTAATTATTTGGGTCCTCTCTTTTCCCCTTTTTGAAAATAGGGACAACATTTGCCCTCCTCCAGTCTGCCGGGACTTCGCCTGTTCTCCAGGAATTCTCAAAGATGACTGCCAGTGGTTCTGAGATCACATCTGCCAGTTCTTTTAATACTCTTGGATGCAGTTCATCTGGCCCTGGAGACTTGAATACATCTAAACTAGCCAAGTATTCTTGTACTATCTCCTTAGTTATTCTGGGCTGTGTTTCCTCTGCTGAATCATTTGCTCCAAATTCTTCAGGTCGGGCATTGTTTTCTTTATCGGAGAAGACTGAGGCAAAGAAGGCATTGAGGAGTTCAGCCCTTTCTGTGTCCCCTGTTTGCATTTCACCATCTTCTCCTCTGAGTGACCCCACTGTTTCTTTGTTCTTCCTTTTGCTACGAACATACCCATAAAAGCCTTTTTTGTTGCTTTTAACCTCTCTAGCAAGCCTGAGTTCATTCTGTGCTTTAGCTTTTCTGACTTTGTGTCTACACGTGCTGGCTATTTGTTTGAATTCCTCTTTGGTGGTTTCCCCCCTTTTCCATTTTTTGTACACATCCTTTTTTAATCTTAACTCAGTTAAAAGTTCTTTAGAAAAAGTTCTTTAATTTTGACCGAAATGCTCTCACTTTGGCTTTGAGGTTCTAAATCTTGGATCTCTTCACAGGTATACACATCCCTGACATATAACGCCACTCCTCCTCCTTTCTTGTCTGGTCTGTTTCTCTGAAATAGATTGTATCCCCCCATTATTACATTCCAATCGTGGGACTTATCCCACCAGGTTTCAGTGATGCCTATTATGTCATATTTAGTTTGCTGTACCAAGAGCTCAAGCTCATCTTGTTTATTTCCCATGCTTTGCGCATTAGTGTACAGACATTGAAGTCCATTAATCATTCCCCCGTGTCTCTTATTTAAGGATTTTTTCCTCCCACCACTAGGTCTGCGTGCTGTTTGCTCCATTTGGTCTATGACATTTGGATGATCATCTTCATCAATTGATAGACTCCTACCTTCAGGAGCACTGTCTCCCTCCCCCACATTAGTCAGTTTAAAGCCCTCCTGATGAGGTTTCTGAGATTTTTGGCAAAAACATTTCTCCCAACCGTTGTGAGGTGCAGCCCATCGCTTGCCAGAAGTCCATCTTCAAGAAACTGCAGTCCGTGATCTAAGAATCCAAACCGTTCCTGTTTACACCATTTGCGAAGCCAGCTGTTCACTTCCACTATTTCCCCCTCTCTCCCTGGGCCACGTCGTTCAACTGGGAGGACAGATGAGATGACAATTTGTGCATTTAATTGCTTCAATTTCCTGCCCAGAGCCTCGTAGTCTCTTTTGGTCTTCTGGAGGCTATTGCTTGCAGTGTCATTGGTTCCCACATGAACCAAGAGGAAGGGGTATTTGTCAGTGGGCTTTATGATTCCTTGCAGTCGTTCAGTTACATCTTGGATCTTAGCCCCGGGGAGACAGCACACTTCCCGAGACATCTTGTCAGGCCCACAGATCACTGCTTCTGTTCCACTCAGTAGGGAATCCCCTATCACCACTACACGCCTCCTCTTAGGTTTGGTCGGGGTTCTTCCGTGAGCTGTCCGTTCCAAGGTCGTCTGCACATTCCCTGAGGACTGACTTTGCTGCTCGTCTTCATATACCTGATCGACTGTAATGAGGGAGAGATCCTCAAATGGAGTCTCAAATGGTAAGAAGAGCCTACTTCCAAAACAAACATCTTATATGAGAAAGGGAGAAATTGAAGCTCTTTGTGTTGATTTAACCTCCAAAGTTGTCAAATGCATCAGTGACATGACAGCAGAATTAAGATGTTGATAGACAAATACCTCAATGCTTATTGATACAATTACCCAGTATGTCAGGGATGGTTGGTGGGTGCTAGAAGAGATAAGAGTCTGGGCCTCCAGCCAGTTTTACAGGTTTTATTAGGTCCATTTTCCTATTTACACACAGAGCTCTCAGAGCACGTCCGGCTCATTCGGTATCAGATGCAGAGACTAAATGTTCCTTTCATTTTCTCCAGCATAGCCACTTCCGGAGCCCTCCCCTTTTCCTTCCTCTTTTACGTGAAGAGCTGAGCCCTGGAAATTGCTCTCCCCTCATTGATTCATTGCTTCCTGACATCCCTTCGTCATCCTCCCCCTCTGATGAGGTGCAACTACTTACGATCGGAGGCTTATCTCTGTATTTTCCCACCATTTCCCCCTTCTCAGCCCCCAGTTCCCTGACATCCACCCCCTCCTCAAAGCCCCCCCCTCCTCAGGAGAGACGGCTGTCTCTGTTTCCCTGATGCCGCTAGGCGTGGGAGGGAATCCTAGAAAGATGTTGTCTTCATCTTCTGTATCTGCAAAGACCTCCCTCCAGCCTTCCCGCAACCCCGCAGTTTCGCTGCGATTCATGGGGTGTCCTTCTCCTGTGCCGTTTCCGCCGACTCTCTTCGGTTCCCACTCCTCATCGTCCGATGGTGCAAAACCCTCGAAGTCCTCCTCAGCTTTCCCCCTTTCCCTCAGCTCGTTCAGTTTCCGCTGTGCCAAAGCATCGTCTCTGACCAGTTGCGCTAGTTCATCGTCCTTCACCAATGCCCCCCCACAAGTCCACCTGTTCTCTGGGAACATGAGCCTGGCTACAGGAGGTCCTTCTTCCGCCAGGTACTCCGGTTTGCGTGATAGTGCATCTGCCCTCACGTTCTGCTCTCCTGGCACGTACTGAATCCTAAAGTTGAAGTTGGCAAAAAACTCCACCCAGCGTATTTGCCTTTGGCACAACTCACGCGCCGTACGCCAGTACTCCAGGTTCTTATGATCCGTGCACACCTGTATCTGATGCTTCGCACCAATCAGGAAGTGTCTTCATTGCTTGAACACAGCCACAATAGCAAGCAATTCTTTGTCGTAAATACTGTAGTTTAACTTGGACTTTTTCAATTTCCGGGAGAAAAAGGCGCACGGTCTCCAATCCCCCCTACCATCTTGCTGCATCAGGACCGCTCCGATAGCCCGATCTGATGCATCAGTTTCCACCCGCAGTGGCAGGTTGGGGTTGACGTGCAACAACTGCTCCTCTGATGCAAAAACCTTCTTCAGTTTCTCAAATCCCTCTTGCGCCGCTTCAGTCCACAGAAACTTCTTCTTCCCACTAAGGCAGTCAGTTATGGGCGCAGTCAAACGTGCAAAGTTCTTGATGAACTTCCTGTAGAAGTTGCTGAAACCCAGGAACCGCTGAACATCCTTCCTGGTCTTGGGGCTCTTCCATTCCACCACAGCCTTCACCTTCTCAGGATCCATTGCCAGACCCTTATCCAACAACCGGTAGCCCAGGAACTCGACCTCCCTCGTGTGGAACTGGCACTTTCCCAGCTTTACCCACAGACGATGCTCCTTTAGCTTCCCCAGAACTTCACGCACATCCTCCACATGCTGCTTTTCATTGTCAGAGAATACCAGAATATCATCCAAAAAACAAACACAGTTACGGTACAGTAGCGGCCCCAGCACATGGTGCATGAACGCCTGAAAGCATGGGCTTCCGCATTGCAAGGCGAAAGGCATGACAAGATATTCAAATGCCCAAGCGGGGTAAACATGGTGGTTTTCCACTCGTTGCCCTCTCACACCCTGATGAGGTTGTACGCCCCCCCTGAGGTCCAGCTTTGTAAAAAATTTTCCTTTCCGCACTCTTGCCAAAACGTCGTCAATTCTTGGCATGGGGAAGGCCATGGGTTCCGTCAAGGAGTTGAGAATTCTGAAGTCCACTACAAGCCTCTTCTCACTCGTTGCTTTCTTGTCCACAAAGAACACCGGGCTGCCACCCACAGCCTTGGACTCCCTGATAAACCCCCTTTTTAAGTTTTTGTCAATAAACTCCTTCAACTCCCGTATCTCTTGGTCGGACATCGAGTACAGCTTCCCCACCGGCAGCTTGGCCCCTGGGACCAAGTTAATCTGGTAATCGTATGGCCAGTGAGGCGGTAACGTGTTGGCTTCTGTCTCAGTGAACACCTCTTCCAAGTCTCTGTATTGTGGAGGGATTTCGCCTTTCCTTCCCAGGCACATTGCCGCCACCTTGGCCTTCCTTTCCCAAGGTTCCCCTCCTCCCAGGCAGTTCTCCAAGCAGTGAGTTGACCCAAAAGTAAGGGACCGCAGGTGCCAGGAAATCACCGGGTCGTGCAAGGCCAACCAACTCATTCCCAGAATAATAGGTGGCCCCTTGTCAGGGAACTGACATCGGAGCCTGAGGCGGAGGGAAGGCTCTCAAATGATGCTGGAGAAGGGCCAAGCAGGGAGAGAGGCAGTTCAGCAGAGGGGGAAGCAAATCAACGTTACACCAGGGATAAAGGGGGGCAGATGGGGGAATTGGCGAGAGGACTCCAGGACTCTTCGCTGGACACCAGCGGGGAGAGCACGGGTCCTCCGCTACCCACGCCCTCCCTGCGCAGAAGACTTCCAAGCAGGGAGAGTAGGAGGAGACTGTTACCATAAAGCACCAATGCTGCAGCAAGCAAAGGCTCTAGCAGCTCAGCCAGCTGCTTGTGGCTGGAAAGCCAGACAGGATGTTTGTGACTGTTGCCATGGGAACAAAGGGGCAGTCCATTCTGTACTGAGCACCGGATGTTAGCTCAGTGTGTGTGTGTCATATGACCCGTACTGGATGTACTTGGGAGGAGTTTCTTCTTGCTGTTGTTGAGTGCAGACATGATTCTCTGTACTGATGTAAGAGGCAGAAATAAATGATGTAAATAGTTTTCTGTCTGCTTCTTTCCCCTCCCTGGGGACACCAAAGGGGAGAGAGGAAGAACGGTGTGTTCCTCTCATACATCTGAGAAGAATCGCCGGACCTCGCCTGCTTATCAGCAGAGTGAAGAAAGGGGAGGTCGACAGGAATATCTGCCGGTGCCTACGCTGTGGCACATTCCTCTGACCCAGGCAGAATTCCAACAGTGGCAGCCTTCGGATGGTTGCGGTTCATCGGACATCTGCATGAGAGGCTGGTGGATTGTCCTCCTCTGCTCCAAGGAGGAAGAGAAGCGTCTGAAAGAAGCCAGCGGCTCCACAGACAGCTGGTGGAAAAAAGAGGTGTTTTCCAGAGCAACGGAGCTCAAGGTATGCTGCATTTCGGGTTAAAAGTGTGAACGCAGGAAGATTAATTCCCTGGTTCACGGAGCTGCGTTTCAAAGAAAACAAAAGCTCCGGGAGAAGAGGCCTGCAGCTTGGAAGCTCAGCCTGCATTCCACAAATTTCTGTGGTTGATAAGAAGTCCTATTGAAATGCATTGTTGCTAAGTAACGGAAAGTTACTGGCAAAGGGGCTGGACTGTGATAGTGAGCCTGGGAAAGCGAAACAAAACCAGAGAATGTTTTGGCTACAAGGTTTACGAGCTCTTGGAAGGGACTTTTCGATAGCAGCCTGAGTTTAGCTGCCAGGTGCAAAGAGCGTAAACAATTTGCAGTTTCCTGCGTGAGAAAGAAAAAAACAACTGTTGGATTTTACAGTTTGTTTGACAGAGTGAGCTGGAGGCTTGGCTTCAAGATGGATGCCAAGAAAGGGGGAGGTTTGCCTTGCCCACCTCCCTTAACCAATGACAATTATTCATCTTGGTCTGTAAAGATGAAGGCCCTGCTGCAGAATCAGAGGCTTTTTGATGTAATTGAAAACCCCATCCCTGCAGCACCAACCAGAGGTTGGGAGTCACAGAATGTAAGGGCCAGGACTGCTATAATTCTGTGTGTCTCAGATGATCAGTTGGTGCATGTTCAGCATTTAGAAAATGCGAAAGAGGTATGGGACACGCTGCGTACAACGCATCAGAGAGATGCTGGTTCTTCAGCGTTGCTGTATTTTGAGAAATTGACCAATCTGAGACTTGCGCCTGATGGAGATGTTCAAGCGCACCTGACAGAAATGAAGTTTCTGCATCAACAGATGGTGGAACGCAATTTCCGTCTTCAGGAGGAAGTGTTTTGCTTCATAATGATAAACAGCCTTAGCCGAACCTACAAGGTTGTTGCCAGTCAGCTTGGTTCCCTACCGGCCGCGCAGCTGACCGCGGAGAGAGTTTGTGCTGTGGTCCTGAATGAACACGACAGACTTGCTGCACTGGAAGAAAAGGACAGGGGGAGGGAAGAACAGAGTTCTAATTCCCCCACTGCTGATGCTACTGGGGAGCATGGTGTAGCATTGAGTGCTGTCCGATGCTACAATTGTGGACAGACTGGGCATCTACAGCGAAACTGTAAGAAGCCGCGCCAGTCAAGAGGAGCAAAAAGCAGCTCTACGAAGCCTCAGGCGTCAGGCAAAAGCCGTACCAAGTGCCAGGTGAAACCTGCAAAGGCTATGATGGCGAAAGGAACCACGCCAGATGTTGGGAACTCGTTCATAATAGACACGGGCGCAACGGTTCACATGTGCCCGCACAGAGGACTGTTTTCGACGTTGAAGAAGCAAAGCTTCACTGTGAAACAGGCCAACGGTCAGGAGTTGGAAGCAACCGGAATTGGGACTGTGTATCTTGAGAGTCTGAACTTGACTATAAGTGAAGTTTACCTGGTTCCAGAACTGAGATTTAATCTGCTGAGCGTGTCGCAGATTGCAAAGAAAGGACTGAAATTGTCCTATGATGCTAAAAGCTGCAAGATCTACAAAGATGGAGAACTGTTTCTTACTGCCAAAGAGAAAGATGGACTGTATTTGTTGACTTTTGATCAAAGTGATTACATGAAATGTAATTCTTCTGTTTCTAACGAAATCTCTCTTGCAGGTGTGACCAGTCTGAGCACCAGGAAGGTGACGAAGAAGGTCGACAGAGCATTTCAGCGGGTGTATGCTGATGTGATTGGTCCTCTAGAACCATCTAGAGGCGGTGCACGATTTTACCTTGTGTGTGTGGATTGTTTCACCAATTATTCTTGGGTTTATATGATGGAGAAACCGCAAGAAACTTTAGAAAAGTTTCAGGAGTTTTGTGACAAGGTTAAAAATATGCATGATGCTAACATTGATTGTCTTTTCACAGATGAGAAGCAAATTTTTCTGTTACAGAAGTTTCAGAAGTTCCTGGATGGAAAAGGGATAGACCACAAAGTTGCAGTTTCGCAAGAAGCGTGGAACAGGGGGGTCTGTGTAAGAGTGAACAAAGAATTGCAAAAGGGGATGAATGCGCAATTGCTGAGTTCACATTTGCCACATGAATATTGGGCCGAATCGCTAGCGTCCTATCTTCATGTGTGGTTGAGAAAGGTCTCAACAGAGTTGGGATGTTCTCCTTTTGAGAAGCTGTTCAATAGAAAACCTTCTGTTGCCTATTTTAAGGTTTTCGGGTCTCATGTGAGAACAGAAGCTCCAGGTGGAGTAAAGAATGCCAGAGGCATTTTTGTGGGTTATGAAAAGGGTCTCTACAGAGTAATTTTGTCTGAATCTGGTCAGGTGATTCTCACAAAGTTCCTAGAGAGTGCTCCAGAGCAAGAGCGGGTTGTAGAACACACATTTCCCACAGGAAACGATTCAGATGATGATGATGATGAGTTTGATCTTATTGAGTTCAGTAGTACTGATGATGACAGCGATAGCTCAGACAGCTCAGTTGTCACAGTCATTGAGAGGAAGTCTCACATAATGACTAGACCCTCAGAAGAGGAGGATGAACCAGTGATTAAGCTTAGTACTGGTTCTCCAGAGAGTTCAGAGGCTGAACCAGAAAGCAGAGAAGAGCAGCAACTTTTACGTAGGTCTGAGAGAGCAACGAAGGGTGTACCACCCAAGAGGTATTCAAAGGAGTTTGCTAACCTTGCATATGTTGCTATTGTAAACGACCAAGGACAGATTGAAGCTGTGTCTGAGTCAGAGACAAAGGCACAACAGAGAGTTGTTAACCAAGGTAATGCGAAATCACACAACCAGAGAGGTACATTGGTTAAACCAGTGGCGGGTAGTTCCAAGGGTGGAACTGAAACAACAGGGGAATGTTATAAATATAACAACTGTTTGTTTTCTTCTCTGGATGACGCTTTGCTCGCGGCACACATTGATACTTTAGGGGGAGTATGTTACCATAAAGCACCAATGCTGCAGCAAGCAAAGGCTCTAGCAGCTCAGCCAGCTGCTTGTGGCTGGAAAGCCAGACAGGATGTTTGTGACTGTTGCCATGGGAACAAAGGGGCAGTCCATTCTGTACTGAGCACCGGATGTTAGCTCAGTGTGTGTGTGTCATATGACCCGTACTGGATGTACTTGGGAGGAGTTTCTTCTTGCTGTTGTTGAGTGCAGACATGATTCTCTGTACTGATGTAAGAGGCAGAAATAAATGATGTAAATAGTTTTCTGTCTGCTTCTTTCCCCTCCCTGGGGACACCAAAGGGGAGAGAGGAAGAACGGTGTGTTCCTCTCATACATCTGAGAAGAATCGCCGGACCTCGCCTGCTTATCAGCAGAGTGAAGAAAGGGGAGGTCGACAGGAATATCTGCCGGTGCCTACGCTGTGGCACATTCCTCTGACCCAGGCAGAATTCCAACAGAGACTGGGTGTCAAACAACTTTTATGTTGGAAAAGATTTAAGAAACGCCCACTGACGGATTCTGCTAGCGACTGAGGCAGCCACAAATTGAAGGGCTGTCCAGACAGAAAGGTTTAACAAGGCAACATAGCCAGGAGAGGCGACAACTTACGCACGAGCAACCCCATACCCATTATAGCAATCCGTCAGTCCCTGACGTTCCTTGTGCACAGCGGCAGGCAGCATCATGAGCAAAACCGGAGAAGCTGGCGCCACGGAGGGAGCAGCCGGAGTGCAAAATCTGGTGGAGAGGAACCGAGATTTGGAGCAGCATGTGGCTCTTCTGACGGCGCGGCTGGACGAAAGGCGGGCTCAAGATGCACAGGTCAGACCCACCCCCGTAGCAAGGAAGGTACCGGGACTGGTACACAAATTTGGAGGGAAGCCCCAGGACTATAGTGCGTTCTGAACGGAAATAGAGTACGCTTTGGAACTGCAGCAGAATGATTTTGCAGACGATGGGGAGCGGGTTGCTTATATTGTTGGGCATCTGCAGGATGGGGCCAGGGAATGGATCAGGCCCCTAATGGCAACGCAGAATGCCGCCTTGAAGGACCTGAGGAAATTTTTCCAGGCAATGGACGCAATGTACTCCAGTGATGTACAGCAAAGTGTGACTCGGCGGGAACTGGTGAACTGTAAACAGGGGCACCAGTCAGTTAGAGACTACTGGTCACGCTTTGCCATGTTAGTTCACCGGCTCGGGTGGGAACTGGACTCTGAACCCATTCAAATGTTGTTAGAGGAGGGGTTGTCCCCAATGGTGAAGGACGAGCTTTCCCGCGCACCCCGCCCACAGTCAATGGATCAGCTGACCAAGGCTGTGCTTGCGATTGGTGTAAGGCAGGAAGCGCGGGCTCAGGAGAAGCGGGAAAGGAGAGAGCAACGTTACCATGACTACCGCATTCCTGAAATATCAAGGCAGCCTTCCCCGCCGGCGGAGCCAATGGAAATAGATGGGGCGCGCGCGGGGGAGGTTTCAAATTCCAGCGACGGTCGCAAGAAGGAGGGAAAGGAGCAGGAAAACGACAACGCTTGGCTGCCACTCAGCGGGCACAGCAGCCAGGCCAGCAACCAATAGAAGTGCCCCAACCAGACCCCCCCAGGGCGGCTATAGCCATAGAAGTGGTGCTAGAACTCCCGAATGGGCACCCAGTCAAGGTGAAAGGGCTGTTGGATTCAGGCAGTTCCTGCAATTTCTTCAGCAAGGACTTTGCACTGGAGCACCAGCTCCACCTGCTGCCCTTAGATTTCCCCTTGCAAGTAACCACCATTGATGGCAGAGAGCTTCTGGGAGGGGACGTGACACACCAGACCCCACCAATGAGAATGAGGGTTTCCAGGCACTCGGAGACCATCGCCTTTCACGTAGCCTCACTGGCAGGGCCCCCAATAATATTAGGGATGAGCTGGCTAGCACAACATGATCCAGTGGTGGCGTGGCATCAGAGGACGGTCACCTTTGGGTCCGCTTACTGTTTGGAACACTGTCTAGGGGGGGAACCCCAAGAATGACTGTGGCCAGGGTGGCTGGGATAGCTGTTGAACGGAAAGGGGAGGTGCCACCACAATATGCTGACCTGCAGGAGGTCTTTAGCGAGAAGGAGGCGGATAGACAACCCCCCCATAGGCCCTTTGACTGCCAAATCAACTTGCTCCTGGAGGCGCAGCTGCCGGTGGGTAAACTGTATGCCATGTCGGACAGGGAGATGAAGGAGTTGCGGGAATTTATTGACAGGAACCTGAAAAGAGGCTTCATAAGAGAATCAAAAGCGGTGGGGGGCAGTCCGGTGTTCTTTGTGGACAAAAAGGACACAAATAAACCGAGGCTCGTTGTGGACTATAGGGCCATCAATTTGGTGTCGGAACCCGTGACCTTCCCAATGCCCAGGATTGACGACATTTTAACACGGGTGAGGCAAGGGAAAATTTTTACCAAGCTGGACCTCAGGGGAGCATACAATTTGATTAGGATGAGGGAGGGGGATGAATGGAAGACCACAATGTTCACACCCCTAGGGGCCTTTGAGTACCTAGTTATGCCTTTTGGATTACAGTTGGGCTCCGCCTGTTTTCAAGCTTTCATGCACCACGTGCTGGGGTCCCTGCTGTACAAGAACTGCGTAGCCTTCTTGGACGACGTCTTAATCTATTCGGACAATGAGGAGCAACATGTCAGGGACGTCAGGGAAGTGCTAAAACGACTGCAGAAGCACCAGTTGTGGGTCAAGCTGGAAAAATGTCAGTTTCACGCCAGAGAAGTCGAGTTTCTGGGGTACAGGTTGTCAGACAAAGGCCTAGCGATGGACCCAAGCAAGGTGCAGGCAGTGCTGGAGTGGAAGGCTCCCAAAACCCGGAAGGACGTGCAGAGGTTCCTAGGGTTCAGCAACTTCTACAGGAAGTTCATCAAGAACTTCTCCCACTTGACAGCGCCCATCACAGATTGTCTCAGTAGCAAAAGGAAGTTCGTCTGGACAGAGGGGGCCCAGCAGTCCTTTGAAAGACTGAAGAAGGCGTTCGCATCGGAAGAGCAGCTCCTGCACGTGGATCTGGAGAAACCCATGAGGCTAGAGACCGACGCGTCCGACAGAGCCATTGGGGCGGTTCTTTTGCAGCCAGGGAGGAGCAAGCAGGAATGGAAGCCGTGTGCCTTTTTCTCGAGAAAGCTGAGCAAATCGGAGCAAAACTATACTGTGTATGACCGTGAACTGCTTGTGATCTATGCGGCGTTTCGTCGATGGCGCCATCTACTAATAGGGGCGCAGCACAAGATCCAGGTTTGTACAGATCACAAGAACTTGGAATACTGGAGGACCGCACGAGTACTCAACCAGAGACAGATTTGATGGGCACAGGAGTTCTCCAAGTTTTCCTTCGAAATCCGATACGTACCAGGAGAGGAAAACGTGAGAGCAAATGCTCTCTCCCGGAAGCCAGAGTACTGGGAGGGAGAGGGGCCGCCGGAGATACGACACGTGATCCCCGAGGACCGGTGGGTGGGTGTGGGAATCTTGGTGGGGAAACGAGAACTGGCCGGACTTACTAGAAACGACGTGTTCGCACAAACTAAAATCCGGGAACTCCGAGACGGAAGAGAAACCCAAGGAGGGTTTGAGGAGAAGGAAGGGGTGCTGTACTATAAGGGGGCACTGTATGTACTGGGGGAGACTCTACGGGGGAAGGTACTCAAACAACTCCACGACAACCCCACAGCTGGACACTTTGGACAGCACAAAACCATGATGCTCGTCACCAGGCAGTTCTGGTGGCCCAGGGTGAGGGAGGATGTACGGGAATATGTACGGGGTTGTGACCGCTGCCAAAGGGCAAAGGGGGAGCGGGCTGCCCCCGCAGGATTACTGGAACCCTTACCCACGCCGGGAAAACCCTGGGAGGTGGTGTCCATTGATTTTATGACGGATTTGCCCAAGTCCCGGGGAAAGACAGCAGTCATGGTAGTGGTCGATCTACTGACAAAAATGTGCCATTTTATAGCCTGCTCACATGCGGTTACGGCAGAGGAAACAGCCAGGTTGTTTGTAGATCACATCTTCAGGTTGCATGGTGCTCCCTCGAGGGTTATCTCCGACCACGGGAAACAATTTACTTCCCGGTTCTGGAGGAAGCTCATGAGCTTGCTACAGGTCGAAGTGGGCTTCTCGGCAGCGCAACACCCAGAAACCAACGGGCAAGCAGAAAGAGCGAACAGTATACTCCAGCAGTACCTATGATGTTACGTCAGCAAGAGGCAGAACGATTGTGTGGAGAAACTAGCGCTGGCTGAATTTGCGTACAATAACGCTGAACATGTGTCCACGGGAATGAGCCCGTTCAGGGCCTTCCCGGGGAGTGGGGAGGAAAGTTGGAGCGTACCTGCGGCAGAGCAGTTTGTGGAAGAAATGGAGGCCCTGCACCAGCAACTTAAGATGAACTTGGAGCGGGCCAAGGAAATTTACAAGAGGCAGGCAGACAAGCACCGTAGGGAAGGGGAGACCATACGGGTGGGGGACAGGGTTTGGTTGTCAACCCAAGGGTTACCCTTTAAGGGGGGGTGCAAAAAGTTGCAGCCCAGGCGGCTGGGACCGTTTGAGGTAACACAGCAGGTGAACCCCGTGGCATTTAAACTCAAGTTGCCTGACAGCATGAAAATACACCCGGTGTTCCATAGGTCCCTACTCTCACCATACAGGGAGGGGCGGGAATTCCCGGGGCGAGAGGGAGAAGTCACCACACACCCGCAGGTAGAAGAGAGGGAGCACCACCACTTGGCCACGGAAATACTTGATTCAAGGTGGTGAGGACGCCAGGTGGAGTACTTGGTAGCTTGGGAGGGAGAACCCGGGTCGGAAAACACATGGGTTCCCGCGGAGGCAATTGATGATGGGTATCTGGTGGAGGAATTCCACCGCCTGTTCCCGGACTAACCCAAACCACTGGCCAGATTCTGGGAGGAGCAATTTGGAACTACAGACGATGAAGAGGATTTTGTGGGTTTTTCTGCCTCCGAGGAGGAGGGAGGAGAGGTTTCGGAGGAAGAAGAATCAGACTGGGAGGCCCACCCTGCGGGAAGGGATCAGAGCGGGTGGGAAGCGGGCTTCGAATCCTCTGAGGATGGCGACAGCTCCTTCCGGGGATTCCCCGCCTCGTCGGCCGAAGATAGAGACGAAGTTGGATCAACAGGTTGGGCCGGGGGTGGAGGGGGTCCTGGGGGGGAGGTGGATGTCAGGGAACTGACATCAGAGCCTGAGGCGGAGGGAAGGCTCTCAAATGATGCTGGAGAAGGGCCAAGCAGGGAGAGAGGCAGTTCAGCAGAGGGGGAAGCAAATCAACGTTACACCAGGGATAAAGGGGGGCAGATGGGGGAATCGGCGAGAGGGCTCCAGGACTCTTCGCTGGACACCAGCGGGGAGAGCACGGGTCCTCCGCTACCCACGCCCTCCCTGCGCAGAAGACTTCCACGCAGGGAGAGTAGGAGGAGACTGGGCGTCAAACAACTTTTATGTTGGAAGAGGTTTAAGAAACGCCCACTGACGGATTCTGCTAGCGACTGAGGCAGCCACGAATTGAAGGGCTGTCCAGACAGAAAGGTTTAACAAGGCAACATAGCCAGGAGAAGCGACAACTTATGCACGAGCAACCCCATACCCATTATACCCCGCCAAGGTGACTACGTGAAAGGCGATGGTCTCGGAGTGCGTAGAAATCCTCGTTCTCATGGGAGGAGTCTGATGCGTCACTTCCCCTCCCAAAAGTTCCCTTCCATCAATTGTGGTAACTTGCAGAGGAAAATCCAGGGGCCGGAGATGCAGCTGGTGCTACGCAGCAAAGTCCCTGCTGAAGAAGTTCGCACTGGCCCCAGAATCCACTAGGGCATGGACCTCCATTGCATGGCCATTAGGGAGCTCCAGCAGCACCCTAACCACTATGCCTGGTTTGGGGTGGCCTGGTCAAGGCTCTTCGCTGCTGCTGCTGCTGCTGCTGCTGCCTGGCTGCTGCCCCGGTTTACCACCAGCCAGGCCTTCCCGTTTCCCTGCACCTGGGGCATGTCTTCCTCTCCTTGTGGAGTGGCCTCCACCATTCCCTGCCAGTTACGACGCTCCGGACACACTCTGGCAAAGTGTCCTGGTTTCTGGCACAGAAAACACTTCTTGGCAGCCTGCCAGTCCTTTCCCTCCTTTTTGCCCTGCAGCTGGGTTTTTGAACGCTCCCGCGTGCGGGCTGAGTTGATCTCCATGGGCTCTGGCTGGCTCTGACCTTGAGTAGCCCCTGCCGGCATTTCAGGAATGCGATTGCCATGGAAACGCTCCGCTCTGCTCTGCCTCCTCTCCAGCAAACGGGTTTCCTGTCGGAGGCCCACCGCTAAGGCAGCCTTAGTTAATGCGTCCATATCTTTGGGCCGGGTGCCTCTTGAAAGCTCATCTTTCACATCTGAATTTAGCCCTGCCTTAAACAGGGCCTGCACTGGTTCGGAACTCAAATCCCAGCCCAGCTTGTGGACCAGCATGGGAAACTGAGACCAGTAACTATGAACAGTCAAATTGCCTTGCTTCAAAGCCAAGACTTCCTGCTGAGTCATATCGACTTGGCTCTCATTTGTAAACATGGCGTCCATCGCCTGATAGAATTTTTCCAAGTCCCGGAGTGCATCATTACCGGCTGCTATCAGTGGCCTCACCCACTCTCTAGCTGGCCCAGATAGGTGATAATTACAAAAGCCACTCTCTGCTGATCATTGGCAAACTCCCTCGCCTGGAGCTCCAATGCATATTTCATCTCCGTTTTAAAGCTTAAGTATTCCTGAGGATCCCCTTCAAACCTACCCACGAACGAAGGCATCTTCCTTCCCAGCAGGTCACCCCTCGGTTCCTTATTTTGCAAACGGCTCTGCTCCAGTCTAATACGCAGCTCCTCCACGTGTCTTTCCACATCAGCATGGCGTTCCTTAAAAGCAGCAAATTCCCTCTCCATCGTTCTTATCTGTCCTTTCTTGCTAGCACCTGATAATGAGTCTTTGCCATGCTGTCAGGGATGATTGGTGGGTGCTAGAAGAGATGAGTCTGGGCCTCCAGCCAGTTTTACATGTTTTATTAGGTCCATTTTCCTATTTACACACAGAGCTCTCAGAGCACGTCCGGCTCATTCGGTATCAGATGCAGAGACTAAATGTTCCTTTCGTTTTCTCCAGCATAGCCACTTCCGGAGCCCTCCCCTTTTCCTTCCTCTTTTACGTGAAGAGCTGAGCCCCGGAAATTGCTACCCCCCTCCCTGATTCATTGCTTCCTGACATCCCTTCGTCATCCTCCCCTCTGATGAGGTACAACTACTTACGATCGGAGGCTTATCTCTGTATTTTCCCATCATTCCCCCCTTCTCAGCCCCCAGTTCCCTGACACAGTAGGTGTCTCCTCCTAGGTGAAAGGCAATATTGGGTGAAAGGCAATATTGAACAAAGGCAATATTGGGTGAAAGGCAATATTGAACAAAGTTACCTTATGTATGGTTCCTTTGAAGGAAAAGTGATTTTTAATGTTTGCATGCAAATTAATGTATTAAGGTAAATGGAGAAAGTATGTACAATGAACTCATCACTGGTATGCTACTGAACCATGGTGAATAATTGGAAGAGGAAGAATTTTGTGTTCTGATTGTAACCGCATTTTCCCCAGAACTATTTCTATCTGAAGTATGTAAGGTGTAAATGAACCTTTATATGAATGTAACAAAAGACTTTCAAGTTTATATTTGCGGCCACCCAGGGGGGGAAAGATATGAATTATCTGGGCATTAATTTTGAAATTTCTGAGTAATTATCTGCCAGTTTCTGACGCCTGGTGGGGATTATATGCAACTCCAAGACATATGTTCTCTTGGAAAAACATGCCTTTTATTGTTTCTATTGTTTTGTTCATCAACTGAGGGCGCTGACAGAAAGCAAAGAAATCTTCTGCCAAAGCATCCAGTTGTACCCTAATGGTTCAGGAGTAGTCTGCAGCCATTAAAATAAGAAAACTAGTGGGTAGATCTTTCCCAATATTTTTGTGTTAATAATGTCCCCTTCATGGATCACTGCCTTGCCGTGGCGAAGGGGCTTGAATAACTCAGAGAAGCTATGAACTATGCCAAGCAGGGCACTCAAGATGAACAGGTCATAGTGGAGAATTTTGACCAAACGTGATCCACCTGGAGGAGGAACCAGCAAGCCACTCCAGTATCCCTGCCAAGAAAACTCCATGGACAAAGACAACAGGCATATAAAAGTTATGACGCTGGAAGATGAGCCCCTCAGGTCGGAAGGCGTCCAACATGCTACTGGGGAAGAGTGGAGGACAAGTACAAGTAGATCCAGAGCTGATGAAGTGGCTGGGCCAAAGCCGAAAGGACGCTCAGTTGCGGATATGCCTGGAAGCGAAAGGAAAGTCCAATGCTGTAAAGAAAAATATTGCATAGGAACCTGGAATGTAAGAACCATGAACCTGGGTAAGTTGGATGTGGTCAAAAATGAGATGGCAAGAATAAATATTGACATCCTGGGCATCAGTGAACTAAAATGGACGGGAATGGGCGAATTCAGTTCGGATGACTATCATATCTACTACTTTGGGCAAGAAACTCATAAAAGAAATGGAGTGGCCCTCATAGTCAACAAAAGAGTGGCAAAAGCTGTACTGGGATGCAATCTCAAAAATGATAGAATGATCTCGATACGAATCCAAGGCAGACCTTTTAACATCACAGTAATCCAAGTTTATGCACCAACCACTGGTGCTGAAGAAACTGAAATTGACCAATTCTATGAAGACTTACAAGACCTTCTAGAAATGACACCAAAGAAGGATGTTCTTCTCATTATAGGGGATTGGAATGCTAAAGTAGGGAATCAAGAGATAAAAGGAACAACTGGCAAGTTTGGCCTTGGAGATCAAAACGAAGCAGGGCAAAGGCTAATAGAGTTCTGTCAAGAGAACCAGCTGGTCATCACAAACACGCTTTTCCAACAACACAAGAGACGACTCTACACATGGACATCACCAGATGGGCAGCATCAAAATCAGATTGATTATATTCTCTGCAGCCAAAGATGGAGAAGCTCTATACAGTCAGCAAAAACAAGACCTGGAGCTGACTGTGGCTCAGATCATCAGCTTCTTATAGCAAAATTCAAGCTTAAACTGAAGAAAGTAGGAAAAACCACTGGGCCGGTAAAATACAATCTAAGTCTAATCCCTTATGAATACACAGTGGAAGTGAGGAAGAGGTTTAAGGATTTAGATTTGCTGGACAGAGTGCCTGAAGAACTATGGGTGGAGGCTCGCAACATTATACAGGAGGCAGCAACGAAAACCATCCCAATGAAAAGGAAATGCAAGAAAGCAAAGTAGCTGTCCAACAAGGCCTTACAAACAGCGGGGGAGAGAAGGCAAGCAAAATGCGAGGGAGATAGTGAAAGATACAGGAAATTGAATGCAGATTTCCAAAAAATAGCAAGGAGAGACAAGAAGGCCTTCTTAAATGAGCAATGTAAAGAATTAGAGGAAAACAAGAGAATGGGAAAAACCAGAGATCTGTTCAAGAAAATTGGAGATATGAAAGGAACATTTCGTACAAAGATTGACATAATAAAAGACAAAAGCGGAAAGGACCTAACAGAAGCAGAAGACATCAAGAAGAGGTGGCAAGAATACACAGAGGAACTATTCCAGAAAGAAATGGATGTCTCGTATACCCCAGGTGGTGTGGTTGCTGACCTTGAGCCAGACATCCTGGAGAGTGAAGTCAAATGGGCCTTAGATAGCACTGTTAATAACAAAGCCAGTGGAAGTGATGATATTCCAGCTGAACTATTTAAAATTTTAAAAGATGATGCTGTTAAGGTGCTACACTCAATATGCCAGCAAGTTTGGAAAACTCAGCAGTGGCCAGAGGATTGGAGAAGGTCAGTCTACATCCCAATCCCAAAGAAGGGCAGTGCCAAAGAATGCTCCAACTACCGCACAATTGCACTCATTTCACACGCTAGCAAGGTTATGCTTAAAATTCTACAAGGAAGGCTTAAGCAGTATGTAGACTGAGAACTCCCAGAAGTGCAAGCTGGATTTAGAAGAGGCAGAGGAACCAGAGACCAAATTGCAAAAATGCGCTGGATTATGGAGAAAGCTAGAGAGTTCCAGAAAGACATCTACTTCTGCTTCTTTGACTATGCAAAAGCCTTTGACTGTGCTGATCACAGCAAACTATGGCAAGTTCTTAAAGAAATGGGAGTGCCTGATCACCTCATCTGTCTCCTGAGAAATCTCTATGTGGGACAAGAAGCTACAGTTAGAACTGGATATGGAACAACTGATTGGTTCAAAATTGGGAAAGGAGTAGAACAAGGCTGTATATTGTCATCCTGCTTATTTAACTTATATGCAGAATTCATCATGCGAAAGGCTGGGCTGGATGAATCCCAAGCCAGAATTAAGATCGCCGGAAGAAATATCAACAACCTCAGATATGCAGATGACACAACCTTGATGGCAAAAAGTGAGGAGGAATTAAAGAACCTTTAATTTCCCCACTTCTTTTTATTTCGGTCCTGGAGGTTCTGCTGAATATGATTAGAAGGGACCGGTTGGTTAAAGGTATACAGGTCGGAGCCAAACAGTACAAACTGAGAGCATTTGCAGATGATTTAGTATTGAAGTTACAGGAGCCAGAATCTAGTACTAAAAGGGTTTTAGAACTGATTCAAGAATTTGGTCAAGTGGCAGGATTTAAATTGAACAAGTTAAAAACTAAGGTTTTAGAGAAAAATTTAACACCGATTGAAAGAGAGAGGTTTCAGAATGAGACAGGCTTGACTGTGGTTAAAAAAGTGAAATACCTGGGGATCAACATGACAGCAAAAAATGGGAATTTATTTAAAGATAATTATGAAAAATGTTGGGCTGAAGTGAAAAAAGATTTAGAAATTTGGTCAAATTTGAAGCTTTCACTGCTGGGCCGTATTGCTGCGATAAAAATGAATGTATTGCCTAGAATGTTGTTTTTGTTTCAAACTTTGCAAATTGTGGACAAAATGGATTGTTTCAAGAGGTGGCAGAAAGATATTTCCAGATTTGTCTGGCAGGGCAAGAAGCCCAGAATAAAATTTAAAATATTAACGGATGCAAAGGAAAGAGGTGGATTTGCCCTGCCAGACCTCAAACTTTATTATGAATCAGCAGCTTTTTGCTGGTTGAAAGAATGGCTGCTTCTTGAAAACACTGACATTTTGGACCTAGAAGGTTTTAACAATGTATTTGGATGGCATGCATATCTGTGGTATGATAAGGTCAAAGCACATAAAGCATTTAAAAATCATATTGTCAGGAAAGCGCTGTTTAATGTTTGGATAAGATATAAGGATCTATTAGAAAATAAAACTCCAAGGTGGCTGTCACCAATGGAAGCGAAAGCCTTGAAAAAGCTCAATATGGAGGTCAAATGGCCGAAATATTGGGAAATTTTGGAACAAGATGGAGACAGACTGAAATTGCAGAGCTTTGAAAAACTAAAAAACAAAGTGCGAGACTGGCTTCATTATTTTCAGATAATGGAGGCATTTAAATTGGACAAGAAAATTGGCTTCCAGGTGGAAAAATCAAAATTAGAAACTGAACTGTTAGAACCCAAAACTAAGAATTTGTCAAGAATGTATAACTTGCTGCTGAAATGGAACACTCAGGATGAAACGGTAAAATCTGCTATGATTAAATGGGCACAAGACGTTGGACACAACATTATGTTCGCTGACTGGGAACAGTTATGGACCGCAGGTATGAAATTTACGGCATGTAATGCCTTAAGAGAGAATATTATGAAAATGATGTACAGGTGGTACATAACTCCAGTCAAGCTTGCAAAAATCTATCATTTGCCCGATAATAAATGTTGGAAATGTAAAGAAACTGAAGGTACATTTTTTCACCTTTGGTGGACGTGCCCAAAGCTAAAGGAAATGGAAATTTGGTTTTTAAGAGGTAAAATTTAATGTTATATTATATTAAGATTAAAGATTGGGATTAAAAAAGAGGGAAAGAAATTGCTGGACAAACAATTTGAACTGGAATACAAAAGAGGGAGGTACGAGGAGGTCCAGAAAATAAGTAAATTTAAAAATGGAGATGAAAAGGTGGTATTGTTTTTAATTGTTTTCTTTTTTGTCTTTTGTTTTTTGTTTTTTTTGGATTATGTATTGTGTATTTTTGAATTGTGTATTTCTTTTTTATTTTTATTTTTTTATTGATTGGAAACCTTAATAAATATCACAATTGCACTCATTTCACACGCTAGCACAGTTATGCTTAAAATTCTACAAGGAAGGCTCAAACAGTATGTGGACCGAGAACTCCCCGAAGTGCAAGCTGGATTTAGAAGAGGCAGAGGAACCAGAGACCAAATTGCAAACATGCGCTGGATTATGGAGAAAGCTAGAGAGTTCCAGAAAGACATCTACTTCTGCTTCATTGACTATGCAAAAGCCTTTGACTGTGCTGATCACAGCAAACTATGGCAAGTTCTTAAAGAAATGGGAGTGCCTGATCACCTCATCTGTCTCCTGAGAAATCTCTATGTGGGACAAGAAGCTACAGTTAGAACTGGGTATGGAACAACTGACTGGTTCAAAATTGGGAAAGGAGTAGAACAAGGCTGTATATTGTCTCCCTGCTTATTTAACTTATATGCAGAATGTTAGGGGACATTCGGCACAGAAACATGTGTGTATACCTTTAAGAAGTTTCTGGGATTAATTGGCTGCAGGTGGCCGTTACTATAAAGGAAAAAGCTGAGTTTTGTAGCCTGCCTGCAGGAATAACACCCACCAGAGTTTCTGTTTATTATTTTGTAATAAAGTCTTCGTTTTAGTTTGGGTTTTTACACCTATGTCTCCTGGAGTCACTCTGTACTCTGCCACTGGCTGGAAATCCCCCCCCCCCCAACAGGTTATGGGCCCAGTCCCCAGTCCTGAGTGGGCAGAGACAGAGCGTGAAAAGAACCCAGAGTCTGGAAGCAACTCAGCGTTTCTCAAGCAGCTGGCTGTGTGAAGGCGTCGGCAGGGAGTGTCTGTTTGAGACCAGGAGCCGAACAATTCTTCAAGCCACGTGTGAGTAAGGACTGAGTGGAAAGCTGAAAGCTGGGTGGCGCCATGGCTGGACTTGGAGCTGGAGCTCAAGGGGGAGCTTCCTATTTTCCAGTAGAGAAACTGGGAGAGTCCAATTATATGTCATGGAGTTTACAGATGCAGGCGTTTTTAAAGAAAGAACAATGTTGGACTGTTATTGTTAACCCTCCTGTAAAAGATGAGAATGAAGAGTTAGATGAAGCAGACCAAAGGCTGGAGGACAAAGCCTATGCCAATTTAATTTTGAGTTTAGAGAAGTCTCAGTTATCTCATGTGCGAGACCTTGAAACAGCAAGTGAGATTTGGCAAGCACTGAGAGCGATACACATTAGAGACACTGCTGGCAGCAAAATTACTCTAATGAGAGCTCTGTACCGAGCCAGACTAAGTGAGGGTGAATGTGTTTCAACACACCTTCAAAGAATGCGTGATTTATTTTCACAGTTAAACGAACTTGGGGAACATTTTTCTGAACAGAGAAAGGTTTATATTGTGCTGTCTTCACTTCCTGAGTCATGGGACAATTTAATGATGACTTTGGAGGCAATTCCAGAAAGCCAATTAACAATGCATTTCTTAACTGGGCGTTTGCTTGATGAGGAAGAAAGACGCCATGAGAGGAAGGCCACAACCCCTCACCGTAACTCCAGAAATGGGAGGCAGTCCAGTAAAAGATATGCAACTGATGAGGAGCGGCAACCTAAAGAGGCTGTTGACCAAACAGAGGAAGCAGCTTTCACAGTCAGAAGATGCTATCGTTGTGGGTCAACCAAACATTTAGTTCATCAGTGCACTGTGTCTGTGGGAGAAAACACAAGAAAAGGGCGGCCTGCATTTGCTGGGAAGCGTGGAGACAGGAAGAGTCGAGTCCAGTATGTTTCTGCAGCAGTTCGAGGCACCAGTCACTACGTTGGACAGGACTGGATTTTAGACTCAGCAGCGACAAACATTTTTGTTAAGTCTGCACAAACCCTTGTAGAAAAGCAGCCTTGTAAATCTGTAAATGTAGTACTAGCTGATGGAACAGTGCATGAGTCAGCTGGAAAGGGTACTGTGAATATCAACTGTTTAAGTACCAAGTTTACCAATGTTTTATGTGTACCAAGTTTAGAAAATAATTTGCTTTCAGTTACAAGTCTTGTTAAGCAGGGATTTAAAGTAACCTTCTCTGGTTCAGGCTGTAAAATAGAGAAAGTTGGAAAAGTGGTTACAGCGTCACTAAAAATGGTTTGTTTGTTTTGAAAGACCAGCTAGTAAGAGAGTCTGGGGCATGTGTTAAAGCTTGTAACAGAGCCTTGCATGATGAGTGCCAGCATCTGTGGCATCGTCGTTTGGGGCATGCCAATTTCCGCAGTATTGCAAAAATGCCAGAATTAAGTAAGGGAATTAAAATGAAAAAATGTTCAGTTTTTCTGGACTGCAATACCTGCAAGGAGTCTAAAAGTAAGTGGGGATCTTATCCTGAAAGTAACAGAATTAGCAAGAAGCCATTTGCTTTAGTACACTCAGACCTTTGTGGGCCAATTGAGGAATCTGAAGGAGGAGCAAAGTTTTTCCTGGTTCTTGTGGATGATTCTAGCCGGTATACTTGGGTATACTTGTTAAAACACAAAAGTGAAACTGGTCAACTGATTAAAAATTGGGTCAACTACATAGAAAGGCAGTTTCCCTACAAAGTTACCCAGTTGCAGAGTGACCGTGGAGGCGAGTTCATGTCTGAAGCCCTCCAGGTCTGGTTGAAAAAGCGTGGTATTAGTCACCGTAAATCGTGTCCTTTTTCGCCTGAAGAAAATTCAGTTGCAGAACGCAAGATAAGGTCTTTACAAACAATGCTAGATTCTATGCTATATGATTCTGGCTTATCCAGGAAATATTGGGGGGAAGGAATTCTGTGTGCTAACTACATACAGAACAGATTGTTTCATTCTACCATAAACAATACCCCTCATTTTTTTGTTTTATGGAAAAAAACCCTTTTTAGACCATGTTAAAACTTTTGGTTGTTGGGCTTGGGTTCACATCCCAAAAGGGCAGAGGAGGAAAGGAGAACCCAAGGCAAAGAGACTTAGGTTTGTTGGCTATCAAACTTGGTCAAAGGGGTATCATTTTGCACTAGGGCGTGGCAAAGTTGTGATATCAAGACATGCAGAGTTTTGTGAGCAAAATGGTTGGGCTCGTTTACATGGGAATTCAGAAGTTGTGTTATCTTCTAATGATACAGATAAATTTGTGAAATCTGAGGTAGAAAAGCCACAAATTAAAGAAAGTTCTGAAAGAGACAGTGGTGAGAACTCAAGGGATGAGGGTCCCAGTACACAATCTCCTAAAGCTGAACCAATTTCTCCTGAGCAAGATGAATCAGAAGGGGAAGATAGTTTAGAGGGGGAGAGTGTTCAAGTTAGAAGATCACAAAGAAGCAATAAGGGGGTACCTCCAGAAAAGTTTACTATACAAGAAGTTAAAACTGTTGCTGTGAAGAAAGAACCTCGTGATTATGAGGAGGTTTTAAAGCTACCACACCAGGAAATAGTAAGGTGGAAAAATGCAATGAAAACAGAAATGAAATCTTTAGCAGAACACAATGTGTTTACCATAGAGCCATTGCCAGAAGGAAAAAAGGCAGTGGGCTGTAGATGGGTGTATAAAATAAAACACTTGGCAGATGGTAGTGTTAAGTACAAAGCTAGGCTGGTAGCATGAGGCTTTACTCAAAGAAAAGGTGAAAGCTTTGATGAAACCTTTTCTCCTACTGCAAGGAGTGAAAGTGTACGTTTATTGCTAGCTCTTGCAGCACAACGTGGGTTTAAGGTAAACCATTTTGATATTGAAACAGCTTATCTTAACGCAAATCTGCACGAAGAAATTTTTATGAATCAAGCGCCAGGTTTTGAGGCAGGCGAACAGAATTCTGTATATAGGCTGAATAAAGCAATTTATGGGCTCAAACAGTCAGCCAGAAATTGGAACGAGTGTCTTGACAATGCTTTAAAAAATCTTGGCTTTAAGAGAAGCTTAGCTGATAACTGCTTGTACACTAAAGGAAAGGGTGATAAACAAGAATTATGTCTGTCTTATGTTGATGATTTGCTTTACTCTACAAAAAGTGACAAGCAAGTGGAAAAGTTTGCAGAACAATTAAGAAAGGAATTTAAAGTAAGAGATTTGGGTCCAGTAAAAAATTATCTCGGTCTAGAAATTCAAAGAACAAATGATGGAAGTTTTTTGTTGAGTCAAAAAGACAAAATAATGGAGTTACTTGAAAGAAACAATATGCAAAACAGCAAGGGAGTAAAAACCCCAATGGAAATAGGTTTTTTCAAGAATGAAGGAGAGTGCACAGAACCTGTAAATCCTGAAATGTACCATTCAATAGTTGGAAGTTTATTATACATTTCATTGTGGAGCAGACCAGATTTGAGTTATGTAGTTGGAATACTGAGCAGACTAGTAAGCTGTCCCACAGAAAATGCCTGGAAAGGTCTAAAACGTATTTTCCGGTATTTAAAGCAAACACTTGATTATTGTTTGAGATTACCATCTTCAGGGTCTACAAAATTGCAGTGTTACGTTGACAGCGATTGGGCCAACCTGCCTGATAGAAAATCAATTTCTGGAATGGTATTTCAATTTGGGGATTCCTTGATAGGTTGGAAGTCCAAAAAGCAAGGTATCGTGGCCACATCTTCAACAGAGGCTGAATACTGTGCTTTATCAGAGTTGTGTAATGAAATAAAATTTTATGTTCAGATCCTCAAGGATTTAGATATACAATGTGATTATCCCGTTCAAATATGGGAAGACAATCAAGCTGTAATAACTTTGGCTGGGTCTGAGCAGTTTAGAAACAAATCCAAACATTTAGAAATTAAATTTCAAAATGTGGCTGAAAATGTGAAGCAAAACCTGATAATGCTGAAGTATTGTGAGAGTATGCAAAATGTGGCTGATGTATTTACAAAAGCACTAACTTTTGAGAAACATGCACAACTAGTGGCAAAATAAGGAATTGTTGTGCGTGATGTGTAAATATGTTCTGTATATGTTTAAAGTACTGTTTCTGTTTGAATGAGAGGAGGTGTTAGGGGACATTCGGCACAGAAACATGTGTGTATACCTTTAAGAAGTTTCTGGGATTAATTGGCTGCAGGTGGCCGTTGCTATAAAGGAAAAAGCTGAGTTTTGTCGCCTGCCTGCAGGAATAACATCCACCAGAGTTTGTGTTTATTATTTTGTAATAGTCTTCGTTTTAGTTTGGGTTTTTACACCTATGTCTCCTGGAGTCACTCTGTACTCTGCCACTGGCTGGAAATCCCCCTCCAACACAGAATTCATCATGCGAAAGGCTGGGCTGGATGAATCCCTAGCCGGAATTAAGATCGCCGGAAGAAATATCAACAACCTCAGATATGCAGATGACACAACCTTGATGGCAGAAGTGATGAGGAATTAAAGAACCTTTTATTTAGAGTGAAAGAGGAGAGCGCAAAATATGGTCTGAAGCTCAACATCAAAAAAAACGAAGATCATGGCCACTGGGCCCATCACCTCCTGGCAAATAGAAGGGGAAGAAATGGAGGCAGTGAGAGATTTTACTTTCTTGGGCTCCATGATCACTGTAGATGGTGACAGCAGCCACGAAATTAAAAGACGTCTGCTTCTTGGGAGAAAAGCAATGACAAACCTAGACAGCATCTTAAAAAGTAGAGACATCACCTTGCCAACAAAGGTCCATATAGTAAAAGCTATGGTTTTCCCAGTAGTGATGTACGGAAGTGAAAGCTGGAGTATAAAGAAGGCTGATCGCCGAAGAATTAATGCTTTTGAATTATGGTGCTGGAGGAGGCAGTGGAAGACAGGAGTGCCTGGCGTGCTCTGGTCCATGGGGTCACGAAGAGTCGGACACGACTAAACAACTAAACAACAACAACGTCTACAGCTTCAAAAGCAAAGCAAAAGCTCTATTAGAGGCTCTTTCCTTCAACTATACAATCTTGCAGGAAGTGCACAGAAAGTGGAACTTGGGTTTTCAAACCAAAATGCTAAGTAAAACAGAATGTTGTGAACACTGGCCCAACTGAATGCAAAAGTGCAGTATAATTTGTATGAATTACATAAATGTGCAAACATGGTTACACTGACGCAAATTCAGGCACACTCCAGTTTAATATTCCTGTAACTACTTGATAAGAAGTTTGTGTGTGAATCCATGTAGGAAGAGTGTTGGGGTGAAATAGCAAATGTATGTATTGGGAAACTGGGACAAAGGATAGGTCACAGTAGCATATCTGTGATCCTGCCTCCCTTTCCAAGTACTCCATCTGGCACACTGCCAATATTAAAATATTAAAAGTATTATCTATTTGATGCTGGAGCCGAGAGAAAATATCTCACCAGTTTTCTGCTCCACTCACCCCAAGCTGGACTTGTAGCACAATCCCGTAAATGTCTACTCAGAAGGCTGTTCCAGTAAGCTCAATAGGACTTACTCCCTTGTTAGTGTGCTTGCAGCCTTACAGATTCTTGTTGTGGAAAAGTTGAGATCAATAAAAGAAGCTCCACACAATGGAGGACTGACCTTTTCATTTCAGGAAATGCCTTGAGCGTCCAGTGCACCTGTGTGTGCTGAGCATTCCCTAACATCATAAAGAACAGGGGTGGGGGGGCCTGGGCCAGAACCCCTTTTCTTTTCAGCTTTTGGGGAGAGATGTTTAGTGAAGTCCATAGGCCCCACTGCCTGTATTCGTTTATGGTTTGTGCCTTTCTTTGTGGTTTCAGATATGGAAGTTGTCAGGCACTTCTTATCAGGGCTGCTTATGTCATATGCTGTCGTAGCCTTCTCCGACATGGTGGTGTTCCCTAAAATGTTCCTAGTGCTCTAGGTCAGATATTTAGTCTCACATTATGAAGAGGAACAAGCAGGAACCTTTCCCCTAAACTGTGTCTTGGTACCTGCTCTCTCAACCCCCCCCCCCATCTGCTCTATATAGGATTGAATTAAATAGATATGCAAAAAAAATAAAATTAAAATAATTGGTGTTAAAAGTTGAGTTGCGCCCTTTCAAACTGTTATCAGATGTTCTCTTATAAGAAAATTCAGCCATACAGCAGGTAGCTATTGTTGTGCCCTAATTATAACTGAACCACTGTCCCAAGTCAATTAAGTACATGAATATGTATATCTAAATTATTTGCAGATAAATAATAAATAATAATAGGGGAAAACTGGGAAGGACTGTCCTACAGTTTATTTAAAAGGTCAATCAACTTTCAAATGCAGCCCAACAGAACACCCTTTTGCAGTGAATATTCTGCAGAAAGAATTTAAAACAGAAGCGTATCTTAAAAGGCAAAGGTAGGATAATCACGGTAATACGCTACCTTTCGAGAGGATCTCATTCTTTTGTGATTTAATCTCTGCTTGCAGGCAGTATCGGATTGGACTGCTACAATTGATCTACACCAACCCCTTCGACTCACCATCTCTCAGTGCCCTACAGACGCCGCCTCACGCTTCTCCTCACCGCATCGGCTCGGCGCCCACCAGACGACCGCCCTGCTGGTGCCACTCCTGGAAGCTGGCATCTCCACGCATGGCAAAAGAAGAATCCAGCGTGGACTAAAAGAGGACATTTTCTTTTCTTTCCCTTTGAATATATAGCTTTGTATATAGCTTTGTGGGAGGTACCCCAGGTGTTAGAAGAAGGTATTAGGAAATAGCTATATCCCTGTGCCCAAATGATGCAGGTAGGGTTGTGGGGGGACTGTTAGGATATTTCCGTTCCACCTTAAAAGGGAGCAGGCTTTGTGAGTCAGAGTCTGCGCATTTCCTGTTCACAGGATGTTTATGTTTCCTATTGCTTTCGTTTTCTCTCTCTGTGTCTGGAGACACTGATGCAGGCAGTCATGTTTTTCTTTGTTCTGATCAACACTGAATAAAACTTGTAAATAATGCTCTCCTGAGTGCGACTTCTGCTGTACATTATCTGCTGATAAAGAGTGTGCATCGGCTCTAGAATGATCTGGAGCTCATGTCGCTAATTGCTGATACTGTGTGTCTACCAGAGGTCGATGGATCGTCTGGCAGCCGGCTTGGGGGCCATGATGGACTTTATCTCCCTGGCAGTATCCCAACAACAGGTTTCGGGCCCAGATTCACGGCACTTACAGGAGAGTAAGACTGCGACGGACTGCTGAGGTATGTGGAGGAAAAGCGAAAGTGAGGCTTTTCGTTGTCGTGGCAGAGGAAGCTGAGGATGATGATGATGATGATGATGATCAGAGTTCGGATTCCAGCTCAGTGGGCGGCGCTGCTGCTGGTGTCAGCGACAGTGATGACACAGCAGACTACAAGAGCGCAAAGGCCTCAGTCAGACTATCTGATGCGTCTGACAATGAACTGGAAGAACCACTGTTCACCATTGGTCGTTTTTCTCCTAAGAAGGAGGAGGTGAGTCCAGAAGACTTGCGCCTAGTACGCAGATCTGAAAGAGCGACCAAGGGCAGACCTCCAAAGAGATTTGCTGATGAGTTTGCTAAGACAGCAACTGCTCTTCTTAGTAGCTCAGAGAAGGTGTGGGAACCTTCAAGCTTCAAAGAGGTTCAGGAGTTAACCTCTAAAGATGCTGAGCCTTGGCTTAATGCCATGAAGGCTGAAGTTGATTCCTTGAACAGGAACCAAACTTGGGAACTGGTACCGGTAGTCCCAGGAATGAGACTGGTTGGCAGCAAATGGGTCTTCAAGGCCAAGACAGACCAGAATGGCAAGGTTGTCAGGCACAAAGCCAGATTGGTTGCCAGAGGTTTTTCACAGGTACCAGGACAGGATTACCACGAGACCTACTCACCCACCGTCAAATATGAGAGCATTCGGCTGATGCTCAAGATAGCTGCAGAGGAGAAACTGCATGTTTCCCATCATGACATTAATACAGCTTTTTTGTACGGGATTTTGGACGAGGAGCTGTTTATGCTTCCACCTGATGGGATGCAGATACAGAAGGGAATGGTCTGTAAACTGTGGAAATCCTTATATGGTCTCAAACAGAGTGCCAGGTGTTGGAACACAAAGCTCACTGAAACGTTGCTTTCTCTAGGTTTTCACCAGGGCAAAGCTGATCCATGTGTGTTTGTCAAGGAGGAGGGGCAAAACAAACTGTATTGTTTATGTTTTGTTGATGATCTTCTGATGTTTTTGAAGAATCAGGCTTTGTACCAAAGCACCCTAGCTCAGCTGAAGGAGCACTTTGACATGAAGGATCTTGGTGAGGTATCCAACTATCTTTCTCTGCAGGTGGAGAGGAACCAAGCAGGTAATTTTCTGGTACACCAAACACAGAAAATTGCTGATGTATTAACCAGGTTGAATTTGGTTGATGCAAACCCAGCAGACACACCGATGGTGACAGGTTACCAGGTAGACAGTACTGCTGAAGCGTTTTCTGACACAACGCTGTACAGATGCATTCTAGGCAAGTTGAATTTCATTGCTAGATGCTCAAGACCTGACATAGCTGTAAGCTGTAACCTGCTTAGCAGACATGCCAACAATCCTACTGTTCAGGATTGGAAAGCTCTGAAGCGCATAGCCCGCTATTTGAAAGGGACTTTGCACTACAGGCTGAGGTTCACCAGTCAGAAGACTGGAGGTCTTGAAATCTTTGCAGATGCAAGTTTTGGAAGTGACACCACGGATGGTACAAGCACTTCTGGAGTGTGCTACATGTACAAACACTGTCTGTTTGACTGGTTGTGCAAGAAGCAGACAACAGTGAGCCTAAGTTCCTGTGAAGCAGAACTCAATGCTCTGTCATTTTCACTCATGGATTGTGAATGGTTGATGCAACTGTTTAAGGCCATCAGAGTTTCTGTGAAATGTCCTGTACAAGTGTATCAAGACAATAGATCCTGTTTGGCTTTGCTGAACTCAGAGAGTTGCAAGCAAAGGACCAAGTACTTGCAGATTAAGCTACATCGTGCAAGAGAGTGTATTCAGAAAGGACTCATTCAGGTGTCCTACACGTCAGGAAATGAAATTCCTGCTGATCTGTTGTCTAAGGTTGTTAACAGAGAACAACTTAAGGTTTACGTACAGAGGTTGCAATTGGGTTGAACCACAGGTACTACAGGTTACACGGAAAGGGGGAGGATGTTAGGATATTTCCGTTCCACCTTAAAAGGGAGCAGGTTTTGTGAGTCACAGAGTCTGCGCATTTCCTGTTCACAGGATGTTTGTTTCCTATTGCTTTCATTTTCTCTCTCTGTGTCTGGAGACACTGATGCAGGCAGTCATGTTTTTCTTTGTTCTGATCAACGCTGAATAAAACTTGTAAATAATGCTCTCCTGAGTGCGACTTCTGCTGTGCATTATCTGCTGATAAAGAGTGTGCATCGGCTCTAGAATGATCTGGAGCTCATGTCGCTAATTGCTGATACTGTGTGTCTACCAGAGGTCGATGGATCGTCTGGCAGCCGGCTTGGGGGCCATGATGGACTTTATCTCCCTGGCAGTATCCCAACAGGGACATGGTTTTGGCCGAGATGGTAGTCTTGGTTCTGGCCATCGCCACGCCCACACCACCCAGCGGCTAATGAGAGAATGGGGTGCCCGCAACACGTACAATAAATGGCTGCAAATGGCAGAAATGGTAGTCTACTCTGCAAACCGAACCAATTGCACGGTCTGCACTCTGGGACCTACAGATGCTTTGGAAGGAATACCCCTCCTCCCTATGCCTTGGAATGAGTCCTCAGTTACGGCCCCAATTTTGGGTTCCGCCGGATTTTGGGCTGCGTTAAATTTGACAGAAGGAGCCTGTTGCTTTAACATCTCTGACCATGGTGAAGCTATTCGACACCTGGCGGAAGAAATAGAAAAAGTGGCCCATGTTCCTGTCCCAACCTGGAACGGATGTGACATGTCTTGGTTGACTGAGTGGCTTCCAAACCTGGGGTGGCTTAGAGGACTTTTAATGATGTTAATAGGCCCCTTGCTAATCTTGCTTCTTTTCTGCTCCTGTATACCCTGTTGGAAACTGGCCCCCTCAGGAAAGGCTGGCTCCTCTTCCCAGGCACTGGGGCCTGTTGCCGGTGATCTGCCCTGGCTGGTTTTCAGTCAGACCAGGGAGGTCTTCAAGAAGCAACACCTCCCTCCAGAGAGGTGCACACTCCCTTCCCCTTGCATGCCAGCAGGAGAAAGAAAACAGTCAGAAAAGTAGTCTATTTATTCTACTTTATTCCTGGACTGTACACTGCATAAGAGCTTGCACAAAGCATGTCTGCTCTCTCAGAAACCTCCGAGCATCTGACTGACTCCCCCTTTACAGGAACAACAGGAAGGTCTCAAGTTACACTGAGGAAACAACTCTGAGAAGAGCTTCGAACATCCGGTCTCACGCTCAGACCCAGCAAACACATCATGTGATGTAAACATTGAGCTGCTACTTCGCAGCTGCTGAGCACTCATATTACAACATCCTCCCCCATATGAGTCGAAGCGAGCTGCGAAAACAAAAGCAGCATCTAGAGAAGAAAACAAACAGTTGTTAGACACATAACAATCCCCTGTCATTTCAGTTCCACCTTTGGAACTACCTGCCACTGGTTCCACCAGTGTAAACCTCTGGTTGCCTGTTTTCCAAAGAATTGGAGCATCTGCTCTACCTTGACTAGGGGAAATTGTGTTGCTTTTTGCAACTTCCAGGAGTGACTTTGTCTCTGTCTTGGACAAACCTTGAACCTTGAACCTGGTTTGAGCTGTTAACTACAGCAGCACATGCAACAGCAGAGTTAGCAAACTCCTGAGAGTACCTTTTGGGTGGTATTCCCTTTGTAACTCTCTCAGATCTGCGAATGAGGTGCAGATCCTCCTTGCTGACTGGTTCATCCTTGGGACTTTGGGGAGAACCACGCCCAACAGTAAACAGTGGTTCTGTCAATTCCAGTTCAGCCTTAACCTGTGAAGGCCTGGACATTGTGTATGAACCCTTCTCAATGACTGTGTCAGCAGAACTCTGAGCTCTCTGTGTCACTCTCAGTATCAGAATACTCATCTGTATTGACATCTGTGGGAAATGTGTGGAGAACCTCTCTCTCCTGTCTTGCAGTGCTCTCTACAAACTTTGTGAGAATCACTTGATCAGACACAGGCAATACTACTCTGTAGAAACCCTTTTCAAAACCCACAAAAATGCCCTTGGCACCCTTAATTCCCTGTGATGTATCCACACGCACATGAGATCCAAAGACCCTAAAGTGTTTAACTGAAGGTTTCCTCTGGAACAGCCTCTCAAATGGAGAACTTTCCATACCTACTGAAACCTTTCTCACCCACGTGTAAGAAAATGCACTCAGCGATTCGGCCCAGTACTCTTGGGGCAAATGTGAACTAAGCAGTTGAGCTTTCATGCCTTTCTGCAATTCTGTGTTCACCTTCACACACACTCTTGTTCCATGAAGCTTCAGAGACAGCAATCTTATGATCTATCTCACGTTTCTCTAGGAAATCTTGAAAATCCTGTGAAACAAAAATTGGCTTTTCATTTGTGAAAAGACTTTCAACATTAGCATCATGAACAATTTTAACCTTATCACAAAACTCTCTGAACTTTGCTAAGGTTTCCTGCGGTTTCTCCAGTATGTGAATCCACACATACTGAGAATAAAGATCAACAATTACAAGATAGAATTTTGCTTTGCCTCTAGAGGGCGCTAGAGGACCAATTACGTCAGCATACACCCGCTGGAAAATCTTGGTAACCTTCGTGGATTTCTTTTCCTTGGCACCTGTGGAAAAACCTGTAAAAGAAGACATTTTAGTTTCACAAGCATTACAAACTTTGTAACCAGGAACTTCAAAAGTCAACAGATACAGTCCATCTTTCTCATTGGTAGAAAGATACAGCTTTCCATCCTTGAAGATCCTGCATCTCTTCTCATCATAGGATATCACCAATCTTTTCTTTGTCATCTGAGATACACTCAGCAAGTTGAATTTTAAACCTGGGACAAAGTAAACGTTGTTTATATTCAAATTCAGACTCTCCAGATAAACAGTCCTGAATCCAGTTGCTTCCATCTCCTGACCATTGGCCTGTTTCACAGTGAAGCGTTGATCCTGAAATGTAGAGAATAATTCTTGCCGTGCCGCTAGGTGCTCTGTAGCTCCTGCGTCTATTACAAACACATTCTCAACCGATGATGAAGCCTTTGGCGACATCAAAGCCTTTGCTGGTCTCGCCTGTGACTTGGCACGAACCTTGCTTGTAGCCTCTGGCTTTGCTGAGCTCCCCTTGGCTCCTTTGGAAACATGGCTCTTTTTACAGTTATTCTGTAAATGGCCAGCCTGACCACAATTGTAGCATCGAATGACGTTTAGGGCTACAGCCTGCTCCTCTTGAGCAACAACAGTGGTGGGGGTAGAACTGGCAGCTTCACTCCCCCCATCAGCAACAGCCATTGCAGCTAGTCTGTCATTCTCATTAAGCAAAACGGCACAAATGTGCTGCACCGTCAGATCTGCAGCAGGTAGCGATCCCAGTTGACTCGCAACCGTTTTGAATCTTTGATCCAAGCTGTTTATGATCGTAAAACAAAAGATAGACTCTTCAAGTGGAAAATTCCTCTGCGCCATCTGCTGGCGAAGATACTGCATCTGCGTCAGATGCGCCTGAACATCCCCATCAGGCTTCAGCCTCAAGTTTGTGAGCTTCTCAAAATGCAGCAGCGCAGTCCCAGCTGCCTCACGCATATGAATACGTCTCAAAGCAAGCCACATATCTCTTGCGTATTGCAAACCTGAGATATGTACCAGCTGATCGTCCCCAACACACAAGACGATAGCAGACCTTGCTTGCATGTTAGAATCATTCCAGGCCCTTGTTGGTGTAGCAGGAATGGGATTTTGAATCACTCTAAATATTCTCTGTCTCTCAAGCAGGGCTTGCATTTTCAGAGACCAGGAAGAATAATTGCCATCTGATAATGGCGGAGGGTAGGGCAGCCCCGTCCCCAGCTTGGCATCCATCTTTGGCAGCAAGCAAGCTGTAAATTCCAACAGCCTTTGAGCCTTAACTGCTCAACTCCGGCTTGTGCTTTTGCCTTTGATGCTTAACGAGCCCATAAATCAGCACAAAGTACTCACAGTTCCTTGGCGGTTACCGGCAGGGCAAACATCTCTCGCCCGGAATGCAGGAACTTGACTTTCACTGTGTTTTAATCCAAACAAAACAGCAGGAAAACAGCTGAACTCCGATCAACCGGAGAATCCTTCGATCCGCGTTCACCAGGCAGCCATCCATCAGGAACTGGCAGAGGTCTGTGGAACTTCGCAACCAGCAACTCTGCTACCACTTGTTGGAAACTGGCCTCTTCCCAGGCACTGGGGCCTGTTGCCGGTGATCTACCCTGGCTGGTTTTCAGTCAGACCAGGGAGGTCTTCAATAAGCGACACCTCCCTCTTGAGAGATGCACACTCCCTTCCCCCTTGCATGCCAGCAGGAGAAAGAAAACAGTCAGAAAAGTAGTCTATTTATTCTACTTTATTCCTGGACTGTACACTGCATAAGAGCTTGCACAAAGCATGTCTGCTCTTTCAGAAACCTCCGAACATCTGACTGACTCCCCCTTTACAGGAACAACAGGAAGGTCTCAAGTTACACTGAGAACACAACTCTGAGAAGAGCTTCGAACATCCGGTCTCACGCTCAGACCCAGCAAACACATTGTAAACATTGAGCTGCTACTTCGCAGCTGCTGAGCACTCATATTACAACATACCCTGCTTAACGTAATGCCTGCAAAATATGATGCATAAAATGATGTCACGAATGATTCGGCCCCAGATTACAGCACTGACATGAGAATACCGGCCAGTACTTTGGGACGAGCCGTAAGGCTGTCCAAAAGAAGAGGAGGGAATGAAGGAATGGGTTTCCCAAACCCAAAACTGACTGTGCAGGCAGTTTGAAACTGCACCAAAATCCCTATTTTTCCTTAGCTAAAATCCATTAACTTGAGCTCTGAGTCAATGTATAAACAAAAACCCGGCTGTGCTCAAAGCTCTCTCCCTTATCAGTCCAATCCTTATCAGACCTTGCCAAGTTCCAGTAGAGCAGGGAGGATGCGTCTGTGCCTTATCTTATATCCTGACCACAAAAAACGCACAGACCCAGTCTGGGAACAGCACCAGAGTGTGTTCTCGGAGATGGTGACCTCTTGCTCCAAGATAAGAGTAGGAACAGGAAGATCCTTTTATGGTCAGAAGTACAGGAAGGAAGATCCTTTTATGGTCAGAAGTACAGGAAGGAAGATCCTTTTATGGTTAAGAATACCAGAGCAGGAACATATGTGATGTCAACCTGCGTACATAGGCTGACATGGTTGTGTCAGTATCATCAGCTCACAGGCAGAGGTACCTGGCCTCCCCCGAGGCAATTGAGCGAGATACTGTGTGTTTACCGTCCGTCTGCGACCTCCGGCAGGCTAGGTAAACAAACCGGCGATCCTCCTCAAACGTGAGCAGGACACACCCTCCTCCTTCTCTCCCTCCCTGCACTCCCCCAGGGAGGGGAAGAAAGACAGACAGGAGTCCTTTCTACATGTTTTATTCCTGTCACTCAACAGTACATAGAAATGCGTCTGCACCCTTCAGTCTCCATCAGAAGAGTCTCACACTCCTCCCCTGTACTTCCAGTACAGATCATATGACACACTGAGCTAACATCCGGTGCTCAGTACAGAGAATAGGCTCCACCTTTTCTCCAACAGTACATCTGCAAAACACAATATGCTGTTTTGCATTCCAGCCATCTGGAGCTGGCTTTTGCCTTGGTGCTTTTTCCCAACATCCTCCCCCAAAAGCATCAATTGGCAAAACATGATCCAGAGAAGAGAACAAACAGTTGTTATACATATAACAGTCCCCTGTTCTTTCAGTTCCACCCTTGGAACTTCCCACCACTGGTTTCACCAGTGTACCTCTCTGGTTGTCTGGCTTCCAAGGAATGAGTGCTTCTGCATTACCTTGGCTAGCTACTCTCTGTTGTGTCTTTGTCTCTGACTTAGACACTGCTTCAACCTGCTTTGAGTTGTTAACAATAGCAACACATGCAACAGCTAAGTTAGCAAACTCTTTTGAGTACCTCTTTGATGGTACACCCTTTGTGACTCTCCCAGACCTGCGTTTGAGGTTCTGATTCTCTCTGCTCACTGGTTCAACCTTTGGACTCTGTTGAGAACCAGTAGCAATCAGTGGTTCTTCCTTCACCTGTGAAGGTCTATCCATTGTGTGAGATTTCCTCTCAATGACTGTTACAACTGAACTCTCTGAGCTATCAGTGTCATCATCAGTACCACTGTAATCTGTGACATCAGAAAAATCATCATCATCATCTGAATCGTTTCCTGTGGGAAATGTCTGTACTATCCGCTCTTGCTTTGGAGCACTCTCTAGGAACTTTGTGAGAATCACCTGACCAGATTCAGACAAAATTACTCTGTAGAGACCCTTTTCATAACCCACAAAAATGCCTCTGGCATTCTTTACTCCACCTGGAGCTTCTGTTCTCACATGAGACCCGAAAACCTTAAAATAGGCAACAGAAGGTTTTCTATTGAACAGCTTCTCAAAAGGAGAACATCCCAACTCTGTTGAGACCTTTCTCAACCACACATGAAGATAGGACGCTAGCGATTCGGCCCAATATTCATGTGGCAAATGTGAACTCAGCAATTGCGCATGCATCCCCTTTTGCAATTCTTTGTTCACTCTCACACAGACCCCCCTGTTCCACGCTTCTGGCGAAACTGCAACTTTGTGGTCTATCCCTTTTCCATCCAGGAACTTCTGAAACTTCTGTAACAGAAAAATTTGCTTGTCATCTGTGAAAAGACAATCAATGTTAGCATCATGCATATTTTTAACCTTGTCACAAAACTCCTGAAACTTTTCTAAAGTTTCTTGCGGTTTCTCCATCATATAAACCCAAGAATAATTAGTGAAACAATCCACACACAAAAGGTAATATTTTGCATTGCCCCTAGATGGTTCTAGAGGACCAATCACATCAGCATACACCCGCTGAAATGCTCTGTCGACCTTCTTCGTCACCTTCCTGGTGCTCACACTGGTCACACCTGCAAGAGAGATTTCGTTAGAATCAGAAGAATTACATTTCATGTAATCACTTTGATCAAAAGTCAACAAATACAGTCCATCTTTCTCTTTGGCAGTAAGAAACAGTTCTCCATCTTTGTAGATCTTGCAGCTTTTAGCATCATAGGACAGTTTCAGTCCTTTCTTTGCAATCTGTGACACGCTCAGCAGATTAAATCTCAGTTCTGGAACCAGGTAAACATCACTTATAGTCAAGTTCAGACTCTCAAGATACACAGTCCCAATTCCGGTTGCTTCCAGCTCTTGACCGTTGGCCTGTTTCACAGCGAAGCTTTGCTTTCTCAACGTCGAAAATAGTCCTCTTTGCGGGCACATATGAACCGTTGAGCCCGTGTCAATTATGAACGAGTTCCCAACATCTGGCGTGGTTCCTTTCGCCATCATAGCCTTTGCAGGTTTCACCTGGCACTTGGAACGGCTTTTGCCTGACGCCTCAGGCTTCGTAGAGCTGCTCTTTGCTCCTCTTGACTGGCGCGGCTTCCTACAGTTCCGCTGTAGATGCCCAGTCTGTCCACAATTGTAGCATCGGACAGCACTCAATGCTACTCCATGCTTCCCAGTAGCATCATCAGTGGGGAGATTTGAACTCTGTTCTTCCCTCCCCCTGTCAGCAACACCCATTGCACCTTGTTCAGGAACACCAACAGTTCCAACAACCACAGTTCCTGCACTCTCCCCTCTGGGGTCAAAGCTCTCCTCAGCTTTCGTTGAGCTCTTAGGAACTTGGCCAGCATCATCTTGGCTCACCCCTTCTGGGGTAGTTATCCATCCAGACCCTGATGAATAACTGTCTCTGGTCAGGGAAGATGAGTTAGGCAAGTCTCCCCCTTCTTGGCATCCATCTTGAAGCCAAGCCTCCAGCTTTCAAACAAGCTGTAAAATCCAACAGTTGTTTTTTCCTTTCTCACGCAGGCAAAACTGCAAGTTGTTTACGCCCTTTGCACCTGGCAGCTAAACTCCGGCTGCTATTGACAGTCCCTTCCAAGGGCACGTAAACTTGTAGCCAAAACATTCTCTGATTTTGTTTCGCTTTCCCAGGCTCACAGTCCAGCCCCTTTGCCAGTAACTTTCCAACTTTCCGTTGCTTAGCAACAATGCATTTCAATAGGACGTCTTATCTTAACCACAAGAATTTGTGGAATGCAGGCCTCTTCTCCCGGAGCTGTATTTTTCCAAAACGCAGCTCCGCATGAACCAGTGAATTAATCATACTGCGTTCACACTTTTAGCCCGAAATGCAGCATACCTTGAACTCCGTTGCTTGGAAAACACCTCTTCTTTCCACCAGCTGTCTGTTGAGCCTCTGGCTTCTTTCAGACGCTTGCCTTCCTCCTTGGAGCAGAGGAGGACAATCCACCAGCCTCCCATGCAGATGTCCGATGAATCGCAACCATCCGAAGGCTGCCATATGTCAGTATCATCAGCTCACAGGCAGAGGTACCTGGCCTCCCCCGAGGCAATTGAGCGAGATACTGTGTGTTTACCGTCCGTCTGCGACCTCCGGCAGGCTAGGTAAACAAACCGGCGATCCTCCTCAAACGTGAGCAGGACACACCCTCCTCCTTCTCTCCCTCCCTGCACTCCCCCAGGGAGGGGAAGAAAGACAGACAGGAGTCCTTTCTACATGTTTTATTCCTGTCACTCAACAGTACATAGAAATGCATCTGCACCCTTCAGTCTCCATCAGAAGAGTCTCACACTCCTCCCCTGTACTTCCAGTACAGATCATATGACACACTGAGCTAACATCCGGTGCTCAGTACAGAGAATAGGCTCCACCTTTTCTCCAACAGTACATCTGCAAAACACAATATGCTGTTTTGCATTCCAGCCATCTGGAGCTGGCTTTTGCCTTGGTGCTTTTTCCCAACAGGTTGGATTCCTAGGGAAGGAGGGAGAGAGTGCCTGAAGGATATATATACTGCATGAAATTTCTTATTTCTTTGGACTTGCTGTGGACTTGATCACGCAAGTGCCTTCTGCTATCCGGAGAGCAGAATAAACTCGTTCTTTGAATCAACCTCGGTGTCATTTGACTTCCTTCCTCCTGTTCGGGAGCAACGCAGACCCAATCGGTGAACTCCAATAAGGCTATAGGGTTAAACAAGGTTGCCCCCTCTCACCATTACTATTTGTGTTGGATATGGAGTACCTGGCAGATAGGATTAGAAATTAGTAAGAATAAAAGGATATAAGGTGGGAAATGAGGAAATCAAGTTGAATATGTCACGGCTAAAAATTGGCCACTGTTTCTTTAATGCTTAAAAAGCTGGGTCAGCATGAGTCAGCAGCCTGCAGTGACTCATGCAGCCTTTCACAGGGTTGTACTTGTATTTATAGAGTGGTAAATGTTAGTGTGGCGTTGGGTTGGTTGGTTGGTTGGTTGGTTGGTTAGTGAAAGCTGGTAGTGTTGATGTGTGTACAGTTGTTTAGTCCCTTTTGCAGAAAGACTTTTAAAAATAAAGGCTGCAACGATACTCTTCTCATGGACTCGTTTATGCCTACAAGGGTCCAAGGACCAGGCTGAGGCGACAAAGGGAGGTCAGAACCTTTGCTTTTTACAAACACTGACAGATTATGGGCTCAGTGTTTCTGAGCGTGTGCAGAGTGCAAAACGACTGACAGCATCTGAGCAGGGAGCTGGTGAGTCCTGGTGGTTTATGGAGTCAGTGGCTGTGTGCTGGAGCAGTTGGTGGCAAGCTGTAACTGTCTGCAGTGACACTGGAGCGGCTAGGATCTGAGGATGAGGAAAGCACTCAGTGTCGGCTACTGAAACAGTTTGAACTGCTAGAGGATCACAGTAGGCGACTCACAGAGCAGCTACACCAGTTCAAGAGCCAGGCGGGACCTGAGGGTCAACAGAGGCAGCAACTAGAAGCCGGTGAGTGCCAAAGAGGACCATCCAGTCGGACTGTAAAAAGAGAATCAGGAGAGATTGCTGGAGGCCCCACAGAAGGGGCTCAGCAAGCACCAGCAGAGATGGCAGATTTCCAGTCTTCCCAAGCTGTAAATGTTGGGGGAGACATCCCTTTTGAACTTCTGTCAGAGAGTAACTTGCTGCTGTTGTTGTTGTTTAGTCGTTTAGTCATGTCCGACTCTTCGTGACCCCATGGACCAGAGCACAGCAGGCACTCCTGTCTTCCACTGCCTCCCGCAGTTTGGTCAAACTCATGCTGGTAGCTTCGAGAACACTGTCCAACCATCTCGTCCTCTGTCGTCCCCTTCTCCTTGTGGCCTCCATCTTTCCCAACATCAGGGTCTTTTCCAGGGAGGCTTCTCTTCTCATGAGGTGGCCAAAGAGCTTGCAGGGCAGCAGTTGAAGAAGGAGCAAAAAGGGTTTTCTTGTGTGTGTGTGTTTCTTTGTGGCTGATTAGCTGCTCTCCCTGTGCAAAGGTCAGAGGGGGCAGGGTTTCTGTTGAGGCAGGTGATTAGCTGTGGGAGGAGCTTATCAGAGCTTGCAGGGCAGCGGCGCACGCCTAGCGGCGCGCGCAGTTTGAGCCATCTTTTAGATTTAGGGGAGCTAGTCTCAAACGTTTGTTGGGGGAGACCTAGGTTTTTTTGTGGGGGGAGTTATTTGTCCTGTCTTCACGCTTTTTATGATGGAGGACCGCTGTAGCCACCCCCAATGACACGTTCTCAAGATGGAGGGGGAGGGAACAGCTGCAGTCGCCTGCGGTTCCTGCACAATGTTTGCCATCTTGCCAAAGGTTGGAGGCAGCTTTACCTGCAGCAATTGCATGTTGATTGCCCTCTTAAAAGACAAAGTCCAGCAACTGGAGGAACGTGTAGCTATGCTCCAAAGAATTAGAGAGCTGGAGCTCTTCTTGGAAGCAACAGAGCACACCGTCTCCACCTTGAGAAGGAGGCTAGTTCACCAACACAGGAGCCAGATATATGGAGAAACGTGACTCAAAGAAGTAGGAGGCCCAGGGTTCGCTCTGATTGTTTAGAAATACACAATCGCTTTGAGGTCCTCTCCCCTAGCATGGAAGACGAAGAGCAGACTCCATTTGAGGATCTCTCCCTCATTACAGTCGATCAGGTATATGAAGACAAGCAGCAAAGTCAGTCATCAGGTAATGTGCAGGCGACCTTGGAACGGACAGCTCACGGAAGAACCCCGACCAAACCTAAGAGGAGGCGTGTAGTGGTGATAGGGGATTCCCTACTTAGGGGAACAGAAGCAGTGATCTGTGGGCCTGACAAGATGTAACTGAACGACTGCAAGGAATCATAAAACCCACTGACAAATACCCCTTCCTGTTGGTTCATGTGGGAACCAATGACACTGCAAGCAATAGCCTCCAGAAGATCAAAAGAGACTACGAGGCTCTGGGCAGGAAATTGAAGCAATTAAATGCACAAATTGTCATCTCATCTGTCCTCCCAGTTGAACGACGTGGCCCAGGGAGAGAGGGGAAAATAGTGGAAGTGAACAGCTGGCTTCGCAAATGGTGTAAACAGGAACGGTTTGGATTCTTAGATCACGGACTGCAGTTTCTTGTTTTGTTTTTTTTAATAATATTTTTTATTGCTTTTTTCCAGGTACAAATATGTAGTCAGATAAATAACAGAAGCAACAGAACAAAAAAGAAAAAAAAAATAAAAAAAAAATTCATCTTTCCAGAACATCTTTTCATAACCAACCGGACTTCCCCACATCTCCCTCACCCTGCATTCTTTACAATAAAGATATCAGCAAATTGTTACCTTGTTTCATGTGTTTTTTGTAATTTCAAATAATTATACTTTAAATTTAAAATACTTGTTATCAAATTTCTTTTATCCTAAAATAGGCATAAAAATTACTTTAAATTTTGGTCCTTTCGTAGTTATAACTTAGTTTCCCAAATCATCAAATTTTGTTGCTAAAGCTAGACTTTCCCAGCCATGCAAATTCTTAACATTCATATAGCTTATGATGTTTTTGTAGATAGTCCTTAAATTTTTTCCAGTCCTCCTCCATTGTTTCTTCTCCCAGATCTCGGATTCTGCCAGTCATTTCGGCCAGTTCCATATAGTCCATCAATTGCATCTGCCACTCTTCCAGCGTGGGTAAATCTTGTGTCTTCCAATGTTTGGCGATAAGAATTCTTGCTGCTGTAGTTGCATACATAAAAAAAGTTCTATCCTTCTTTAACACTTTCTGGCCAACAATGCCCAGAAGAAAGGCCTCTGGTTTCTTGGGAAAGGTATACTTAAATACCTTTTTTAACTCATTATAAATCATTTCCCAGAAGGCCTTCACTTTCGGGCAAGTCCACCAGAGGTGAAAGAATGTCCCTTCAGCCTCCTTACATTTCCAACATTTGTTATCAGACAGGTGATATATCTTTGCAAGCTTGACTGGGGTCATGTACCACCTATATGTCATTTTCATAATATTTTCTTTCAGGGCATTACATGCCGTGAATTTCATACCGGTGGTCCATAACCTTTCCCAGTCCTCAAACATGATGTTATACCCGATATCCTGCGCCCATTTTATCATGGCTGATTTAACTGTCTCATCCTGGGTATTCCATTTAAGCAGCAAGTTATACATTCTTGAGAGAACCTTGGTCTTTGGTTCAAGTAATTCTGTCTCTAACTTCGATTTTTCCACCTGGAAACCTATTTTTTTATCCATTTTAAAAACCTCTTGAATTTGAGCATAATGTAACCAGTCTTGCACCTTGTTTTTTAATTTATCTAGGCTCTGCAACCTCCAATTATCTCCAATTTTATCTATTATCTCCCAGTATTTTGGCCAACCAACCTCCATATTAAGTCTTTTTCGGGCCTTAGCCTCTATTGGTGATAACCACCTCGGGGTCTTGTTTTCTAACAAGTCCTTGTATTTAGTCCAGACATTAAATAAAGTTTTTCTGACAATATGGTTTTTAAACATTTTGTGAACTTTTGCCTTGTCGTACCACAAGTATGCATGCCATCCAAAAGCATTGTTGAACCCTTCCAGATCTAGGACATCAGCGTTTTCTAGTAAAAACCAATCTTTCATCCAGCAGAAAGATGCAGCTTCATAATATAACCTTAAGTCCGGCAGGGCAAATCCCCCTCTTTCTTTTGCATCAGTTAATATTTTAAATTTTATCCTGGGCTTTTTGCCCTGCCAGACAAACTTCGAGATATCTTTCTGCCACTTTCCAAAGCATTCCACTCTGTCCACGATCTGTAGGGTTTGAAACAAAAACAACATCTTTGGCAATACATTCATCTTTACAGCTGCTATTCATCCCAACAAGGAAAGTTTTAGTCTTGACCAGGTTTCTAAGTCCTTTTTGATTTCTGACCAACATTTTTCATAATTATCTTTAAATAAGTTCAAGTTTTTAGTGGACAAATTGACCCCTAGGTATTTCACTTTTTTAACCACATTTAACTCTGTCTCCTTCTGAAACCCATCTATTTCTGAAGGTGTCAGATTTTTTCCCAAAACCTTGGTTTTTTGCTTATTCAACTTAAATCCCGCCACCCGACCAAATTCATAAATTAGTTCTAAAGCTCTTTTTGTACTAGATTCTGGCTCCTGTAATGTTAAAACCAAGTCATCTGCAAAAGCTTTCAATTTGTATTGTTTCGCTCCGACCTTTAAACTGACTAATGTGGGGGAGGGAGACAGTGCTCCTGAAGGTAGGAGTCTATCAATTGATGAAGATGATCATCCAAATGTCATAGACCAAATGGAGCAAACAGCACGCAGAGCTAGTGGTGGGAGGAAAAAATCCTTAAATAAGAGACACGGGGGAATGATTAATGGACTTCAATGTCTGTACACTAATGCGCAAAGCATGGGAAATAAACAAGATGAGCTTGAGCTCTTGGTACAGCAAACTAAATATGACATAATAGGCATCACTGAAACCTGGTGGGATAAGTCCCACGATTGGAATGTAATAATGGGGGGATACAATCTATTTCAGAGAAACAGACCAGACAAGAAAGGAGGAGGAGTGGCGTTATATGTCAGGGATGTGTATACCTGTGAAGAGATCCAAGATTTAGAACCTCAAAGCCAAAGTGAGAGCATTTGGGTCAAAATTAAGGGAGAGAAGAATAACAGTGACCTCATTGTGGGAGTTTACTATAGATCCCCAAGCCAAACGGAGGACATAGATGATGCCTTCCTGGAACAGATGGCCAAGCATGCAAAAGGAAGGGAGATAGTAGTAATGGGGGACTTCAATTACCCGGATATTTGTTGGATGTCAAACTCAGCCAAGAGCATAAGGTCAAACAGATTCCTCACTGGCCTTGCAGACAACTTCATTGTCCAGAAAGTGGGAGAAGCAACAAGAGGAACAGCCATTTTAGATCTGGTCCTAACCAATGTGGATGACCTGGTTAGTGGGGTAGAAGTGGAATGATCATTACGCACGAGTGATCATGCTCTTCTGAAATTTACTATAGAGCGGAAAGGAGCAGCCAAGCATACTTGGACTCAATTTCTTGACTTTAAGAAAGCCGACTTCATAAAACTTAGGGAAGTGCTGGGTGAGATCCCATGGACAGTAATACTAAAAGGAAAGGGAGTTCATGATGGCTGGGAGTTTGTTAAGAGGGAGATAGTAAAAGCACAACGTCAGGCAATACCAATGAGACGGAAACATGGGAAGTGCCTAAAGAAGCCAGGGTGGCTATCTAAAGAACTTTTAACTGAGTTAAGATTTAAAAAAGGATGTGTACAAAAAATGGAAAAGGGGGGAAACCACCAAGGAGGAATTCAAACAAATAGCCAGCACGTGTAGACACAAAGTCAGAAAAGCTAAAGCACAGAATGAACTCAGGCTTGCTAGAGAGGTTAAAAGCAACAAAAAAGGCTTTTATGGGTATGTTCGTAGCAAAAGGAAGAACAAAGAAACAGTGGGGTCACTCAGAGGAGAAGATGGTGAAATGCAAACAGGGGACACAGAAAGGGCTGAACTCCTCAATGCCTTCTTTGCCTCAGTCTTCTCCGATAAAGAAAACAATGCCCGACCTGAAGAATTTGGAGCAAATGATTCAGCAAAGGAAACACAGCCCAGAATAACTAAGGAGATAGTACAAGAATACTTGGCTAGTTTAGATGTATTCAAGTCTCCAGGGCCAGATGAACTGCATCCAAGAGTATTAAAAGAACTGGCAGATGTGATCTCAGAACCACTGGCAGTCATCTTTGAGAATTCCTGGAGAACAGGCGAAGTCCCGGCAGACTGGAGGAGGGCAAATGTTGTCCCTATTTTCAAAAAGGGGAAAAGAGAGGACCCAAATAATTACCGCCCAGTCAGTCTGACATCAATACCAGGGAAGATTCTGGAGCAGATCATTAAGCAAACAGTCTGTGAGCACCTAGAAAGGAATGCTGTGATCACCAATAGTCAGCATGGATTTCTGAAAAAGAAGTCATGTCAGACTAACCTGATCTCGTTTTTTGACAGAATTACAAGCCTGGTAGATGAAGGGAACGCAGTGGATGTAGCCTACCTTGATTTCAGCAAGGCATTTGACAAGGTGCCCCATGATATTCTTGTAAAGAAGCTGGTAAAATGCGGTCTTGACTATGCTACCACTCAGTGGATTTGTAACTGGCTGACTGACCAAACCCAAAGGGTGCTCATCAATGGTTCCTCTTCATCCTGGAGAAGAGTGACTAGTGGGGTGCCACAGGGTTCTGTCTTGGGCCCGGTCTTATTCAACATCTTTATCAACGACTTGGATGATGGACTCAAGGGCATCCTGATCAAATTTGCAGGTGACACCAAACTGGGAGGGGTGGCTAACACCCCAGAGGACAGGATCACACTTCAAAACAACCTTGACAGATTAGAGAACTGGGCCAAAACAAACAAGATGAATTTTAACAGGGAGAAATGTAAAGTATTGCACTTGGGCAAAAAAAATGAGAGGCACAAATACAAGATGGGTGACACCTGGCTTGAGAGCAGTACATGTGAAAAGGATCTAGGAGTCTTGGTTGACCACAAACTTGACATGAGCCAACAGTGTGACGCGGCAGCTAAAAAAGCCAATGCAATTCTGGGCCGCATCAATAGGAGTATAGCATCTAGATCAAGGGAAGTAATAGTGCCACTGTATTCTGCTCTGGTCAGACCTCACCTGGAGTACTGTGTCCGGTTCTGGGCACCACAGTTCAAGAAGGACACTGACAAACTGGAACGTGTCCAGAGGAGGGCAACCAAAATGGTCAAAGGCCTGGAAACGATGCCTTATGAGGAACGGCTAAGGGAGCTGGGCATCTTTAGCCTGGAGAAGAGGAGGTTAAGGGGTGATATGATAGCCATGTTCAAATATATAAAAGGATGTCACATAGAGGAGGGAGAAAGGTTGTTTTCTGCTGCTCCAGAGAAGCGGACACGGAGCAATGGATCCAAACTACAAGAAAGCAGATTCCACCTAAACATTAGGAAGAACTTCCTGACAGTAAGAGCTGTTCGACAGTGGAATTTGCTGCCAAGGAGTGTGGTGGAGTCTCCTTCTTTGGAGGTCTTTAAGCAGAGGCTTGACAACCATATGTCAGGAGTGCTCTGATGGTGTTTCCTGCTTGGCAGGGGGTTGGACTCGATGGCCCTTGTGGTCTCTTCCAACTCTATGATTCTATGATTCTATGATTCTATGATTCTACCCTGAGTATATGTGTGTCTCAGAACAGGAAAATTTCAAAGCATTGAACACTTTACACAGCCTAATGTGAACAGAGAAATAAAAGTTATTTTGCCTAAGACCTCTCCTGGCATGTACACTCAGAAACCAAAAGAGCCATCTCAATTTTCAATTAATAGATGTCCAAGGAGTATCTTTCATGGGAGGGACATACTAAAAGCACAAACAACATTCCAGGTCCCTACTCTTGCTGTTAATTTATGGATGGTTAGCTGTCCGGCCAGCCAAAAAGAGGGCTGCTCTATAATATATTATATTCTTAATTCAGAAGGACTTTCTTTCTTCCTGGAGTTTTTAAATAAACCACGTTTCGTGGTGAGATCAAGGCAACTGCACCTTTCAGGATTGAAACAGCTGTGGATTAATTCTTTAAAAGCTGTTTTTACTTATGAAAACCTCAACCAAGAATCTTAATGTGGATCACTCCACTCCTCCATGTAGGACTGTGACTAAAGTGTGTTGCTGTTCACACAGCCTCTTTCTATTCAGCTTTTACTAGAGAGAGCAAATTCTCTCTCAATAATATCATATGAATATACTAATTTCAGTACTACTAATCAGCATAAATACTCAACTGTCTTTACAACCCACTACCCAACTTTTCTTTTGTTCCTACATTCTGACTTCTCTCCTCATCTGTATGAACATGGGATTCAAAACCCCATCCCTTTTGGCAACACTACTTTTTTCCATACATTTGTACAATTTTACTTTTGATCAACATTTAACAAGTGGTTTCTAAATCACCCAGGGTACCTATGCAACAGAGTCAATAAGAAACAAACTTTTAACAAAAATATTAAGATACCAGGTAGCTCAAAGCACAGTGAATTGATGACATTCAAATTCTGAAACCAGTACAATACAATTGTATTAGTAATTGAAACCTTCCCACCTTTAACATGAAAATATAAAATTTGACCTCATGAGCAACTCATGTCACTTTTAATGTTAAAGACCAAATAATCCTTTTCTATACTTGTACTCTGCAAGATTCTAGGTGTTTTAAGGTCTGTTTCCCAACCCCCTATCATGCAGCACAGTGAATGTGGCAGAATCGGGAACCCCTTCATGCAGGGTTCTATTCCTGGAGCCTCTGTGCATCGGCAGAGCACATATTTTTTCCCCAGACCCCACGTGTTGGCAATACAATACAAGCCAACTGGATGCACCTATGCTGGTCACTGCCAGAATACAGAAAGGAGCTTACAAGGGTTTTCAACTGTAGCTTGACATTTCCAATTGTCCCAAAAAACCACTGCAAGGGGGTTGGTTTACCTTTTTTTCTCTTAATCCCTGGGACACTCCGTCCACCTAGCGTTGTTTCTCACTCAGTCACCTTTCTCCGCGTCCTGTCAGTGGCCTAGACGGACTCGCATCGCTAGGAAACGCACCTCAAGGACCACACTTCACTTCGCCAGTGGCTTCTGAGCCTCGACGTCTCATCCACTCAAAACATTCACTGGAGTGTCCCCACACACAAATAAATACACATACATACAAACCCCATGCACCTCCCCAATCCCCTTTACCCACAAACTTCCCCAAACCGGTGGCACTTTACTGCTCTTCTACCGGCAAACCAGCGGCACTCTACTGCTCTCTACTGGTCAGACCCAGCGGCACTCTACTGCTCCTACTGGGCGGGGCTGATCAGACCCCTGGCTCCCACAAAATAAACTGTGGAGCTTACCTTTCCCTTGGGCACCCTTTTCCCGTGCAGCTGCTGTCTCTTTCTTCCGTCTCTGCAGCATCTCCACTCAGGAACGTGGTGGGGAGCTCCCCCTAGAAATGGTAGGGTGCGCGCTTTGAGCCTCCGACGCCGACCGAGCTGTTCGCTCTGCAGTGACGCCTCGGACCTTCCTTCCTGTTCAACCCCTCTTTGTATATTAATTTGTTCGGAGATCCCTGCATTCACTCTGATTACAGCCTTCCCTTCTCTATATAGTTCTCGGATCGCCTGCACAAATTTTTTAACTATTCCTGCCTTCATCATAATACTCTCCAAAAACTTGTGTCTTATTGTATCAAAAGCCTTATAAACATCCCATTTTAACAAGGCCAATTCACCTTTTGCCCTACTAGTTAATAGGTTTATCACATTTCTTATTGGTTGACCTAGATATCTCCCCTTTATGAACCCATATTGGTCTTCATTAATTATTTTAGGCAATACCTTTTCAAATCGTTTTGCCAAAATCTTTGTAAATATTTTATAATCCATATTCAGTAAACTAATCGGTCTGTATGAGCCCACCTCAGTAGGATCCTTCTGTGGTTTTTGGATCACCACTATTTCAGCTAATTTCCACATATCAGGTGCTTTCCCGCCTTCTAAAATATTATTAAATACTTTTTTCATTTCTGGACCCATAATATCTATGGTTTCTTTATAAAAGTCTGCAGTAAATTCATGTAATCCTGGGGATTTCTTTCTCTTAAATGTTTTAATCACATCTCCAATTTCCTCCAGAGAGATTTCCTCATTCAATGCACCTTATCACTTTCTTCTATCTTAATCACTAAACTTTTGCTACTGATACTTTTGTTTTCTTCTTTATATAGTTTTTGATAAAATGCTGCAAATTCCTTCCTTATTTCTTTAGAGCTTTGTATAAATATGTTCCTTTTAGTTCTAATAGCCTTAACCCTCTGTTTATTCCTCCGTTTCTTTAAGTATTTTGCTAACCTCTTATTTGATCTTATTGAAGTTCTCTGAAACTCATTTTTAATCATATCTCTCTTCCAAACCGTGAACCAATCTAATTGATCCAGTTCTTGTTTTAACTTTCTTAATTGCCCCTGTCTACTGCTTTGATATTTAATTTGCTGCTGTTGTTGTAATATTTCGATTTCTTTCATTTTTTCCTGCCTCCCCGAATACCATGCTTTCTTAATAGCCTTCTCTTTCATTATACATTGACCTCTTATAACAGTTTTAAATGCATCCCACACTATCGAGATCTCCCCCGTACCGTTATTTTCTTTAAAATACCAATTACATTGTTTTCTAATATATTCCCTGTCATGATCTTTAGCCATTACTATATTGTTATACTGCCATCTTCTACTTTGTCCTTCCTCCTCTAATCCCAGCTCTACCACCAGTGGGGCATGATCTGAGATCCATATTCCCAAAGTCTGTGTATCCTTAAAGCCACTTCCGACCTCGGGAGGAGGTGGTGTTGCGGGCTTCACACCCCCAACACGAGTGCAGTGGCTGGCTCCCAGCCCCGCGCGATCTGGGGAATCCTCGGCAGTGTCATCCCCGGGCCAGACAATCGGCTGACTCAGGGGGTGTGGCTTGCCTCATTTAAGACAAGCATGGCCGAGGATCTCCTTCTTTGGCTGATCAGCTGTTTGGTTTACTGCAGCTGCGTTTTCTGATTTTAGAGGTTTTTTCCCGTGGTTTTTAGGAAGGTTTGCTGGCTGGCCGGGTCTTTGCTTGTTCGCCACCTTTGCGTGCTGGGAAGCAGCCCGGCCTGTTGCTCGCTGCCTCGGCAGGCTGCTGAATCCTCCGAGGAGCGTGCTTTCTTTCGTTGAGCCTCTGGCTCAACACAGAGCTGAAACCACTCAATCGCCAGCCTCGCACGCCGTGAAGCAGCCCGGATCGCCGGGTGCTGCCTCAGCAGGCTGCCGGTTCCTTCAGGAGCCTTTTCCTTTTTCCTTCTCTGAGCCTCCGGCTCACATGGGAGCTGAAATCGCTTGGGGGGGTGCTTTCCTGCTAGCGTTCTACCCAGGTTTGTGCCTCTGAGCTGAAAATCACTGGGGGGTTCTTTCATTTTGGGTGCAGCCTTTCCCTCTCTGGCCGGATTTTGCCCACCCCGCATGGAGCGCCCGCCCCGCGTGGAGCCAAAACAGCTGCCCAACAACGCTCTCAAGGGAATTTTCTCGACTGGGGAACTTTGCGTGTTGCCGGCAGCCTTGGGGCACTTGGGACAGTTGCTTCCTATAGAAGGGTAATGTACTTCGGGGACTCTTTAGGGCTGCGCTGGGGAGATAATCGGGGAGGATGGACTAAGTAAAATTCTTGGTTGGAGAGGCTACAATTAGCGGCAGAGCAGTAGCAGCTTTGCCCCTTCAAAAGTTGTTTGCAGTTGCCAAGGTTACTGTGCCGGGCGCTGCCATTTTAGGGTGACCACGTGGTCGGACAGTGGCGGCCATCTTAGGAGAGGCAGGCCTGCAGTGCAATAAATTGAGGGACCACATGGGCGAACCACAGCGGCTACCTTTAGGCTAGGCATCCTCCTGGCTGTGCATGCCTGTGTGCTGAGTTGGTCTTAACTGACAGGGCTACATTGTATATTTGCTGAACTCATTATATTGCTGAATTTCTTTCTTGCCTCCGTTGATCCCTAACAGAGGGAGGTTTTTAAAATCCTCCAGTTGAAATAAAGTGTCTAGTGCAGTACTATAAGGGGCTGTCTCAAAAGGCTGACTTCATAAAGAGAACGCTTATTGAAGTAAAAGCGGGGAATTGCTATCTAAATTATAATTTTATAATATATAATTGCTAATTTATAGAGTATAATTAAAATGCAGTCATCAGCAGCAGTAGTTATAAGTTAAAGTGCAGTCAGTAGCTGCAGTTTAATGTGGAGGCATTTAAAGACTTAGCTTGGAAAGCAGGCTGTTTATTATAACTTGTTGCTCTGGTGGTGCCCTGGGAAAACAATTTTGGTAGTCAATTCTCTCATAATCTCATAATCCCTCTCGAAGGGGGGCTTTAATCCTCTGTTTCGAATTAATTTGGAGCGTGTCAGGCTTAAGTGCATAAGTGCATGGTATTTTATTTGGTAAAATCCGACGTGCGCGAACTTAACGAGAGCAGAGGTTGAATTTGGTGCATGCTGCTTTGGATCTAAAGTGCCCCTGTTGAACGCCTTGTCCATAAGGGCTTAGCGTCTTATTTGGATAGAACTGGCTCTCCGGGGCATTGACTGTGCTTTGTGGCTTAAGGTTTTAGTGTATTGCTCGGTGCCTGACTCACAAGATACGCAGTACAGCATTAGGTGAGATACTTGGTGGCCAGGGGGTGAAGTGCTTGTGGCATTTAGTTAAATTCTGTTAGGTTTGAGTTAGGGTAACATAAAACGAGCTCCAACAAGTAAATTTAGATGAGCTCTGAGCTTTTCAAGGTTGGTGTGGTAAATACTGAGCTGTAGCGTACCACTAAAGCATTAGCCGATTCGAGTGCCAGTGCAGATAACTTCTGTGTGACATGGCTAACAGGGGTAACTCTCAGGCACCCTTTACCAATGGAGGGGGGTTTGGCCCGCAGGGCGGTTCGCAAACCCCGGCTATGCCTTGCAACCTGAAAGCCTTTGCCCAATTCTTTTCCGCGTTTGAAACATTCCATCTACAATGTAGGCCAGGGGTTGCAGGGTCCTCCACGCCAATGGTGGGTACACAGGATTGCATTCCAGACACCCTCCCTAGCAATCAGAAGCGCCCGGGTACATCAGTGCACCTGTATATTCCAGGAGCCACCGGCTCAGCCTACACCCACAGAAGGTGGATTGGGTTCATCATCAGAGGAAGAGGCGCAGGCACAGCAAGTAACTCCCACAACCGCCGAGCAGGCTCTGGATGTCAGTGAAGTGCAGGGGGAAAAGAGAAAGGCAAAGAAGAAACACACGGCGAAGAAGAGTAAGAAAAGTAAGCCTTCTGACACTGAGGATGAATCAGGTACTTCCTCATCAGACTCTGACAGCGATGCCCCCTTGGATGGATACTGGGGCCTGGGTGAGGATATTTCCGGGGTTCCGCTATGGGTACATGAGAGGAGGGCTAATTCCCATCGTAAAACATTTAATGGGTCCTTGGAATGGAAGGGAGGTGCTTTGGTGGAGGACGTTAAAACCTCCACTAATCTTTCCACTGATTTCATTTTGGGAAATCACCTGTCCAAAAGAAAAAGGGCCAAGATTCTTAATGGGGATTACATGGATATTTCCACCCTGCTTCCACCAGCTAAGGTGTTGGGGAAGGGGGAAAAGAAGCGTACTTACGGGAGGTGAAGGTATAGGACACTACAGGCAGAACGCAATTTTGAGAACTAGCTGGATGGGTTTCAGGTTTACATGGCCGTAATTTGCGCGTGTTACCCTAAACGCAGCATGCATCTAGTAGCTTACATAGCCCACGTAAGAAGGGCCTTTGCTGTGGCTGGGGAGACAGCCGCCTTAACGTATGATGAAGATTTCCGCAGAAATGCTTCTTTACTGCTCACTACCCGCTGGGACCTGAGGGACCAGAACTATTGGATGGAGCAAGTGGGCCCATACATGGAAAAGATACCACAGGACCCATATAAGTCTGGGAAGGTCGAGACAAAAAGGCGTAGGCAATGCTGGGAGTATAACAGAGGGAAGTGTATGTGACCAAACTGTAAGTACCTGCACGAATGTGAGAAGTGCCTAGGCAATCATCTGGCCACATCTTGCTTCAAAGGTAAGCAGCCCTTTCGGGGTGGCAGGGGGCACTTCCACCAGGGTAATCGTGGTGCCCTCAGACCCTCCCAGGGTGCAGCCAGAAACCGGTATTAATACTACCCTCGGTCTGGCATTCTCACCAATTAAACTACAACCTTAAAAAGTCCTCCTTGATTTATACCCAAACAGACAAGCCGCTAGGTACCTTTGGGAGGGGTTTTCCCTCGGCTTCAGAATTCCTGTTTCATTCACACCTAACTCCAGGAATCCCCCTAACAAAAAATCTGTAAAAGACATGCCAGATATCACTAAAAAGAAAATACATAAGGAAATTGTGGCTGGGAGGGTAGTTGGCCCCTTCATGGAGCCTCCTTTCGAGGGTTTACACATCTCACCGTTAGGTATTGTCTCTAAGAAGGCCCCGGGCAAATACCACATGATATTCCTATCCAAGATGTATGGCATGCATCTTTCCGATGTGGGAAATGATGTTTGGTTGGCTGACATATCTGCAGGGATTAGGGATTGGTTGCAGGTCTGAGGGTATTGGCGGTGAGCTTTGCTCGAGTGGCGGTTAGGCATTGGTAGGGGTATTGTTATGCAGATGTATGGGGGGGAGCACCATCACCTCCCCCAGATATTGAAGGGTAGTCCGGTAAAGGATTCCAGGGGGCGTGGCTCCGTCCGAAGCCTATGGAGGCCAGGGCCCAAGGCATGCCCCCGAGCAGTGACCCCGGGAGAGTGCCTAGTTGATGTGCATCAGCAGAGCTCCCCCTGCTGGTGTTAACCCTTCCCGGTCTTCAAGCAAGCAGGTTGAAGCCGGATAGTCGGATAGGACCAATGCCTAAGCCAATACTGCTCATCACCTGTAACCAATAAAGTTGTGGCCAATTTTAGCCCATTAACCTTAAATAACGGTGTCTTGTGTCTTTATTCATTCTGGTGGGAGGCGGGAACTCGCCACGCAACAACAAGTTCATTACTATCTTTAATTAACACATAATCTATATATGTGTATGTCTTATATCTGTTCGGAAAAAAGGTGGGTTTCATACTAGGGTTCCCCAAATTAAACACATCTTTTAATCCCCATTTCGTTAACTGAAATGATTGTTCTGTATTTAAATTCCAATTGAAATTGCCAGTCACAATAATTTCCCCTTCCGTATATGCTTGTAATTTATCTAAAGTTTTCCTTAAAAAAATATTCTGTCCTTTATTTGGGCAATATATATTGGCTATTGTGAAAATTTTCTTCATTATTTGAATTTTTATAAATACCTATCTACCATCATTATCTTTCTTCCAATTCAAGAACTCTAACCTCAGATTTCTATTACATAATATAGCAACCCCTCTGGCCTTATTTGTTGCTTTAGATTCTATTTTTAAACCCCAATGCTGGGAAGGCAACAGAGGTTTATTGTTTGCTTTGTCTCTGTATGTTTCAGGCAAACATAATATATCTACCTTCATTTTCTTTGTCAATTCCATTATCCTATACAGCTTAGTATTAGAAGTTAGCCCGCTAACATTTAGCGATAAAATCTTTAAGGCGCTATCCATTATCCCTTTCAATGTTTATTTTTTGAGTCCATCCGTGCACATATTCTTTACCTACATTTGTGCTTCCTTCATACCCCGAGAGGGGAGTTAATAAATGACCCTCTCAGTGTTACGTATTTCTATGCTGTTACGGAATGGGGAGGGGGCGCACACAAATGAAGTCTTACTCCTGAGTAAGTGTGGAAAGAGAGAGACAGGAAGAAAAACAGTCTCAAGAGAAAACACTGAGTTTGACCAAAAAGTGGGGAAGGGGACCGCGACACCACACAGATAACCTCTATTAAAGAGCCCATAAGGTGTCCGGAAAGAACGTGACTCAGCACACCAAATTAGGCAAAATGGAATAATTAGAAAAGTAAATACAGCAAAGTTTAAAGTTTAAAGAAAGACTGGCAACCGATTCAGATATAAACGATTTAAAACAAAACTGCTGAAAGTAATACAGACAGGGGAACAAAATTAAGTTACCTGCGTCTGAAGGAGGAACAAAGGAGGCAATGTGGAGGAGTTGCCATTGGAGGACGTCATAAAGAATACAAACAGGAAAAGACGCCAAAGAAAGAAACTTGGAAGCAATAGAGAGGGGAGTACAGGAAAAGAAGACACTGAAGGAGAGAACAGTGACACGTGTGGTGGATGGAGGAAAAGACATAAGCTAAAATACAAGTTGAGAAAATAGCACCACCTATTGGACATAAAGGAAAAAGAAAATCAGACATAAAAACTAAAAGGAGACAAAATAAAGAACAGAGAACTTTTATAGAAAGATTTTAATGATTTTGGTAGTAAATTACGCCTCTTCTCTCTTCTCAACTGATCATTTGGAAGAAAATACCAGACAATTTTTAAAAATAAATGGACATATATATACTTAAAATAAGGGAATTCCCTGAAAGAAAAGAACGTTGAGGGAGGAAAAAAAAAAAAGGAGGGAAAAACAGGCAATATTACAGCTTGATGGGATCAAAGAAAATACCAGCTTTGAGTGGTGGCAACACATCTCAAAACCATTTGAGAAGAATATCAATAGCAGAGAGCGAAAACAATATGGATATGAAAGAAATCCTAGCAGTAATGGAAAGAATGAAAAAAAATCTAGGGGAAAAGATAACAGCACTTGATGGGAATATAAAATTACTAGATGAAAAGATGGAAAGTATGGGCGCCAAAAATGGAAAAAAAATTCAAGGGTAATAATGGACCTTTCAACTCAAGTAAATCAACTGACAGTCAAGCATCAAAGTTTAGACACAGTGGTCCAGGAGACCAAGATAAAGATACAGAAACAAGATGAAAATATGAAGAAGAATCAACAAGATCAAAAAGAAATGAAAAGATACCAAGAAAAAAATAAAGAAGAAATAGATGAATTGAAAAGAATACAGGAGGACTCTTGGGATTCTTTGGCCATCTTACAGATGAAACAAAGCGAGATGGTTCTCTGTCTACGCGGCATCAAAGAAAGCCAGGATGAAGATATATCCACGAAATTGATAAAAGCTACGGCAGACTGGCTGGGAGTCCAAGAACAGGAGATGATACTGGACATTGAAAAAATATTTAGAATAAGAGTGAACAAAGCTAAAGCTAGGAAAGGACCTGAAGATTGTTTGATATTTTTGAATTTGAGATTGCTTAGAGACAAACTCCTGCTGAAAGGCAGGTCTGATCCACTCTGTATAGAAGGGAGTTATGTCAAATTTATGAGAGAGATCCCAACACGTCTGCTCAAGAGGAGAGAAAATTACAGATTTATGACCTCAGTGCTGAAGAAAATAAGGTTCAAGTGGGGATTCCCAGAAGGACTATCATTTACATACAAAGACAGAAGAAGATCCTTCAGATCGGTAGAAGATACCAAATTTTTTTGGAGAAAGTATTGGGAGGAGAGAAGCTGATAGAGTGAAGAGAGAAAGATAAGATTGAACTTTTATTTTTATTTTTTAAATAAATTTTTATTAAGGTTTTGAACACAGAAAAAAGAAAAACAACACACACAAAAAAACAATACAAAATTTAACAATAAAAACACAAAACGTAACAATTAAAAACAAACTCTCTTTTCTATTCCCAATTTTACATTACTTATTTTCTAGACTTCCTCATACCTCCCTCTTTTGTATTCCAATCCACATTATTTGTCCAGCAGTTTCTTTTCCACTTTTTAAACCCAATCTTTAATTTAATAAAATGTTAAAATATATAACTTCTACTTTTTTAAACCTAATCCTTATTCTTAATGTCATATACCTTTAAATTTTTCCCTTTTATTATCAAATTTCCATTTCTTTAAACATCTTTAATCATGATCTTTAGTCTTAATCTGTCCTTAACTTTAACCTGTACAGCTGGAAACCACTTATTTTCAATCCAACATCGCTCTAACATTCCTTAATTTTGCAGTGTTTCTGAAGATAGTCTTTAAATTTCTTCCAATCTTCCTCCATCGACTCTTCTCCCTGGTCACGGATTCTGCCAAGGATTGAACTTTTAATATAACTGTTGTGACTTACGCACACTAGATTTTTCGTGGAATAGCCGTATAGTAATAGATATAGTGAGATTATTTTAAGCCAATAAAGAAATATGTTATTGAAATGCATTTCTTGGAATGTTAATGGATTAAATTGTAAACTTAAAAGAATCAGAGTTGAATGTATACTAAAGGGGGGGAAATGGGATGTCATATGTATGCAAGAAACACATATATCCCAAAATCATGTGAGGGTGTTGAAGAATACAAGACTAGGACAAGAATTCGTAGTGTCAGGAACAGAAAGAAAGAGGCTGAAATCTCAATTGATATTTCAAGATGAAGAGGGTAGAATCTTAGGAGTAGAAATACAAACAAAAGAAGGGAAAATTATAGTGGTGGGTATATATGCCCCGAATAATAGAAAGGAAGAATTTTATAAAAATCAAAAAGAGAGATTATGGGACTATGCAGATGAGAGCATAATAATTATGGGGGACTTAAATGGGGTGACATCTATAGAAATGGATAGAACACAGAGACAGAATGTCAAACTCGGGTAGACTACCACTCTCCTTTCATTTAATGGTAAACTTTAACTTATACGATGCTTGGAGAACCAAAAACCCAAGCGTCAAGGATATAACTCATTATTCTGAGGCTAAAAAATCCGGGGGGGGGGGGGCGGCGAATTGATGCAATTTGGCTATCAAAGAAATTGATGTTAAATTTGGATAAAGCAGAAATATGGAATAGATCAATATCAGACCACAACCCTGTAACAGTCCATATGAAATTTAAAAGTCACACAAAGGGGAGGTGGAGAATGAATGATGAGGTATGGAGAGATGAACAAAGGGTAATAAAAGCAAAAGAAATATTGAAAGAATTTTTTGAACTAACTGAGAACCAAGGTACAGATAAGAAAATAATTTGGGAGGCGAGTAAAGCCTATATGAGAGGATATGTAATACAACAAATGGGGAGGATAAAGAGAAATAAAGAAACCAATATTATGGAGATAAATAAGCAAATAAGAGAGAAAGAGAAAGAATTGGTAAAGAATCCAAAAAATGAAGGCACCATCCAACACATAAAGAACCTACAATCCCCTTTATCTAATTTAATTAACAGAGAAGTTGGGGGGGGAATTATTTGGGCAAAGCAAAGATATTTTGAACAAGCAAATAAAACGGGCAGAATGTTAGCATGGCTCATTAAAGAAAGACAAACAGAAAGAGTAATAAACAAAATTATAGATGAAGAAAGAGAAATTATTGAACCAGAACAGATTAAAGACAGATTCATAAAATAATATAAAAATTTGTACAAAGCAGAATTGAAAGAACAAAGGAAAATTCAAAAATACCTGCTAGAGAACGGATTACCAAAAATTGATGAAGAAGAGTATGCTATCTTAAACTCAAATATTGAATTAGAAGAGATTAAAAAAGTTATTAAAAATATGAAAGAAGGTAAATCACCAGGACCGGATGGCATTTCAGTAACGTACTATAAAAAATTAGAAGGTATAATTGCACCCAAATTAAAATTAATTATGAATGAAATATTAGAGTAAGGAGAGAAACACCAGAATCCTGGCAAGAAGCTCTAATAACCATAATCCTGAAACAAGGTGCAGATTTGAAATTAATTAAAAATTACAGGCCAATATCTTTATTAAATATAGATTATAAAATTTTTACAGGCATCCTAGCAAACAGAATGAAAATTTTGTTAAAAAGAATAATAAAGAAAGATCAAGCTGGATTTCTACTAGAGAGACAAATAAAAGATATTGCTAGAGTAATTATAGACCTATTGGAATACATAGATATGAAACCGAGTAAGAAAATAGCAATGTTACTGGTAGATGCCAAAAAGGCATTTGATAGTGTCTCATGGAATTATCTAATTCAAACCTGCGAGAGTTTAAAAATGGGAAATAGATTCATGAATGGAATCCAGGCAATTTATATAAAACAAAAAGCTAAATTAATTTTAAATAATGAAATTACAGAAGAATTTGATATTGAAAGAGGGACACGACAGGGATGCCCCCTATCACCACTTTTATTTATAACAGTATTGGAAACACTACTAATTGCTTTAAGAAAAGATGAGGAAATAAAGGGTATAAACCTGGAAACACAATGCTATAAAGTTAAAGCGTTTGCGGATGACGCAATTATAACAACTGAAACACCAATAGAAAGTATCCAGAAAGCACTAATAAAAATGAAGGAATTTGGGAGGTATCAGGGTTTAAATTGAATAAAGATAAGTCGAAATTATTAACAAAAAATATGGGGGAGAAAGAGAGAAATTAATTAGAGAGAACAACAGGACTAAAAATAGAAAATAAGGTAAATTATTTAGGGGTATGGATTACAAATTAAAATACGAACCTATTTAATGACAATTATGTTAAAAAATGGAAAGAGATAAAAGGAAGTCTAGAAAAATGGAATAAATTAAAGTTATCATTGGGGAGAGAGTATCAATAATTAAAATGGTGATATTACCAAAAATTCTCTTCTTATTTCAAACTATCCCAATAGTAATTGGGACAAAGTATTTCATAAGCTGGCAAAGAGACCTTGCCAATTTCATATGGCAGGGGAAGAAAGCCAGGATAAAATCAGAAACAATGATGAAATCGAAGGAAAGTGGGGATTTGCAGTCCCTGATTTAAAAAGATATTTTGAAGCAGCATGCTGGAACTGGCTGAAAAAGTGGATATTACTAAAAGATCCAGAAGTTTTGAAGTTAGAAGGCTGCGATAAAATATATGGTTGGCATGGATATCTATTTTATGGGAAGATACAGCTACATAAAGGATTTACAAATAACTTAGTAAGGAAAGCCCTATTTGAGGTATGGGAGAGAACGAAAGAGAGGATTATAGAAAAACCCCCATGGTGGATTTCCCCACTAGAAGCAACTTCAACATTAAAAAACAATATAAAAACTATCTGGCCAACATATAGAGAATTAGCAGAAGAAACAAATGGAAATATCAAATTAAAAAATTATGAGGAACTCAAAACAATGGGAATAAATTGGCTAGAATATTTCCAATTGAAGGCAACATATGAGAAAGATGTAAAAACTAGGGGATTTGAAAACAAAATCTCAAAATCTGAGAGAGAGGTATTACAAAATAATCAAAAAATACTTTCAAAAATGTATAGATTGCTAGAAAAAATACATTCAGATCAAGAGGTCAAAGGAGAGAATATGATAAAGTGGGAACGAGATCTAGGCTATACAATTGACTTGGAAGATTGGAAAAAATTTTGGAGGAAAAATATAAATTTTACAGCCTGTAACTCCCTGAGGGAAAACTATATGAAGATCCACCACAGATGGTATTTGTCTCCCGACAGACTATAAAAAATGAATAGAGCGATTAGCAACAAATGTTGGAGATGTAACAACACGAAGGGTACTCTACACCATATAAATAAATAAATAAATAAATAAATAAATAAATAAATAAATAAATAAATTTTATTTATATCCCGCCCTCCCCAGCCGAAGCCGGGCTCAGGGCGGCTAACAACAATAAAATAGTGCAACATTCTAAAAACATTTCATTATAAAAATTAATTAAAATCCAATTGATGGCAACCATTAAGCTTAAGTTCTGTAAAGATTGCCAAAGGAGGGAGTCAGGCTGTGCCCTGACCAAAGGCCTGGTGGAACAGCTCTGTCTTGCAGGCCCTGCGGAAAGATGTCAAATCCCACAGGGCCCTAGTCTCTTGTGACAGAGTGTTCCACCAGATTGGAGCTGCAGCCGAAAAAGCCCTGGCTCTAGTTGAGGCCAGCCTAACCTCTCTGTGGCCTGGGACCTTCAGGATGTTTTTATTTGAAGACCGTAAGTTCCTCTGTGGGACATACCAGGAGAGGCAGTCCCGTAGGTACGAGGGTCCTAATCCGTATAGGGCTTTAAAGGTTAAAACCAGCACCTTAAACCTGATCCTGTACTCCACTGGGAGCCAGTGCAGCTGGTATAGCACCGGGTGAATGTGATCTCGCAGCGAAGACCCAGTAAGGAGTCTCGCCGCGGCATTCTGCACCTGCTGGAGTTTCTGGGTCAGTCTCAAGGGCAGCCCCACGTAGAGCGAGTTACAATAATCCAGTCTGGAGGTGACCGTCGCGTGGATCACAGTGGCTAGGTCAGGGCAAGAGAGGTAAGGAGCCAACTGCTTAGCTTGGAGGAGATGAAAAAATGCCGCCTTTGTTATAGCTGTAATCTGTGCCTCCATGGAGAGGGAGGTATCGAAGATTACACCCAAACTCTTAACGGACAGTGCTGGCACTAATTGCACCCCCACAAGAGATGGGAGCTGCCCCCTCAATCCCATATCGTCCCGTCCCAGCCAGAGGACCTCTGTCTTCGAAGGATTTAGCTTCAACCGGCTCCCACGTAACCATCCAGCCACAGCTTCCAAACATCTGATCAGTGTGTCTGGGGCTGAGTCAGGATGGCCATTCATCAACAGATAGAGTTGGGTGTCATCAGCATACTGATGGCAGCCCAGCCCAAAACTCCAGACAAGCTGGGCGAGGGGGCGCATAAAGATGTTAAAAAGCATCGGGGAGAGTATCGCACCCTGAGGCACTCCACACACCAAGGAGTGGCACGATGACAATTCCCCCCCAAGCGCCACCCTCTGTCCCTGACCAGAGAGAAACGAGCGCAGCCATTGAAGGACTGTGTCCTGGATCCCCACGTCGGCAAGGCGGTGGTCCAGGAGTTCGTGATCGACCATGTCGAAGGCTGCTGACAGGTCTAAAAGAATCAGCAGCACTGACCCGCCTCTATCCAGCTGCCTGCGAAGATCATCTGTTAGGGTGACCAGAGCTGTCTCGGTCCCATGCCCAGCGCGGAAGCCGGACTGGAATGGATCCAGAGCCGATGTTTCATCCAGAAACCCACCAAGCCAGGGAGCCCGGTTTCTGCGGGGTCGCAGAGGGCGCTTAGGTGCGATCTCATCGATGGCTGCCAGGAGCTGGGTATTCCAGCCCTCAACAAGCTCAGTCAATGAGTCGCCAGGGGGAGCAAGGTCCCGCAAGGCTTGGCGGAATCTATCAGGGTCCATCAGCCTCTGCGGGCGAGCCCAAATCGGCTCGCCACCTAAGCAGGGTGGGGGTGGAAAGTCAATCCTGGCTTTCAGAGCGTAGTGATCAGACCATGGCACCTTCATCGAAGGAGACATGATCACATCTATGCCTACGCCAAAGATCAAATCCAGCGTGTGGCTTGCTTGATGTGTGGGGCCCGAAACAAACTGGGAGAGCCCTAGTGTCACCATGGAAGACACCAGGTCCAGAGCCTGTGAGGAGGGAGTGGCATCAGCATGGATGTTGAAGTCCCCCAATACCAATAGGTTAGGGAACTCCAAGGCCCAGCCGGCCACCGCCTCCAATAGGCCTGACATGGTGGCTGCTGGTGCGCTAGGTGGCCGGTACACCAGCCAGACAGCCAAGCTCTCCTCGGAGCCCCACACTAGGCCAACACATCCAATGCCGGGGGCCGGGGATCGATGGCGATGGTAGAGCCCTGAAAGGACAATCTTCCCGGATTAATAATGCCACCCCTCCCCCCCGGCCCACAGTCCGCGACTGGTGGAGGACGGAGAAACCCGGGGGCGCCATCTCTCGTAAGGTAACTGTTGCCCCTTCGCGCACCCAGGTCTCCGTCACACAAGCCAGGTCGACCCCCTGCGAGATAAAGAAATCTCGCAGGGTGGCGGTTTTATTGCCTATAGACCTGGCATTGCACAGCACCAGTGACGGAGGTGAGTAATCCTTGCTCACCCTACCCTCGTCCCTCGGGATGGGGCACAGATTGGAAGGGGTACGAGCGTATCCATATCTCGATCCCCTTCGCCTATAACATCTGGCCCCACCGCCATACCTCCCTCGCCCCTCCACGGTAGCAATCCCAAGCCTCATAGTAGCCTCCATTGATGGCAATTAATGTTATTCTTTCGCAGCCTAAAACAATAAAACCTTAAAACAATAAAAACAAAAAACAAAAACAGCCCAGATTATTATTATTATTATTTCCAGAATAATAATATACTTCAAATGTACTTCAAGGTCTGGTGTGTATGGAACCATCTGCTTGCAGTTAGTGCTGGAGCCAATTCTGTTTCTCCTTCCCTCTCCTTGCCTCTCTGCAGACAGACCTATTGCCTCTTACCAGGCAAGGCCTGCCCCCCTACTGAGCTAGGACTTGCAGCAAGACTGAAAGCTCCTCCAGGGGTTTGTTGAGCTCATTTGCTTGCACAGAGCTTTCACAGTGGTTAGACTATGTCTGTTGCTTATTGAGCACTTGTTCTTATTTGTTTATAGGGTAGCTATACAACAACAAGCATTCAACCACATTTTCCTGCAGGGTGTTTACACATCTTCCCATTAACAATATGTTCATCTCACACTTTTCAATACATTTCCCAGTCACTTTCCTAGCAGCAAAAAAACCAAACACTTGTGGCATTGTTTTTCTTAAAAAGCAGATTTGTTGCGCTAGGGTGACAGAGCGCTTTAATCCATTTTCATTGTGCAAGTATAAACTTATTGTGTGTGCTTGAAACCCACCCACAAATTAGTGACAGCCTGGGCTGGAGGCCCCCAGAGTATGCCTCCAGATGGGCATTTACTGTGGGATCAGTATTCCCCATATAAATAAGTCATTTGCAGCAGCCACACAACATCATTCACATCAAAATGCCAGCCCGTTTTAACTCCCCCTCCCATTTAATCAAGATTAACTCTTTTCAGGGGAAAGCAGATAATAGGAAAGGGGGGGCACCTGTTGCCAATGTTGGGATACTGCCAGGGAGACAAAGTCCATCATGACTCCACGTCGCCTCCAGTTTCTCCTCTGCAGCAATCTTGAGCATCAGCCGAATGCTCTCATACTTGACGGTGGGTGAGTAGGTCTCGTGGTAATCCTGTCCTGGTACCTGTGAAAAACCTCTGGCAACCAATCTGGCTTTGTGTCTGACAACCTTGCCATTCTGGTCTGTCTTGGCCTTGAAGACCCATTTGCTGCCAACCAGTCTCATTCCTGGGACTACCGGTACCAGTTCCCAAGTTTGGTTCCTATTCAAGGAATTGTTGGGTTTGGAACTTAACAGGTTAAGAAGTTCCCATGATGCCTCAGCATTCTGACGTCAGCTTTCGAAGCTGGGAGGAGTTTCGTTTTCTCTGTTCCTCTCTGGTTCTCTGAGGGAAGAGGTGGCAGTTTGTCATGGCTGCTGTGAGCCCAGGAGATTTCCTGGGGAATGTCGGAATAAAGATACTGTAAATAGACAAACCTGGTCTCTGTGTGTTTGTCGGAAGCTAAGTGGAAGCTACGTGACAGTTTCACCGCTGTGTTTAACTCTGCTGAGGCGTGACTGGAGAGCTACTGGAGACGGAGCTGAGTGGCGCAGCTCGGAGGAAGCGCGCCGGGCAAAAAGAGCTAATTGTGGATCGTAAATCAATTAGCAGGGGTCACGCCAAACCAATAAATCAATGTCAACAGGTTATGGACCCTTAATCACCGATCGTAAAAGTGTCACAGGAACGCTTTGAGGCTGCCGGAATGCGTTTGAAGTCTGCGGTCTGAAGCAGAGACGCTGGCAGGAGTTTTTGCCTGGTGTTAAGAGGCAAAGGAGAGCTGCGGAGCTCAGAGCAGCTGAAAGACACAGAGGTTTGCCTGTGCTGAGAGCTGAGTGCTGGGAGCTGAAGAGCAGCTGGAAAATCGTTTCTCCACGGATGGGTGCCGGAGGAGCTTGTGATCTGTGAGTACAGCTTGGGGCCCCTTGGGAGAACGGAAGACAATGGCAGGCAGCCAGGTCTTGGAGGACGTTCCGATTGAACAGCTCACTCTAAGAAGTTGGGCAAGGGCGTAAAGTCAGCAAGGGCTGCCTGGGATGTGCTGTGAAGCTTCAGCAGGAGGCCAGAGCCCTGGAGAAGTATTGCCAAAGTCTAGAGATGGCTGCAGCCCCTGTTCCTGATGTTTTAGCCTCAAGGAGCGCTAGTGAGCAGATCGGGGGGGCGAAGGATTCCAAAGGCAAGTGTAAAGGCTTGTCCACTGTGCGTGCTGGAGTGGAATGTCAACAAAGCAGGTTCCCAGAAAGCCGCAGTGGGAGCCAGGCCAGAGGGGGCGGAGCTGGCAAGGAGTGCTTTTCCGGAAGAAGGAGAAGGAGGCCGGCTGGGAGGAGCCCCGGGCAGTGTTTTTCCACTGGAGTTCGTCGTTGCTGCCCATGGAGAGCGGAGACAGCTGGGCAGGAAGGTCCCAAGGTCAACCAGCTGAGTTCTCATGGGAACCAGTCTCGGAGAGGAGGCCAGCGTGGGAACGCAAGGGAAAGACGTGGTTCAGACACTGGGGAGGGTTGTTTTCTTATCACTGCTTCTATGGCAACTGTGAAGAACAACTCCAGCCAGGACACGGTGACACGCTGAGTGTTGAATACTACTGTTGGTCAGCACCTGCTAAGCGAGCCTGCTGGCGAAATGCGGAACTGCAGGGCTGTTTCAACAGGACACAACTGTGATGTTAGCAGACGGAATGAGAAAGTCGGTTTCTGCTGTGGCTAACATGTTTTTTTCTCCTTTACAGGAGGAGCTAGAGGTCTACGTTGGGGGGAAACAAGTGGCCAACGTGAAAAGGGGGCAGAACAATCTCTTTGTTCTGGAGTCACCTCTGGAGGGTGGTGGGAATGCTGGAAAAGCACAGGCGCAGTGTGCTAAGGTTCCCAGTCATGTGCAAAAGCTGCACAGGTGCACAAAAGGGTACAAACTCCGGAAATGTGGGAGGTCCCTAGGGTGCAGGGCATGCAAGGGTGCACAGGTACATGGTTTTCCCGGGTTTGGGAGGGTAGCCAAAGAGCCCTTTGAGCTCTTTGAGGCAGGTGGTCCAAAGGTTCAGGAAATGATCTTCTGTGGATATGATCCTGCAACCAATGGGTGGATGTTTGCATACCCAGAGGGTGATCAAACCAAGCTGCTGGTCAGTAAGCAGGCTGAGTTCTGTGAACAGGATGAGTGTTCAAGACTCAGGGATAGTCCTGTTTTTCTCTCAGAATGTCTGTCTGATTCTGAGGAGGAAAGGGAGCCAGAGGCTGATCCCGGTGATGGGGACCAGGTCCAAGATCAGGGTTCAGAACCCGGTGATGGGGACCAGGTCCAAGATCAGGGTTCAGGGCAGGTCTGGGCATCTCCAAAGGTTGTGAAAGGAGTGTCCAGGTGTGAGGCTTCATCTCCGGTTAGCGTAATGGAGAAAGCTCACAAACAGGGTGTCAAGTCAGAGGGGGAAGGATCTGACGGAGAAGACACAACTGCTGGCCCAAATGGGTCAGTAGGGTTTCAGGTCACAAGTGCGTGGAAAAGTGTCGCACAGTGTGATTCTGGGAGTGTTGAAGGGGTTCAACAGGTGCCTGGGAAAGATGCCGGGAAGGGGCACAAGGCAAAGGGAAAGGTGTTGAACTCAAAAAGGTCTTGTCAGAATGGTTCGGCAAGAGGGGGTGTTGGGTTTGGAACTTAACAGGTTAAGAAGTTCCCATGATGCCTCAGCATTCTGACGTCAGCTTTCGAAGCTGGGAGGAGTTTCGTTTTCTCTGTTCCTCTCTGGTTCTCTGAGGGAAGAGGTGGCAGTTTGTCATGGCTGCTGTGAGCCCAGGAGATTTCCTGGGGAATGTCGGAATAAAGATACTGTAAATAGACAAACCTGGTCTCTGTGTGTTTGTCGGAAGCTAAGTGGAAGCTACGTGACAGTTTCACCGCTGTGTTTAACTCTGCTGAGGCGTGACTGGAGAGCTACTGGAGACGGAGCTGAGTGGCGCAGCTCGGAGGAAGCGCGCCGGGCAAAAAGAGCTAATTGTGGATCGTAAATCAATTAGCAGGGGTCACGCCAAACCAATAAATCAATTCAACAGGAATCAACTTCAGCCTTCATGGCATTAAGCCAAGGCTCAGCATCTTTAGAGGTTAACTCCTGAACCTCTTTGAAGCTTGAAGGTTCCCACACCTTCTCTGAGCTACTAAGAACAGCAGTTGCTGTCTTAGCAAACTCATCAGCAAATCTCTTTGGAGGTCTGCCTTTGGTCGCTCTTTCAGACCTGCGTACTAGACGCAAGTTTTCTGGACTCAGCTCCTCCTTCTTAGGAGAAAAGTGACCAATGGTGAACAGTGGTTCTTCCAGTTCACTGTCAGACGCATCAGATGGTCTGACTGAGGCCTTTGCGCTCTTGTAGTCTGCTGTGTCATCACTGTCGCTGACATCAGCAGCAGCGCTGCCCACTGAGCTGGAATCTGAACTCTGATCAACATCATCATCATCCCCAGCTTCCTCTTCTACCTCAACATTATCTGCTTTTTTCACATCACCTTCATCTTCCTCTGGGTAACTCTGGAAAATTCCCACATTTCCCCCCCACTTAGGATTGTACTCAACACTCTTTGTGAACTTAATGGACTTAGAATCAGCATGAGACACAACAGCACCATTGTCATCATAAGTTATACAGAACAATCCATCTATAAACTTTGCATGCAAAATGTCCTCTTTGCCTTTCCTGATGACACAGACGCTCCTCTTGAAGGAAATCTCAAAACCACGCCCAGTCAGCTGTGGGACACTGAGCAAATTGTCTGCAGCACCTGGAACATAAAGTACATCTTTGATGGTTGTGTGCAGACTTGCCAGTCTCACAGTCCCTTCTCCTGCGATTTGCAACGTCTTTCCATCTGCCTGGTGGATCTCTCCGTCTTGAGGCGTGAAGGAGATAAACAGATGCTTATCTTTTGCCAGATGGCGGGTGCACCCAGAATCTACAATAAACCTGGCCTTGGCCTTTGGAGCAGCTTTTCTGGCAAGCAAAACCTTGTCTTCCACCGGCGTGGGCTTTTGCTGCTTGCCCCCCTGCTCCTGGCCATCAAACTTGCCTTTAGCCTTTGGAGAAGCAGTGCCAGCAAATAAAGCCTTGTTTTTCCTTGGCGTGGGCTTTTCACCCCCCCTTCTGCTTCGGGCCATCTGCAGGCATCTGTCTCTGTTTACCTCTGGCCTTCCGGTATCTGTGAGGATGACCTTGGCTCCCATGAGAAACAGAGCTCTCAGCTGCCGACTCCTTGGCTCCCCCTGGAGGCTGGAATGCTGCCTGGGATGACATCACAGCCAGCTCCCCCTGCAGCTTGCAACCGGTGCCCTCGGCATCCCTGCATTCACTCGCATTCTGGGAAACAGCCAGGACCTCCGACGCAGTCAAACTCTGGGCTGGGATGACTGGCAGATGGGCTATCTTCAAAGCATTCCACATCTGACGTGCAGTCGTGTTGCCAGCTAGCGTGGCAATTTCCTCCAGAAAGACGGATAAGACAATTACGTCTATGGCCCTTGAATCTTGCGCCCTCCATCTATCTGTCAGAGGAACTGGAGGGGCTTCACACACAGTATGCCACACTCCAAACTGTCATAGTAGACTTTCACACCATTTTGCCCAGGTCTCATAATTGTGCCGATTTAACTTTGGGCATTTAGCAGCTTCAGAAGCTTGTAAAAACTCCATTCCAGCTCTTCACTTGAGCCGTGAGCCTTATTCACTTCAGAGACTCCTTATCTTGGCTACTCATAAATCTTGAGGCCTGCTTGGCTCGACTTCCAGACCAATTAGCCGGCCAGAGTTCAAAGAGACTTTGCCGCGACAACGAAAAGCCTTCACTTTTCCACACATACCTCAGCAACCTGTCGCAATCTTACTCTCCTGTAAGTGCCGTGAATCTGGGCCCGAAACCTGTTGTTGGGATACTGCCAGGGAGACAAAGTCCATCATGACTCCACGTCGCCTCCGGACGTCCATCTATCTCCCGTAGATACAGTATCAGCAATTAGCGACACGAGCTCCAGAACTAGCTTGCCACATTCCAGAGCTGATGCACGCTCTATCAGCAGAATTCACACAGCGAAAGATGCACGCAGGAGAGCATTATTTACAAGTTTATTCAGCGTTGGTCAGAACAAAGAAAACATGACTGCCTGCGTCGGTGTCTCAGGCACAGAGAGAGAAACGAAAGCATAGACACAACAGAAACATCCTGTGAACAGGAAATACGCAGGCTGTGACACAAACATCCTGCTCCCTTTTAAGGTGGAACGGAAATATCCTAACACTGTTCACAAATTAACCCCCTTGTGTCTGGAGGCAGCCTGAGGGTGGCATCATGGTTGAAAGGAAATAAAGACAGTTTGGTCAGAAACTAAGAAAAGGGGAACTGAAAGGGTGGGGTTAGCTCGAGATGACAGTCTTCCCTGCAGTTCAACACAGCTCTTTGACTGAGTCTCCTGCTGCTGCCATTCCTTTCACCAGCCGTTCAAAGATTTTAAAACCATCCACCTATGTGCTGGCTATTCCAGAGTCCCGAGGCGTCTCAAGGAACCTGCTGCTTTTGAGAGGAGCCCATTGCAGCACCATATGTGGAAAAGCAAGGACAAGAGTCAACCAGTGAGTCTTTAATCCTTTGCGCTAGCCCAGAATCAACAGTGCTTTTGAAAAAGAGAAAGGGAGAGAGAGAGGAGAGCAAACTAAGAAGTGGGGAGAGGAAAATGAAAGCAATGAAGGCAGGTTGATTTGTAGCCTCATTCAGGAATCAAGTGGAAATTTTCAGAGTGATCTTGGGCCTGAGAACACCAATAGCAATCAGAGCAACAGCAGCATTGATGAGTGTTGTGCAACTAAATTGTGGGCTACACAGACATTCCAGTTTTCTGTTCTCGGGTGTATTTCCCAGCCCACGCACCTCTGGCTGCTGGTATCCAAATCCTGGACACCATGTCTTCTTAATTCTGTACCTTGCAGGTATACATGTGAGTACGCAGAAATGTAGGAAGCTGCTGTTGTAAACAAAATCTGCCCTTTTCCCCTTACGGGATATCCAAGAGCTCGTATAGAGTCCTTACGTAGGTTCCCTATTGGTAAGAGAAAATAACAGAGGCCAACCAGAGAATAATGAGAAGCAAAGCAGCTAGTAAGCCTGATCTTTATTGATCTGTTGCAACAGGGTGCTCCCCTCACATGCAGGAAAGGAGGAGGAACCCCAAACAAAGGTGTGCCTGCCTTTATATAGACATTTTTAATTCCCTGCCCTGGAGCTCAAGACCACCCCTCCATACATCATACATACATCACAGAAGGGGTGTAGCCCAAGACTACCCCCCAGATACATCATACCTACATCACAGAAAAGGTGGTCTACAACAGAAATTTGAGTGTTGTTGTTTTTCCTGTCTGGCAGGTTTTCTGATAATGCCTTATCTGATTGCCTTTCCTGACAGTCTGTCACCCTTTGAAATGGTGATTACTCAATTCTTGAGACAATAGGAAGGCTCCCATACCCCTCCCTCCTTGCAGAGAAAACATTTGGCCAGTTTGGGAATCAAAAATGGTTTTCAGGTCAGTCTTCCTGTGCTGATCTACAGGTGAAACTCGGAAAATTAGAATATCGTGGAAAAGTTTATTTATTTCAGTAATTCAACTTAAAAGGTGAAATTAATATATGTTGGGAAAAAGCACCAAGGCAAAAGCCAGCTCCAGATGGCTGGAATGCAAAACAGTGCAGATGTACTGTTGGAGAAAAGGTGGAGCCTATTCTCTGTACTGAGCACCGGATGTTAGCTCAGTGTGTCATATGACCTGTGCTGGAAGTACAGGGGAGGAGTGTGAGACTCTTCTAATGGAGACTGAAGGGTGCAGTCACATTTCTATGTACTGTTGAGTGACAGGAATAAAACATGTAAATAGGACTCCTGTCTGTCTCATTTCCCCTCCCTGGGAGAATGCAGGGAGGGAGAGAAGCAGAGAGAAGCAGAGGGTGTGTTTTCCTCACATCTAATGAGGGAAATCGCCGGTTTATGACCTAGCCTGCTGGGAGAAGCAGCGGAGAGGTCATCCAGTATCTCGCTCAATTGCCTCGGGGGAGGCCAGGTACCTCTGCCTGTGAGCTGAAGATACTGACATATGGCGGCCTTCGGATGGTTGCGATTCATCGGACATCTGCATGAGAGGCTGGTGGATTGTCCTCCTCTGCTCCAAGGAGGAAGAGAAGCGTCTGAAAGAAGCCAGAGGCTCAACAGACGGCTGGTGGAAAGAAGAGGTGTTTTCCAGAGCAACAAAGTTCAAGGTATGCTGCTGCATTTCGGGCTAAAAGTGTGAACGCAGATTGATTGATTCTCTGGTTCACGGGGGAGCTGCGTCTTGGAAAAATACAGCTCCGGGAGAAGAGGCCTGCATTCCACAAATTCTTGTGGTTAAGATAAGATGTCCTATTGAAATGCATTGTTGCTAAGTAACGGCTACAAAGTTTACGTGCCCTTGGAAGGGACTTTCAATAGCAGCCTGAGTTTAGCTGCCAGGTGCAAAGAGCGTAAACAACTTGCAGTTTGCTGCGTGAGAAAGGAAAAAACAACTGTTGGATTTTACAGTTTGTTTGACAGTGTGAGCTGGAGGCTTGGCTTCAAAATGGATGCCAAGAAGGGGGAGACTTGCCTAACTCATCTCCCCTGACCAGAGACAGTTATTCATCATGGTCTGGATGAATAACTACCCCAGAAGGGGTGAGCCAAGATGATGCTGGCCAAGTTCCTAAGAGCTCATCGAAAGCTGAGGAGAGCTTTGACCCCAGAGGGGAGAGTGCAGGAACTGTGGCTGTTGGAACTGTTGGTGTTCCTGAACAAGGTGCAATGGGTGTTGCTGACAGGGGGAGGGAAGAACAGAGTTCAAATCTCCCCACTGATGATGCTACTAGGGAGCATGGTGTAGCATTGAGTGCTGTCCGATGCTACAATTGTGGACAGACTGGGCATCTACAGCGAAACTGTAAGAAGCCGCGCCAGTCAAGAGGAGCAAAGAGCAGCTCTACGAAGCCTGAGGCGTCAGGCAAAAGCCGTACCAAGTGCCAGGTGAAACCTGCAAAGGCTATGATGGTGAAAGGAACCACGCCAGATGTTGGGAACGCATTCATAATCGACACGGGCTGTACAAAACATTTGTGCCCGCACAGAGGACTATTTTCGACGTTGAGGAAGCAAAGCTTCACTGTGAAACAGCCCAACGGTCAGGAGTTGGAAGCGACCGGAATTGGGACTGTGTATCTTGAGAGTCTGAACTTGACTATAAGTGATGTTTACCTGGTTCCAGAACTGAGATTTAATCTGCTGAGTGTGTCGCAGATTGCAAAGAAAGGACTGAAACTGTCCTATGATGCTAAAAGCTGCAAGATCTACAAAGATGGAGAACTGTTTCTTACTGCCAAAGAGAAAGATGGACTGTATTTGTTGACTTTTGATCAAAGTGATTACATGAAATGTAATTCTTCTGTTTCTAACGAAATCTCTCTTGCAGGTGTGACCAGTGTGAGCACCAGGAAGCTGACCAAGAAGGTCGACAGAGCATTTCAGCGGGTGTATGCTGATGTGATTGGTCCTCTAGAACCATTTAGGGGCAATGCAAAATATTACCTTTTGTGTGTGGATTGTTTCACTAATTATTCTTGGGTTTATATGATGGAGAAACCGCAAGAAACTTTAGAAAAGTTTCAGGGGTTTTGTGACAAGGTTAAAAGTATGCATGATGCTAACATTGATTGTCTTTTCACAGATGAGAAGCAAATTTTTCTGTTGCAGAAGTTTCAGAAGTTCCTGGATGGAAAAGGGATAGACCACAAAGTTGCAGTTTCGCAAGAAGTGTGGAACAGGGGGGTCTGTGTTAGAGTGAACAAAGAATTGCAAAAGGGGATGAATGCGCAATTGCTGAGTTCACATTTGCCACATGAATATTGGGCCGAATCGCTAGCGTCCTATCTTCATGTGTGGTTGAGAAAGGTCTCAACAGAGTTGGGATGTTCTCCTTTTGAGAAGCTGTTCAATAGGAAACCTTCTGTTGCCTATTTTAAGGTTTTCGGGTCTCATGTGAGAACAGAAGCTCCAGGTGGAGTAAAGAATGCCAGAGGCATTTTTGTGGGTTATGAAAAGGGTCTCTACAGAGTAATTTTGTCTGAATCTGGTCAGGTGATTCTCACAAAGTTTCTAGAGAGTGCTCCAGAGCAAGAGCGGGTTGTAGAACACACATTTCCCACAGGAAACGATTCAGATGATGATGATGATTTTTCTGATGTCACAGATTACAGTGGTACTGACGATGACAGTGATAGCTCAGAGAGTTCAGTTGTAACAGTCATTGAGAGAAAATCTCACACAATGGATAGACCTTCACAGATGAAGGAAGAACCACTGATTGCTACTGGTTCTCAACAGAGTCCAAAGGTTGAACCAGTGAGCACAGAGGATCAGCACCTCATACGCAGGTCTGAGAGAGTTACAAAGGGTGTACCACCAAAGAGGTACTCAAAGGAGTTTGCTAACTTAGCTGTTGCATGTGTTGCTATTGTTAACAACTCAAAGCAGGTTAAAGCAGTGTCTAAGTCAGAGACAAAGACACAACAGAGAGTAGCTAGCCAAGGTAATGCAGAAGCACTCATTCCTTGGAAGCCAGACAACCAGAGAGGTACACTGGTGAAACCAGTGGTGGGGAGTTCCAAGGGTGGAACTGAAACAACAGGGGACTGTTATATGTATAACAACTGTTTGTTCTCTTCTCTGGATCATGTTTTGCCAATTGATGCTTTTGGGGGAGGATGTTGGGAAAAAGCACCAAGGCAAAAGCCAGCTCCAGATGGCTGGAATGCAAAACAGTGCAGATGTACTGTTGGAGAAAAGGTGGAGCCTATTCTCTGTACTGAGCACCGGATGTTAGCTCAGTGTGTCATATGACCTGTGCTGGAAGTACAGGGGAGGAGTGTGAGACTCTTCTAATGGAGACTGAAGGGTGCAGTCACATTTCTATGTACTGTTGAGTGACAGGAATAAAACATGTAAATAGGACTCCTGTCTGTCTCATTTCCCCTCCCTGGGAGAATGCAGGGAGGGAGAGAAGCAGAGAGAAGCAGAGGGTGTGTTTTCCTCACATCTAATGAGGGAAATCGCCGGTTTATGACCTAGCCTGCTGGGAGAAGCAGCGGAGAGGTCATCCAGTATCTCGCTCAATTGCCTCGGGGGAGGCCAGGTACCTCTGCCTGTGAGCTGAAGATACTGACAGAGATAGACTCATGACTCAGGTCGGCCTTCCTGTGCTGATCTATGTACGTGCTTGGTTGGTACATTTATGAACATTTATTATATATCTAAGACCTTAAAATTCTTATCACACTGCCTTACACCGTCAGACTAATGGTCCATTAAACTCAGTATTATCCACACTGAGGTGCCAGAGATCAAATCTAGGACCTTCTTCATGCGAAGCATGTGCACCACTGCTGAAGTGCAGCTCCTGATTGCACTGCATTTGTACTCTTCCAAGGAACATGGCATTAGTGGCCATCACAAGCCATTTGTGCGCAAAGACCAGACAATGATGTACCTACTTTCTGAAGCCATTCACATAGGGATTAAAAAAATATTGCAATGGCTTCTTTTCTTACATGCAATGTTTTCTCTTACTTTTTGTATAAAGGAAGAGTAAGTAAATAAATATGGAACATTTGTGATTATGGACAAGATTAGAGCCATGGTAGATAGCAGACCCAGGAATTTATAGACAATTAATAAATTAATTGGCAACTGGTCCCCCCCCCTTCTGTATTGGAACTGTTTGTTTGTTTGTTTGTTTGTTTGTTTGCTTGTTTGTTTGTTAGGCTTATATATCACCCTTCATCATAAGATCTCAGGGTGGTTCACAAGATAAAAATACAAGGTTAAAACACAAATAAATAGTTAAAACAAAAGCAGCAAAACTATAACCCCCCCTACAAATATATCAAACATTATAATACTTAGCATTCAACCAGTGCTTTCCAGTGTTCAAAATAGTACAGATGCATTATCTAATTGTAATCCCATATGGATTGCAATTGCAGATGAGAGTGGCAGGCGGTGTAGCTCAAAAATCTGTGTTAGCTTTTTTGAACATTGCTTGGCTCTAATTAATGCCTTCTTTTTCTGACACTGTGGAAGTTGTGCTACGGAGCAACCTACTTCTAATACAAAATGCAAAGGTTGGCCCAGAAGAGAAATTCCAAAAAGTAATACTTGTATTAGGTCGAACAAAATGCTACAAAATAGTGTGCAAGTTTTCGAGTCCTCCATAACTCATCATCAGGCTTGGTGGTAAACAAAACAAGATTGGGGGAAGAGGAAGGGGGGGGGGGAATTGGCTGATGTTGGATGAAATCTGAATTTAGTCACAGTCTTAATGTGGAAGGAGAAGGTACCACACATTCCAATGAGGACCTATTTCAAATGTGGAAAACCTTTGGCCCTTCCAATGTTAATGAACTACAACTCCCATCAACCTCAGCAAGCATGGCTAATGACCAAGCATGATGGGATTTATTGTTTAGCAACATCCAGAGCTCCAAATTTTCCCTACACTTGGTATATTTTGCTATTTTGTAGGTTTCAGTGGGACTGTTTCGCAGGACAGACATACAATGGTTCATCATCCTCGCAAAAATATAAAATCAAGCTGTTACACCCAGATCTCCATCCTGAGGTGAAACACAAAGGTTCCTTCAATGGGGAAAACAAACAGGAATACAGAGCAGCTATACTGTTTTTAGATTAGCAAAGTTGGGAAGCTGAAACATATTTTAACCGTGCAGTTCCTTTTTCTGATGGGGCCTCATCTTATCTGAAAGCCCCACAATCTGTGCAGATGAGAAGCCTTATCAAGAAGTTAGACGCATAAGATAGATACTGCTTCTACTTCCAAGCAGCTGATGTCCTCTGTTGCATGGAATTGGATCCATCTCCAACTGCACATGGGAGTAACTCCAATGGCAACTTTGGCCAGGCATGTTTTTAGGAGCACCAGACATGACAGAACTTTTCATAATCTTACAGAGAATGTCAGAACCCAAAGTCAGCCCTCAGCATCAACTGCACACATGGCAAAAGAGATCATGGAAGTCATTAACACCTATTATTTTGAAAATCAAAATTCTGCATTGAAATATACTCACAGTCAAGAGTGGATCTCTTGCTCTTTATTCAGCTCATAGTGGTGAAGAGGAATGAATGTTCCCCCAAAATATCTGCTTTATATACATTATTTACACAATGGGCCGCACGTGATTGGCTAATTCTGGGATTCTCCTGTAGGCCAATCAGGTTGTGGATTCACTTCTATCTGGAGCTGGATTGGGTGGCTCCTGCCGACCAATCATACTGCTGCATTGTTCTAGGACCAATCAGACTGCTGCATTCTGAATCCTATTGTTCTAGGACCAATCAGACTGCTGCATTTTGGATCCTATTCAACTCAGTACATAACACCCCTCCCCTCTAAGTTCCAGTCCTGCCTGGGAGGTCACATTCATAGTCCTCAAGGTACGCTGGCCGCCTACATGTGCGTTGCGGCCTGGGGTGTTCCCTGGTCAGGAGTTTTGGTTCTGGCTCGTGTTCCGAGGATGCTGGCTGTGATGGGGCCCTTTGGTCTTGCGCAACCGGCTCGCTCAGTCGTGGCTCTGGTTCCAGTGTCCTTTTGGCCTTGCAGGTCTTCTCTGTATTTACTGATTCTGCCTCCCCTGCAGACCCCTCCTGCTCTATGGGCCTCACTGCCCCACTGTTCCCTTGGGACTCCTCTGACCTGTCCTCCTCCTGGTTTTCTCCTGGGAATCGTCGCCGTAGCTGGTCGCAGTGGCGGTGCCAGCATTAGCTCCCCTCCGTTAGCACCTCGTACGACACGGGGCCAGTGACCCTGGGACTGTGGCGGGTACCCACAGTCTGCCCCAATTTGGGCCTGCCCCAAAATTCTTTGCGTACACTGGGTCCTGGGCCATGAAGGTCTGGGGTTTCCTGCCTTCCCCCACCACTACCTCATCCTGAGCTATGTCGGGGTGAAGGCGGTCTAGTCTGATTGCGAGACGCCGGCCCATTAGTAGTTCAGTGGGGCTCCGGCCTGTCGTTGAGCTGGGGGCGCTGTGCTGTGCTAGAAGGAATGCGGCAAGGCGGTACTCCCAATCCCCTTGCGTCATGCGGTGGAGGGTGTCCTTGGTGGTCCGCACCATGCGCTCTGCTTGGCCATTGGTGGCAGGGTGGAATGGCGCCGAGCGGATGTGGCGGATGGCGTTCTGCACTGTGAAGGTCTGGAATTCTCCTGACGTAAATGCGGTTCCGTTGTCTGAGACAAGAGTGTCAGGGAGCCCGTGGGTTGCAAACAGCCTGCGTAGTACCCGGATGGCTGCGAACGTGGAAGTGGATGGTACCAGTGCGACTTCCAGCTATTTGGTGTAGGAGTCCACCACTATGAAGAATGTTTTCCCCTGAAATGGGCCAGCGAAGTCCACGTGCAGGCTTGACCATGCTGCTCGGGCAGACTTCCAGGACTGGACTGGGGCCCTTGGGGGATCTGGGCAGGATTCTTGGCAGGCCTGGCAGTGTTTGACCCAGGCCTCTATCTCTCCGTCAATCCCCGGCCACCACACATAACTTGTGCTGGTCCCGGGGGTAAGGTACCGTGAGTGTAGCAGAGTCCACACGAAGAGGGGTGAGGTCCGATGCAGAGAGCCGGGCGGGGAACAGGAACGCTGGAACAGAAGGCCGAGCAGGGAACAGGAGTACCGGATAGTCAGGAACAGGAAGCCGAGCAGGGATCAGGAACACAGGAAGGTCCGAAGCCAACAACGACGTTGCTCCCGCAACCTGGGGCCGGGCTGACTGGGCTTTTATCCTCTTCTAAGGCCAGGGGCGGTCCCGGTCCCCAGGAGCCCCGCCTCCTCTGGCCTTAAGGCGAGCACTCCTCCTGGGGGCAACCAGTTCCCTTCGCCTCTCTGCCCTAAGCCTCTGCAGATCAGGAGAGGCCGAAGGGTTACTGGGCCCTGGAGGAGGCTCACCTGTGGCCACTGAGTCATCAAGCCCCTCTGGGGCCAGAAGGGCTTCACCTGGGGCCAGCTCCTGATGCACTGCCACAGGTGCAGGCTCTTCAGCATCTAGGCCTTGCCCCAGTTCAGCCGGCCCTGGAGGCGGGGACTCCTGTGCAGGCTGGGATTCCTCTGTTTCATCCTCCGAATCGGAATCCCAGGCCATCACACCATCCCCCCTCCCAGGCCCCCCCCCTCAACCGAGGGTCCGGACCCGGCTTGCCGGGGTACGTCGCATGGAACTCTCGGAGGCAGGCAGGTGCGTGGACATTGGCCGCTGGTTCCCAGGAACGGTCCTCCGGTCCGTACCCCTTCCAGTCAATGAGATACTGCAGCTTTCCCCTGCGGTATCGGGAGTCCAGGATGCGTTCCACCTCGTACTCAGGCTCTCCCCGAACCAACACTGGCTGCGGTCGGGGACGGTTCGGGTGGAACTCGTCGGGTGGGGCCACCGGACTCAAAAGGGACCTGTGGAAGACCGGGTGAACCTTCAGGGTTGCGGGTAACCGGAGACGGAATGCCACAGGAGAGATTTGGTCTACGATAGGGAACGGGCCGGTGAAGCGGGCGTCCAACTTCCGCGAAGGTCGAGAGGGGTGGAGGTGGCGAGTGGAGAGCCAAACCAGGTCACCGACGCGAAGTTCCGGCCCCACCTGGCGGTGGCGGTCGGCCTGGGCTTTGTACGCTTCCTTGGCCTGGTGCAGTTGCTCCACCAAAAGCTGTTGCTGGGACTGGAGCTCTTGAAGCCACTCCGTCACCGCCGGGACCGCGGATGCCGGCAGCACCTCTGGAAACAGCCGTGGATGATAACCATAACTGGCCTGGAACGGGGTCTGCTGGGTGGACGCATTCACCGCGTTGTTATAGGCGAACTCCGCCAATGCCAGGTGGTCGACCCAGTCATCCTGCTGGTAGCTGCAGTAACACCGGAGGTACTGCTCCAGCACCGCGTTCGCCCGTTCCGTCTGGCCATCGGTCTGTGGGTGGTAGGCTGACGAGAGGCAGACCTCTGTCCCGAGGGTCTGGTGTAATGCTCGCCAGAACCGGGATGTGAACTGAACGCCCCGGTCGGACACCACGCGCTCAGGTAGTCCATGCAGGCGGAAGACATGCTGAAGGTACAGCTGAGCAGTTTCCTTGGCTGTGGGTACAGATGGACAGGGAGCGCAGTGCACCATCTTGGTGAAATGGTCGGAGAAAACCAGAAGGCAGGTACAGCCACGAGACGAGGGTAAGTCCACTACAAAGTCCAACGAAACTGTGTGCCAAGGGTGCGGTGGAACTGGCAATGGCTGAAGTAGGCCGGGGGGTCGCCCGGTAGGTCCCTTGGCGCGCCGGCAGACATCACAACCAGCAACGTAGCGAGCCACGTCAGCCTTCAGGCGGGGCCACCAAAACTCACGACTGACCAGATGGGTGGTCCGATACCGTCCAAAGTGCCCCGCTGCTGGGGCATCATGGGCCATCCGGAGAACCTCCAGCCGCAGTGGCCCTGGCGGGATGTACAGACGACCGTGGTGCAGCAGGAGGCCCTGATGCAGGACCAGCCCCGGATACTGTGGGCTGGACCCTTCAGCCAGCTCCCGGAGTCGTTCCTGGGCCCAAGCGTCGACCCGCTGCTGTTCCCGCACCCGAACCTGCAGTGGCTGCGCCTCCTGGGTGGCCAGGAATGCGGCCGGAGGTAGGATCGTGGTGGGTTCTGCTTGCTGTACCGTGTCTGCGTTGTCTTCAGGTTTCCGGGACAGGGCATCCGCCTTCAGATTCTGAGAGCTAGGGATGTAGCGGATCCGAAACTGGAACCGGGAAAAGAACAACGCCCACCGGATCTGTCTTTGGTTCAGCTTGCGGGTGGTCTGGAGGTACTCCAGGTTCCGGTGGTCGGTTCTCACCTCCACCGGATGTCGTGCCCCCTCAAGATGGTGGCGCCAGACCTCAAAGGCTACCTTGATGGCCAGTAGTTCCCGCTCCCACACAGTATAGTTACGCTCCGCTGGTAGGAGCTGGCGGGAATAGAAGGCACAGGGTAAGAGTGGCGCTTCAGGACCAATCTGTTGAGACAAGACGGCACCGAGAGCCGTACTGGAGGCGTCGGTCTCCACCACAAAGGGTCGAGAGGGGTCAGGATGTTGTAAGATTGGTGCCCTCTGGAAACAGGCCTTCAACCCCTGAAACGCCTCCTCTGCCTCCTTGTCCCAGGAAAACGGCGTCTTTGGGCGCAGTAGCCGGGTCAACGGGGTGGTGCGATGAGCATAATCAGCGATGAAGGTCCGGTAGTAATTGGCGAACCCCAGGAAACGTTGTAGGTCCTTGCGGTTCCGGGGTGCCGCCCATTCTTGAACCGCTGTCACCTTCCCCGGGTCCATTTGCACCCCATCCGGAGAGAGCCGGTGACCAAGGAAGTCCACAGTCCGCTGATGGAACTCGCACTTGCTGAGCTTTGCGTACAAACGGTGCTCACGCAAGCGCTGCAGCACGGTCCGGACATGTCCCTCATGGCGAGCCGGGTCACGGGAGTAAATCAGTATGTCATCCAAATACACCACCACGTACTTGTCTAACAAGTCCTGAAACACGTGGTTGATGTAGCGTTGGAACACAGCAGGCGCGTTGCACAACCCGAAAGGCATAACCAAATATTCGAACTGCCCGTACCGGGTCCCAAACGCTGTCTTCCACTCATCCCCGGCTCGGATCCGAATCAAGTTGTAGGCCCCCCGGAGGTCCAGCTTGGTGAACACCTGTGCCCCTTGCACCCGCTCCAGCAGCTCCGAGATAAGGGGCAAGGGGTATCGGTCTGGGACGGTAATTTTGTTCAGGGCTCGGTAATCATGGCAAGGGCGGAGTTCCCCACATTTCTTCTTAACGAAAAGCACTGGTGCCGCGGTAGGCGAGGTGGAAGGCCTAATGAACCCACGCTCCAGGTTCTTGCGCAAGAAGTCCTGCAAAGCCTCGCGCTCTGGCTCTGTTAGAGAATATAAGCGACTCACTGGTAAAGGCGCTCCGGGTTGGAGGTCTATGCCGCAGTCAAAAGGCCGATGCGGCGGCAGCTGGTCTGCCCCCCGTTCCTCGAACACGTCCTGGTAGTCCTGATACACGGCTGGGAGCGTGGGTGCTGCCTCCTCTGAGGGCGCGGCCGCCAGCGTCCCGGATTGAGCATGGGAACATGGGTCTGGGAAGTGCACGGTCCGTTTGACCCAGTGAATCTGAACGTTGTGGGCTTCCAGCCAGTCCATCCCGAGCACCAGGGGGAAGCGGGGCATAGAGGCAATGTCCAAAGTTCGCAACTCCCGGTGCTGCTGGAAACACAGGACCAGGGGCTGGGTCTCCTGAGTAACGGCACCTGAACACAGAAGTCGTCCGTCAATCGCTTCCACCTGGACCGGTACTGGCTTGTTCCGAAGTGGCACCTGATGATGGGCGGCAAAAGCAGCGTCCATATAAGAGCGGGTTGCCCCTGAATCTACCAAAGCATGGGTGAGGATCCAGGGCCCACCTGGAGGGTATAAACGTACCGAAACCATAAGATGTTGCAAGTCCATTGATGCAGGCCCATTCTGCGCGGTTTGGGACCCCCGGTAGCTAGGGCCATCAGCTACTGGGGTTGGCGGTTTCCCTGCGGCTGGCGTTTCTCAGGGCAAGACCGAGCGAAGTGTCCACTTCCGCCACAGTAAAGACAGAGATTTCCCTCCCGACGCCGCGCCTTCTCTGCGGGGGAAAGGCGTGGCCGCACTGCCCCGAGCTGCATAGGCTCCTCCGTTAAATCAGTTGTGACCGTGGGGCTGCCGGAAAAAGCTGGTGCCGTGAACTGGAAGTGTCGGCGACCCCGGGCCTGACGACGATCCTCCAACCGGTCGTCTATTTGTAGACTCCGTTGAATGAGAGTGTCTAGCGTGGTGGGGCGTTCCATTGTGGCCAACTGGTCCAGTACCTCGTCCGAAAGCCCTTCGAGATACTGGTCCCGCAGTGCCGAATCATTCCAGGTCAAGTCCTGTGCCAACAGCCGAAACTCCGTGGTATATGCGGCCACCGTGGACTTGCCCTGTTTCAAACGCCGAATCGCCCGGTTGGCTTGACTCCCTTTCTGGGGGTTGCCGAACGCGGCCTCCAAACGATTGCAAAACCCCGTATAGTCTGCCAGCAAGGGGGAGTCTTGCCTGAGTAGCGGCAACGCCCACTTGGCCGCCTGGTCCTTTAACAAACTAATCAAAAAGTGCACCTTGGTGCGGTCGTCAGGAAAGTTCCGGGCTCGCCCCTGAATATACAGCTTGGCCTGGGCCAGGAACATGGGAAAGCTGGCCGGGGCTCCATCAAATTTCTCAGGCAAAGCCACTGGGTACTTGCCAGGAGCCGGGGCGTCGGCCCCAGGAGCCGGTAGGGCTTCCAAGCGTTGCTGAAGTGCCACAACCGCGTCACTGAGCTGCTGCACGGTGTGAGTCAAGGCCTGGTTCTCCTGGGCCAAAGCCACCAGTGTAGCCGCCTGGTCAGCCATGGCCTCTGGCTCTTCCCGAACGCACCCCTACGAAGGGGGAGTGCGGGTGTGGCGGGAGCAAACTGTGCTGGTCCCGGGGGTAAGGTACCGTGAGTGTAGCAGAGTCCACACGAAGAGGGGTGAGGTCCGATGCAGAGAGCCGGGCGGGGAACAGGAACGCTGGAACAGAAGGCCGAGCAGGGAACAGGAGTACCGGATAGTCAGGAACAGGAAGCCGAGCAGGGATCAGGAACACAGGAAGGTCCGAAGCCAACAACGACGTTGCTCCCGCAACCTGGGGCCGGGCTTACTGGGCTTTTATCCTCTTCTAAGGCCAGGGGCGGTCCCGGTCCCCAGGAGCCCCGCCTCCTCTGGCCTTAAGGCGAGCACTCCTCCTGGGGGCAACCAGTTCCCTTCGCCTCTCTGCCCTAAGCCTCTGCAGATCAGGAGAGGCCGAAGGGTTACTGGGCCCTGGAGGAGGCTCACCTGTGGCCACTGAGTCATCAAGCCCCTCTGGGGCCAGAAGGGCTTCACCTGGGGCCAGCTCCTGATGCACTGCCACAGGTGCAGGCTCTTCAGCATCTAGGCCTTGCCCCAGTTCAGCCGGCCCTGGAGGCGGGGACTCCTGTGCAGGCTGGGATTCCTCTGTTTCATCCTCCGAATCGGAATCCCAGGCCATCACATAACTCCTGGCAAGGGCCTTCATTCTCACTACCCCTGGGTGTGTCTCGTGTAGGGTTGTGAGGGGCTGGGGAACGACAACCCTGCTTCCCCATAACAGGCACCGCTTGTTGGCCGACAGTTCATGTTTGCGGGTTGTGTAGCCGGCGAATTCTGGCCCGGGGCTGCTGCTGGGCCATCCCCTCCACACCCAGTCCAGGACCATTTCTTGGAACGGTGTGCAACTTCTTGTGCCTGAATGGGGCGGTCGGGAAGCAGCTCCAGGCTCATAACCTCTTGTGCAGGTGCTGGATCGGGGCCTGTTTCCGGTAGTGGTAGCCTGCTGAGGGCGTCTGCGTGGCCCATCGCCTTTCCAGGGCAGTGAATCAGTGCATACTGGTAGCTGGCAAGGAAAATTGACCACCTGAGGATGCGAGGAGACAGCACTTGGGGAGTCTGCTTTTCGGGGGCAAACAAGCCAAGCAACGGCTTATGGTCAGTCTCCACGGTAAAGGGCCGTACAAGAAATCATGGAATTTTTTTACTCCCTTCACGATTGCCAGACCCTCCTTGTTGGTTTGCGAGTAGTTCCACTCGGTTGCGTCGAGTGTCTGGGAAAAGTATGCCACCGGCACCTCTCTTCCATCCGGGAGTTGGTGTCCCAGGACAGCGCCGATGCCGTAGGGCGAGGCGTCGCATGCTAGCACCACCGGCAGCCTCTCGTCTGTGCTGGTCCCGGGGGGGGGGGGGTTACCATGCGGCGTGGTCTGACTCCGGTCCTCGGTCGAGGGTCTGGAGGCTGTCTGTCAAGGGCGAAGCGGGGTCCAAGGCAAGGAGCCGGGCGTGGTCAGGAACTCCGGAAGAGCAGGTCAGGGTGGTGGCAGGAACAGGTTTCCAGCGATGTTGCTCCCGCAACCTGGGACTGGGCTGACTGGCCTTTATCTCCTCTGGGGCCTAGGGCGGTCCCAGCCCACAGGTGACCCGCCTCTCCTGGCCTTAAGGCGAGCACTCCTCCTGAGAGAACCCAGTTCCCTCCGCCTCTCTGCCCTGAGCCTCTGCAGCTCAGGAGAGGCTGGAGGGTTGCTGGACCCAGAGGCAACCACACCTTCCCCTGACAGGGCTGGGAGAGGAGCACCTGCAGGCAACGGGTCCTCAATCACCCCCGGAGCCAGAGTGGATTCATCTGGTGTCTGCTCCTGAGGATCCGGCATAGGTGAGGGCCCTTCAGATTCAAGCCCCTGCCCTGGCTCAGCCGGCCCTGGAGACGGGGACTCCTGTGCAGGCTGGGATTCTTCAGGTCCAGCCTCTGAATCAGATTCCCAGGCCATCACATCGTCCAAGTGTGCCAAGACCGAGTTTGAGACAAGCAAGTGCTTGACTACCTGGAATGCGGCCTCCTGGCACTGGCCCCACACCCAAGGGGCCCACTTGTCCAGGAGTCTGTGTAGGGGCTCCGCTACCGCCGCCTTATGGGGAAGGAAGGCATGGTAAAAGTTCAACAGTCCCAAGAAGGCCTGAAGTTCAGTCTTGCCCTTGGGCACTGGGGCATCACAAATGGCCCTTACCTTGTCCCCAGTCGGGTGGACCCCTTCTGCGTCCACCATAAATCCCAGAAGGTCCACCTGAGGCACTCCTAGTAGACACTTTTCCTGTTTCACCTTGAGACCCGCCGTCTGGAAACAGTGCAGAATGGTGCGGAGGCGGTCCTCAAACTCCTCTGGCATGGGCCTGGCAATCAACACATCATCAAAGAAGGGGGTGACTCCAGGAATCCCTTTAAGGAGAGAGTCCATTAGATTCTGTAATATGCCTGGTGCCACACTGACACCGAATTGCAGCCGCTTTACCTTGAACGCTCCTCTGTGTGTCACAATCGTCTGTGCCTCTGCTGTGGCCTTATCCACTGGCAGCTGTTGACAGGTTTGGGCCAAGTCCAGCTTGCCAAAAAATTTTGACCCAGCCAGGGTGGCAAGGACATGGCTGACCACTGGCACTGGGTATGTGTGGGCCGTGAGGGCCTTGTTTATGGTACATTTGTAGTCTGCGCAGATGCGGACCGAACCATTAGGCTTGACGGGTGTGACGATCGGGGTTTCCCAGGGGGCATTAGGCACAGGCTCCAGCACTCCTTGTTCCACGAGCCGGTCCAATTCCTCGTCTATACGGGGTTTCAGGGCGAACGGGACCCAGCGGGCCCTAAGCCTGACCGGTCGTACTGCGGGGTCAAGCTTTAGGGTAATGGGGGGGGGGCATATACTGTCCCAATTTCCCATCGAAAACCTCCAGAAATTCCTTGCATATGGCGTCCATGTCAACTTGTAAGCTAGTGCGGTTCACCCCAGTGACGGCTAGCCCCAGTGGTCCAAACCATGCCAAACCCAGTAAGCTAACGTAGGGGCCCTTGACCACAAGCAAGTCCATTTGCCATGTCCACCCTCGATATTGCACCCTGCAGGTCCCCACCCCCATTGTGGGGACCTTACATTTCTGGAAGTCCCGGAGGGTGAATGGGGTCGGCCTGAGTTTGGGACCCTCACTAGGGCACAGTTTCCTTAAGGTCCTTGCTGAGATTATGGATAGATTTGAACCCGTGTCAAGCTCCATGCGGCACGGGGCCCCCTCTATCTGTACCTCTACATTAATTTTCTCTATGTTGGGGTGGGGCAATTGGTATACCTGGCAGTCCGTGATCTCCATCGAGTTGCCTTGGTGCGTTGGGCCCCAGGACCTGGAGCTCTTGGATCGGTCATCTGATGCCTGGCGTCGGTCATCTGATGCCTGGCCAATCAGGTTGCAGATTCACTTCCACCTGGAGCTGGATTGGGTGGCTCCTGCGGACCAATCACACTGCTGCATTGTTCTAGGACCAATCAGACTGCTGCATTCTGAATCCTATTGTTCTAGGACCAATCAGACTGCTGCATTTTGGATCCTATTCACTCAGTACATAACAAGAAGCAAGCCACTCCTAAATACAAGGGGACTGTAGGAAAATAGGTCATTTCTGAATCTCAAGTTTCAGTGTAATGGGAAAAATTAATAACAGTTATATCCAAAACTTAATTGAAATTACCTCAAACTGGAAATAAGCTCTGTTCTTTATGCAGATTGCCACCACTGTTGATAGGTAAGCACTTTGTTACTGGTGAATATTAAAGATCAAAATTAGCTTATCTTGGCCAAAAGTATGAAGGCTGGTGTGCTGACTCCATTCTTTCCCCCTTTTTGCAGCTGCTTATACTTCCAAAGCATGCTGCAGTGTTTTTAGATTTTATAGGTCAAGGTGTCTCCCTGCTACATGAACATTTTGGAAGACAAAGTTGACTTAGCTATTAGCCTTTACAATAGTCATCTTCATCATACAGTGGCAGAAGTCAGTAAAGCAGGTCATTAGTAGCAGTAGCAGGTTCAGATAGAAGCAGTAGTATAATACGTTTATTTAGACCACTTGAAAGTCACAGAAAGTGAGCTGTCCGTCAGGTTTCACAGCTCTTCATCAGGCAAGATGTGTATTTATTTTTTTAAAAAAAAGAAAAATGTTGCTGATAGAAGGCATGATGAGAGCCAAATTATACATGGCTGTAATTGCAATTTGCCGTTGAGTGCAGGTCCACCCCACCACCCACATAAAGTGAAGTTGCAGACCCCTCCCACACACCTCCAATTCAGATCTGAATTGCAATGGGGGACTTGGGTTAAAACCTACAACTATACTAGGCTTAAATGCTACATTACACTAGAATTCCAACGTTGGTGTTCACAGTTGGGGGGGTTTGCTTCCCATTGAAAATGTTAAATAACAACAGATATTTGAAACTGATTCTATTGCTGATCAGGGCACCTTTGTATTCTTTGAGGAATACCAAATTTATTGTCAAGCAATTATAGAAAAGGAGGAAGTCTACCTTTTACCACCTAATGCTGTCACTTTTTCTATGTGTGAAACAAAATGTCTCAAATAGAAGCCAGAGTGGAAAGTAATACAGTGTGGTTGTACATATTGCTTTCCACTTTGGTCTCTATTGACTTTGCTTTTAGTAGATGCACAAGTTATAATCTCCAGTTTCATTAATCTCCCTCCCCCTTTTTTATTTTACACCCTGCTTGATGGAGAATTCCATGAAACTCACAAGGTATCTATTTATTTTTCCTTTCACCTGGTCCTAAAAAGATCATATGCTGCTGTTTTGATTAATTTCTAAATCAAATGTGGCCAACAGCATTTTTGGGGTCTGTTTTAGCTTCCCCAAACAGGTTATCTATAACTAGGTAAATATGGAATAATGTTTTAAAATGTTTTTAGGCAATGTATGTGTTTTGTTTCCTTCGGGGGTTTTTTCTCCATATTTTTCCTTTGAAATATGTCGGACTACTGATGGCACAGTGTGTAATTGTATTGCTGTTGTAAGCCTTTAGATTTAATATTTAGATTTAGCTGAATTTGCAACTAAGAAGTTGGCAATTGTTTTTGCAGACTTTGCTTTAAAGTAGTCTGTTTCAGTTTCTATGCCAGTCCATTCTTCATAAACAGGAGAGGTGCACTTCTTGGCTCTTTAGCTTTAAAAACTGTAGCTTTTAAAACATGGGTAGGCAAACTAAGGTCTGCAGGCTGATCAGACCCATTTGCCTTCTGGATCCGGCCCGCGGATGGTCGGGGAATTGCCACGTGGATCGCCAGCGTGCACGTTCTTTCCCTCTCCTTCACACGGTGGCACCTCCTCCTCCTCCTCCCTCCCTCCCTCCTCCTGGCTTCTCCCCGCCCTGCCTAGAGGAGGAAGAGGGCTGGGTTTTGTTGGTGCCAGCAGCAGCAGCAGCGCTCAAGCAGCTGCCATTTTATGCAGCCCCTCTCCGGAGCCCTTTCGCACGCTGCTCATCATCCCACCGCCGCCAGCCCCTGCCGCTCGCAAGACACAGGTAAGCAGCTACTGGGGCTCGTGGTGCTCTTGCATCACCCCCCCCCGGCCAAAATTTCGTCCGGCCCCTCACAATGTCTGAGGGACAGTGGACCGGCCCCCTGCTGAAAAAGTTTACTGACCCCTGTTTTAAAACAATGGGAGTGAGGAAGCTAGAGTAGCAGCATAGATACTGTATTTCCTGGCCTATTCATGATGTGGGCCATATTTAGCTGTTTGGCTAGTTATTCCTTATGAATCTGAGCTGCCACCATCCTAATAGCACAATTGAAATCCTATGTCTCCTAGGCTGAGTGTGTTTGCAGTAGGTAGATCTTGGGTTCTTCCAGTGCAACCCCCTCATCTCTGGTGAGCAGTTTAGATGCAGTTTATTTTATTTTAATTTGCTTTCCAAATAACCAGTCATACTTTTTTGTCAATATATTTTAAATAAACGGTGGCTGCAAATCCTATGCATGCTTACTTGGGAGCAGATTGGAACGTCAGAGAATTTTAGTGGAAGTGGAAATTGCCACTACAGTGGTACCTCGCAAGACGAATGCCTCGCAAGATGTAAAACTCGCAAAACGAAAGGGTTTTTGGTTTTTTGAGTTGCTTCGCAAGACGATTTTCCCTATGGGCTTGCTTCGCAAGACGGAAACGTCTTGCAAGTTTGTTTCCTTTTTCTTAAAACCGTTAATACAGTTGCGACTTGACTTCGAGGAGCAACTCATAGCACGCGGTGTGGTAGCCTTTTTTGAGGTTTTTGAAGACTTTGGTGATTTTTGAAGCTTTTCCAAAACTTTTCCGACACCGTGATTCACAAGACGAAAAAAAACCGCAAGACGAAAAAACTCGCGGAACAAATTAATTTCGTCTTGCGAGGCACCACTGTATTTCTATCCAAGGTCCAGAACAGAAATCAATCCAGCAAGTACAATCTTTATTCTCCTGCAATGTTCTTGTTTCAATCAATACATAGTATCTTTTTACTTTGTTTTTACATTTCTTTTATATTGAATTGATTGGTGTGGAAATAATTTTGTCATTGATTATGTAAGTTACATGAAATGGCAGACCGTGAGTCAAATAGCGCAGTATTTTGTGGAAACTGAACTGCAGCAGAATGGAAACTGCATTGATTGTGATGAAGACAGGGTGGAATGGAAATTGTAGCCTTAACACCTAGAGGAACAAGCCCTGTTAAACTCAGTGAGATTTAATACCAAGTAAACATGCAGGGGAATAAGTGTTGCAGCCCTGTTTTGAATTGGAACTTGCAAGACTATTTTGCAGACTATGTACATCTTTATACCATAGAATTAAAGTGGTTTAATAGGCATTCAATGCAACTAAGGAACCCTGGGAGTTGTACTTCCTTAAGTGTTCGAGATCTCTAAGACAGAGTACTTAGCACCCTCATAAACTACAGTTCCAGGAATTCTTTTGAGAAAAGCCAGGACACTTGAGGTGGTATTGTGATAAGAATTTTAAAGTCTTAGATATATAATAAATGTTCATAAATGTACCAACCAAGCACGTACATAGATTAGCACAGGAAGACCAACCTGAAAACCATTTTTGATTCCCAGTGAAACTTGGAAAATTAGAATATCGTGGAAAAGTTCATTTATTTCAGTAATTCAACTTAAAAGGTGAAACTAATATATGAGATAGACATACAAAGCGAGATATGTCAAGCCTTTATTTGTTATAATTGTGATTATTATGGGGTACAGCTGATGATGATGCTGATAATAATAATAATAATAATAATAATAATAATAATAATAATAATTTATTATTTATACCCCACCCATCTGGCTGAGTTTCCCCAGCCACTCTGGGTGGCTTCCAATCGAGTGTTAAAAATACAGCATTAAATATTTAAAACTTCCCTAAACAGGGCTGCCTTCAGATGTCTTTTAAAGATAAGATAGCTGCTTATTTCCTTCACATCTGAAAGGAGGGCGTTCCACAGGGCAGGCACCACTACCGAGAAGGCCCTCTGTCTGGTTCCCTGTAACCTCACTTCTCGCAATGAGGGAACTGCCAGAAAGCCCTCAGAGCTGGACCTCAGTGTCCAGGCTGAACGATGAGGGTGGAGACGCTCCTTCAGGTATACAGGACCAATGAAAACCCCAAATTAACAATCTCAGAAAATTAGAATATTGTGAAAAGGTGCAGTAGCTATTCAGTCCATAACACCTGCAATGGGTTCCTGAGCCTTTAAATGGTCTCTCAGTCTGGTTCAGTAGGAAGCACAATCATGGGGAAGGCTACTAACCTGACAATTGTGCAGAAAGCCATCATTGAGACCCTCCATAAGGAGGGAAAGCCTCAAAAGGTAATTGCAGAAGAAGTTGGATGTTCCCAAAGTGCTGTATCAAAGCACATTAATGGAAGGGGAAAGTGTGGAAGAAAAAGGTGCACAAGCAGCAGGGATGACCACAGCCTGGACAGGATTGTCAGGAAAAGACCATTCAAATGTGTTGGGGACTTTCACAAGGAGTGGACTGAGGCTGGAGTTAGTGCATCAAGAGCCACCACACACAGAAGGATCCTGGAGCTGGGCTTCAAATGTCATATTCCTCTTGTCAAGCCGCTCCTGAACAAGAAACAACGTCAGAAGCGTCTTCCCTGGGCTAAAGAAAAAAAAAGAACTGGTCTGTTGCTCAGTGGTCCCAAGTCCTCTTTTCTGATCAGAGCAACTTTTGCATCTCATTTGGAAACCAAGGACCCAGAGTCTGGAGGAAGAATGGGGAGGCACACAACACCAGATGCTTGAAGTCTAGTGTGAAGTTTCCACAGTCTGTGTTGATTTGGGGAGCCATGCCATCAGCTGGTGTTGGTCCACTGTGCTTCATTTAAGTCCAGGGTCAATGCAGCCGTCTACCAGGAGATTTTTGTTTTTTTCCGCAGTACCCACGTCTCCAACCTCGCTCACTCTCGGGGCTCTAACAGAGCTTACCGGGAAGCGAGGGAGTCGCAATGGGTACCTGCCGGAACACCAGGTCCTCAGAACGCTCGATCTGAGGTTTTTAATGGGGTACTGCAATGCTCTTGCAGTCACCCCCAGCCTCAGTGCGCAGAGCTCTTTCAGCTGAAAGAGTTCCTGTCCACCATAAAAGGGCGACCAACCAGGAAGTCGTCTACCAGGAGATTTTGGAGCACTTCATGCTTCATTCCGCAGACGAGCTTTATGGGGATGCTGATTTCATTTTCCAGCAGGACTCTTCGGCTTCAAAGGTAGCCCCACGTAGATAAAGGTAGCCTTCAAAGGTAGCCCCACGCGCATTGCAGTTGTCCAAGCGGGAGAAAACTAGAGCATGCACCACTCTGGTGAGACAGTCTGCGGGCAGGTAGGGTCTTAGCCTGCGTACCAGGTGGAGCTGGTAGACAGCCGCCCTGGACACAGAATTAACCTGCGCCTCCATGGACAGCTGTGAGTCCAAAATGACTCCCAGGCTGCACAGCTGGTCCTTCAGGGGCATAGTTACCCCATTCAGGACCAGGGAATCCTCCACACCTGCCCGCCTCCTGTCCCCCAAAAACAGTACTTCTGTCTTGTCAGGATTCAACCTCAATCTGTTAGCCGCCATCTATCCTCCAACCGCTTCCAGGCACTCACACAGGACCTTCACTGCCTTCACTGGTTCTGATTTAAAGGAGAGGTAGAGCTGGGTGTCATCTGCATACTGATGAACACCCAGCCCAAACCCCCTGATGATCTATCCCAGCAGCTTCATATACGGTAGATATTAAAAAGCATGGGGGAGAGGATGGAACCCTGAGGCACCCCACAAGTGAGAGCCCAGGAGTCTGAACACTCATGATGAGGCCTGAATCCCATGATGAGGCCTGAATCCCGATTGGAAGGCTTCCAAATGGTCCGCATCCTCCAGGCGTGCTTGGAGTTGTTCAGCAACCACCCGCTCAATCACCTTGCCTAAGAATGGTAGATTTGAGACTGGGTGATAGCTGGCCATATTGGCCGGGTCTAAAGAGGTTTTTTAAGAAGCGATTTAATGACCGCCTCTTTCTGCGGGTCTGGGAAGGCTCCCTCACAGAGGGAAGCATTCACCACCCCGCAGAGCCCATCCCCCAGCCTCATCCTCGGAGGTAACAGATTGGAATTGATCCCATGTAACAAGACTAGACAGAACTCTAGCACTCTCCCGCCCTGGCCCTGCTCCCACGGTGGAGTCTACCTCCTGAATCTGAGCGACTTTATCGGCAAAAAACTTTGCAAAAGTATTGCAGGAGATCTTGGAGTCCCTACCAGGCCCTGGTGGTGCAGGTGGTTCCGATAGATTGCGAACCACCTGAAAAAGTCTCCTGCTGTTGTTTTCTGCAGATGCAATAGAAGTGGCAAAGAAGGTCCTCTTCGCCGTCGCCACTTGGTAGGCTCGACGTTGAGCTCTAGCCTGTGTCCGGTCTGATTCAGAATGAGTTTTCTGCCACTGACGCTCTAGCCGTCTCAGTGATTGTTTCATCGCCCTCAGCTCCAGGGAAAACCACAGGGCTGTCCGGGCTCCATGCAATCGGAGAGGGCGCTTCGGAGCCAGACAGTCAATAGCCCTGGTTAACTCCGCATTCCAGCAGGCCACCAGGGAATCAGCTAAAAGGCCATCAACTTGGGATAAAACATCTCCTACCGCTCTCTGGAAGCTAATTGGATCCATTAAGTAGCGGGGGCAGACCATCCAAATAGGTCCCACCTCCCTGCAGAGGGGAAGGGTCGTGGAGAAGTCCAGCTGCACCAGGAAGTGATCTGACCATGGCACTTCTTTTGTTTCACTTTTAGTTAATGTCAGATCACCAACATCAATAGAGGTAAACACCAAGTCTAAGGCATGTCCGCAGCTATGAGTTGGGCCAAATTTATTCAGGGACAGCCCCATGGAGGCCATGCTTTCCACAAAGTTCCGAGCGGCCCCTTGTAAGGTCGTGTCGGCATGAATGTTAAAATCCCCCAGGACACCAAACTAGGTGTCTCCAGGAGCATATCTGCCACAACCTGAAGCAGCTCGGGCAGGGAATCCTTGGTGTAGCAGGGAGGTCGGTACACCAATAGGAATCCTGTACTGCCCCTATTGCCCAACTTCCAGAACATGCACTCAGAAAACTGGGTCTTCCCAATAGGATGCCTGGTGCAGACTAATGACTTCCTAAAAATCACTGCAACCCCCCCCCTCCCTGCCCACATGACCTGGGTTGCTGTGCGTAAGAGAAACCTGGTGGGCAAGCAGCGGCAAGGAGAGGCCCATCTGCTTCATCCAACCAGGTCTCTGTCACACATGCCAGGTCAAATCCTCCATCCACAATCAGGTCGTGGATGGCAGTGGTTTTATTCATCATTGACCTGGCATTGCACAGCAACACTTTCAGGTCATGTGGGTTTCCCTTGCTGATTCCAGTATCCTTCCGGTCAGGACCAGACCTGGAGGCAGGGATAGTCCTCAAACAACGACTAAGCCTGCCTCCTTGGTAATGCCATTGTCTGGTCCTCGCATAACTCCTTCTCCTGCCCGTGATCACTGAGATTGGGTGTCCCAATACATCCCCCCCTGTGGAACCTGCCCCAGCCATTCTATTGGCTGAGGCCCACCCCCAGGCAGCCCTGACCCTTCCCCTTAAAAAGCAAAATACAAACTATATAATAACTTAACAAAATAATAAAAACAAAAACAAAGCAAGTAACTAAATACTTATTGAGGCGTAAAGGAAGGATTGAACTCTGATTAATAAGAATACACACAGAGGCTTGAACCAGCAAGACTCTGGGAGGAGTGTGTATAATAATAATTCCTGTCCACCCCCGGCCCAGGTCGTTTTATTCACAAAAGAACTTTTTACAGAGTGTTCGTAAGAACCAATCAGATTTCTTCTGATCATTTCAACAAACCCCACGTGGGGACAAAGTTAGATAAAAAGAAATTCTTTTAACTACAAAGACTACTCTGAGCATGCATACATAATCTGAGAGTAAATAAAAGAGGATTAGAGAAACTCCGGAGATCATAAACAGGAATAAACTGGAGAGGATGGAAGGATGGCAAGGAGGTAGGCATCTTTATCACCTTCCTGTGAAACTATTTCCAGCCCCTAAGATCAACATCCTGAGATTAACATATTGGCAAGGCTACTTAAAAAAAACCTGCCCACTGTCTTTGATGACCCAGGATGCCTGCCTGGCGAAGCAACTGGCAGCTGGGCTGTGTATGTGACTTGTCAAGCAAGAGAAATGGAACAGGGATGCAGAGGTGTGGATTGATCAAAAATCATATCAAAATAGTTTAAACCCAGTCAACACAATGCTTTCATTGCTGACACAGATGGCTTACCCTATATTTGTTATAATTCCTCATAGCAATCCCACCTGATCACTACAACTTATCCCACCCCAAGCAGAAATAAAATAAATAATATAATATTATTTTTAAAAAACCCACCATTTAAGGAGCAGCAAATTAAAACCATTTAAAACCATTTTTGTCACTTGCTGCAGGGAGCTGCTCAGGCCTCTAAACTGTGGCAGTGAGTGCAGGCCCCGCCCCCTAGGACCGATGGAGTTGGCAGGAGAGGGAGCAGTCTTCCCAGCACTCACAAGAGCAGCAGCAGCAGCAGCAATGTTCCAGAGGTCTTCCATAACACCTCAGCAGTGCCACAGGCTGATAGCATCCATGCCACGCCACATTGAGGCAGTACTGAGTACATATGCATGCTTCTACTTCTCAGAGGTCCAATATTGCTCTATTTGCAGTCCTTGTTTTGCTGATTTCATTTAATATTCTAATTTTCTGAGATTGTTAATTTGGGGTTTTCATCAGCTATATGCCATGATCATCACAATTATAACTAATAAAGGCTTGACATATCTCGCTTTGTATGTCATGAGTCTATCTCATATATTAGTTTCACCTTTTAAGTTGAATTACTGAAATAAATGAACTTCTCCATGATATTCTAATTTTGCAAGTTTCACCTGTATGTGTATGAGCAAGAGGACTAGTATGTGGACAGATAAGAGTGTGCAAAAGAGAGGAGGGTTTCTCCCTGTGTTTTCTTCCTCTGGGTCATTTTAAAGAACACAGATTAAGGGAAGACACATGAGAACACAAGGACAAGCTGGCATGGACAGCAGACCACTTGGGGTATGGAGAAGCTTGGCTCTATCATGTAAAGTGCCCCACTGATAAAACAAGGATATAAGCAATGAGTTCAGCTCTTGAATGAGCTATACGCTGGTGTACTTCAGAATCAGAATGCACAGAAGTTCTGTAAAACGTAACTGTTTTAACTCAGTATGTAAGTCTCTCATGAGACTGCAGCTGCTACTCTATTTACATGCCTGATCTTAACAACAGCAGTGTTCTACCGCTTTCTGAATGTAAGGACAATGCATTTTAAGTGACTTAAAAAACAACTTCTCTTTAAAGTATCATCAGGGGTTGCCAACCTTCTACATCCTTCTACGTGTGGACTGGACAAGAAATCAGACCAGCTCAAATACATTAGGACAGTAATTTTGAAAAAAAAATACAGCCAAGAACCAGCATCTGCTACACATCCACATAAAGCAGGTGAAGCAGATATAGTATAGGGCATCTGAGGACTCCAGCTCTTATCAGCCCTAGCCAACATTGCCCAGTGATCAAAATTGTAGAAGTTGTAGTCTAACAATACCTGGAGAGTCACAGGTTTCCCAACCCTGCAATATTGCTTGCAGCTCAGGCATCCGCCAAAGCCTTAAAAGTAAAACGTCACCCAATGCAGAAACTGAAGCTTTGATTTCTCACTCTCACTTCTGGGCAGAACAGCAAACCAGTGTTTGGAAGACTCAAGAGGTTCTGCATTTGCACAAGTTCTGCAATACGTGGTAGGCTAATAAAACAGGTCTGGTATGTGTAGTGTTATCCTCCTGATCTGAAACATTACAGGGCAGATACCTCTGAGAGACAAGTCGCTGAGTTTGGCTTCATCTATCGTGGTGTTGGACTCATAAGGAACTTTTAAACCAGCAAACTTTGTTAGTAGGCTGCCTTTGCCTTTCCATATTAAGCAATCTTTCAAAGACAAGCCCCCTGTTTCCTGATGCATTTACAGCAGCCTCATATTTAAGCTGCAGTCCGGTAACCTTAAGCAACAAGGTATTCAAGGCACATTATAGTCATTAAACTGAGTGAGGAGGCATGGAGTACACTCTCTCTGCTCAACCTAGAAAATAAGTGGGCTGTCCCTCCTCTCTCGCCAGCATACATATGCAACATAAAGAACTGTAGCTCATGGGAACAGCCTCTGTGCTGCCCATAGAAGGCCTCAAGCTCAATCCCCAGCATCTCCGGGTAAGGCTGGGAGACACCCTGTTGAAAACCCTGCTGCCAGTCAGTGTGGTCCATACTCTCCTATGCATTAATTGATTAATGGCTTAGCCAGTATCTATGCAACTATTGAATTGGTCACTTGTGGCAAGTAAAGATCTATTTAGACCAGACAGAAGAGAAGCTATCCAAACATGGGTTTTTTTGTGAGGGGAAACACACATTTGTAATATACATGTGTCAAGGACGTGGTGGGACCGGCAATGGCTGGAGTAGGCTGGGGGGTCGCCCGGTAGGTCCCTTGGCCGGCCAGGAGATGTCGTAACCGGCAACATAGCGTGCCACATCAGCCTTCATGCGGGGCTTACCAGATGGGTGGTCCGATACTGCCCGAAGTGCCCCACTGCTGGGGCATCGTGGGACATCCGGAGAACCTCAGCCTGCAGTGGTCCTGGAGGGATGTACAGACGACCGTGGTGCAGCAGTAGGCCCTGGTGCAAGACCAGCCCCGGATATTGAGGGCATGACCCTTCGGCCAGTTCCCGGAGTCGTTCTCGAGCCCAGGTGTTGACCCGTTGCTGATCCCGCACCCGAGCCTGCAGTGTCTCAGCCTCCTGAGTGGCCAGGAACGCGGCCGGTGGTAAGATCGTTGTTGGTACTGCTTGCTGTACCGTGTCTGCCACGTCTTCAGGTTTCCGGGACAGGGCACCCACCTTCCGGTTTTGGGACCTAGGGATGTAGCGGATCTGGAACTGGAACCAGGAGAAGAACAGCACCCACCGGATCTGCCTTTGGTTCAACTTGCGGGTGGTCTGGAGGTACTCCAGGTTCCGGTGGTTGGTTCTCACCTCCACCGGGTTTCGTGCCCCCTCAAGATGATGGCGCCAGACCTCAAAGGCCACCTTGATGGCCAGTAGTTCCTGCTCCCACATGGTATAGTTACGCTCCGCCAGTAGGAGCTGGTGGGAATAGTAGGCGCAGGGTAACAGTGGTGCATCAGGTCCGTGCTGCTGGAACAAGACGGCATCGAGAGCCGTGCTAGAGGCGTCGGTCTCCACCACGAAGGGTTGAGAGGGGTCAGGATGCTGTAAAATCGGCACCCTCTGGAAACAGGATTTCAACCCCTGAAACGTCACCTCTGCCTCCTTGTCCCAGGAAAATGGCGTCTTGGGGCGCAGCAGTCGGGTCAACGGGGTGGTGCGATGAGCATAGTCTGCAATGAAGGACCGGCAATAGTTGGCGAACCCCAGAAACCGCTGTAGGTCCTTGCGGTTCCGGGGTGCCGTCCACTCCTGAACCGCAGCCACGTTCCCAGGATCCATCTGCACCCCATCTGGAGAGAGTCGGTGACTGAGGAAGTCTACTGACCCCTTATGGAACTCGCACTTGCTGAGCTTAGCATACAGGCGGTGCTCCCGCAAGCCCTGCAGCACGGTCCGGACATGACCCTCGTGGTGAGCCGGGTCACGGGAGAAAATCAGAATGTCATCTAGGTACACCACCGCGTACTTGTCTAGCAAGTCCTGGAACACGTGGTTGATGTACCGTTGGAACACGGCGGGCGTGTTGCACAACCCGAAAAGCATTATCAGGTATTCAAACTGCCCATACTGGGTCCCGAATGCTGTTTTCCACTCATCCCCGGCTCAGATCTGAATCAAATTGTAGGCCCCCCAGAGGTCTAGCTTGGTGAACATCTGCGCTCCTTGCACCCACTCCAGCAACTCCGAGATAAGGGGCAAGGGATACCGGTCTGGGATGGTAATCTTGTTCAGGGCCCGGTAATCATGGCAAAGGCGAAGCTCCCCACACTTCTTCTTAAGAAAGAGCACTAGAGCGGTGTCAGCTTCGCCTTTGAGCCAGTGCCAACAACTGGGCTCAACCTCTTCAGCCCCGACTGGACCAGGCGAGCTGGAAAAGCACTCCCAGAGACCTTCCACTGCAGGGAGCAGGTTTAAGTGCTGTGGACTCACAACTTAGAGCTGTGAGCACCAAACTCAGTTCCAAAAGTCAGCGGAGCACAGCAGAGCATGAACCACATGAACGACAGCACTAGTCTGGCTTTGTACCTGACTATTTTTCCATTCCGATCAGTTTTGTCTTGTAGACCCACCTACTATCAACACACTTCATGCCTGGTTCTGCTGGAACCAATTCCCAAGTATCATTCTGCTTTAGGGAATTCAACTTGGCTTTCATGGCGTTCAGCCAAGGTTCAGCATCCTTTGCGGAAAGATTTTGAACCTCTTTGTAGTTGGCTGGTTCAAAAACCGCACCAGAGTTGCTAGTAACAGCAGCTTTAGCAAACTCTTTGGAGAACCGTTTAGGTGGTATGGCCTTTGTAGTTCTTTTAGATCTATGCAAAACTCTCTGATCCTCTGGGTCTGGTGTCTCCTCCTCCTTGGGAGAATGATGACCTAAAGTAAATGAAGATGCTGTGTCTGAATCAGTGTCAGACTCATCTGAGGCTTTTGGACTTTGATAATCTGTGTCATCATCAGAATCTATGTTGGCATCAGCATTATCATCAGCAACAACAGAATCTGCCTCCTAACCAAAAAATTTGAAACGTTTTACGTATGGCTTCCTTTTGTAAAGCATTTCATATGGGGTGCAATCAATAGCGGACTGATATCTACGATTGTACACATAAGAAAAACAGGAAAGAGCCTCAGCCCAAAAGGGATTGGGTAGGCCCAAATCGTGCAACAGAGTTCTTATACCTTGTTGAAAGGTTTGGTTCACTCGTTCACACAAACCATTTTGCCTTGGAGATATGGGTGTGGCAGTCATGTGCTCTATGCCCTGTTCAGTAAGAAAACTCTCAAATTCTTCTGAACAAAATTCTCCACCCCTGTCAGTAAACAAACAATGTATGTTCTCATTGTGTACATTCCTGAGCCATGCACAAAATTGTCGAAACTTTGGGAAAGCTTCAGATTTCTTCTGCAGCATATAGACCCAAACATATCTTGAATGGGAATCTATCAGCACCATGAAAAAATGTGAGTTGCCTCTAGAGAGCGCTAGAGGTCCCACCAAGTCAGCTTGTATGACTTCATAAGGTTTCTTGGCTTCTCTCCCAGATTTTACACCTTTGGGAGCTTGCTTAGCCTTATTTTCAGCGCAAGAAACACATTTCATATAGTAAGGACATTTTTTCAGTTTCATGCCCTCAACCATGCTTGGCATTTTAGCCACTGCCTGAAAATGCAAATGACCATAAAGACGGTGGTACTCATGAATACATTGATCATGCAGCTTCTCATTCTTATCTACAGAAATGTTACAACATGTTTTCTCAGTTGCTTCAGCAGCTGTACCTGTAACAAAAGGCAATTGATATAAACCATTAACACATTGGGCATACAGAATTAGCTTGCCATCTCGACGAATTTCACAACGAGATCCAGCAAAAACCACCTTGAACCCTTGATAATCAAGCTGAGAAACACTCAAAAGATTGTCCTGAAGATGAGGAGCATACAGGACATTCTTAATTGTTGCATTAAGGCTCTTTAAAAACACAGTTCCTTGAGCCAAACTTCTGAGAACAGTCCCATCTGCTTGATGAATTGCTTTCTCTTGCTTCTCAAGATGAACAAAGAGATCCTTATCTTTGGCCACATGGTTGGTACAGCCAGAGTCTATGACAAAAAAACCTCCGCCCACGTTGATTGGAGCAGCGTGAGCTCAAAGCCTTTGATGTAGCCGGTCCTTGGGATTTTCCTCCTCCTCCCCCCTCTGCCTTTGAAGTTGCCCTTCTTCTTTGAAGTTTTCTTACGCTGGAAACTCATACGGCCTTGAGCTCCACATGAAAAGCAACGCCGCAATTTTAGAGCTTTAGCAGCACTTTCACTTTCCCCCGCTGGAGACTTAGGCACATTTTCAACAGCATTGTCCCGGCTTTCTCTAACAGCCTGTCTGTGATCCCACTCATTCAAGAGCACGCTAGACACATAATCTTCTGTTAGCCGGTCAGAAGGCATGGTAGAAATCTGAGCAGCTACGTCGTCGAAAGAATCGTCTAGGCTATTTATCATTAACATTTCTAACACAGCCTCTGAAATATTCAGGTCTCACTGAACAAGGTCCTGTCTGAGGCGTTTTAATGGGGACAGATGGCCTGACAAATCACCATCTTTCTTTAATTGCAGCCTGCACAGCTTCTTGAAGAAAATCACCCTGGAACCGGCATTTTGTCTCAAATGCATATCTCTCAGTTTATGCCAAACAGCTCGTGCAGTCTCTTGACCCTCTAAGTTTACCAACAAGTGGTCTGAAACACTCAAAACAATTGTCCCCTGCGCTCTCATGTCTGCAACATGCCACTCAGGCCATTCATCTGCATCCTCCTGGGGAGGGTCATCTTCTATGGTGTGGAATAGCTTTTCCCTCTGTAAAAGCGCTTTCATTTTGACCTGCCACGTTGGATAGGTCTCGGGCGTGAGGAGAGGAAAGGATAGAGCCATCTGGCCGGAATGTGCACAGGCCATGTCTGCTATTAATTAAAGCAAGACACTTTCCTACGTGCAACACAAATAAAGCCTTGGACTCCTTCAGCCACTCTCTCTCCCACTCAGAGCGCAATTAACAGGCAAACAGGGATGCTATCTTCTTTTCTTGGCAGCCAGCAACATACCTCCATAAATCAAGCAGCAGCAGCAGCGTGGAAAACAACTCCAGAAACAGCTCCAGAAACTCTGCTTCTAGGCACCACAAATAAATCCAACGTGCAACTTCTGTTCTGCCATCCGGCATCAGCGTCAGAAGCCACTGGGCCCAGAACCGATGTCAGCTTCGCCTTTGAGCCAGTGCCAACGACTGGGCTCAACCTCTTCAGCTCCGACTGGGCCAAAGCTTCGCGCTCTGGCTCCGTAAGAGAGTATAGGCGACTCACAGGCAGGGGTGCCCCGGGCTGGAGGTCTATGCCGCAGTTGAAAGACTGGTGAGGCGGCAGCTGGTCTGCCCCCCGTTCCTCGAACACGTCTTGGTAGTCCTGGTAAACAGCAGGGAGCGTTGACGCAGCCTCCCCAGTGGGGGCTGCAGCTAGCATCTCGGACCAAGCATGGGGACATGGGTCTGGGAAGCACACAATCCGATTGACCCAGTCAATCTGAACATTGTGAGTCTACAGCCAGTCCATCCCGGGCACCAGGGGAAACCAGGGCATGGGGAAACCGGGGCATCACACGTCAAAGCAACTGAGCTGCAGAGCACTGCTGGGAAGCTTCCCCAATGCCCTAATCAGCACGATCTTTTCAGAGAGCTCTTTCTCTCACTTTAAAGCAGCTGAGCTGCAGAGCGCTGCCGTGACACTTCCCCAATGCCCTCATCAGCGTGGTATTTTGAGATCTCCCCCCTCCCTCCCCCCTCTCACGTCAAAGCAGCTGAGCTGCAGAGCGCTTACGGGACGCTTTCCCAATGCCCTAATCAATGCGATCTTTTGAGATTTCTCTTTCTCACACATGTTAAAGCAGCTGAGCTGCAAAGCCCTGCCGGAACGCTTCCCAATGCCGTAATCAGTGTGATCTTTTGAGATATCTCTCACACGTCAATGCAGCTGAGCTTCAGAGCTCTGCTGGGAAGCTTCCCCAATGCCCTAATCAGCACAATTTTTTGATATTTTTCTCTCTCTCATGTTAAGGCAGCTGAGCTGCAGAGTGCTGCCAGGAAGCTTCCCCAATGCCCTAATCAGCTTGATCTTTTGATATATCCCTCACTCCTCTCTCTCTCTCTCTCTCTCTCGTTAAAGCAGCTGAGCTGCAGAGCCCTGCCAGGATGCTTCCCCAATTCCCTAATTAACACAATCTTTTGAGGTATCTATCTTACACGTCCCCTTCATGGATTACTGCCTTGTCGTGGCGAAGGGGCTTGAATAACTCAGAGAAGCTATGAGCTATGCTGTGCAGGGACACCCAAGATGGACAGGTCATAGTGCAGAGTTTTGACCAAACGTGATCTACCTGGAGCAGGAACCGGCAAGCCACTCCAGTCTCCCTGCCAAGAAAACTCCATGGACAAAGACAACAGGCATATAAAAGTTATGACATTGGCAAATGAGCCCCTCAGGTCAGAATGTGTCCAACATGCTACTGCGGAAGAGCGGAGGACAAGTACAAGTCGATTCAGAGCTGATGAAGCAGCTGGGCGAAAGCCGAAAGGACGCTCAGTTGCAGATATGACTAGAAGCGAAAGGAAAGTCCAATGCTGTAAAGAAAAATATTGCATAGGAACCTGGAATGTAAGAACCATGAACCTGGGTAAGTTGGATGTGGTCAAAAATGAGATGGCAAGAATAAATATTGACATCCTGGGCATCAGTGAACTAAAATGGATGGGAATGGGCGAATTCAGTGAAGGCGTTCTGGGAAATGATTTATAATGAACTGAAAAAGGTATTTAAATATACCTTCACTAAGAAACCAGAGGCTTTCCTTTTGGGTATTGTCGGCCAAGGGGTGGCAAAGAAGGACCAGACATTTTTTATGTATGCAACAACAGCAGCAAGGATACTTCTCGCAAAACATTGGAAAACTCAAGATCTACCCACACTGGAAGAATGGCAGATACAGCTGATAGACTACATGGAACTGGCTGAAATGACCGGCAGAATCCGTGACCTGGGAGAAGAGAGGATTGAGGAGGACTGGAAGAAATTTAAGAACTATTTACAAAAGCACTGTAACTTGAGTGAATGCTAAACAAGATGCTAGATCAAAATAACTGAGCACCACTAAATTTAGAAGTTTTTAAGAAAATAAGTAAGATTGTGAAATTTAGCTCCTTTTGAGAATTATAAGATTATGAAATATAAGGGATATAAGAATTTAAATAAGATGATAAATTGCTGACAAAACGTTACAACGATGAAAATGGGAGCGGGAGATGTGAGGAAGTCCAAAGAAAATGTGAAAATATGTTAAGATCAATGTAACATTGCTTATTATGTTTATTTTTATTGTAAAACCTAATAAATTGCTTTAAAAAAAAAAAAGGGAATGGGCGAATTCAGTTCGGATGACCCTCATATCTACTACTTGTTGGGAGTCATTCAGCTACTAAACAGTAAAGATGTTTGTACCTTTAAGAACTGTTTCTGTGAGCTCTGGGCAGATTGGGTACAGCTGGTCATGACTACAGAAGGAGCAAAAGTTGCAGTTTGAACCTTACCTGCAGGGAGAAAACACCCACAAGCTTTATTATTTGTTGTTTTTGTAATAAAACCTTTATTTGATTTGGTTTTACACCGGTCTCGTGGTGTTGTAGTTTCTGTCATCTGCCACCAGAGGAATAACCCCCTCTAACAGGTTATGGGCCCAGTCTTGAGTGGGCAGAGACAGAGCGTGGCAAAGAACCCAGAGACTGGAAGCAACTCAGTGTTTCTCAAGCAGCTGGCTGTGTGAAGGTGTCAGCTGGGAGTGTCTGTTGGAGACCAGGAGCCGAACAGTTATTCAAGCCACATGTGAGTGAAGACTGAGTGGAAAGCTGAAAGCTGGGTAGAGCCATGGCTGGACTTGGAGCTGGAGCTCAAGGGGGAGCTTCATATTTTCCAGTAGAGAAACTGGGAGAATCCAATTATATGTCATGGAGTTTACAGATGCAGGCATTTTTAAAGAAAGAACAATGTTGGACTGTTATTGTTAACCCTCCTGTAAAAGATGAGGATGAAGAGTTAGATGAAGCAGACCAAAGACTGGAGGACAAAGCATATGCCAATCTAATTTTGAGTTTAGAGAAGTCTGTTATCTCATGTGCGAGACCTTGAAACAGCAAGTGAGATTTGGAAAGCACTGAGAGCGATACACATTAGAGACACTGCTGGCAGCAAAATTACTCTAATGAGAGCTCTGTACCGAGCCAGACTAAGTGATGGTGAATGTGTTTCAAAACACCTTCAAAGAATGTGTGATTTATTTTCACAGTTAAATGAACTTGGGGGACATTTTTCTGAGCAGAGAAAGGTTTATATTGTGGTGTCTTCACTTCTTGAGTCATGGGATAATTTAGTGATGATGCTGGAGGCAATTCCAGAAAGCCAATAAACGATGCATTTCTCTCTCTCTTTTTTCACAAAAGTACAGAAAACAAAGAAAAAAGTTTAAATTACAGCAAAAAAGTAGAAAATAAGAAAAAAACATACAAAATAAAACAGTTAAAAACACAATAATGTTCCATAACCTATCTTCCTTACTCTTATTTCCCCGGACCTCCTCATACCTCCCTTCTTTGTATTCCAATTCAGTTTGTTGGTTCAGCAAATCCTTACCATTAATCTTTTACCCAATTGTTAACCTTTTTTTTTTTTTCCATATCTCTTAAAGCATTACAGCTAAAAACCTCTTAGTTTCTATCCAACATCCTTCTAAAGTTCCTTAATTTTGCAATATTTCTGTAAATAGTCCTTAAATTTTTTCCAGTCTTCTTTCACCGATTCTTCTCCCTGGTCTCGGATTCTGCCGGTCATTTCCACCAATTCCATGTAGTCAATCACCTTCATCTGCCATTCTTCCAAAGTGGGTAGATCTTGTGTCTTCCAATACTTTGCAATAAGTATTCTTGCTGCTGTTGTAGCATACATGAAAAAAGTTCTGTCCTTCTTTAGCACCAGTTGGCCGACAATGCCCAAGAGAAAGGCCTCTGGTTTCTTCAGAAAGGTATATTTAAATACCTTTTTCAGTTCATTATATATCATTTCCCAGAAAGCCTTAATCTTTGGGCACGTCCACCAAAGGTGAAAGAATGTACCTTCAGTTTCCTTACATTTCCAACATTTATTATCGGGCAAATGATAAATTTTTGCAAGCTTGACTGGGGTCATGTACCACCTGTATATCATTTTCATAATATTCTCTCTTAAGGCATTACATGCCGTAAACTTCATACCTGTGGTCCATAACTGTTCCCAGTCAGCGAACATAATATTATGTCCAACATCTTGTGCCCATTTAATCATAGCAGATTTCACCGTTTCATCCTGAGTATTCCATTTCAACAGCAAGTTATACATTCTTGACAAATTTTTAGTTTTGGGTTCTAACAATTCTGTTTCTAATTTTGACTTTTCCACTTGGAAGCCTATTTTCTTATCCAAATTATATGCCTCCATTATCTGATAGTAGTGGAGCCAATCTCTCACTTTATTTTTTAATTTTTCAAAACTCTGCAATCTCAATTTATCTCCTTCTTGCTCCAAAATTTCCCAATATGTCGGCCATTTGGCCTCCATATTGAGCCTTTTCAGAGCTTTTGCTTCCATTGGTGACAGCCACCTTGGAGTTTTATTTTCTAATAGATCCTTATATCTTATCCAAACATTAAACAGCGCTTTCCTAACAATATGGTTTTTGAATGCTTTGTGTGCTTTGACCTTATCATACCATAAATATACATGCCATCCAAATACATTGTTAAAACCTTCTAGATCCAAAATGTCTGTGTTTTCAAGAAGTAGCCATTCTTTCAGCCAGCAAAAAGCTGCTGATTCATAATAAAGTTTAAGGTCTGGCAGGGCAAATCCACCTCTTTCCTTGGCATCAGTTAATATCTTAAATTTTATTCTGGGCTTCTTGCCCTGCCAGACAAATCTAGAAATATCTCTCTGCCACTTCTTGAAACAGTCCATCTTATCTACAATTTGTAATGTCTGAAACAAAAACAACATTCTAGGCAATACATTCATCTTTATCACAGCAATACGGCCCAGCAACGAGAGTTTCAAATTTGACCAAATTTCTAAATCTTTTTTCACTTCCGTCCAACATTTTTCGTAATTATCTTTAAATAAGTTCCCGTTTTTGGCTGTCATATTAATCCCCAAGTATTTCACTTTCTTTACCACATTCAATCCTGTCTCATTCTGAAACCTCTCTCTTTCAATCGGTGTTAAGTTTTTCTCTAAAACCTTAGTTTTTAACTTGTTCAATTTAAAACCTGCCACCTGACCAAATTCCTGAATTAATTCTAAAACTCTTTTAGTACTAGATTCTGGCTCCTGTAACGTCAATACTAGGTCATCTGCAAATGCTCTCAGTTTGTACTGTTTAGTTCCGACCTGTATGCCCTTAACCAACCGGTCCTTTCTAATCATATTTAGCAAAACCTCCAGGACCGATATAAAAAGCAGTCGGGAAATTGGGCACCCCTGTCGTGTTCCTTTTTCTATCTTAAATTCTTCCGTAACCGCATTATTTACAATTAATTTAGCCTTTTGTTCAGAGTATATTGCACCTATACCATTTTCAAAACCTTGGCCTACCCCCATCCCATGCAGATTCTTCTTCATAAAACTCCAAGAGATATTATCAAAAGCGATGCATATTATCAAAAATGATGCATTTCTCAACTGGGCATTTGCTTGATTAGGAGGAAATACGCCATGAGAGGAAGGCAACAACCCCTCACCGTAACTCCGGAAATGGGAGGTGGTCCAATAAAAGATATGCAACTGATGTGGGGCGGCAACCTAAAGAGGTTGTTGACCACACAGAGGAAGCAGCTTTCACAGTCAGAAGATGCTATCGTTGTGGGTCAACAAAGCATTTAGTACGACAGTGCACTGTGTCTGTGGTAGAAAACACAAGAAAAGGGTGGCCTGCATTTGCTGGGAAGCGAGGAGACAGGAAGAGTCGAGTCCAGTATGTTTCTGCAGCAGTTCGAGGCACCAGTCATGACGTTGGACAGGACTGGATTTTAGATTCAGCAGCGACAAACATTTTTGTTACGTCTGCACAAGCCCTTGTAGAAAAGCAAGCTTGTAAATCTGTAAATGTAGTACTAGCTGATGGAACAGTGCATGAGTCAGCTGGAAAGGGTACTGTGAATATTAACTGTTTAAGCACCAAATTTACCAATGTTTTATGTATACCAAGTTTAGAAAATAATTTTCTTTCAGTCTTCTTAAGCAGGGGTTTAAGGTAAACTTCTCTGGTTCAGGCTGTAAAATAAAGAAAGCTGGAAAAGTGGTTACAGCATCACTAAAAAATGGTTTATTTGTTTTAAAAGACCAGCTAATAAGTGAGTCTGGGGCATGTGTTAAAGCTTGTAACAGAGCCTTGCATGATGAGTGCCAGCATGTGTGGCATCGTCGTTTGGGGCATGCCAATTTTCGCAGTATTGCAAAAATGCCAGAATTAAGTAAGGGAATTAAAATGAAAAAATGTTCAGTTTTTCTGGACTGCAATACCTGCAAGGAGTCTAAAAGTAAGCAGGGATCTTATCCTGAAAGTAACAGAATTAGCAAGAAGCCATTTGCTTTAGTACACTCAGACCTTTGTGGGCCAATTGAGGAATCTGAAGGAGGAGCAAAGTTTTTCCTGGTTCTTGTGGATGATTCTAGCCGGTATACTTGGGTATACTTGTTAAAACACAAAAGTGAAACTGGTCAACTGATTAAAAATTGGGTCAACTACATAGAAAGGCAGTTTCCCTACAAAGTTACCCAGTTGCAGAGTGACCGTGGAGGCGAGTTCATGGCTGAAGCCCTCCAGGTCTGGTTGAAAAAACGTGCTATTAGTCACCGTAAATCGTGTCCTTTTTCACCTGAAGAAAATTCAGTTGCAGAACGCAAGATAAGGTCTTTACAAACAATGCTAGATTCTATGTTATGTGATTGTGGCTTATCCAGGAAGTTTTGAGGGGGAAGCAATTCTCTGTGCTAATTACATACAGAACAGATTGTTGCATTCTACCATAAACAATACCCCTCATTTTTTGCTTTATGGAAAAAAAACTTTTTTGGACCATGTTAAAACTTTTGGTTGTTGGGCTTGGGTTCACATCCCAAAAGAGCAGAGGAGGAAAGGAGAACCCAAGGCAAAGAAACTTAGGTTTGTTGGCTATCAAAGTTGGTCAAAAGGGTATCGTTTTGCACTAGGGCGTGGCAGAGTTGTGATATCAAGACATGCAGAGTTTTGTGAGCAAGATGGTTGGGCTCGTTTACATGGAAATTCAGAAGTTGTTTTATCTTCAAATGATACTGATAAATTTGTGAAATCTGGGGAAGAAAAGCCACAAATTAAAGAAAGTTCTGAAAGTGATAGCGATGAGGCATCAGGGGATGAGAGTCCCAGTACACAATCTCCTAAAGCTGAACCAATTTCTCCTGAGCAAGATGAATTAGAAGGGGAAGATAGTTCAGAGGGGGGAAGTGTTCAAGTTAGAAGATCACAAAGAAGCAATAAGGGGGTACCTCCAGAAAGGTTTACTATACAAGAAGCTAAAACTGTTGATGTGAAGAAAGAACCTTGTGATTATGAGGAGGTTTTAAAGTTACCACACCAGGAAATAGTAATGTGGAAAAATGAAATGAGAGCAGAAATGAAATCTTTGGCAGAACATAATGTGTTTACTATTGAGCCATTGCCAGAAGGAAAAAAGGCAGTGGACTGTAGATGGGTGTATAAAATAAAACACTTGGCAGATGGTAGTGTTAAGTACAAAGCTAGGCTGGTAGCACGAGGCTTTACGCAAAGAAAAGGTGAAAGTTTTGATGAAACCTTTTCTCCTACTGCAAGGAGCGAAAGTGTACGTTTATTGCTAGCTATTGCAGCACAACTTGGGTTTAAGGTAAATCATTTTGATATGTTAAGGCAAATCTGCATGAAGAAGTTTTTATGAATCAAGCACTAGGTTTTGAGGCAGGAAAACAGAATTCTGTATATAGGTTACACGAAGCAATCTATGGGCTCAAACAATCAGCTAGAAATTGGAACGAGTGTCTTGATAATGGTTTAAAAAATCTTGGCTTTAAAAGAAGCTTAGCTGATAACTGCTTGTACACTAAAGGAAATGGTAATAAACAAGAATTATGTTTGTCTTATGTTGATGATTTGCTTTATTCTACTAAAAATGACAAGCAAGTGGAAAAATTTGCAGAACAACTAGGAAAGGAATTTCAAGTAAGAGATTTAGGTCCAGTGAAAACTTGTCTCGGTCTAGAAATTCAAAGGACAAACGATGGAAGTTTTTGGTTGAGTCAAAAAGATAAAATAATGGAATTACTTGAAAGAAACAATATGCAAAATAGCAAGGGAGTAAAAACCCCAATGGAAATAGGTTTTTTCAAGAATGAAGGAGAATGCACAGAACCAGTAAATTCTGAAATGTACCTGTCAGGGAACTGACATCGGAGCGAGAGGCGAAGGGGAGGCTCCTAGATGATGCTGGAGAAGGACCCAGCAGCAGGGGGAGAAACAGCTCAGTTGAGGGGGAAGCATTTAAGCGCAACACCAGGGATAAAGGCGGGCAGATGGGGGAATCGGAGAGAGGGCTCCAGGACTCTTCACTGGAACTCAGTGAGGAGGGGACAAGTCCTCCGCTACCCACGCCCTCCCTGCGCAGAAGACTCCCGCGCAGTGAGAAGAGGAGGAGACTGGGTGTCAAACAACTTTTATGTTGGAAGAGGTTCAAGAAACGCCCACTGACGGATTCTGCCAGTGACTGAGGCAGTCGCAATTAGAAAGGGCTGTGCAGTCAGAAAGGTTTAACAAGGCAAATTAGCCTAGAGAGGCACCAGTTTACGCACGAGTAACTCATACTCATCACAGTACCATTCAATAGTTGGAAGTTTATTATACTTTTCATTGTGGAGCAGACCAGATCTGAGTTATGCAGTTGGAATACTGAGCAGACTAGTAAGCTTTCCCACAAAAAATGCCTGGAAAGGTTTAAAATGTATTTTCCTGTATTTAAAGCATACACTTGATTATTGTTTATGATTACCATCCTCAGGGTCTACAAAATTACAGTGTTACGTTGACAGCGATTGGGCCAACCTGCCTGATAGAAAATCCATTTCTGGTATGGTGTTTCAATTTGGGGATTCCTTGATAGGTTGGAAGTCCAAAAAGCAAGGAATTGTGGCCACATCTTCAACAGAGGCTGAATACTGTGCTTTATCAGAATTGTGTAATGAAATAAAATTTTACGTTCAAATCCTCAATGATTTAGATATACAATGTGATTATCCAGTTCAAATATGGGAAGGCAATAAAGCTGTAATAACTTTGGCTGGGTCTGAGCAGTTTAAAAATAAATCCAAACGTTTAGAAATTAAGTATGAAAATGTAAGTGAAAATATTAAACAAAACCTGATAATGCTAAAATACTGATTTGGTCAGGTTGCAGGGTTTAAACTGAATAAGTCAAAAACCAAGGTTTTAGAGAAAAACTTAACACCAATTGAGAGAGAGAGGTTTCAGAATGAGACAGGTTTAACAGTGGTTAAGAAAGTCAAATACCTGGGGATTAACATGACAGCTAAAAATGGGAATTTATTTAAAGACAACTATGAAAAATGCTGGGCTGAAGTGAAAAAAGATTTAGAAATTTGGTCAAATTTGAAGCTTTCACTGCTGGGCTGTATTGCTGCGATAAAAATGAATGTATTGCCTAGAATGCTGTTTTTGTTTCAAACATTGCAAATTGTGGACAAAATGGACTGTTTCAAGAAGTGGCAGAGAGATATTTCTAGATTTGTCTGGCAGGGCAAGAAGCCTAGAATAAAATTTAAAATACTAACATACGTAAAGGAAAGAGGTGGATTTGCCCTGCCAGACTTTAAACTTTACTATGAATCAGCAGCTTTTTGCTGGCTGAAAGAATGGCTGCTTCTTGAAAACACAGACATTTTGGATTTAGAAGGTTTTAACAATGTATTTGGATGGCATGCATATCTGTGGTATGATAAGGTCAAAGCGCATAAAGCATTTAAAAACCATATTGTCAGGAAAGCATTGTTTAATGTTTGGATAAGATATAAGGACTTATTGGAAAACAAAACCCCAAGGTGGCTGTCACCGATGGAAGCGAAAGCTCAGAAAAAGCTCAATATGGAGGTCAAATGGCCGAAATATTGGGAAATTTTGGAACAAGATGGAGATAGACTGAAATTGCAGAGTTTTGAGAAATTAAAAAACAAAGTGTGAGACTGGCTTCATTATTATCAGCTAATGGAGGCATACAATTTGGACAAGAAAATTGGCTTCCAGGTGGAAAAATCAAAATTAGAAACAGAACTGTTAGAACCCAAAACTAAGATTTTGTCAAAGATGTATAACTTGCTGTTGAAATGGAATACTCAGGATGAAACTGTTGGGTGTAGTGAAGGGTTAACCTTCTGTGTCTCGAGGCTGAGAGGAGGCGCTTACAAGGGAAGTAAGCCAGGACGTGACGAAAGCAGCTTGGAATGCTGTGAGCTGAGTGAAAAGTGAAAGCAGCTTTGCTACGCAGCTGCAAGCTGAGAGAGAGTCGCAAAATGCAGCTTGAATCAGATGGACTGTAAATATGCTATTTTTGAGCAAATAAAGTGCTACTAGGAAAGAAGAAACGTGTGGGACCTATTTACTGACTGCCCTTTCTACACGAACTGCTGTGCAATTCTGCTAATTGCTTTACGACCTGCAGAGGTGCAGGGGAGTGTGCCGGACCACAACAATAAAGCAATAAATCTAACTTAACATGGTTATGGATCAACGTGAAGCGTGTGAGGAAGGGCTTTGAAGTTTTATCTGCTGATCGTCAGCTTGATCAACTGCCGGAGGCTTCAAAGAGGCAGATCGGAGGAGGCTGACGGAGGCTGGGAGCCAAGAGCCATAACGTCCGGAGTTCCCAGTTTGGCTGAGTGAGTACCTTTTGGGAAAAGCCAACAGAAGGGAGGCAATGGCTCAGCCCCAGGGACAAGTCTTTGAGAGTTTCAATATCCCCTTTGAGAGACTCAATGGGAGTAATTGGGAGAATTGGCTGCAGTGGAGCTTTCAAGTGGAGCTTTTGCTGGTGGGGGAGCAGCTGTGGAATGTAATTCACCCCACACAGAATGCAGCTGGGAAAGCAGAGGCTAATAGGGCTGCAGAGCAAAATGAAGTGGAGAAGCGTGTGCTTGCTTTTTTGGCAGAAAGTGTGGATGCTCATCTGGTGCCTGTTGTCCTGGGTGCAAGAAAGCCAGAGGCCGCTTGGCTAGCACTCCAAGAAGCTTGTGGAGCTGGAGTGGGAAGCAAGGGCCGAGAAGGGGCTGCATCCGAAAGGGAGAGGCAAGATGGCGCCGGCCACATTCTTGATTGCCGATACACAGCTGGGAGTAGCTGGGAGCCCCCACAGGGGGGCGAAGGGACTGTTCCTGTTGCTGTTGTTGCTAGCACTGCTGCTTGTGCTTTTGCTGAGCCTGGGAGCTGTGTGGATGCTGCAACGTGTCTGTGTGAGGAACCTGAAGAGAGGCCAAGTGTTGGGAGCCCTCCACCCTTCAGAGGGGGTGCAGAAAAACGTCCTGGAGACCCCAAGAGCAGTGGGGGGGCAGTGAGCAGTGAAAGCTCAGAGACGCCTCTTTCTCCAAAAGCTGCCAAGAGTTGTTTACGTCGTGAGTCGGAGTCTGGGAAGCTGAAAAGTGCTAGAGGCTTCAAGGTCAGCCACCTGCAGCAAGTAGAGATAAGCGCTTCAGAGTTGTGTGGGAACGCCGAGACAAGTCCAGTCTCCATGGCAACTGAGAGAGTTGCATCTACGGAAGCTGTGAAGGTCGTGGGCAAGTCTTCCTGCCGGGGGGAGTCTGTTGCCGTGACAACCAGAGAGGACATCTGCAGAAGCCCCAAGGAGGGGGGTAGTGAGGAGATTGTTGCCCTGGCGACTCAGGAATGTAAACAACAAGACTTTCTCACTATAATCATAGACTCTGGTGCCTCAAACTCGCTAGTGCCATCTGCTGATCTTTTGAGGAATTGCAGGACAGTAAAAACTGAGAAGTTTGTTAAGTTTGCAGATGGGAGCAGAAAAAGACTCACAGAAACAGGACTGTTCTTTTGTCCTTTCCTTAAGCATGAAGTCAAAGCTTATGCAGTGCCCGGTTTAACTAACTGTTTGTTAAGTGTGCATGATCTATTGATTGATAATTTTCAAATTTCTTTTGCAGGTGACAAATGTGAATTTTCCAAGGATGGGAAACACGTGTACACAGTGCAGTCTAAAGATAATTTGTTTGCTGTAAATGTGCCTTTTTCCACAGGAGAGGATGACACCGAAGATGCGAAGGGCCAATGTGTGAATGTAGCTCCCCACAATGGTTGTTTACATATTTGGCACAGACGCTTCGCTCATTTAAATTGGAGATTTCTCCAAAAAGCACCAGAGCTGACACAAGGGTGCAAATTTAATGTTTGTGAAAAATTTCTAGATTGCAATGCATGTAAACAGGCGAAAGTTGTGACATGCTCATATCCAAAGTCAGAGAGGCAGACCACGCAACCCTTTGAATTAATTCATGCAGATTTGTGTGGGCCCATGTCTGTTGAGTCACTGGGAGGTTCGAAGTATTCTTTGCTTTTGATTGATGATTTTTCGAGGTCTGCTTGGACCTTCTCTCTGAAAACGAAAGGGGAGGCGGCTAAAATGATCAGGGATTGGATCACCGCAGTTGAGGTAACCTTTTCCACCAAAGTTCGAGGTTTTCAAAGTGACAGAGGTGCTGAATTCACTGGTTCTGCTTTACAGGATTTCTTTAGGGAGAAGGGGATTAGCCACAGACTGACCGCTCCTTACTCTCCGCAACAAAATGGGGTCGCAGAGAGAAAGAACAGGACGGTACAGGAAGCTGTGTCTGCGATCCTGTGGGACGCAGGGCTACCCCAGAAATTTTGGTCTCAGGCCTGGCACTATGTGGTGCATACGCAGAACAGAGTGTACAACTCTAGTGTAGGAAATACACCGTATTTCTTACTTCATGGAAAGAAGCCTAACGTACACTACCTTCGTGTGTTTGGTTGTGAGGCTTGGGTGCTTATTCCAAAGGCTCTACGCAAGAAAGGTGAGCCAAGATCTAAAAGGATGATCTTTGTAGGGTATGAGCCTGGCTCAAAGGCCTGGAGGTTTGCGTACCCAAGTGGAGACCAGTCTAGGTTGGTTATCAGCAATAGCGCTGAGTTCTGTGAGCAAGCTGGTTGGAAGCGTCTGCACGCTAATCCAGACGTGCTTCCACAGCAGTTCTATGACTCAGACGAGGAGGAGGAGGAACTTGGAGCTGGGGACCACGGTCCAGAGGGACAGAGTCCAAGGCAGGGACGGCTCAGGATCCCTCAGAGGGGGGAACCTAAAACACCTCCTCAGGCAAGTGTCAAGTTTGAGCCAAAGAGTGAGCCTTCTTCACCTGCTGGACCAGCTGTGAGGCCCAAGAGGCGCAGCAGGTCAGAGGGGGAAGACACTGAAGTTGAGGATGATTTAACTGGACCCAGTGAAGCGGCAGGGTCACCAGGAGTCACACTGAGGAGATCAGCGAGGACAAAGAGGCCTCCTGATCGATACGGCGCTTCAGGCGTCTGGGTAGGTTCTGCAAGATGTGAACCTGAATCCTTCGAGGATATTCAGAGTTTACCTGAGGAAGAAGCAGGCAAGTGGCACAGAGCAATGGACAAAGAGATGAAGTCCATGAAAGATCTAGGTGTGTTCTCACTCACAGAGTTGCCACCGGGGAAGCAGGCTGTGAGTTCCAGATGGGTTTACCGCTTGAAACCCACTGACGCAGGAGAGCCGCAGTATAAAGCCAGGTTAGTTGCTCGAGGATTTACGCAGAGGAAGGGAATACACTTCACGGAGGTGTATTCGCCAACGTCACGAGCGGAGACTCTGAGAATGCTTTTAGCTTGTGCAGCACAGAGAGGCTGGAAGGTAAACCACTTTGATGTGGATGTTGCCTACCTTAACTCAGATCTCCAGGAGGAGCTGTACATGATTCCTCCTCCGGGGTTTGAGAACTCAAGGCAGGATGTTGTGTGGAGATTGCACAAATCCATCTATGGATTACATCAATCTACTAGAAACTGGAACATGTGCCTGAATGAAGCTTTGGAGAAGCTAGGTTTCAGGAAGAGTCTTGCTGACAGTTGCCTGTTCCTTAGAGGATCAGGAGACTCACAGGAGCTGGTGCTGATTTGGGTTGATGACGTGCTTTTCGTCTCAGAAACAGATGAACAGGCGGAGAAGTTTGCCAAAAAGCTAGGTAAACGATTCAAGCTTAAACAGCTTGGTGCTGTCAAAACCTATCTAGGTGTCAATGTTGAGCGTGCACAGGATGGAAGTTTTTTGCTCAGCCAGAGAGGTAAAATTGAGCAATTGCTTCAGAAGTTCAGGATGAGTGATTGTGCAGGAGTGCGAAGTCCTATGGAGACTAGTTTTGTGAAGGACAGCCAGCAAGCAGAACGCGCTGCGTTCGAAAATACTGAAGTGTTTCAGTCAGCTCTAGGGAGTTTGTTGTACTTGTCCCAGTGGAGCAGACCTGATATAGCGTTCGCTGTCAATCTGCTCAGCAGGGAGGCTTCAAATCCTAGTGTGCAAGCCTGGAATGGCGTCAAGAGAGTTCTGAGATATTTGCAGGAGACCAAAGACTTTTGTCTTAGGTTGCCAGCACAAGGAGAAGTCAAACTGACTTGCTTTGTGGACTCGGATTGGGCTAATCTTGAGGATCGCAAGTCTTTGTCTGGCCTAGTGGTGAAGTTTGGGAACTCAGTAGTTGGATGGAGGTCCAAGAAGCAAAGTCTGATAGCGCTCTCATCCACTGAGGCTGAGTTTAGTGCTCTTTCAGAGGTGTGCAGAGAAGTAGAGTTCTATGCTTGTTTGGTGCAGGAACTCTCCGAAGTGGATTGTCTGCCGATACGTGTTTTCGAGGACAATCAACCATGCCTGCGTTTGGCAGAGTCAGGTCAGTTCAAGGCCAGAACGAAACACCTAGACATTCGCTTTCGGAATGTGTGCCAAAGTGTTCAGGAGGGATTAGTTGCGCTGAAGTATTGTCCCTCTGCCAAGAACCTAGCTGATGGGTTCACGAAACCACTCACCTTCCAAAGACATGGAGAGTTTTGTGAAGGTCTGGGTTTGGGACGACCAAAGGTCGATTCTCCCCTCAGGCGCGAGACAAGAGGGGGTGTTGGGTGTAGTGAAGGGTTAACCTTCTGTGTCTCGAGGCTGAGAGGAGGCGCTTACAAGGGAAGTAAGCCAGGACGTGACGAAAGCAGCTTGGAATGCTGTGAGCTGAGTGAAAAGTGAAAGCAGCTTTGCTACGCAGCTGCAAGCTGAGAGAGAGTCGCAAAATGCAGCTTGAATCAGATGGACTGTAAATATGCTATTTTTGAGCAAATAAAGTGCTACTAGGAATGAAGAAACGTGTGGGACCTATTTACTGACTGCCCTTTCTACACGAACTGCTGTGCAATTCTGCTAATTGCTTTACGACCTGCAGAGGTGCAGGGGAGTGTGCCGGACCACAACAATAAAGCAATAAATCTAACTTAACATCTGCTATGATTAAATGGGCACAAGATGTTGGACATAACATAATGATGGCTGACTGGGAACAGTTATGGACCACAGGTATGAAGTTTACGGCATGCAATGCCTTAAGAGAGAATATTATGAAAATGATATACAGGTGGTACATGACCCCAGTCAAGCTTGCAAAAATCTATCTCTTGCCCGATAATAAATGTTGGAAATGTAAAGAAACTGAAGGTACATTTTTTCACCTTTGGTGGACGTGCCCAAGGATTAAGGCTTTCTGGGAGATGATTTATAATGAATTGAAAAAGGTATTTAAATATACCTTCTTGAAGAAACCAGAGGCCTTTCTCGTGGGCATAGTCGGCCAATCGGTGTTAAAGAAGGATAGAACTTTCTTTATGTATGCCACAACAGCAGCAAGAATACTTATTGCAAAGTATTAGAAGACACAAGATCTACCCACTCTGGAAGAATGGCAGATGAAGGTGATGGACTACATGGAATTGGCGGAAATGACTGGCAGAATCCGAGACCAGGGAGAAGAGTCGGTGGAAGAAGATTGGAAGAAATTTAAAGACTATTTACAGAAATACTGCAAAATTAATGAATGTTAGAATGATGTTGGATTGAAGTTAAGTGGCTTTTAGGTAATGGTATAAAAGAATATGAAAAAATGGATTTTTAATAGGTAAAAATTTAATGCTATAATATATTAAGATTAAAGATCAGGATAAAACAAAGAGGGAAAGGATTTGCTGAACTAATAAATTGAACTGGAATACAAAAAAGGGAGGTATGAGGAGGTCCGGGAAACAAGCAAATGAAAGATAAGTGATGGAAAGATTGAATTGTTTTTAACTATTTTTATTTTGTATTTTTTTCTTTTTTTTTCTTTTTCATTTTGTAATGTTGTAAAAACCCTAATAATTTTTTTTTTAAAAAAAGATAATGCTAAAATACTGTGAGAGCATGCAAAATGTGGCTGATATATTTACGAAAGCACTAACTTTTGAGAAACCTGCACAACTAGTGACAAAATTAGGAATTGTTGTGCATGATGTATAAATATGTTTTGTATATGTTTAAAGTACTGTTTTGTTTCTGTTTCTGTTTGAATGAGAGGGGGTGTTGGGAGTCATTCTGCAAAGAAATAGTAAAGATGTTTGTACCTTTAAGAACTGTTTCTCTGAACTCTGGGCTGATTGGGTACAGCTGGTCATGACTACTAAAGGAGCAAAAGTTGCAATTTGAACTTTGCCTGCAGGGAGAAAACACCCACAAGCTTTGTTGTTTTTGTAATAAAACCTTTATTTGATTTGGTTTTACACCAGTCTCGTGGTGTCGTAGTTTCTGTCATCTGCCACCAGAGGAAAAAACCCCTCTAACACTACTGTGGGCAAGAATCCCGTAAAAGAAATGGAGTGGCCCTCATAGTCAACAAAAGAGTGGCAAAAGCTGTATTGGGATGCAATCTCAAAAATGATAGAATGATCTCGATACGAATCCAAGGCAGACCTTTTAACATCACAGTAATCCAAGTTTATGCACCAACTACTGGTGCTGAAGAAACTGAAATTGACCAGTTCTATGAAGACTTACAACACCATCTAGAAATGACACCAGAGAAGGATGTTCTTCTCATAATAGGGGATTGGAATGCTAAAGTAGGGAATCAAGAGATAAAAGGAACAACTGGCAAGTTTGGCCTTGGAGATCAAAACGAAGCAGGGCAAAGGCTAATAGAGTTCTGATGGGTAGTTATCTTTCTGTGTACATTCTTTTCTTATCACCCTGGAATGCTCAGTTCACACCATATCAATCATGATAAGAAGGTTTTCATGCCTGTCTAACTCTGTGTTCCTTTCCTCAACCTTTAACCTATGGATGATTAATGTCTTATATGCAACCCTTGCTTTGTACCTGTGTTAACCAATCAGCAACAAGCACATATGTGGCAATGCTGTAATATTCAATAAAAGGGGCTCCCCGACACATGTTGGAGAGATGCCTCCCGTATGACACCCTGCCATTTGTCTGCCGTTTATTTCAACCCAACATCTGGTGACCCCGACGTGCCAGATCCCTTTACGCAGCCTCGATACTTCACTCAACTGGAAAAGTCTCAGCGTGCTACTTCGTGAGTATGGGGGGGGGGGGACTTACGAAGTTCCAACAAGAGCATGCCAAGGAGCTGCTCCATTTAGTCAGGCAGCGGGTGGCGGGTGCGCATATTTCTTTGAAAGAAATTGAACAATTGTTATGTGAGATTGCTTGCCAGTGCCCCTGGTACCCAGAGTCAGGCTCTCTGGGATCAGAAACTTGGCAAAAGATCGGAACAACCCTCTTCGCAGAACCGAGGGCTCCGATTCATTGTCTGCTCACTTGGCAGAAATGTGCAGATGCCGACGCTAAATTAGGACCTCAGGCATCTCCGTCGGCACCTGCCCTTCTAGCCGCTGCAGACAATCCCCCACCTTACCCAAAGCTTCTGCCTCCATCGCAACCTTCCCTAACCCTCCCTACGCCTCAGCTCACATCCACCCCCCCATCCCTCCTTCCCTCCCTCCTTCGCCTGCCTCAGCCCCTGCGTGCTCTCCCACAGGAGCTGTACGCGCCGCGCTTTTTCAAGCTAGGCAGCAAGGGGTCCTCTCCTTAGAGGAAGAGGCTGGATGGGCTGGCGAAATGCCATCTGCTTTCCCTATCTCCTATGGAAACCCTGGCACTGCGCAACAACAGATTATGTACGAGGCGCTTCCTTATTCTATTCTGAGAGAATTAAGGAAAGCCATTACTGATTCTGGCCTCAAATCTTCTTATGTGCTAGGAATGCTGGAGGGGATCGCAAATGGTTACACAATGCTACCTCAGGATTGGAAAGATCTGATGCGCATGCTTTTATCCCCGGCTCAGTATGTGGTTTTTGAAAATGAATTTAAGCATGGCGCAGCAGCCCTGGCTGATCCACAGCATTCAGCCAACCAACTCTTTGGCGCTGGTCCGTATGATACTATACCAGCCCAAGCGCAATTGACACCTTTACATTTCACGAGCTCTCTCCCCTTTCTCCACAGCTGTTAGCTGTAATCCAGAGGATTGCTGCACAGAAACTTCTTCGTAAGTATAAAATCAATGGCAAGGTTCTGGAAGGCTTGATTGACACGGGCGCAGACATTTCTGTCATATCCAGCAATTGCTGGGACCCCACGTGGCCCCTTGAGTCTGCCTCTGCAGTTTGGGGTGTGGGTGGACCTCAAACCTCTTCCAAAAGCGTACAGTGTAGCTGTGAAGGCCGTGGGCAAGTCCCCCAGCTGGGGGGAGACTGTTGCCGTGACAACTGCACAGGACATCTGCAGAGGCCCCAGTGAGGGGGGCAATGAGAGAGGGAGTGTTGCTATGGCAATTCTTCAGGAATGTCAACAACCATAAACTCTCACTGTCATCATAGACAGTGGAGCCACCAACACTCTTGTGCCATCTGCAGGCCTTTTGAGAGACTGCAGGACAGTAAAAACTGACAAATATGTCACGCTTGCTGATGGAAGTCGAAAGAAACTCACAGAGTTCGGGATTTTTTACTGTTCCTTTTTTAAGCATGAGATTCAAGCCTATGCGGTGCCAGGCTTAGCTAATTGTTTGTTAAGTGTATCTGACCTGATTGCTGACGGTTTTTGTGTGTCTTTTGCAGGTACCCAGTGTGTGTTTTCCAAGAATGGGAAGCAACTGTACACAGTGCAAGCCAAGGGGGGTTTGTTTCTTGTAGAGATGCCTATTTCTACTGAGGATGACACCGAAGATGCAAAGGGGCAATGTGTGAATGTAGCGCCCCATGATGGTTGTGCACATGTCTGGCACAGGAGATTTGCACATTTGAATTGGAATTTTGTCAAAAGGGCACCTGAACTGACACAAGGTTGTGAATTTAAAGCTTGTGACAATTTCTTGGATTGTCATGCTTGTAAGCAGTCCAAGGTTGTGACATGCTCTTATCCGAAGTCAGAGAGAAAGACCACTCAGCCCTTTGAGTTAATTCATGCAGATTTGTGTGGCCCCATGTCAGTTGAGTCGTTGGGGGGGTCGAAGTTCTCTCTTCTCTTGATTGATGATTTTTCTAGGTCGCCGCGGACGTTTGCTATGCGTACTAAAGGGGAGGCGGCTGGGTTGATTAGAGATTGGATAACTGCAGTTGTTTTTTTTTTATATAAATATTTATTAGGGTTTCAAATAGAAATAAATATAACAAACAATATAACATATGTCTTAACATAATTTCACATTTTCTTTGGACTTCCTCACATCTCCCGCTCCCACTTTCATCGTTGTAACTTTTTGCCAGCAGTTTATTATCTTATTTACATTCTTATGTCCCATCTGTATATTTATAATCTTGTAATTCTCGAAAAAGTTTATATTTTCTCAATCTCACTTATTATCTTAAATCATCCAATTTAGTGGTGCTCAATTATTTATGATCTAGCATCCTGCTTAACATTCACTCAAATTACAATGTTTTTGTAAATAAATCTTGAATTTCTTCCAGTCCTCCTCCATCTTCTCCTCTCCCAGGTCACGGATTCTGCCGGTCATCTCGGCCAGTTCCATATAGTCTATCAGTTGCATCTGCCATTCTTCCAGAGTGGGTAGATCTTGAGCTTTCCAGTGCTTTGCAAGAAGTATCCTTGCTGCTGTTGTTGCGTACATAAAAAATGTCAAGTCCTTCTTTACCACCCCTTGGCCGACAATACCCAAAAGAAAGGCCTCTGGTTTCTTTGTGAAGGTATACTTAAATACCTTTTTCAGTTCATTATAAATCATTTCCCAGAACGCCTTCACTTTAGGGCAGGTCCACCAGAGGTGGAAGAATGTTCCTTCACTCTCTTTACATTTCCAACACTTATTATCAGGCAGGTGGTATATTTTTGCAAGTTTGACTGGGGTCATATACCATCTATATATCATTTTCATTACATTTTCTTTCAAAGCATTACATGCAGTAAAGTTCAACCCAGTGCTCCACAACCTTTCCCAGTCCTCAAACATGATATTATACCCAATGTCCTGCGCCCACCTTATCATAGCCGATTTAACCATTTCATCTTGTGTATTCCATTTTAACAGCAAGTTATACATCCTTGAAAGTACCTTAGACTTTGGTTCTAACAGTTCTGTTTCTAGTTTCGATTTCTCCACCTGGAACCCTAGTTTCTTATCATTTTTAAAAACTTCTTTAATCTGAGCGTAATGTAACCAGTCTCGCACTTTATCCTTCATTTTCTCCAAACTCTGCAATTTCCAATTGTCTCCATCTTTTTCTAGTATTTCCCAATATTTTGGCCATTTAGCCTCCATATTGGGTCTTTTTCGGGCCTTAGCTTCCAAAGGTGAAAACCACCTTGGAGTTTTATTTTCCAACAAGTCTTTATATTTTGTCCAGACATTAAACAGTGATTTTCTGACAATATGGTTCTTAAAGGCCTTATTAGCTTTAACCTTGTCGTACCATAAGTATGCATGCCATCCAAAGGTATTGTTAAACCCTTCCAAATCCAACACGTCAGTGTCCTCAAGAAGTAGCCAGTCTTTTAGCCAGCAGAACGCTGCGGCCTCATAATACAACTTTAAATCTGGCAGGGCAAAGCCCCCTCTTTCTTTCGCATCAGTTAATATCTTAAACTTAATTCTGGGCTTTTTGCCCTGCCAGACAAACTTAGAAATATCTCTCTGCCACTTCTGAAAGCACTCCGTCTTATCCAAAACCTGAAGTGTTTGAAACAAAAACAACATCTTTGGCAATACATTCATCTTGATAGCAGCAATTCGGCCTAACAAAGAAAGTTTCAATTTTGTCCAGCTGTCTAAATCTCTCTTAATTTCTGCCCAACACTTTTCATAGTTATCCTTAAATAGACTTAGATTTTTTGCTGTTATGTTTACCGCTAGGTACTTTACTTTTTTAACCACATTTAGTTCTGTCTCTTTCTGAAACCGTTCTGACTCTGTGTCTGTCAAATTTTTCCCCAAAACCTTAGTTTTCTGTTTATTTAATTTGAATCCCGCCACCCGACCAAAGTCAAGAATCAGTTGTAATACTCTTTTCGTACTAGACTCTGGCTCCTGCAGGGTCAAAACCAGGTCATCTGCAAAAGCTTTTAGTTTATATTGTTTCTGTCCGACCTGAATTCCTTCCACCAACCAGTCCCCTCTGATCATATTCAATAGCACTTCCAGAACCGAAATAAATAACAAAGGGGAAATAGGGCAGCCTTGTCGTGTTCCTTTTTCAATTTTAAACTCTTCTGTAACCACATTGTTAACTATCAGTTTAGCTTTCTGCTCTGAATATATCGCCTCAATCCCATTCTCAAAACCCCGTCCCACTCCCATTTCTTTTAGATTTCCCTTCATAAATTTCCAGGAAATGTTGTCAAAGGCCTTCTCCGCGTCTATAAAAATTAAAACTGCTTTTGTGTTTATATCTGTTTGCAAAAGTTCCAGAATGTCAATAATGTTCCTTGTATTAGCAAACAAGTGTCTGCCTGGGAGAAAGCCTGCCTGGTCTTTGTGAATTACTTCACTTAAAACTTTTTTAAATCTACTTGCCAAAATATCTGCAAATATTTTGTAATCCACATTTAAAAGAGAGATGGGACGATAGTTCTTAAATTGTGTCTTTTCAGCTTCCGACTTTGGTATCAATGTGATAAACGCTTCCTTCCACGACTCCGGCGCCCTCTTCCCCTCCATAATTTCGTTGCTGACCTCCATCAAAGGTTGTATCAAGTAATCTTTTAGTGTCTTATAGTACTTGGAGGTCAGCCCATCTGCCCCTGGAGATTTGCCCAATTGCATATTCTGAATGGCCTGTTCAATCTCTTGTCGTGTTATTTTGCAATTCAGGATTGTCCTATTTTCTTGTGACAATTTTGGTAATCCATTTTTTGCCAAAAATTGTTTAATCTCAGCCTCGTCTTGCGGCCCTTGAGTGTATAATTTTTTAAAATATCTCTGGAAACACTTTCTAATGTCCACAGGATTCTGGATATTTCTTCCTTCAATCTCTAAATTTGTAACCGTATTCAATCTTTGTCTTCTCTTCAACTGCCAAGCTAGCAGTTTTCCACATTTATTCGCCGACTCAAACGTTTTTTGTTTCATTAATTTGACCTTCCACTCTATTTCCTGGTTTATCAATTTGGAATATTGTACTTGATAGAGTTTGATTTCTCTCAGAGTTGGCTGTGACTTCGGATTTAATCTTAACTTCTTCTCTAATTCTTTTATTTTGTCCAGAATCTTGTCTTCTTTCTCATTTTGTATCCTTTTCTTTACTGCATTCTGTTGTATCAAGAATCCCCTCATAAGGGCTTTGCTTGCGTCCCAGACGATTCTTTTTTCCACCATGGTGTTCATATTTATCTCAAAATAGTCCTTCAAAGCTTTTTGGGCCTTCTTGGTAATTTCCTGATCTCTAAACAGGTTGTCATTCATCTTCCATCTAAAAGAGCCGGTTGGTAACAGTGTCATATCCATCTTTACTGCATTATGGTCGGAGCAGGTCTTTGGGCAGATTTCCACTTTTCTAGCCTTAGGTGCCAGGCCTCTAGATATCCATATTTGGTCGATTCTTGTCCAGGTCAGTTGGGCTTCAGAAAAGAATGTTCCCTCTCTTCCCAGGGGGTTCTTTGTCCTCCAGATGTCAATCAAATCCATATTGTCTGTCATTTTGAAAAAAGTTTTAGGTAGTCTGCCGTCTTTTGTAAAATTTTGACTTTGTGACTTGTCCATGTTGGTTGATACGACCCCATTCATGTCTCCCATCATAATGATGTTGTTATAGTCCAGATAATCCAGCATAGTCTCATGCAACTTCTTGTAGAATTCCGATTTCCCTTCGTTTGGTGCGTAAATTCCTAATATCAAAAGTTTCTCTCCTTGGTGTTGTATCTCAATTGCCAAAATTCTTCCATGTTCATCTTTAAATAAGAATTTGGGTGACAGGCTCTCTTTCGCATATATCACCACACCTCTCTTCTTTACTCTGTCCGAAGATATAAATTCCTGGCCCAATCTTTTGTTTATTAACACTTTTCTGTGGAGCCTTGTCACATGTGTTTCCTGTAAGCAAATAATGTCCAATTGTTCTTTTTTTAATATATGAAATATTTTCTTCCTTTTTTCCGGAATGTTACAGCCATTTATATTCCAGCTCAAAAGTTGCAGAGACATCCTGAATAAATCTGATTATTTTTCTAGGGGTGGTATCTTATTCACAGGATCTTCAGGTTCCACAGGTGCCGGTACTGCCGGTGCTCCAGGCCCAGGGGGTAGTTCAATTCCTTTTTGGAGGTCCTCTCCGTATGTAGACAGAAATTTGTCTCTATCTTCCGGTGTTCTAATTTTGACCTTCTTCCCTCTAAAGGTAAAGGATATTCCTTGGGGGAATTCCCACCTGAAAGCAATTGAGTTGCTCCTTAATAATTTGACAAGTTCAAAATAGGCGGATCTAAGGTCCAGCAGTTGTCTAGGAATATCTTTGTAGATTTCAATTCTTCTGTCCAGAATGTCCAGGGACTTTCCGTAGTGTAGGCCCAAAATCTTATCCCTTTCCTCCTTTGATCTCAATGTTATCAGGCAATCTCTGGGCCTCTCCTTCTTTGTGAATCTTCCAAGCCTGAAAGCTGACACAATTTTAAAGTCCTTTTCCTCTAAATTCCAAAACTTGGAGAATTCTTTCGTTAAAAACTCAGCTAGGTTGCCTCCTTCTGCTTCTTGTACCGACCTAATCCTTAGATTATTCTCACGGTTTCGCAGTTCTATCATGGAAAGATAAATCTGATGTTCCCCTACTTGTTTGCAGAGTGGTCTTACCTCTTGTTCTAAATTTTCAAGTTTTTGACTAGTGTCCTCAGCCAATTTCCGATTTTCTGCTGTGGCCTCCGTCAACTGTCCAATTGCCTGTGTGTTCTGTGCAACTTGTCCAGTTAATTTATTTAAGCATTCTGTATTTTGATCAATCTTAGCTGTTTGCTCATCTGCTTTCTTATCCAAAGCTTCCACTTTCTTATCCAAAGATTCCAATTTTTCATAGATTTTCTCTAGAATAGAAGCAGATGATCCTGAGGCCATATCTTCCAATTGTAGCTGCTCTGTTTCTCCCTCCTTTGCCTGTGGCAGAACGGCTTCTTCTACTTCTGAGGGCAGAGTAGGTACAGATGATCTACGTATCTGCGAGGCTGAGGTTAGAGTTGTCAAAGTTGTTTGTCTAGTTCTTCCTCTTCTTCTTGTGCCACTCATTCCAACGTTATCTAACAGTCAAGGTCACGCTGAGTTATTCCCATGGGAAAGGAGAGGCCCAGAGAGAACAGACGGCCGGGAAATAGAAAGTAAATGTAAAGTCACTGTTGTAAATCTCAAATCCTCTAGAGGGAGCTTAAGATGTCTTTAGGGAAGAATTCTAATGTAATTAGAGTCTAATTTAGTATCCAAGAACCTTCAAATACAAATATTTAGCAGAGTTGATGTTAACAGTCACTTTGTTTCAACCAGTGCTTACTGGTCTTTCAGAAGATGTTTCAAAATAGCAGGTCCAAATACCCTCAGATTGTTACAAGTTCTGATACACAATAGCCAAATCTGCAAAACTGACAGCTCAGTCTCTCAGGGAGCTCAGGCAGCTCCGGACCCTGGGTTTCTCATTCCAATTGTAGTTCCAATAGAAGAAAGGTAGATCAATGCAATTAAATGGTACCAAATCATAAACTTAAAGTCTTTACTTTGTATAGCAGATTCAGTGGGTGCTCAGATCAATAAGGTTAGAAGTTCTTTTTAAGCCTCCACTCCTCCATCTCTTTGCTTTTTAAAGTTCAATGGCAGCGGAAGACGGACTTCCTGTTTCCACGTCTCTCCGCTTTCAGCCAAGTTCAATATTTTAATTTCAGCTTTTAGTCTCAAATTTGAGGTATTCAGTCTTTACTCACAAGTAAGTTGTTGCTTTCTTCCGAATCAAGAATTTGCAGGAAAAGGGATCAGCGCTCACCGGCAGCAGCAGCGCGGCTTCGCTCCGCAGATCGCGAAACGGCTCACAGCGCCGCAACCCCCCTCCACGTTCCGGAGCCCCTTACGGGGTTCCTTTACCGCTTAGGAGGTCGCTTCTGGCGCCCACCGAGCCTCAAGACCACAGGCTCTTGCTGCCTGTGGGTTTCCGGAATGGGTCTCCGCTTCGCCGTAGCGGACGACCCTTTTCTGCGGAGCCTCCTCCTCGCTAGTGGAAGAGGACCGCCATTGCCGTTTGCGCCGCCCCCGGAAGTCGAAAAGTAATAGAATTAACTTCAGGTGGGAATTTCCTCAAGGCCTATCTTTTAGCTACAAAGGAAAGAAGAGGAAAATAAGATCGGAAGACGACAAAGACAAATTCTGGAGAGACCACGGAGAAGACCTACAAAAGAAAGTCACAGGAGAGCTAAGAACAATTGCAAGAGAAGCTTTAGACATACCAGGACTATCTCTGGAACTAAAAGACCGCCTGAAAAACGTGATACCACCGACGGAACAGGAACAGGCACTAGGTGCCGTTGGAGGAGAACCAAAATAACCACATCATGGCCCTGCAACTATTAACCTGGAACTGTCATGGTCTGAATTCCCCTCAGAAAAGGAAATCAGTGTTTCACTTACTAAAAAAGGAACAATTGGATTTGATCTGTCTACAAGAAACACACATAACAAGATTACACAGGCAACTGTTGATAAATAAAAGACTTGGTCAGGAGTTTATTTCATCGGACAAAGTTAAAAAAAGAGGGGTTGTGATTTATGCAAAGGACAGACTATCACCGAAATTTATTTTTAAAGATGACCAAGGAAGATTTGTGGCAATTGAAATTCAAACACAAGGAGAAAAATTTTTGATAGTAGGAATCTACGCACCAAATGATGGGAAATCTGAATTTTTTAAGAAGTTGCACGAGACCCTGATGGACTATTTGGATTACAACATGATTTTGATGGGAGACATGAATGGAGTGGTATCTACATATATGGAAAAGGCACAAAGACAGGTAGTCACTAAGGATGGTAGACTACCGAAAACCTTTTTTGACATGACAGACAACTTGGACTTAGTTGATGTTTGGAGAATAAGAAACCCCATGGCTAAAGAGGGAACCTTCTTTTCTGAAGCCAAAATGACATGGACAAGAATTGACCAAATTTGGATAACTAGAGGAATGGCACCAAAGACAAGAAAGGTGGAAATCTGCCCGAAAACTTGCTCCGACCACAATGCTGTCAAGATGGAAATGAGATTAACACCAACTGGCTCCTTTAGATGGAAGATGAATGACACCTTATTTAGAGATGATGAACTACTTAAGAAGGCCCAAAAAACCTTGAGAGACTATTTTGAGATAAATTTGAGCACCAATGTGGAGAAAAGAGTAATCTGGGATGCAAGTAAAGCGGTTATGAGAGGGTTCCTAATACAACAGAACGCAGTAAAGAAAAGAATTCAAAATGAGAAGAAGGATAAGATATTGGACAAAATAAAGGAAAGTGAAAAAAGACTGAGAGTAAATCCAAAATCTCAAGAGATTTTGAGAGAGTTAAAGTTATATCAAGTACAATATATGAAAATGATGAATCAGGAAATAGAATGGAAAATTAAACAAATGAGACAAAAGACATTTGAGTCGGCTAACAAATGTGGTAAATTGTTGGCTTGGCAAATGAAAAAGAGACAAAAACTAAATACAGTCACGAACTTAGAAGTGGAAGGAAGAAATATACAGAACCCCACAGAGATTAGAAATTGTTTCCAGAGGTACTTTAAACGATTATATACCCAAGGGCCATTGAAAGAAACAGACTTAGATCAATTTTTGAAAACAAATGGATTACAAAAAATATCTCAAGAAAATAAACTAATTTTGAATTACAAAATAACTGAACAGGAAATAGAAGGTGCCATTCAAAATATGCAATTGGGTAAATCTCCAGGACCAGATGGTTTGACATCTAGATACTATAGATCCTTGAAAGAATGGTTAATACAACCTTTGAAAGAGGTCTGCAGTGAAATAATGGAGGGGAAAAGAGCACCAGAGTCGTGGAAAGAAGCATATATTACACTTGTACCGAAAACAGAGACTGAAAAGACACAGCTTAAGAACTACCGCCCTATATCATTACTTAATGTGGATTACAAAATTTTTGCTGACATTTTGGCCAAGAGATTTAAAAAAGTGTTGATGGAAGAGATTCATAAAGACCAAGCTGGCTTTCTCCCAGGAAGACATCTGTCTGACAATTTGAGGAATATAATTGATATTCTGGAAAAACTAGAAGTGAACATAAACACTAAAGCAGTTTTGATATTTGTGGATGCGGAGAAAGCCTTTGACAACATTTCTTGGAACTTTATGAAGAAGAATCTACGGGGCATGGGGGTAGGCCAAGGCTTTGAGAATGGTATAAGTGCAATTTATTCAGAACAAAAGGCTAAATTAATTGTAAATAATGTGGTGATGGAAGAACTTAAAATTGAAAAAGGGACATGACAAGGTTGCCCAATTTCCCCACTTCTTTTTATTTCGGTCCTGGAGATTTTGCGGAACATGATTAGAAGGGACCAGTTGGTTAAAGGTATACAGGTCGGAGCTAAACAGTACAAATTGAGAGCATTTGCAGATGATTTAGTATTGACGTTACAGGAGCCAGAATCTAGTACTAAAAGAGTTTTAGAATTGATTCAAGAATTTGGTCAAGTTGCAGGATTTAAATTGAATAAGTTAAAAACTAAGGTTTTAGAGAAAAACTTAACACCGATTGAGAGAGAGAGGTTTCAGAATGAGACAGGCTTAGCAGTGGTTAAGAAAGTTAAATATCTGGGGATTAACATGACAGCAAAAAATGGGAATTTATTCAAAGATAATTATGAAAAATGTTGGGCAGAAGTGAAAAAAGATTTAGAAATTTGGTGAAATTTGAAACTTTCATTGCTGGGCCGTATTGCTGCGATAAAAATGAATGTATTGCCTAGAATGTTGTTTTTGTTTCAAACTTTGCAAATTGAGGACAAAATGGATTGTTTCAAGAGGTGGCAGAAAGATATTTCTAGATTTGTCTGGCAGGGCAAGAAGCCTAGAATAAAATTTAAAATACTAACGGATGCAAAGGAAAGAGGTGGATTTGCCCTGCCAGACCTTAAACTTTATTATGAATCAGCAGCTTTTTGCTGGCTGAAAGAATGGCTAGTTCTTGAAAACACTGACATTTTGGATTTAGAAGGTTTCAGCAATGTATTTGGATGGCATGCATATCTGTGGTATGATAAGGTCAAAGCACATAAAGCATTTAAAAATCATATTGTCAGGAAAGCACTGTTTAATGTTTGGATAAGATACAAGGATCTATTAGAAAACAAAACTCCAAGATGGCTGTCACCAATGGAAGCGAAAGCCTTGAAAAAGCTCAATATGGAGGTCAAATGGCCAAAATATTGGGAAATTTTAGAACAAGATGGAGATAGATTGAAACTGCAGAGTTTTGAAAAATTAAAAAACAAAGTGCGAGACTGGCTCCATTATTTTCAGATAATGGAGGCATTTAATTCGGACAAGAAAATTGGCTTCCAGGTGGAAAAATCAAAATTAGAAACTGAATTGTTAGAACCCAAAACTAAGAATTTGTCAAAGATGTATAACTTGCTGTTGAAATGGAACACTCAGGATGAAACGGTGAAATCTGCTATGATTAAATGGGCACAAGACGTTGGACATAACATTATGTTTGCTGATTGGGAGAAGTTATGGACCACAGGTATGAAATTTACGGCATGTAATGCCCTAAGAGAGAATATTATGAAAATGATATACAGGTGGTAAATAACCCCAGTCAAGCTTGCAAAAATCTATCATTTGCCCGATAATAAATGTTGGAAATGTAAAGAAACTGAAGGTACATTTTTTCACCTTTGGTGGACGTGCCCAAAAATTAAGGCTTTCTGGGAAATGATATATAATGAATTAAAAAAGGTATTTAAATATACCTTCCTGAAGAAACCAGAGGCCTTTCTCCTGGGCATAGTCGGCCAAACGGTGTTAAAAAAGGATAGAACTTTCTTTATGTATGCTACAACAGTAGCAAGAATATTTATCGCAAAGTATTGGAAGACACAAGGGCTACCCACACTGGAGGAATGGCAGATGAAAATGATGGACTATATGGAATTGGCGGAAATGACTGGTAGAATCCGTGACCAGGGAGAAGAGTCGGTGGAGGAAGATTGGAAGAAATTCAAAGACTATCTGCAGAAACATTGCAAAATTAAAGAATGTTAGAGTGATGTTGGATTGAAAATAAGTGGCTTCTAGCTATACAGGCTTTAAAGTTATATATAGATCAAGATTAAGGATTAGGATTAAAAAAGTTAAAGGAAATGGAAATTTGGCTTTTAAGAGGTAAAAATTTAATGTTATATTATATTAAGATTAAGGATTGGGATTAAAAAAGAGGAAAAGAAATTGCTGGACAAACAAATTGAACTGGAATACAAAAGAAGGAGGTATGAGGAGGTCCAGAAAATAAGTAAATTTAAAAATGGTGATGAAAAGGTGGTATTGTTTTTAAATGTTTTCTTTTTTGTCTTTTGTCTTTTGTTTTCTTTTTTTTTTTTTTGGATTATGTATTGTGTATTTTTGAACTGTGTATTTTTCTTTTTTACTTTTAATTTTTTACTGATGTGTTCTTTTTATTGGAAACTCTAATAAATATCATTAAAAAAAAAAAAAAAGAGATACAGATATGATCGTACCCCTTCCAATCTGCGCCCCATCCCGAGGGACGAGGGTAGGGTGAGCAAGGATTGCTCACCTCCATCACTGGTGCTGTGCAATGCCAGGTCTATAGGCAATAAAACCGCCACCCTGCGAGATTTCTTTACCTAGCAGGGGGTCGACCTGGCTTGTGTGATGGAGACCTGGGTGTGCGAAGGGGAAACAGTTACCCTACGAGAGATGGTGCCCCCGGGTTTCTCCGTCCTCCACCAGTCGCGGACTGTGGGCCGGGGGGGAGGGGTGGCATTATTAATCCGGGAAGATTGTTCTTTCAGGGCTCTGCCATCGCCATCGATCCCCGGCGTTGAATGTGTTGGCCTAGTGTGGGGCTCCAAGGTGAGCTTGGCTGTCTGGCTGGTGTACCAGCCACCTAGCGCACTAGTAGCCACCCTGTCGGGCCTACTGGAGGCGGTGGCCGGCTGGGCCTTGGAGTTCCTTAACCTATTGGTATTGGGGGACTTCAACATCCATGCTGATGCCACTCCCTCCTCACAGGCTCTGGACCTGGTGTCTTCCATGGCGACACTAGGGCTCTCCCAGTTTGTTTCGGGCCCCACACATCAAGCAGGCCACACGCTGGATTTGATCTTTGGCGTAGGTATAGATGTGGTCATGTCTCCTTCGATGAAGGTGCCATGGTCTGATCACTACACTCTGAAAGCCAGGATTGACTTTCCACTCCCACCCTGCTTAGGTGGCGAGCCGATTTGGGCTCGCCCGCAGAAGCTGATGGACCCTGATAGATTCCGCCAAGCCTTGCGGGACCTTGCTCCCTCTGGCGACTCATTGACTGAGCTTGTTGAGGGCTAGAATACCCAGCTCCTGGCAGCCATCGATGAGATCGCACCTAAGCGCCCTCTGCGACCCCACAGAAACCGGGCTCCCTGGTTTACCGAGGAGCTCCGGAAAATGAAGCGGGACCTCAGACGGCTAGAGCGAGTATGGTGGGGTGCCCGTGACGGAGCCTCAATAACATCTTATAGGGTTTTTATAAAAACCTACGAGATGGCAGTGAAGGCTGCTAAGAAGTCTTACTGCTCGGCCTCCATTGCATCCGCTAGCTCTTGCCCGGCGCAATTATTTCATATAATTAGGTCTTTAACGTCCCTTGAGGGACAGCCAAATCTAAATAATAATTTGACACACAGCTGTGAGGCATTGGCGAGCTTTTTTGCGGAGAAGGTCCTGTTGCTCCGCCATGACCTCCCTGCCAATTTGGATACAATAAAGGAACTGGAGGCCCCTCGACTGTCCTCGGGTCCAGTATTGGACCACTTTGACCGGATATCCCCAGCCGATGTGGACAGACTCCTCTGAGCTGGAAAGCCCACCACCTGTCCTCTCGACCCGTGCCCGTCTTGGCTGATTAGAGCGTGTCCAGACAAGGTGCGGGTCCCCCTAGGGGATATCATCAATTTGTCCATTGGCACCGGGACATTCCCAGGGGAACTGAAGGAGGCAGTGGTGTGCCTGCTCTTAAAGAAAACATCATTAGATCCTTTAGATCTATCCAATTACTGCCCGGTTTCGAATCTTCCATTCCTGGGTAAGGTGATTGAGAGAGCGGTTGCTGAACAGCTTGGTGGGTTTCTGGATGAAACATCAGCCCTGGATCCATTCCAGTCCGGGTTCCGCGCTGGTCATGGGACCGAGACGGCTCTGGTCGCCCTAACAGAAGATCTCCGTAGGCAGCTGGATCGAGGTGGGTCGGGGCTGCTGATTCTTCTAGATGTGTTAGCAGCCTTCGACATGGTCGATCACGAACTCCTGGACCACTGCCTTGCCGACGTGGGAATCCAGGGCACAGTCCTTCAATGGCTGTGCTCGTTTCTCTCTGGTCGGGGACAGAGGGTGGCGCTTGGGGGGGAACTGTCATCGCGCCACTCCTTGGTGTGTGGAGTGCCTCAGGGTGCAATACTCTCCCCGATGCTTTTCAACCACTTTATGCACCCCATCACCCAGCTTGTCCGGAGTTTTGGGCGGGGCTGCCATCAGTATGCTGATGACACCTGTAATGAATATGGGTTGCTCGTGCCTAAGTTGCCGCCTCTCCTGGCTTTGTTGCCTTGCTAAACCTTTCAGTCTGGGCAGCCCTTCACTTCGTGGCTGCCTCAGTCGCTAGCAGAATCCGTCAGTGGGCGTTTCTTAAATCTTTTCCAACATAAAAGTTGTTTGACACCCAGTCTCCTCCTACTCTCTCTGCACGGAAGTCTTCTGCGCAGGGAGGGCGTGGGTAGCGGAGGACCCGTGCTCTCCCCGCTGGTGTCCGGTGAAGAGTCCTGGAGCCCTCTCGCCGATACCCCCATCTGCCCCTCTTTATCCCTGGTGTTGCGCTGATTTGCTTCCCCATCTGCGGAGCTGCCTCTCTCCCTGCTGGGCCCTTCTCCAGCATCATTTGAGAGCCTTCCCTCCGCCTCTAGCTCTGATGTCAGTTCCCTGACATCCACCTCCCCCCCAGGACCCCCTCCACCCCCGGCCCGACCTGTTGACCCAACTTCGTCACTTTCTTCGGCCGACGATGCGGGGAACCCCCGGAAGGAGCTGTAGCCATCCTCTGAGGATTCAAAACCCGCTTCCCACCCACTCTGATCCCTTCCCGCGGGGTGGGCCTCCCAGTCTGATTCTTCTTCCTCCGAAGCCTCTTCTCCCTCCCCTTCGGAGACAGAAAAACCCACAAAATCCTCTTCATCGTCTGTGGTTCCAAATTGCTCCTCCCAGAATCTCGCTAGTGGTTTGGGTTTGTCCGGGAACAGGCGGTGGAATTCCTCCACCAGATACCCGTCAGTGATTGCCTCCGCGGGAACCCACGTGTTTTCCGACCCGGGTTCTCCCTCCCAAGCCACCAAGTACTCCACCTGGCGCCCTCGCCACCTTGAATCAATTATTTCCGTGGCCAAGTTGTGGTGTTCCCTCTCTTCTACCTGCGGGTGTGTGGTGACTTCTCCCTCTCGCCCCTGGAATCCCCGTCCTTCCCTGTACGGTGAGAGTAGGGACCTATGGAACACCGGGTGTATCTTCATGCTGTCTGGCAATTTGAGCTTGAATGCCACGGGGTTCACCTGCTGTGTTACCTCAAACGGTCCCAGCCGCCTGGGTTGCAACTTCTTGCACCCCCCCTTAGAAGGTAACCCTTGGGTTGACAACCACACCCGATCTCCCACCCGTATGGTCTCCCCTTCCCTACGGGGCTTGTCTGCCTGCCTCTTGTAAATTTCCTTGGCCCGCTCCAAGTTCATCTTAAGTTGCTGGTGCAGGGCTTCCATTTCTTCCACAAACTGCTCTGCCGCCGGTACGCTCCAACCTTCCTCCCCACTCCCCGGGAAGGCCCTGGGGTGACACCCATAATTGGCCATGAACGGGCTCATTCCCGTTGACACATGTTCAGCGTTATTGTACGCAAATTCAGCCAGCGCTAGTTTCTCTACCCAATCGTTCTGCCTCTCGCTGACGTAGCAGCGTAGGTATTGCTGGAGAATACTGTTCGCTCTTTCTGCTTGCCCGTTGGTTTCCGGGTGTCTCGCCGTCGAGAAGCCCACTTCGACCTGCAGCAAGCTCATGAGCTTCCTCCAGAAATGGGAAGTAAATTGTTTCCCGCGGTCGGAGATGACCCTCGAAGGAGCCCCATGCAACCTGAAGATGTGATCTACAAACAACCTGGCTGTTTCCTCTGCCGTGACCACATGTGAGCAAGCTATAAAATGGCACATTTTTGTTAGTAGATCGACCACTACCATGACCGCTGTCTTTCCCCTTGACTTGGGCAAATCGGTCATAAAATCAATGGACACCACCTCCCACGGTTTCCCCGGCGTGGGTAAGGGTTCCAGTAATCCTGCGGGGGCAGCCCGCTCCCCCTTTGCCCTTTGGCAGCGGTCGCAACCCCATACATATTCCTGTACATCCTCCCTCACCCTGGGCCACCAGAACTGCCTGGTGACGAGCATCATGGTTTTGTGCTGTCCAAAGTGCCCAGCTGTGGGGTTGTCGTGGAGTTGTTTGAGTAGCTTCCCCCGTAGGGTCTCCCCCGGTACATACAGCGCCCCCTTATAGTACAGCACCCCTTCCTTCTCCTCAAACCCTCCTTGGGTTTCTCTTCCGTCTCAGAGTTCCCGGATTTTAGTTTGTGCGAACACGTCGTTTCTAGTAAGTCCAGCCAGTTCTCGTTGCCCCACCAAGGTTCCCCCACACACCCATCGGTCCTCGGGGATCACGTGTCGTATCTCCGGTGGCCCCTCTCCTTCCAAGTACTCCGGTTTCTGGGAGAGAGCATCTGCTCTCACGTTTTCCTCTCCTGGCACGTATCGGATTTCGAAGGAAAACTTGGAGAACTCCTGTGCCCATCGAATCTGTCTCTGGTTGAGCACTCGTGCGGTCCTCCAGTATTCCAAGTTCTTGTGATCTGTACAAACCTGGATCTTGTGCTGTGCCCCTATTAATAGATGTCGCCATCGACGAAACGCCGCATAGATCGCAAGCAGTTCGCGGTCATACACAGTATAGTTTTGCTCCGACTTGTTCAGCTTTCTCGAGAAAAAGGCACACGGTCTCCATTCCTGCTTGCTCCTCCCTGGCTGCAAAAGAACCGCCCCAATGGCTCTGTTGGACGCGTCGGTCTCTAGCCTCATGGGTTTCTCCAGATCCACGTGCAGGAGCTGCTCTTCCGATGCGAACGCCTTCTTCAGTTTTTCAAAGGATTGTTGGGCCTCCTCTGTCCAGGCGAACTTCCTTTTGCTACTGAGACAATCTGTGATGGGTGCTGTCAAGTGGGCAAAGTTCTTGATGAACTTCCTGTAGAAGTTGCTGAACCCTAGGAACCTCTGCACATCCTTCCGGGTTTTGGGAGCCTTCCACTCCAGCACTGCCTGCACCTTGCTTGGGTCCATCGCTAAGCCTTTGTCTGACAACTTGTACCCCAGAAACTCGACTTCTCTGGCGTGAAACTGACATTTTTTCCAGCTTGACCCACAACTGGTGCTTCTGCAGTCTCTTTAGCACTTCCCTGACGTCTCTGACATGTTGCTTCTCATTGTCCGAATAGATTAAGACGTCGTCCAAGAAGGCTACGCAGTTATTGTACAGCAGGGACCCCAACACGTGGTGCATGAAAGCTTGAAAACAGGCGGAGCCTGACTGTAATCCAAATGGCATAACTAAGTACTCAAAGGCCCCCAGGGGGGTGAACATTGTGGTCTTCCATTCGTCCCCCTCCCTCAACCTAATCAAATTGTAGGCTCCCCTGAGGTCCAGCTTGGTAAAAATCTTTCCCTGCCTCACCCGTGTTAAAATGTTGTCAATCCTGGGCATTGCGAAGGTCATGGGTTCTGATACCAAATTTAACGACCTAAAATCTATGACCAATCTGGGCTGGTTAGTCCCTTTTTTGTCCACGAAGAACACCGGACTGCCCCCCACCGCCTTTGATTCCCTTATGAACCCCCTCTTCAGGTTCTTGTCAATAAACTCCCGCAACTCCTTCATCTCCCTGTCCGACATGGCATACAGTTTACCCACCGGTAGCTGCGCCCCAGGGAGCAAGTTGATTTGGCAGTCAAAGGGCCTATGTGGGGGTAGTCTATCTGCCTCCTTCTCGCTGAAGACCTCCTGCAGGTCAGCATATTGTGGTGGCACCTCCCCTTTCGGCTCCACAGCTATCCCAGCCACCCTGGCCACGGTCATTCTTGGGGTTTCTCCCCCTAGACAGTGTTCCAAGCAGTAAGCGGACCCAAAGGTGACCGTCCTCTGATGCCACGCCACCACTGGATCATGTTGTGCTAGCCAGCTCATCCCTAATATTATTGGGGGCCCTGCCAGTGAGGCTACGTGAAAGGCGATGGTCTCCGAGTGCCTGGAAACCCTCATTCTCATTGGTGGAGTCTGGTGCGTCACTTCCCCTCCCAGAAGCTCCCTGCCATCAATGGTGGTTACTTGCAAGGGGAAATCCAGGGGCAGCAGGTGGAGCTGGTGCTCTAGTGCAAAGTCCTTGCTGAAGAAATTGCAGGAACTGCCTGAATCCAACAGCCCTTTCACCTTGACTGGGTGCCCATTTGGGAGTTCTAGCACCACTTCTATGGCTATAGCCGCCCTGGGGGGATCTGGTCGGGGCACTTCTATTGGTTGCTGGCCTGGCTGCTGTGCCCGCTGAGTGGCAGCCAAGCGTTGGCGTTTCCCTGCTCCTTTACCATCTCCTCCTCACCCCCTGCAGCTCCCACCATCCCTTGCCAGGCCTTTCTTTGCGGGCAGACCCTGGCAAAATGTCCTGGCCGCTGGCAGAGAAAACACTTCTTGGTAGTTTTCCAACCCTTTCCCTCCCTCTTGCGACCTTCACTGGAGTTTGAAATCTCCCTCGCGCGCGCCCCATCTATTTCCATTGGCTCCGCTGGCGGGGAAGGCTGCCTTGGTATTTCAGGAATGCAGTAGTCATGGTAACGTTGCTCTCTCCCTTCCCGCTTCTCCTGGGCCCGCGCTATCTGCCTTACACCAATCGCAAGCACAGCCTTGGTCAGCTGATCCATCGACTGCGGGCGGGGTGCGCGGGAAAGCTCGTCCTTCACCGTTGGGGACAACCCCTCCTCGAACAGCATTTGAATGGGTTCAGAGTCCAAATCCCACCCGAGCTGGTGGACTAACATGGCAAAGCGTGACCAGTAGTCTCTAACTGACTGGTTCCCCTGTTTGCAGCCCATCAGTTCCCACCAAGTCACACTTTGCTGTACATCACTGGAATACATCGCATCCATCGCCTGGAAGAATTTCCTCAGGTCTTTCAAGGCGGCATTCTGCGTTGCCATTAGGGGCCTGATCCATTCTCTGGCCCCATCCTGCAGATGTCCGACAATATAGGCAACCCTCTCCCCATCGTCTGCAAAATCATTCTGTTGCAGTTCCAACGTGTACTCTATTTCCGTTTGGAACGCACTGTAGTCCTGGGGTTTCCCCCCAAACTTGTGTACCAGTCCCGGTACCTTCCTTGCTACGGGGGTGGGTCTGACCTGAGCATCCTGAGACCGCCTTTCGTCCAGCCGCGCCGTCAGCAGAGCCACATGCTGTTCCAAATCTCGGTTCCTCTCCACCAGATTTTGCCCTCCAGCTGCTCCCTCCATGGCACCAGCTTCTCCGGTTTTGCTCATGATGCTGCCTGCCTGTCGCTGTGCACGAGCGACGTCAGGGACTGACGGATTGCTGTAATGAGTATAGGTTGCTCGTGCGTAAGTTGCCGCCTCTCCTGGCTTTGTTGCCTTACTAAACCTTTCAGTCTGGGCAGCCCTTCACTTCGTGGCTGCCTCAGTCGCTAGCAGAATCCGTCAGTGGGCGTTTCTTAAATCTTAAAACTTTTCCAACATAAAAGTTGTTTGACACCCAGTCTCCTCCTACTCTCTCTGCGCGGAAGTCTTTTGTGCAGGGAGGGCATGGGTAGTGGAGGACCCGTGCTCTCCCCGCTGGTGTCCGGTGAAGAGTCCTGGAGCCCTCTCGCCGATTCCCCCATCTGCCCCCCTTTATACCTGGAGTTGCGCTGATTTGCTTCCCCATCTGCGGAGCTGCCTCTCTCCCTGCTGGGCCCTTCTCCAGCATCATTTGAGAGCCTTCCCTCCACCTCTAGCTCCGATGTCAGTTCCCTGACAACACCCAACTCTATCTGTTGATGGATGGCCATCCTGACTCAGCCCCAGACACACTGATCAGATGTTTGGAAGCTGTGGCTGGATGGTTACGTGGGAGCCAGTTGAAGTTAAATCCTTCGAAGACAGAGGTCCTTTGGCTGGGAAGGGACGATATGGGATTGGGGGGGCAACTCCCATCTCTTGCGGGGGTGCAATTAGTGCCAGCACCATCCGTTAAGAGTTTGGGTGTAATCTTCGACACCTCCCTCTCCATGGAGGCGCAGATTGCAGCTACAACAAAGGCGGCATTTTTTCATCTCCGCCAAGCTAAGCAGTTGGCTCCTTACCTCTCTCGCCCTGACCTAGCCACTGTGATCCACACGACGGTCACCTCCAGACTGGATTATTGTAACTCGCTCTACTTGGGGCTGCCCTTGAGACTGACCCAGAAACTCCAGTCGGTGCAGAATGCCGCGGCGAGACTCCTTACGGGGTCTTCGCTGCGAGATAACATTCACTCGTTGCTATACCAGCTGCACTGGCTCCCGGTGGGGTACAGGATCAGGTTTAAGGTGCTGGTTTTAACCTTTAAAGCCCTATACGGCCTAGGACCCTCGTACCTACGGGACCGCCTCTCCTGGTATGTTCCACAGAGAAACTTACGGTCTTCAAATAAAAACATCCTGAAGGTCCCAGGCCACAGAGAGGTTAGGCTGGCCTCAACTAGAGCCAGGGCATTTTCGGCTGTGGCTCCAATCTGGTGGAACGCTCTGTCACAAGAGACTAGGGCCCTGCGGGACTTGACATCTTTCCGCAGGGCCTGCAAGATGGAGCTGTTCCACCAGGCCTTTGGTCGGGGTTCAGTCTGACTCCCTCTCCCCTTTCATAAGAACTTGCATGAAAGCGGCCTCCCAATTTTTCTCACAGGCCCATATAAGTTCAGCACAAACAGTTGGGCCAGGTAAGCATTTAAGGTCCCCAACCCTAATCTGCAGGTTGCCATCTGATTGGATTTTATTCTGATCCTGATCTGATTTGAGGATGTATTTTAATTGATTGTCTGATTTTATGTTAATATGTTATACATTTGATGTTAGCCGCTCCGAGCCTGGTTTCGGCTGGGGAGGGCAGGATATAAATAAAATTTATTATTATTATTATTATTATTATTATTGTTATGTGATTCACCCAAGGTTCCATACAAAAATGCTGTATTCACATCGTGATGTGAAACGTGTAGATTCTTTTCTGCAGCAAATTTGAGCATAAGCTCTCATATCTCATATCTCACAGTGGGTGAGTAGGTCTCGTGATAGTCTTCTCCTGGTACCTGTGAAAAACCTCTGGCTACCAATCTGGCTTTGTGTCTGACTATCTTGCCATTTTGCCATTTTGATCTGTCTTCGCTTTGAAGACCCATTTGATGTCAAGCAGTTTCATCCCTGGAACTGTTGGAACTAGCTCCCATGTTTTGTTCCTCTCTAAGGAATCAAGCTCAGCCTTCATGGCAGTTAACCATGGCTCAGCATCCTTCGAGTCCAAAGCCTGGATGTCTTGGAAACTTGAAGGTTCAAATACCTTCTTGGAGCTATTAACAGCAGTTACAGCTTTTGCTGCTTTAGCAAATTCATCAGCAAATCTCTTTGGAGGTCTACCTTTCGTGGCTCTTTCAGACCTGCGAATTAGATGTAAGTCTTCAACGCTCTCCTCTTCTTTCTTACGAGAAAAGTGGCCTATAGTGAACAATGGTTCCTCCAAGTCTCGATCAGAGCCTTCAGAGGGTTGCAGAGAGGCCTTAGCACACTTGAAATCCTCTGAACCATCTGATTCAGTTTCAGATTCAGAATCAGAACCTTCATCAGTGAGTGTGGGGTTTTGCTGCTCTTTATCCTCAGACTCTTCACTGTCATCAGGAGAGCATTGGAAAATTCCCACATTCTCCCCCCACTTGGCATTTTACTCAACACTTCTAGTGAGCCTAGCTGTGTTAGAGTCAGTCATCATTACTCTGTAAGAACCTTTCTGATATCTAGAAAGATACCATGCAAACCACGTTTACCTAACTTGGAGCTTTGTTGTGTGTGAACCCACATGTCAGAACCAAAAATTCTCATGTGCTTGATGTATGGGTTCTTGCCAAACATCTTTTCATAGGGGGTACAACCAATCGGTGATGATAATCTGTAATTATAAGTGTAAACAAAACAGCTGAGCGATTCTGCCCAATAACTCTCTGGAAGATTGGCATCATGCAGCAAGGTTTTCAAGCCTTGAAGCAATGTTTGGCTTGCCCTTTCAAAAAGTCCATTCATCCAAGGAGACCGTGGACTTGACAAATCATGTTGAATTCCTTTCTCAGTCAGAAAAGCTTCAAACTGCTGAGAAGTGAATTCTCCCCCTCGATCTGTAAACAAACACTTCACCTGTTTACCATGCACATTTTTCAACCAAGCACAGAATTCCTTGAACCTAGGAAATGCTTCTGATTTCTGCTTGAGATTGAACACATAAATATACCTGGAAAATGAATCAATGAGAACCATGAAGTACCTGGCTCCACCCAAAGAGGGTGATAGTGGACCAAACTCATCTTTCTTGGTGATGATGCCCTTCCTCTTCTTGAAGGAAACGTCTATGTCCTGTTCAGTCAGCTGCGAGACACTCAACAGGTTTGTGTGCAGCATCTGGAACAAAAAGAACGTTGCGTATCGATGCATCCAAGCTGTGAAGAACAACCGTTCCATAGCCATGACTGGAGATCGTGTGGTCATCCGCTTGGTGAATCGCACCTTCCTGCGGAGTAAAGGACACGAACAGGTGTTTGTCCCAACAAACGTGCCTGGTCGCTCCCGAGTCCAGAATGAAGAAAGATCTAGACGTCTTCTGGACCTTTGGAATGAAGCGTGAGACCATGGCCTTGTGTTGCGTTGTCCTGGACATCGGACCTTTGCCTTTGCCTTTTCCACGCGTTGAGCTTTCGCAGCGCTGCTCTCTTACCTTGGCCTTGGGATGTTTGCATTCCCTTTTCACATGGCCTAGATGTCCACACGAGTAGCATTTCACTGCCTTCAAAGCTTTGGCGCCATCTAGTGGTTCCACTGCATTCTGGGATGACGTATGTGAGGACTCCCCCTTGGTGATGCACTACGCCGATCCGCTTCATTCAACACCACAGCAGTAACATGTGCCACCATTAGCTGAGCAGTAGGCAAAACAGCAAGCTGTCTGGCAATCGCTTCCCAACTTGAACCCAAAGAATGTAGAATCATGAAGGAATGCACAGCCTCTGGAAAGGTGATTCCACGCTGTTGCAACTCATGCCTTAGATTCTGTATTTCCATGAGGTGAGCACGTATGTCTGCTCCTTCAGCAGGTGCCATACCATGCAACTTGGCATAAAAGAACAAAGAAGCACCCGCTTCTGTTCTTAAATGTGACTCTTGCAGACTGGCCCACATCTCTCTGGCTGAGGCCTTGTCACGCAAAAGACATAGCTCTTCAGGAGACACAATAAGCGTCAGAGTTCCCCTTGCTTTGGAATCCTTAGCTTTCCATTCTTCAGTTACTGGAGCTGGGGGGGCATCTGTTATCACATTAAACAGACCCTCTTTTCGTAGCAGAGCCTCTGCATACTGCACCCAGTTGTGATAATTAGATTTTTGGAGCTTTGGAAATCCAAACGTGTTCTCAAGAGCCTCTGTTACTCTTGGACTAGCCATGTCTGTGTCTTTTAAAGCAAGCTGCGTCTATTTACCAGCTGCATTCCAAAAGCACACTACGTGAGGCCTTCTGCCCCAGCCGATCAGAGCTTTGGCTTGAAGTCCAAAGTCCACCCCTTATTGCCTTTAATTAGGGACTGGCAGGCTTCCCAGGAGAAGAGCACATACCTCTCATCAACCTTCTTGACACACAGAGAAGATAAGCTGCATTCCGTTCTTCTGCCGTTCTTCTGTCTGGGCACATAACCAAAAATGTCGGAATCTCCGTTCGACCGAGCTGATAAGGCTCATCTTCGGAATCACCTCCTGACGATTAATTTAAAGTTGAAGGAGATTCCTTCCGGAATCTCCCATTTGAAAAATATTGATTTCATTTTTAGGGCTCTTGTCAGGAATTGGTATTTTTTCTCTTTTTTTCAGCAAATGAGGAGGGATCTCTTTCAAAATTATAATTTCCTCTCCTCCAATTTTGAAGAGTTTTTTCCTTTTTTGCAATAGTATCCTGTTCCTTAGCATATTTGATGTAAACGTAATTAGACAGTCCCCTGGCCATTTATTCATCTTTGCTTTCCTAGAGTTTAATCTAAATATACTTTCTGCAATTTCATTTTGTTTTATTTCTAACCAGTTGCCTAATTCTTTTATAATAGTGTTTTGTACATTCTCTTCCGGATTCTCTGGGACACCACGTATCCTCACAGTTCTTTCTTTAGTTTGCATTTGAAGGATGGATAGTGCATCCCATATTGCTTCCTGAGTGACTTTGAAGTCATCATTTTCCTTTTTAAGCTTATCCCATTCTTTTTTACCTTCCCTTAGATCTTTGGATGATTTCTTAGAAAATTCTTCTAAATGTTGTGTTTTTGTTTTAAGTTCCTGAACAGTTTTTGTTAGCTCTTTCTTTTCCTCTGCAAATTCCTTTACTTGTCCTTTTAATTCTATAATTGATTTGGTGTTCTCATCTATTCCCCCCCCCCCCATCCTGTCTAATTTGTCATCTAATCCTTTCACTTTGCTATTCATTTCCAACTTAAGGTCATTAAATTCTTTCTTCATTTCCCCTATATCGTTCTTCAAACTTAATATGAGATCTTTCATATCCATTTCTTGTTCGAGTCCAGAATTCCTTCTGCCTTGCTGATTGTAAATGGGGCCAATATTATATTTTTTGTTTGATGACATGAGGTTTTCTTTTTTCCCTTTGGATCTTATAGGGTTTTGAATTTAAATTTGATTGTTTGGTTATCTATTTTTCCTTTAGATGAGGTATTTTGCCCCAGATGACAATTAACATATGAAATTACAAATTTACACAACCAATTTCCTCTTCCCCACCAAGTTTTTTACACAGCACATCAAAACATCAATTAACACATAAAAATGCAGAACTACAAGTCAACCTCCTCGCTACCATCCACTATTCCCCCGAGCTATTGCTTAAATCTATTAATCTGTAAAATAGTTCCAGATTCTTTATATACCAATTCTTATCACTGTCTGTTGTCTCTTGAGTAAAAAGAAGGGAGGAAAACAAAAAACAAAGCGAAAAGAGGAACCAAAAACAAAAACAAGATTAGAAGAAAGCCAAGATCTAATATTTCTTATTCAAATATTTTCCTGTCAAATTTTTGTTTTATATATTATACCCTTCTAATTACGTTAATCCTTTCCTTCCCCTTTATATTTTATTCTAAATTCAATTATTACAAACGTCAAATTTTCCTTTACTGTTGTCCACCAAATCCTTCATACTATATTCACTTTCAATTATTTCTTCATAAGAAACAGAAAAGATCTGTCTGTTATATTTCCAATTTCTTTCTATAGAATTTTTTTTGTCCTTATTATACTTTTCTAATTGTTATTAATCTGAAGGTTCTTACTTCCCCTTTTTTCACCTCTGTATTTTATTCTGAATTTTCCTTTATTCTTATCCACCAATTCCTTATTAATATTATACCAAAGAGAACCATCTATTTTACGCTCTTACAATAAATAATTATTCAAGCAAAGTTACAGTTGAATAAAGTTGGGTGATTTTCTGCTATTCACCTCTTGGTGTCGCTGTCTCTTATCTGGGGTTTTCATGAAAAGCTGTCTCTTTTGAATTTCGTAAAAATTGCATGATTTCCTAATGTTCACCACTTGGTGCCGCTGTCTCTGTTTTCTGGAGTCTTTGTGGAGAGCTGTCTGTCTTTAACTTTATAGTCCTTCTCCTTTTACCTAGTTCCGTCTCTCCTTTCGCTGCTTTTCTTCTCTTCTCTTCCTGATTTTTTAATTAGTCCCTCCCATCTCCTGAACAACGCTACACCATATTTGCCATCCTTATAAGTTAGTGTTTTATGTAAGTTCGAAGTTCAAAGTTAAAAATTATCGCCTTCTCTTATTTCCTTGATTTTCCTGTGTCTTTCGCTTTCCCTCCTCTAGCTGTGCTGACGACTTAGGTATTTTAATTCAGTTTCTTTCACTGGGCTCACGCCACTTCCAAGTGAGAACAAAAGACAGATTAAGTCTTTTAATTCAGCTTCATCCCCTGGGCTAACACCGTTGCAGAGTAAAGCATGAAGCTGTTTTCTTTTTCTTGCTGATATTTGCTGGAAATTCCTGCGTTGTTATTTAAGTATAATGAGAAGGATTTCCAATGTATTTAAAATATAGTCTCCTGATCTTTGCTCCTTATGCACTGATCTTTCAGGGTCTCTTTAAAGTACTAGGCAGTTCACTTTCTTGATATAAATCCAGCAGACCCTCTTCTCCTTAATCTCTCCTTATTTGTTTAGTCCTTAGTTAAGGGGATTGAGGAATTTGGAAATTTTGCCGCTGTTCTTACCGTTTGGGGTTTTGAGGCTTGCTGATGAGGATTGCTCGTGCCCTCGCGTCTAGGCTCCCTCTGTCACCTCGCCTCCTAGATGGGACATGGACTTCAGCGAGTTCCCTTTTTTAACGCTGCCGGATCCTGACAAACCTTTGAGGGTGGAGACAGATGCTTCAGATTGGGCCATCGGAGCAGTACTGTTGCAATGAGGTCCAGGGGAGGCTTGGAGGCCTTGTGCCTTTTTCTCTCGGAAGCTGAGCAAATCACAGCAAAATTACACCATTTATGACAAGGAATTGCTGGCCATTTGTGCGGCTTTTAAGCAGTGGAGACACTTTCTGACTGGGGCGCAGCAGCAGATCCAGGTGCGGACAGACCACAAGAACCTGGAATATTGGCGGACAGCGCGCGTGCTCTGTCAGAGGCAGACCCCTTGGGCGCAGTATTTTGCTAATTTTAACTTTAAGATCCAATACGTACCAGGGGAGCAGAACATGAGGGCGGATGCGCTCTCCAGGAAACCTGAGTACATGGAAGAGGAAGGGCCCCCCATGGCCAGACAAATGTTCCAGGAGGACAAATGGACTTGTGGGGGAGCACTGGCAGGGGAGGCAGAACTGGTTGGACTCACCAGACATGATGAGTTTGCGCAAACTAAAATGAGGGAGCTCAAGGAAGGTCTGGGAGCAAATGGGGGCTTTGAGGAGAAAGGGGGGCTGTTGTTCTACAAAGGGGCACTTTGAGGCCAAAGTCCTCAAACAGCTCCATGACAACCCCACAGCTGAGCATTTTGGGCAACATAAGACCATGTTGTTAGTCACAAGGCAGTTCTGGTGGCCCAAGGTAAGGGGGGATGTACGGGAATATGTCCGGGGGTGCGACAGGTGTCAGAGAGCCAAGGCGGAAAGGGCAGCACCGGTGGGGTTACTAGAACCCTTACCAACACCGGGGAGACCCTAGGAGGTGGTGTCCATAGATTTCATGATGGATCTGCCCAGGTCACAAGGTAAGATGCTGTTGGTGGATCACATCTTTCGACTGCATGGAGTCCCCTCGAGGGTAATCTCCGACCGCAGAAGGCAGTTTACCTCGTGTTTCTGGCACAAACTCATGAGCCTGTTGCAGGTAGAGGTGAACTTCTTGACAGCAAGACACCCAGAAACCAACAGACAGGCCAAGAGAGCGAACGCCATTTTGCAGCAGTACTTGCGCTGTTAAAGTTTTTGAATTCACAGACGAGGAGGACGATTCTTTCATAGGTTTCCCCCCCTCTCCTGCAAACGCCTGTAAGTGGGAAGCAGCTATGGACCCCACCAATGGGGAGGGGGGGTGGATGTCAGGGAACTGCCATTGGAACAGGGGTGGGAAACAGAAGGGAAGTTGTGTTACAGGGGGCCTCTAAAAATCTTGCGAAGTAGTTCCTCTTCCGGTGATGAGAAAAGCCCCACCTCCAGTGGGGAAGAGATAAAAGGACCAGAGGATGCTGGTGGGAGCCTCAGCACCGCTCCTGGCCAAGCTGGCCAGGAGGGAAGCACGCCCCTTCCGTCGCCCACCCTGTGCAGAAGTCTAAAGAGCAAAGAGGGAAGGAAAAGGCTGGGAGTAACAAGATTTTTATGTTGGGGGAGGTCCAGGAAACAACCACTCCCGGACTCTGCTAGCGATTGAGGCAGACATGGGGTTCTGCACTGTGAATTGTTTTGCACCAAATTAAACCTGTAAAAGACAGGTCGGAGTCCTGCCTGGTTACTCGTGAGCAACCACCCTTGCCATCTGACAGACCAGACTGGCAAGGTTGTAAGGCGCTGTGAATGTAGCACCCCACCAAGGCTTCATTCAGGCACAGGCACAAAGCCAGATTGGTCGCCAGAGGTTTTTCACAGGACAGGATTACCACGAGACCTACTCACCCACCGTCAAGTATGAGAGCATTAGGCTAATGCTCCAGATTGCTGCAGAGGAGAAACATCACGTTTCTCATTACGATGTGAGTACAGCTTTTTTGTACAGGATTTTGCAAGAGGAGCTGTACATGCTTCCACCTGATGGAGTGCAGGTAAAGGAGGGAATGGTCTGTAAGCTACAGAAATCCCTATATGGTCTCAAGCAGAGTGCCAGGTGTTGGAACACAAAACGCACTGAGAAATTGCTTTCTCTAGGTTTTCACCAAGGCAAAGCTGAGCCATGTGTGTTTGTCAAAGAGGAGGGGCAAAGCAAACTGTATTTGTTGCAGCTGGGGCAGATGAAGGTGCCTAGTTGTGCCGCTGTAGAAGCACTATGGTGTTTCTGTTAGGATATTTCCGTTCCACCTTAAGAAGGGAGCAGGTTGTTGTGTCACAGCCTGCGTATTTCCTGTTCACAGGTTGTTTCAGTTTTGTCTATAGCTGTTTTTTTCTCTCTGTGCCTGAGACATCGAAGCAGGCAGTCATGTTTTTTTCTTTGTTCTGACCAACACTGAATAAACTTGTAAATATGCTCTCCTGAGTGCATCTTTCGCTGTGCAAACTCTGCTGATAGAGCGTGCACGAGCTCAGGAATGTGGCAAGCTATTTATTTTTTAAAAAAAATGATATTTATTAAACTTTCAAAAAAGGTTACAGAGATAAGAAAAAGAAAAAAAAGAAAAGAAAAAATACAAAATACAGAAAAAATAAAAACACTTAAAAACAAATCAATCTTTCAATGCCTTGTCTTTCATTTACTTGTTTCCCTGACCTCCTCACGCCTCCCTTTTTTGTATTCCAGTTCAGTTAGTTAATTCAGCAATTCCTTTCCCTCTTTGTTTTTATCTTAATCCTTTAACTTAATATATTATAACTTTAGATTCTCACCTGTTAACAATCCATTTTTACATACTCCTTTATAACATTGCTGCTAAAACCACTTAACTTCATTCTGACATCATTCTAACATTCATTAATTTTTCAGTATTTCTGTAAATATTCTTTAAATTTCTTCCAATCTTCTTCCACCGACTCTTCTCCCTGGTCTTGGATTCTGCCAATCATTTCTGCCAGTTCCATGTAGTCCATCACCTTCATCTGCCATTCTTCCAGAGTGGGTAGATCTTGTGTCTTCCAATACTTTGCAATAAGTATTCTTGCTGCTGTTGTGGCATACATAAAGAAAGTTCTGTCCTTCTTTGGCACCAATTGGCCGACCATGCCCAGGAGAAAGGCCTCTGGTTTCTTCAGAAAGGTATATTTAAATACCTTTTTCATTTCGTTATACATCATCTCCCAGAAAGCCTTAATCCTTGGGCATGTCCACCAAAGGTGAAAAAATGTACCTTCAGTTTCTTTACATTTCCAACATTTATTATCGGGCAAGTGATAGATTTTTGTTTTGTTTTTTTTTAAAAAAATAATTTTTATTAAAGTTTTAAACAACAAAAGAAAAAAGCAACACACAAAAAAACAATACAAAACTCAACAATACAAAACAAAAAGCATAACAATTAAAAACAAACTCTCTTTTCCATTTCCAATTTTGAATTACTTATTTTCTGGACTTCCTCATACCTCCCTCTTTTGTATTCCAATCCACATTATTTGTCCAGCAGTTTCTTTTCCACTTTTTTAATCCCAATCTTAAATTTAGTAAAATGTTAAAATATATAACTTCAACTTTTTAAACCTAATCCTTGATCTTAATATCATATAACGTTAAAATTTTCCCTTTTAATATCAAATTTCCATTTCTTTAAACATCTTTAATCTTGATCTTTAATCTTAATCTATCATTAACTTTAACCTGTGCAGCTGGAAACCACTTACTTTCAGTCCAACATCCCTTTAACATTCCTTAATTTTGCAATATTTCTGAAGATAGTCTTTGAATTTCTTCCAGTCTTCCTCCATCGACTCTTCTCCCTGGTCACGGATTCTACCAGTCATTTCCGCCAATTCCATATAGTCCATAAGTTTCATCTGCCATTCCTCCAGTGTGGGAAGTTCTTGTGTCTTCCAATACTTTGCGATGAGTATTCTTGCTGCTGTTGTTGCATACATAAAGAAAGTTCTATCCTTTTTTAACACCATTTGGCCGGCTATGCCCAGGAGAAAGGCCTCTGGTTTCTTAGGGAAGGTATATTTAAATACCTTTTTTAATTCATTATATATCATTTCCCAGAAAGCCTTAATCTTTGGGCAAGTCCACCAAAGGTGAAAAAATGTACCTTCAGTTTCTTTACATTTCCAACATTTGTTATCGGGCAAGTGATAAATTTTCGCAAGCTTGGCTGGGGTTATGTACCACCTGTATATCATTTTCATAATATTCTCTCTTAAGGCATTACATGCCGTAAATTTCATACCTGTGGTCCATAACTGTTCCCAGTCAGCAAACATAATGTTATGTCCAACGTCCTGTGCCCATTTAATCATAGCCGATTTTACCGTTTCATCTTGAGTATTCCATTTCAGCAGCAAGTTATACATTCTTGACAAATTCTTAGTCTTGGGTTCTAACAATTCTGTTTCCAATTTTGATTTTTCCACCTGGAAGCCAATTTTCTTGTCCAAATTGTATGCCTCCATTATCTGATAATAATGAAGCCAATCTCGCACTTTATTTTTTAGTTTCTCAAAACTCTGCAATTTCAATCTATCTCCCTCTTGTTCCAAAATTTCCCAATATTTCGGCCATTTGGCCTCCATATTGAGCTTTTTCTGAGCCTTCGCTTCCATCGGTGACAACCACCTTGGGGTTTTATTTTTGAGTAGGTCCTTATATCTTATCCAGACATTAAACAATGCTTTCCTGACAATATGATTTTTAAATGCTTTATGTGCTTTGACCTTATCATACCATAAATATGCATGCCATCCAAATACATTATTAAAGCCTTCTAAATCCAAAATGTCTGTGTTTTCAAGAAGCAGCCATTCTTTCAGCCAGCAAAAAGCTGCTGATTCATAGTAAAGTCTAAGGTCTGGCAGGGCAAATCCACCTCTTTCCTATGCATCCGTTAGTATTTTAAATTTTATTCTAGGCTTCTTCCCCTGCCAGACAAATCTAGAAATATCTCTCTGCCACTTCTTGAAGCAATCCATTTTATCCAAAATTTGCAATGTTTGAAACAGAAACAACATTCTAGGCAATACATTCATTTTTATCGCAGCAATACGGCCTAGCAGTGAAAGTTTCAAATTTGACCAGATTTCTAAATCTTTTTTCACTTCAGTCCAGCATTTTTCATAATTGTCTTTAAATAAATTCCCATTTTTAGCTGTCATGTTAATCCCCAGGTATTTCACTTTCTTTACCACTGTTAAACCTGTCTCATTCTGAAACCTCTCTCTCTCAATCTCTGTTAAATTTTTCTCTAAGACCTTTGTTTTTAACTTATTTAGCTTAAATCCTGCAACCTGACCAAATTCTTGAATCAGTTCCAAAGCTCTTTTGGTACTAGATTCTGGCTCCTATAATGTCAATACTAAGTCATCTGCAAATGCTCTCAATTTGTACTGTTTAGCTCCGACTTGTATACCTTTAACCAATTGGTCCCTTCTAATCATATTCAACAGGACCTCCAGGACCGATATAAAAAGCAGTGGGGAGATTGGGCAACCTTGTTGTGTCCCTTTTTCTATCTTAAATTCCTCCGTCACCACGTTATTAACAATTAATTTAGCCTTTTGTTCTGAATAAATTGCACTTATACCGTTTCCAAAACCTTGACCTACCCCCATCCCCTGTAGATTCTTCTTCATAAAACTCCAAGAAATGTTGTCAAAAGCTTTCTCCGCGTCCACAAATATCAAAACTGCCTTGGTATTAATATTCACTTGTAATTTTTCTAAAATATTGATTATGTTTCTCATATTATCAGACAAGTGTCTACCCGGGAGAAAGCCTGCTTGATCTTTATGAATCTCTTCCACTAACGCTTTTTTTAGTCTTTTAGCCAAAATGTCTGCAAAGATTTTATAATCCACATTAAGCAGTGATATGGGACGGTAGTTTTTGAGTTGCGTCTTTTCAGACTCTGATTTTGGTATAAGTGTAATATATGCTTCTTTCCACGACTCTGGTGCCCTTTTCCCATCCATTATTTTGTTGCAGACTTCCTTTAAAGGTTGTACTAACCATTCTCTTAAAGATCTGTAGTATCTAGAAGTCAGTCCATCCGGTCCTGGAGATTTACCTAATTGCATATTCTGAATGGCACCTTCTACCTCCTGTTCAGTTATTTTATAGTTCAGCATTAATTTATTTTCTTGAGAGATTTTTTGTAATCCATTTATTTTCAAAAATCGGTCTAATTTCTTTCTGTGGCCCTTGTGTATATAGTTGTTTAAAATACCTCTGGAAACAGTTTCTAATCTCAACTGGGTTCTGTATGTTCTTTCCTTCCACTTCTAAATTTATAATAGTGTTTAGTTTTTGTCTTTTTTTCATTTGCCAAGCCAACAATTTCCCACATTTATTAGACGACTCAAATGTCTTTTGTCTCATTTGTTTAATTTTCCATTCTATCTCCTGATTCATCATTTTCATGTATTGTATTTGATATAACTTTATTTCTCTCAAGATCTCTTGCGACTTTGGTTTTGCTCTCAATTTCTTTTCACTTTCCTTTATTTTCTCCAATATTTTATCCTTCTTCTCATTTTGAATTCTCTTCTTTATTGCATTCTGTTGTATCAAAAACCCTCTCATAACAGCTTTGCTTGCGTCCCAGATTACTCTTTTTTCAACATTGGTGTTCATATTTGTCTCGAAATAGTCTCTCAAGGTTTTTTGGGCCTTCTTAGTCACTTCTTCATCTCTAAATAAGGTGTCATTCATCCTCCATCTGAAGGAGCCAGTTGGTGTTAGTTTCATCTCCATCTTCACAGCATTATGGTTGGAGCAGGTTTTTGGGCAAATTTCCACTTTTCTTGTCTTTGGTGCCATTCCTCTAGTTACCCATATTTGGTCAATTGTTGTCCATGTCATTTTGGCTTCAGAGAAGAAGGTTCCCTCTCTAGCCAAGGGATTCTTTGTTCTCCAGATATCAACTAAGTCCAAGTTGTCTGTCATTTCAAAAAAGGTTTTCGGTAGTCTGCCATCCTTAGTGACTACCTGTCTTTGTGCCTTGTCCATATGTGTAGATACCACTCCGTTCATATCTCCCATCAAAATCACATTATAGTCCAAATAGTCCATCAAGGTCTCATGCAACTTTTTAAAGAATTCAGATTTCCCCTCATTTGGTTCGTAAACTCCTACTATTAAGAATTTCTCTCCTTGTATTTGAATTTCAATTGCCACAAATCTTCCTTGGTCATCTTTAAAGATAAATTTCGGTGATAGTCTCTCCTTTGCATAAATCACTACTCCTCTTTTTTTTAACTTTATCTGATGAAATAAACTCCTGGCCCAGTCTTTTATTGATCAATACTTTTCTATGTAGCCTTGTCACATGTGTTTCCTGTAGACAAATCAAGTCCAATTGTTCCTTTTTTAATAAATGAAACACTGTTTTCCTTTTCTGGGGGGAGTTGAGACCATTACAATTCCAGCTTAATAGTTGCAGAGCCATGATGTAGTTACTTTACTTTTCCTCCAACTGCACCAAGTGCCTGTTCCTGCTCTGTCGGTGGTATCACCTTCTCTGGGCAGTCTTTTAATCCAAAAGGTAGTTTTGCTATGTCTAATATTCCTCTTTCTAGTGCTCTTAACTCTTCTCCAGATTCTTTCTGCAGGTCTTCTCCGTGGTCTTTCAAAAATCTTTCTTTGTCGTCCACTGATCTTATTTTTATCTTTCTTCCTTTGAAGCTAAAAGATAGGCCTTGGGGAAATTCCCACCTAAAGATGATTCTGTTGCTTCTCAACAGGGCAACCAAATCTCTATAATTGGACCTAAGGTCCAAAAGATATTTCGGAATGTCTTTAAATATCTCCACTTTTGACTGATGTATTTCCAAAGTCTTCTGGAAGTGCAGACTCAAGATTTTGTCTCTCTCCTCTTTTGTTCGGAGGGTGATCAAACAGTCTCTCATCCTGTTCTTCTTCCCTCCTCTTCCAAGCCTGAAAGCACTCACTATCTTAAAATCTTCCTTCTCCAAGTCTGGGTTCCAAAAGTCTACAAATTCCTGCATAAGAAAGTCAGTCAGATTGTCTTTCTCAAGTTCAGGTACGGCCCTGATCCTCAAATTCGTTTGTTTCTCCTTCAATTCAATCATAGACAATATCAACCTGTGGTCTTCAAGTTGCCTATGTATCGGTGGTATCTTCTCTTCTACAGCAACTGCTATTTCCTTTGCTTCTTCAGCTGTCTTTCGGGTCAAAGTAGATTCCTGTAGCAGTTTCTCAATAGTTTCTGTATTAGTATTTACCTTCTGTCCCAAATTGTTGATACTTGTAGTATTTTGATCAATTTTAATTGATGCTTCAGCTACTTGTTTACTTAGTTTTCCCAAAGATTCATTAATTTTGCCTAATGCCTGAGCTAAAACATCTTAGGATGCCATTCCTTTAGCTTTAGGTTGTACAAATGCAGCCCCTGATGATGGGCCAGAGGGGCCAGATGTTGATGCTCTTCGCTGCAGCCCAGCGTCTGGGCGAAATGATCTACCAGACCTCGTTGTTTTTTCCTGAGGGAAATCTATCTTCTCCTTTCCATCTGCCATAACACTCTAGTTAAAGCCCAAGGTCAGTCCCACGGCCAGAATTTGTTTTGAAGTGGAAAATTCCCCTGGCCCAGTTGTTATTGTAACAATTTCAAACTTCCTCTAGGGGGACACAGTAGCAGTCAGAAGTTGTTGCCTTAAAATAAATAACCTTTTTTTAATCCCCCAATTCACAAAATAGACGACAGTTTCAATTTCAGTTATTTTCCAGTTACTTTAAAACCAGGAGAAGCCAGCCAGAAACATTGTATCTCACTTGCAGAGTTAGCTGTCAAAAAGTACTCTATTCACCAACAGCGCATTTCACAGTACGGCATTCTTACGGCAGCCCGTTCCCAGGTTTTAAGCGGTGGATTTTAGCTTCCTTTTCTCTCTTTTTGCAGGGAAATACAGTTCACACCTTTCCCCCCTCCTCTCCTGCAGCCAAGGGGGGAGATCGCTTGTTTTGATGTTAGAATTATAGTCCTTTTCAAGCGTCTTTCAAGGTTTTAGCTTACAAGTTCATTGCTTTACTCTATTTACAAAGAACGGAAGGCAGACTTCCTGTTTATGCCTCCCCGCTTCGGTATCAAATTACGTCTTTGTTCTCCTTTATTTCCAAAATTAACCTACTCACGGGTAGTTGTTTTTGTAGCCAGATTGTCACAGGAAAAAGGTAGCGCTCTCCGGTAACGGCTGTGCGGCTTCGCTCCACGGAAGAAGCAGTTGACTCTCAGCACCGCGCCGCTTCCCCGCTTCACTCCGGAGCCCGTAATTGGGCTCCTTTGCAGATTGGGGGGGCGCAAAAGGTCCCCGCCGAGTCCCACGGTCACAGGCTTCACCCGCCTGTGATTTTTTCAAGGGTCCCCGCTTCGCCGTAGCGGAACAGACCCGATTCCCGTAGAGCCAGTCCCTCCGGATCAGAGGGAGTCTGCCATTACGGATGGCGCCACCCCGGAAGTCCATAAGCAAACTGTGGCAAGCTATTTCTGAGGCCTCGTGTCGCTATTTGACTGATACTGCGTATCTACGGGAGATCAATGGATCGTCCGGCATCGGCGTGGGGGCATGATGGACTTTGTCTCCCTTGCAGTATCCCAGCAATAGGTTTTGGGACCAGATTCACGGCACTTACAGGAGAGTAAGACTGAGAAAGACTGCGTTGAGGTATGTGGGAAAAGCGGAAGTAAGGCTTTTCTGATGCCGCGGAAGAGTCTTTGAACTCCGGCTGGCTAATTAGCCTGGGAGTCGAGCCAAGCTTTGTGATTTATGAGCTGCCGAGATAAGAAGTTTTTGAAGGCATAAAGGCTCACGGCTCAAGTAAAAACCTGGAATGGAGTTTGTACAAGCCTCAGATGATGGTGCTCAGTGCCCAAAGTTGAATGCCCACAATTATGAGGCCTGGGTAAGATGGTGTGAGAGTCTACTACAACAGTTTGGAGTGTGGCATACTGTGTGTGAAGCCCCTCCAGTTCCTCTGACAGATAGATGGAGGGCCCAAGATTCAAGGGCCATAGACGTAATTGTTGGGTTGAAATCACGACAGACTAGTGGCAGGTGTCATATGAGAGGCGTCTCCCCGGGGCGAGCCCCGGGAACTCTCTTTTATTGAATATTACAAACATTGCCACAGGTGTGCTTGTGGCTGATTGGTTGATACAAACACAAAGCATCTTGTTGCTGATTGGTTAACATAGGTACAAGGCGGGAATTACATATGAGCATTTATCACTGATAGATCAAAGGATGAGAAATGGAGCTGGAACTAGACAGGCATGAAACCTCCTAATTAAATTATAACTAAAGATTGATATTGAAAGAACATAACATGAAGGAATACAACAATCACGTTCTGTAGATGTGGTCAGCAATGCATTAAGAACAGGTCAGGATACACTGTTTCATGAACTCAATGGGAACTGTTCAGAACATTCTCAGACTCTTGTGCAGAAGCAGAGAAAAGATTATGAGCGAGACTTCCCAGAATGCAAGAGAAAAGAAGCAATAGTTGCTTTGCCGGTGAGTCTTGGGGAGGACCGCTGCTGTTGCTTTGCCGGTGAGTCTTGGGGAGGACCGCTCCCCCCTGAAGCCCTTTTTCCACCTTGGGCCTGGGGGCGGGCCCCATACTCCACCTCAGCATATAAGGCTCCAAGGAGGCCTCGGGACATTGCTGCTGTTGCTTTGCTGGTGAGTCTTGGGGAGGACCACTCCCCCCTGAAGCCCTTTTTCCACCTTGGGCCTGGGGGCGGGCCCCATACTCCACCTCAGCATATAAGGCTCCAAGGAGGCCTCGGGACATTGCTGCTGCCGCTCTGCCGTGAGTTTGTGGGGAGGACCGCTCCCCTTTGAAGCCCATTTTCCACCTTGGGCCTGGGGGCGGGCCCCATACTCCACCACAGCACATAAGGCTCCAAGGAGGCCTCGGGACATCGCTGCTGCCGCTCTGCCTATGAGTCTTAGGGAGGACCGCTCCCCCTTGAAGCCCATTTTCCACCTTGGGCCTGGGGGCGGGCCCCATACTCGCCTCCGCAGCTTATGGGGCTCCAGGGAGGCCTCGGGTGTGTGGGGTGGGGTGGGTGTTTAGTTGGGTGTGGGAATTTGTTTAATTTAATTATGTTGTGTTTGTAACTTTGTTTTTTGTTTTTATAGTTTTATTGTTCTGTTAGTTTGTTTTTTGTATAGGCTTTAATTTGATTTTAAGGGGAGGGGTCAGGGCTGCCTGGGAGTGGGTCCCAGCAAACAAAATGGCTGGGGCAGGTTCCACAGGGGGGGATGCACTCGGACAACCGATCTCAGTGATCACGGGTAGGAGGAGGAGTTACGCTAAGACCAGACCATGTCATTACCGAGGAAGCAGGCTTAGTCATTGTTTGAGGACTATCCCTGCCTCCAGGTCTGGTCCTGACCGGAAGGATACTGGAATCAACAAGGGAAACCCACATGACCTGAAAGTGTTGCTGTGCAATGCCAGGTCAATGATGAATAAAACCTCTGCCATCCACGACCTGATTGTGGATGGAGGATTTGACCTGGCATGTGTGACAGAGACCTGGTTGGATGAAGCAGATGGGCCCGTCCTTGCCGCTGCTTGTCCACCAGGTTTCTCTTACGCACAGCAACCCAGGCCTTGTGGGCGGGGAGGGGGGGTTGCAGTGATTTTTAGGAAGTCATTAGTTTGCACCAGGCGTCCTATTGGAAAGACCCAGTTCTCTGAGTGCATGTTCTGGAAGTTGGGCAATAGGGGCAGTACAGGATTCCTATTGGTGTACCGACCTCCCCGCTGCACCAAGGATTCCCTGCCCGAGCTGCTTCAGGTCGTGGCGGATGTCCTCCTGGAGACACCTTGTTTGGTTGTCCAAGGGGATTTTAACATTCATGCCGACACGACCTTACAAGGGGCCGCTCGGGACTTCATGGAAAGCATGGCCTCCATGGGGCTGTCCCTGAATAAGTTTGGCCCAACTCATAGTCATGGACATGCCTTAGACCTGGTGTTCACCTCTATGGATGTTGGTGATCTGACACTAAGTAAAAGCGAAACCAAAGAAGTGCCATGGTCAGATCACTTCCTGGTGCAACTGGACTTCTCCGTGACCCTTCCCCTCTGCAGGGAGGTGGGACCGATTCAGATGGTCCGCCCCCGCCACTTAATGGATCCAAATGGTTTCCAGAGAGTGGTAGGGGATGTTTTATCCCATGTTGATGGCCTTTCAGCTGATTCCCTGGTGGCCCGCTGGAATGTGGAGTTAACCAGGGCTATTGACTGTTTGGCTCCAAAGCGCCCTCTCCGATTGCATGGAGTCCGGACAGCCCCGTGGTTTTCCACGGATCTGAGGGCAATGAAACAATCGTTGAGACGGCTAGAGCGCCGGTGGCGGATAACCCATTCTGAATCTGACCGGACACGGGTTAGAGCTCAATGTCGAGCCTACCAAGTGGCGATAGCGACAGCGAAGAAGACTTTCTTCACCGCCTCTATTGCATCTGCGGAAAACAGCAGCAGGAGACTCTTTCAGGTGGTTCGCAATTTAGCGGAACCACCTGCTCCATCAGGGCCCAGTAGGGGCCACATGATCTCCTGCAATGACTTTGCAAAGTTTTTTGCAGATAAAGTCGCTCAGATTCGAGAAGAGGTAGACTCCACCGTGGGAGCAGGGCCGGGGCGGGAGAGTCCTAGAGTCCTGTCTAATCAAGTTGTGTGGGATTATTTCCAATCTGTTACCCCCGAGGATGTGGACAGGCTGCTTGGACGAGTGAAACCAACCACTTGCCTCCTTGATCCTTGCCCATCCTGGCTTATAAAAGCTAGCCGGGAAGGACTGGGCGATGGGCTTCGTGGGGTGGTGAATGCTTCCCTCCGTGAGGGAGCCTTCCCAGACCCGCTGAAAGAGGCGGTTATTAAACCGCTTCTTAAAAAACCATCTTTAGATGCGGCCACGATAGCCAACTATCGCCCAGTCTCAAATCTTCCATTCTTGGGCAAGGTGATTGAGCGAGTGGTTGCTGAACAACTCCAGGCACGCCTGGAAGATGCGGACCATTTGGATCCCTTCCAGTCGGGATTCAGGCCTCATCATGGGACTGAAACTGCCTTGGTCGCACTGGTTGATGATCTCCGGCGGGCTAGGGACAAAGGTGAGAGCTGTTTCCTAGTTCTGCTGGATCTCTCAGCGGCGTTTGATACCATCGACCATAACATCCTCCTGGACCGTCTTGAGGGGCTGGGAGCTGGGGGCACTGTTATACAGTGGTTCCGCTCCTTCCTCCTGGGCCGTGTTCAGAAAGTGGTGGTGGGGGATGAGTGTTCAGACCCCTGGGCCCTCACTTGTGGGGTGCCTCAGGGTTCTGTCCTCTCCCCCATGCTTTTCAACATCTACATGAAGCCGCTGGGAGAGATCATCAGGGGATTTGGGCTGGGTGTTCATCAGTATGCGGATGATACCCAGCTCTACCTCTCTTTCAAATCAGAACCAGTGAAGGCAGTGAAGGTCCTGTGTGAGTGCCTGGAGGCGGTTGGAGGTTGGATGGCGGCTAACAGATTGAGGTTGAATCCTGACAAGACAGAAGTACTGTTTTTGGGGGACAGGAGGCGGGCAGGTGTGGAGGATTCCCTGGTCCTGAATGGGGTAACTGTGCCCCTGAAGGACCAGGTGCGCAGCCTGGGAGTCATTTTGGACTCACAGCTGTCCATGGAGGCACAGGTCAAATCTGTGTCCAGGGCAGCTGTTTACCAGCTCCATCTGGTACGCAGGCTGAGACCCTATCTGCCTGCGGACTGCCTCGCCAGAGTGGTGCATGCTCTGGTTATCTCCCGCTTGGACTACTGCAATGCGCTCTATGTGGGGCTACCTTTGAAGGTGACCCGGAAACTACAACTAATCCAGAACGCGGCAGCTAGACTGGTGACTGGGAGCGGCCGCAGAGACCACATAACACCGGTCTTGAAAGACCTACATTGGCTCCCAGTACGTTTCCGAGCACAATTCAAAGTGTTGGTGCTGACCTTTAAAGCCCTAAACGGCCTTGGTCCAGTATATCTGAAGGAGCGTCTCCACCCCCATCGTTCTACCCGGACACTGAGGTCCAGCACCGAGGGCCTTCTGGCGGTTCCCTCACTGCGAGAAGCCAAGTTACAGGGAACCAGGCAGAGGGCCTTCTCGGTAGTGGCGCCTTCCCTGTGGAACACCCTCCCACCAGATGTCAAAGAGAACAACAACTACCAGGCTTTTAGAAGACATCTGAAGGCAGCCCTGTTTCGGGAAGCTTTTAATGTTTGATGTATTATAGTATTTTAATATTCTTTTGGAAGCCGCCCAGAGTGGCCGGGGAAGCCCAGCCAGATGGGCGGGGTATAAATAATAAATTATTATTATTATTATTATTATTATTATTATTATTATTATTAGAGAAAAGAAAAGGCAGTACTGGATCAGATGACTGATCTGATCCTAAACCCTCCACAAATAATGGGTACAAGAGAACATGGAAGCAGACCCAAGCCAGGGAAGATTTGCTTCCATCATGGGATGAGTGAGTTCTATTGCCTGGCCCCAATCCCTTGCCCCAGGTGACCTCAATGGGCCCTGCAGCCTACTAGGCAGAGGTGGAAGTGTAAGATCAAGGAAGAGGGCAGGAAATGTCTCCAGCCTTGTCCGGCATCCCAGGGACACACATTGTGTTGTGTGCCTGATACCAGACTGTGATTCCTACTTTGGGAATCCTTTCAAAAGCCACTCTGGGAGCCTCTTGGGGCTGTTAAGGTGAGATTTATTTACTGTTTCATTAAATTTGCTTAGTAACATAACATTATTATATATATTCTATAAAACAAAGAATACAAAACAAAATTCATTCATACTACAATGCATAACTACATTACATTAATATATATGGTTTCTGAAAAAAGGCTTACATAACAAAATCAATTCAAAATACCATCCAGTTTACCTCCCCCCCTCCCTACCCGCTCCAACCCCCCCCCCCCAGTCAGGCCTTCCTTCTTCATATCTTTATCCATGTACACAGTCTGTTCATTCAAGCTTGTATGTTAGGGTTGGCTTGCCCCCTTTCTTTCCGGTTCCTGTAAAATGCCCATTTATTTGTGTGGCGAGTTCCCGCCTCCCCCCAGTAGGAATAAAGACACATGACACTGTTATTTAAGGTTAATGGGCTAAAATTGGCCACAACATTATTGGTTACAGGTAATGAGTGGTATTGGCTTAGGCATTGGTCCTAACCGACTATCCGGCTTCAGCCTGTTTGCTTGAAGACCGGGAAGGGTTTACACCAGCAGGGGGAGCCCTGCTGATGCACATCAACTAGGAACTCCCCCGGGGTCACCGATCGGGGGCGTGCCTTAGGCCCTCACCTCCATAGGTTTCGGACAGGGCCACGCCCCCCGGAATCCTTTATCGGACAAGCCTTCAATATCCGGGGGAGGTGATGGCACCTCCTCCCCCCCCCATCCATCTACATAACAATACCCCTACCAATTCCTAACCGCCATTCAAGCAAAGCTAGCCACCAATACTCTCAGACCTGAAACCAATCCCTAATCCCAGTAGATATGTCAGCCAACCAAACATCATTTCCCACATCGGAAAGATGCACGCCATCTTCACTGTAGAGGGCCACCTTGTTGGGGTGGTCAATGACCTGCCCCCCCAGCACTGCCATTCTACGAGCCACTGAGCGTTCCAGGATCTTTCTGGCCTTGTTTATAGCGATAGGGCATCGGCAGTCCCTCCAAGTGCGCCTTTCCAACAATGATGACCAAATTATGGCTAAATTTGGAAATGAAGTCATCAGATTGTCGAAATCATTGTAAATGTTCCAAATTAAGTCCATGCCTTTCCGGTAGGCCAAATCATTTTCACCCAGCTGAATGACAAGGGCATTCAGAGGGCATTCCAGTGCGGCTCTGGCTTTCACTGCTGGCAAAAATTCCACCCAACGCATTCCACGGCGGGTGATCCAGGAAACTTCCACATTTTGTGGCAGATCCAACCCGCACCCCAGGCCACGGCTGACAGCACGGTTTCTGGCCCAGTGGACAATACTGTGGCCAATGATCCAAATGAGCACCACCACGCCACCTAAAAGAAAAGAGCGCAACAAGCCGGGGTCAGTGATGATGAAAACAATCATAAAGCTTTCCGAATGTACCCTTTAAACGCATCTGACTTCCATCGACCCAAGTCTTTTATCCTTTCTGCCGGTAGGCCTAAATGCACCGCTGTAGTGGCAGCCCCGATACGAAATGAGTGAGCTGCGAATTCAGCCGGGGGATAACCGCAAGCAGCAATTGCCTTATGCATAACATCCGTAAACTGATGTCTTGTAAGGCGGGAGCCGTCTGCATGTATGAAAAATGGGCCCAGGGATGTTTGGTCTCAAATACACAAATCGTCTCGCGTTTTTTACTGGGCATGGCCCCCTTTTTTGAGTAGCTATAAGTCAAATCAGGGCCCCTTTACCTAGTTGATCAGTTTTAGAACTCCGGACATGCAGAACTAAATCTGAGCGAGATAAGGTCACATCCTTTAAAAGGATCCCGCGTGCGACAGAATCCGGCTGGTCGCCGCAGACCACCTCACCTATGCGCAAGGCGCCGAAAAAGGTCATGGAGTAAGCGGCCGAAAATAGGGGTGCTTCATACTTTGACCAACAAATAGCCCTTAATTTTTTTATGAATTTGACATAGGATGTCGAAGGTTATGGGTCTTCTACCATCGGTGCTGGGAGGCTGAAGCCTGCGCCAGCCCTCCAGTGCCTTCCGCACTAGGAAATCTGTGCAAGGGTCTGTGGAGTAAACGGCCTTGCAAAAGATTGCTGAAGACTGCATGTTAAGTGTCTTTGGGGCACGGCCCAATCCCCTTAAATGGACCAGGTATTGCAGCACATCTGCCTTTGTAGGAGGGGTGTCAAGCCTAACATTTTTTATTTTATTACGAAACACCAAAAAATCCGACCATGCCTTTTTATATGATTTAAGTGTTGACGGGGCTACAGATGCCAATACTCCCTTCAGGACTTCTCGCTCCCAAGGCTCCAAAGGTGCTCCGGAAACGGTTGTGGCAATTGCTGTGCCTCTGGCGTTAACGAGCAGAAACAGTTCATCTGAAAACGAGATAGAGCATCCGCAATGTCATTATTTACTCCAGGTACAAACTTAGCTGAGAAATAAATGTTTAGCTTTAGGCATAAAAGGACAAAGGATCGGAGCAGGGCTGCCACCCTAGGGGAACGCGAAGATTGTTTAGATAGGATGGAGACAACCGCTTGATTATCTGTCCAAAAGCATGCCCGGTGATTTTTTAATTCCCCAGCCCACAAGTGCACCGCGACCACGATCGAAAAAAAATATAGGAAGGTGAGGTCACGCGTTATAGGCTTTCCCTGCCAGGTAGAGGGCCAAGGTTGCACACACCACTGCCCTTTAAAATAGACGCCAAACCCTAAGGAACCTGCCGCGTCAGACTACCTGAAAGTCAGCCTGAAGAAACAGATTATCCTGCCATAAAGAAATGCCATTGTACATGTCCAAAAACTTTAGCCAAACGTCCAAGTCAGACTTGACCACTTTTGAGAGGCGCTCCCTGTGTTGGGGAGCCCGCAGTCCTGCTGACAACCTTGCCAAACGCCCACAAAAGGGGCGACCAGGGGACACAACCCGGCAAGCAAAGTTAAGATGACCCAGGAGCAATTGAATCTGCCTGAGGATGACCTCCTTAAGGGGCAGCAGTTGTAAAATTAATTCCTTAAGGGCAGTTAGCTTTTCTTTCGGTAGGCGAGATGTCTGTGCGACTGTGTCCAGCTCTATGGCCAAATAGGTCATGGTTGTGACTGGACCTTCGGTTTTATCCGTAGCCAAAGGGACGCCAAGCTCCTCTGCCAGGGATGTAAATGCTTGTAGCAATGCAGCGCACTTGGGCCTATTACTTGCAACGAGAATAAAGTCATCAAGGTAACGTGCCACCCCTTTGGAACCAGATTTAAAGCAAAGAACCCAGTCCAGAAATGTGCTAAAGGCCTCAAAGGCTGCACATGCTACCAAGCATCCCATGGGCATGGCTTTATCTATGAAATATGCTCCCTCAAATTTAAAACCCAGCCAACGAAAGTCGTCCGGGTGAACTGGGAGGAGGCGAAAGGCAGACTCGATGTCACACTTAGCTAACAGGGCTCCTCTACCAAATCTACAAATAAGCTTTACCGCTTGGTCGAAGGAGGCATACTTCACGGAACAAAGTTCCTGTGGTATTGCATCGTTAACTGAACTCCCCCTTGGATCGGAAAGGTTGTGTATCATGCGGTATTCGCCCGGGCCTTCTTAAAGACAATACCTAATAGTGAAATGTGTAAACCCTCGAAAGGAGGTTCCATGAAGGGGCCAGCTACCCTCCCAGCTATAATTTCCTTATGTATTTTCTTTTTAGCGATATCTGGCATGTCCTTTACAGATTTCTGCTTAGGGGGGTTTCCGGAGTTAGGTGTGAATGAAACAGGGATTCTAAAACTGCGGGGAAACCCCTCCCAAAGGTACTTAGTGGCTTGTTTGTTTGGGTATAAAGCAAGGAGGATTTTTAGAGGTTGCAGTTTAATCGGTGAGAAGGCCAGACCGAGGGTCGTATTAATACCGGTTTCCGGCCATACCCTGGGAGGGTCCGGGGGCACCTCGATTTCCCTGGTGGAAGTGCCCCCTGCCACCCCGAAAGGGCTGCTTACCTTTGAAAGCAAGATGTGGCCGGCTGGTTGCCTAGGCACTTTTTGCATTCGTGCAGGCACTTACAGTTTGGTCGCATACACGTCCCTCTGTTACACTCGCAGCACTGCCTACGACATTTTGGCTCGACCTTCCCAGACCTATATGGGTCCTGTGGTTTCTTTTCCACATATGGACCCACATGCTCCATCCAATAGTTCTGGTCTCTCAGATCCCAGCGGGTAGTGAGCAGTAAGGAAGCATTTCTGTGGAAATCTTCATCATACGTTAAGGCGGCTGTCTCCCTAGCCAGAGCAAAGGCCCTTCTTACGTGGGCCATGTAAGCTAATAGATGCATGGTGCGTTTGGGGTAAGATGCGCAAATCACGCCCATGAAGACCTGAAACCCGTCCATCCAGTTCTCAAAATTGCATTCTGCCCGTGGTGTCCTATACCTTCTTTTTCCATAAGTACGCTTCTTTTCCCCCTTCCCTGACACCTTAGCTGGTGGAAGCAGAATAAAAATATCCACATAATCCCCATTAAGAAGCTTGGCTCTTTTCCTTTTGGACAGATGTTTTCCCAAAATGAAATGAGTGGTTACATTAGTGGAGGTTTTCACGTCCTCCACTAAAGCACCTCCCTTCCATTCCAAGGACCCATTAAAAGTTTTACGATGGGAGTTAGCCCTCCTCTCATGAACCCATAACAGAAGCCCGGAACTTTCCACCCCCAGGCCCCATTACCCGTCCAAGGGGGCGTCGCTGTCAGAATCTGATGAGGAAGTACCTGATTCATCCTCAGTGTCGGAAGGCTTACTTTTCTTACTCTTCTTTGCCTTTCTCTTTCCCCCCTGCACTTCACTGACATCCGGGGTCGGCTTGGCGGTTTTGGGCGTTACTTGTTGTGCCTGCGCCTCCTCCTCTGATGATGATTCTGATCCGCCTTCTGTGGGTGTAGGCTGAGATGGTGGCTCCTGGAATATACTAGGAACATCTGTAACCTGCTGCTGTGGAATAGAGCGATTAGACCTAGCGGAATGTGTCCTGCCACCCGCGGAACTGGGCATAGACTTTTGGGAGCGCGAAGACTGAGAGCACGTGTGAGGGAGACTACCCATGCTGCTGCCAGGCTGCGCAGCACTTAAACAGGAGGCTGATGTACCCGGGCGCTCCTGATTGTTAGGGAGGGTGTCTGGAATGCAATCCTGTCATTGGTGGGGAGGACCCTGTGACCCTTGGCCTGCATTGTTGATAGAATGTTTCAAAAGCGGAAAAGAATTGAGCAAAGGCCTGTGGGTTGCAAGGCATGGCAGGGGTTTGCGAACCACCCTGCGCACCAAACCCGCCTCCATTGGGAAAGGGTGCCTGTGGGTTACCCCTGTTAGCCATGTTATCACAGATATTATGTGTGCTGCCACTCAAATCAGTTAATGCCCTAGTGGTACACTATAGCTCAGGATTTACCACACCAACCTTAAAACAGCTCAAGGTTCACCTAAATTTACTTGTTGGGGTTCGTGTCTTGTTACTCTAACTCAAACCTAACAGAATTTAACTAATTGCCACAAGCACTTTATTTCATGCCACCATGCACCTTTCCTAATGCTGTACTATGCACTTTATGAGTCAGGCGCTGAGTAAAAACACTATAAATTTAGGCCACAAAGCACAGTAATTAGATTCGCTGAGCACGTTATATGCCCCAGAGAGCTGGTACTATCCTGATAAGATGCTAAGCCCTTATGGGCAAGGCGTTAAACAGGAGCACTTTGAATTTCAAAGCAGCATGCACAAAATTCAAACCCCTGCACTCCTTCTGCTCATGCACATCAGACTTTACCAAATAAATTACTACGCACTTATGCACGATGCGCTCCAAAATAATTCAAAACAGAGGTTTAAAGCCCTCCTTCAAGAGGGATTATAAGAGAATTGGCCTCAACCCCCCCCCAAAAAAACACCCCCCAAAACCAAACTGTATTCCCAGGGTACTTCCAAAGCATCAAGTTATAATTAACAGCCTGCACTCCGAAAGCTAAGTCTTTTAAAATGAGGAGAGATAATTGAACTACAGCTAATGACTGCACTTTAAATTATAAATTAGCAATCCCCAGCTTTTACTTCAATAAGAGTGTTCTCTTTACGCAGTCAGCACTTTATGAGTCAGCCACTTACGGCAATGCACTAGACACTTTATTTCAAATGGAGGATTTAAAACCTCCCTCTGTTAGAGAGCCACAGAGGCAAGAAATTAACTCAATACACATACAATGTAACTCCCAAGAACCAACACAAAGTAGCCCCGTCAGTTAAGACAAACTCAGCACACAGGCAGGAAGATGCCTAGCCTAAAATGGCCGCCGCTGCACGACCACGTGGTCTCCTTAAAATGGCAGCGCTGGCCAGCGGTAACCCTGGCAACAAAAAACAAGTCCTCCTACCTGAACACGCGGGGCCCCAAATCGCTGATTACACCCCCCTCAGACGCTAGCCAGCGATGATGAAAACCTTGGCCGCGCTTCAGTCCTAAAACGATACCCTTTTCTTTGGACGCCCAATTCCTATGCCTCTCCCACAACGCTCTGCAGCTGCAATGGGAAGGCGGCGCAGACCCCAGCCGGGAGAAGTGCTCGGGAGCATGGCAGGGAGCAGCTTCAGCGGCCTTGTTATTAACTGCAGGCAGGCGCTTCAGCAGCCTCCGAAGCCAGCAGGAGATTGGAGACGCTGCGGGGAAGGAAAAAACCCCCCTGCCTGGTGATTTCGGCTTCAATGGGTCATTTTTAACCCCCGTTAAAAAGCCCCTGCGGAGGCAGCAACAAACTCAAAGCAGCCGATTTCGGAGCTAGACCGTAACGAAGAGAACCCCCCCCAAGTGATTCCAGCTCTTTTTTCTGGCCCCCGAATGCAGACAAAAGCCAGAGGCTTGCAAAAGGGGGAAGCTCTCCGAAGGATTCAAACGCGTTCTGGCAGAAAGGAGCAGCCTTCCCCGAGAGCAAGCAGCACGCAGAGGCGCTCCACAGGGCTCGCAGCTGGCACCACACGACGAACCCTGGTCAAGCAGCAAAATTCCTGAATGTGCTGGTCCCGGGGGGGGGTTACCGTGAGGCGTGGTCAAAGTCCGGTCCTGGGTCGAGGGTCTGGAGACTGTCCACCAAGGGGGAAGCGGGGTCCAAAGCAAGAAGCCGGGCGTGGTCGGGAACTCCGGAAAACACAGGTCTGGGTGCTGGCAGCAAAAGGTTTCCAACGTCATTGCTCCCGCAACCTGGGACCGGGCTGACTGGCCTTTATCTTCTCTGAGGCCAGCGGCGGTTCTGGCCCACAGGTGAGGCTGGAGGGTTACTGGACCCTGGGGGAGGCTCACCTTCCCCTGACAGGCCTGGGAGAGGCGCACCTGTAGGCAATGGGTCCTCAATCACCTCCAGAGCCAGAGTGGATTCATCTGGTGTCTGTTCCTGAGGATCTGGCACAGGTGCAGGCGCTTCAGATTCAAGGCCCTGCCCCAGCTCAGTCGGCCCTGGAGGCGGGGACTCCTGTGCAGGCTGGGATTCCTCCAGTTCAGCCTCTGAATCAGATTCCCAGGCCATCACACTGAAAGGCAAAAGCAGCGACAAAGGCAGAAAATTCATGCAGTGATAAAAGCAAGACACAGCAAAACCGAAGCAGCTGAGCGGCCAAAGAGGGAGATTCCCAGCCACGCCTGCCTTAAATGGGGCAGGCCACACCCCCTGGGCCAGCCAATTGGCTGGCCAGGGGATGAGACGACCGAGGATTCCCCTGATCGCGCGGAGGCTGAGACCCAGCCCCCACGTGTGTGTTGGGGGCGTGAAGCCCGCAACACCACCTCCTCCCGAGGTCGGAAGTGGCTTTGTGATTCTTTGGCATTTATTTTCCCATCTATCCTCTGCCACTATCTGTGCGAATATTTCTGATTGTACGTTTTCAAAAACATAATCATTCCATTTTTCCATATTCTATTTGGCCTTTTCTTTCCACCCCAAAGCAATAACTGCCATTCCAGCTAGAATCATAATCTTGTACAACTGTGCTGGTCCAGGGGGGAGGTTACCATGGGGTGAGGTCCAGGACCTGAGTTGAGGGTCGGCAGACAGTCCTCCTCGGGCGAAGCGGGGTCCACAGCGAGAAGCCGGGCAAGGACAGGAACTCTGGGGGAACAGGACTGGATGCTGGCCGAAACAGCTCTTCAACGACGTTGCTCCCGCAACCTGGGACTGGGCTGACTGGCCTTTATCTTCTCTGAGGCCAGGGGCGGTCCCGGCCCCCAGGAGACCCGCCTCTCCTGGCCTTAAGGCGAGCACTCCTCCTGGGAGAAACCAGTTCCCTTCGCCTCTCTGCCCTGAGCCTCTGCAGTTCAGGAGAGGCTGAAGGGTTACTGGACCCAGGGGGAGACTCACCTGTAGGCACTGAGTCCTCAACCACCTCTGGAGCCAGAGTGGATTCACCTGGTGCCTGCTCCTGAGGATCCGGCACAGGTGCAGGCGCTTCAGCATCAAGGCCCTGCCCCAGTTCAGCCGGCCCTGGAGGCGGGGACTCCTGTGCAGGCTGGGATTCCTCCGGTTCAGCCTCTGAATCGGATTCCCATGCCATCACACCATCCCCCCTCCCAGCCCCCCACCCTCAATCGAGGGTCTGGACCCGGCTTGCTGGGGTACGCCGCATGGAAATCTCGGAGGCAGGCAGGCGCGTGGACGTTGGCTGCTGGTTCCCAGGAACGGTCCTCCGGTCCATACCCCTTCCAGTCTATGAGATACTGCAGCTTTCCCCTGCGGTATCGGGAGTCCCGAATGCGTTCCACCTCGTACTCAGGCTCCCCCTGAACCAAAACTGACTGCGGTCGGGGACGGTTTGGGTGGAACTCATCGGGTGGGGCCACTGGACTCAGAAGGGACCTGTGGAATACCGGGTGAACCTTCAGGGTTGCTGGCAACCGGAGACGGAATGCCACAGGCGAGACCTGGTCCACGATAGGAAACAGGCCGGTGAAACGGGCGTCCAGCTTCCGCGAAGGTCGAGAGGGGTGGAGGTGGCGAGTGGAGAGCCATACCAGGTCACCGATGTGGAGTTCCGGTCCCACCGGAGGTACTGCTCCAGCACCGCGTTCGCCCGTTCCGTCTGGCCATCGGTATGTGGGTGGTAGGCTGATGAGAGACAGACCTCTGTCCCGAGGGTCTGGTGCAATGCTCGCCAGAACCAGGATGTGAACTGAACACCCCGGTCGGACACCACACGCTCAGGTAGGCCATGCAGGCGGAAGACATGCTGAAGGTACAGCTGAGTGGTTTCCTTAGCTGTGGGTACGGATGGGCAGGGTGCACAGTGCACCATCTTAGTGAAATGGTTGGAGAAAACTAGAAGGCAGGTACAGCCACGAGACGGGGGTAAGTCCACTACAAAGTCCAGCGAAACCGTGTGCCAAGGACGTGGTGGGACTGGCAACGGCTGAAGTAGGCCGGGGGGTCGCCCGGTAGGGCCCTTGGCCCGCCGGCAGACATCACAACCAGCGACATAGCGAGCCACGTCAGCCTTCAGGTGGGGCCACCAAAACTCACGGCTTACCAGATGGGTGGTCCGATACGGCCCAAAGTGTCCCGCTGCTGGGGCATCATGGGTCATCCGGAGAACCTCAGCCCGCAGTGGCCCTGGCCGGATGTACAGGCGACCGTGGTGCAGCAGAAGGCCCTGATGCAAGACCAGCCCTGGATACTGAGGGCATGACCCTTCAGCCAGTTCCCGGAGTCGTTCCTGGGCCCAAGCGTCGACCCGCTGCTGTTCCCGCACCCGAGCCTGCAGTGGCTCAGCCTCCTGGGTGGCCAGGAATGCAGCCAGTGGTAGGATCGTGGTGGGTACTGCTTGCTGTACCGTGTCTGCGTTGTCTTCAGGTTTCCGGGACAGGGCATCCGCCTTCTGGTTTTGGGAGGTAGGGATGTAGCGGATCCGGAACTGGAACCGGGAAAAGAACAACGCCCACCGGATCTGCCTTTGGTTCAGCTTGCGGGTGGTCTGGAGGTACTCCAGGTTCCGGTGGTCGGTTCTCACCTCCACCGGGTGTCGTGCCCCCTCAAGATGGTGGCGCCAAACCTCAAAGGCCACCTTGATAGCCAGTAGTTCCCGCTCCCACACGGTATAGTTACGCTCCGCTGGAAGGAGCTGGCGGGAATAGAAGGCGCAGGGTAAGAGTGGCGCATCAGGTCCGTACTGCTGAGACAAGACGGCACCGAGAGCCGTACTGGAGGCGTCGGTCTCTACCACAAAGGGTCGAGAGGGATCAGGATGTTGCAAGATCGGCGCTCTCTGGAAACAGGCCTTCAACCCCTGAAACGCCTCCTCTGCCTCCTTGTCCCAGGAAAATGGCATCTTGGGGCGCAGTAGCCGGGTCAGCGGGGTGGTGCGATGAGCATAATCTGCAATGAAGGTCCGGTAATAGTTGGCGAACCCCAGGAATCGCCGTAGGTCCTTGCAGTTCCGAGGTGCCGCCCATTCCCGAACCGCTGCCACCTTCCCAGGATCCATCTGCACCCCATCTGGAGAGAGTCGGTGACCAAGGAAGCCCACTGACCGTTGATGGAACTCGCACTTGCTGAGCTTCGCATACAGGCGGTGCTCCCACAAGCGCTGCAGCACGGTCCGGACATGACCCTCATGGAGAGCTGGGTCACGGGAGAAAACCAGAATGTCATCCAAGTACACCACCACGTACTTGTCTAGCAAGTCCTGGAACACGTGGTTGATGTACCGTTGAAACACAGCGGGCTCGTTGCACAATCCGAAGGGCATAACTAGGTATTCGAACTGCCCGTACCGGGTCCCGAATGCTGTCTTCCACTCATCCCCGGCTCGGATCCGAATTAAATTGTAGGCCCCCCGGAGGTCTAGCTTGGTGAAAACCTGCACCCCTTGCACCCGCTCCAGCAACTCCGAAATAAGGGGCAAGGGGTACCGGTCTGGGATGGTAATTTTGTTCAGGGCCCGGAAATCATGGCAAAGGCGAAGCTCCCCACATTTCTTCTTAACGAAGAGCACTGGCGCAGCGGTGGGCGAGGTAGAAGTCCAGGTTCTTGTGCAGGAAGTCCTGCAAAGCTTTGCGCTCTGGCTCTGTTAGAGAGTATAAGCGACTCACCGGCAGGGGCGCTCCGGGCTGGAGGTCTATGCTGCAGTCGAAAGACCTATGCGGCGGCAGCTGGTCTGCCCCCCGTTCCTCGAACACGTCTTGGTAGTCCCGGTACTTGGCGGGGAGCGTGGATGCAGCCTCCTCAGTGGGTGCGGCTGCTAGCATCTCGGACTTAGCATGGGGATATGGGTCTGGGAAGTGCACAGTCCGATTGACCCAGTCAATCTGAACATTGTGAGCCTCCAGCCAGTCCATCCCGAGCACCAGGGGGAACCGGGGCATGGAGGCAATGTCCAAAGTGCGCACCTCCCGGTGCTGCTGGAGACACAGGGCCAAGGGCTGGGTCTCCCGAGTGACGGCACCCGAACGCAGGAGCCGTCCGTCAATTGTCTCCACCTGTACCGGTTCTGGCTTGTTCTGAAGTGGCACCTGATGATGAGCGGCAAAGGCAGCGTCCATATAGGAGCGGGTTGCCCCCGAATCTACCAAAGCGTGGGTAAGAATCCAGGGCCCACCTGGAGGGTAGAGACGCACCGGAACCATGAGATGTTGCAATTCCACTGGTGAGGGCCCCTCTGGCATGGTTTGGGACCCCAGGTTGCTAGGGCCTTCGGCTACCGAGATTGGCGGTTTTCCTGCGACTGGCATCTTCTCGGGACAGGATCGGGCGTAATGTCCACTCCCACCGCAGTAAAGACACAGGTTCCCCTCCCGACGCCGCGTCTTCTCCGAGGGGGAGAGGCGAGGTCACGCAGCCCCGAGCTGTGTTGGCTCGTCCGGCAACTCGCCTGTGGGCGTGGACCTGCTGGGAAGGACTGGAGCCAGGAGCCAGGGGTGCTGGCCGTCCCGGGGCTGGCGACGGTCCTCCAACTGGTCGTCTATCTGCAGGCTCTGCTGAATAAGGGCGTCCTACGTGGTGGGACGATCCATCATAGCCAACTGGTCCAGTATCTCGTCCTACAGTCCCTCAAGATACTGGTCCCGAAGTGCAGAGTCATTCCAAGACAAGTCTTGCGCCAACAGCCGAAATTCCATGGTGTAGGTGGCCGCAGTGGACTTGCCCTGTTTCAAACACCTAATTGCCCGGTTGGCTTGACTCTCCTTCTGGGGGTTGCCGAATGCGGCCTCCAAATGGTTGCAAAACCCCATATAGTCTGTCAGCATGGGGGAGTCTTGCCTGAGCAGCGGCAATGCCCACTTGGCCGCCTGGTCCTTTAACAAACTGATCAAAAAGTGCACCTTGGTGCGGTCGTCAGGGAAGTTCCGGGCTCGCCCCTGAATATACAACTTGGCCTGGGCGAGGAACATGGGAAAGCTGGCCGGGGCCCCATCAAATTTCTCTGGCAAGGCCACTGGGTACTTGCCTGGAGCTGGGGCGTCGGCCACAGGAGCCGGTAGGGCGTCCAACCGCTGCTGAAGTGCCGTAACCGCATCGCTGAGCTTCTGCACGGTGTGAGTCAAGGCCTAGTTCTCCTGGGCCAATGCCACCAGCGCAGCTGCCTGGTCGGCCATGGCTTCTGGCTTTTCCCGAACGCACCCCAACGAAGGGGGAGCAAACTGTGCTGGTCCAGGGGGGAGGTTACCGTGGGGCGAGGTCCAGGACCTGAGTTGAGGGTCGGCATGCTGAGTTGAGGGATGCTGGCCGAAACAGCTCTTCAACGACGTTGCTCCCGCAACCTGGGACCGGGCTAACTGGCCTTTATCTTCTCTGAGGCCAGGGGTGGCCCCGGCCCCCAGGAGACCCGCCTCTCCTGGCCTTTAGGCGAGCACTCCTCCTGGGAGAAACCAGTTCCCTTCGCCTCTCTGCCCTGAGCCTCTGCAGTTCAGGAGAGGCTGAAGGGTTACTGGACCCAGGGGGAGACTCACCTGTAGGCACTGAGTCCTCAACCACCTCTGGAGCCAGAGTGGATTCACCTGGTGCCTGCTCCTGAGGATCCGGCACAGGTGCAGGCGCTTCAGCATCAAGGCCCTGCCCCAGTTCAGCCGGCCCTGGAGGCGGGGACTCCTGTGCAGGCTGGGATTCCTCCGGTTCAGCCTCTGAATCGGATTCCCAGGCCATCACAACAACTCTTGCTTATTACTTTTTACTTTGTTATTTCCCAGTATTCCCGAAAATAACAAATCCCTATTAACTTCTACGTTTATTTGAAATAATCCAGAAATTACCTTTATAATCTTTTGCCAATATTCCTTAACCAGATTACATTTCCACCACATGTGTGAATATAGTCCTTTTTCCTGACCCCAATGCCAGCATTTGGGACTAAACCCTTTCATTATATACGCCATTTGTGCTGGAGTTCTCTACCATTTGTGCCGGAGTTCTATACCAGGGCGGGGCCAAGGATGACTCCCCTGTGTGAGTGCCTGAGGGCCCTGCTCCTGCCACTCACCACCTGGCCCAGGGCGGGGCCTGACAGGCCTCATAAGGACTGATACTGCTGTGCTGCCCAGGAGGTCTCCCCTGTGTGAGTGCCTGAGGGCCCTGCTCCTGCCACTCACCACCTGGCCCAGGGCGGGGCCTGACAGGCCTCATAAGGACTGATACTGCTGTGCTGCCCAGGAGGTCTCCCCTGTGTGAGTGCCTGAGGGCCCTGCTCCTGCCACTTACCACCTGGCCCAGGGTGGGGCCTGACAGGCATCACAAGGACTGCTTGCTGCCCAGGATGACTCCCCTGAGTGAGTGCCTGAGGGCCCTGCTCCTGCCACTCACCACCTGGCCCAGGGCGGGGCCTGACAGGCCTCACAAGGACTGCTTGCTGCCCAGGTGGACTCCCCTGTGTGAGTGCGTCTCTTCACCCTTTGTTTATTTTAAAAAAAAATAATATTTATTGATAATTTCAGAATTACAAGAAAGAGAAAAAATAAAAAACAACACTACAATACAAAAAAGAAAACAATAAAAAAAGAAAAAAGCACAAAATATACAATACAGCAAAAAAAAGTAAAAAAGAAGAAAAAAGAAAAAAAAACACAAATCCCAAATTGCATATCCCTAATTTCCATTTGCTTGTTTCATTGACCGCCTCACACCTCCGTTTTTGTGTTCTAGTTTAGTAATTATTTCAGCAAATTCTTTCCATCTTTCTCAATTTTTGTTATAAAATTTATCTTAACAATTTAACCTAATAATTAACTCAACAAATCCTTGCCATCTTTCCCCATATTCTGTTATTCAGATTACCTTAATTTATTTAACCTTATCTTACCCCTAAGTACCTTAAAACTTAAATCTTAGTTTTCAAATATACATAGCTCCTGATATCATTTCTGCTAGAGTCGTATAGTTTCATTCCCATATTTTCCCTAATGTTCATTAGCTGATTCTAAAATAAAAAATTTCCATTATAAATTCTCTTCCAATCATCATCCAGCGTCTCTTCTTCCTGGTCTCGGGTCATGTCAGTCCTTATTGTCCATTCCATCTAGTCCATCAACCTGGAAGCCTTATGTCCGAGGCCCTTACATCTCTTCCATGTCCCTTCTGCAATTCTTCTTCATCTTGTTTGTGCTTACCCTTTTCCTTGTCTTTTGTTGGTCTCTGTCTTAGTTTCTTTCCTTTCTCATTGAGGAGTAGGTCTCTGGGGGATTCCAACCCAAAATTGTCTCCATCCCCCTTCATCCAGCTCGCCCATTCCCCACAGTCCCACTCCCCACAGTCCTCGGTATAATCCAAAATGTATTTAAAATCAAATTTCAAGATCTCTCCAAAGCTAGGAACCTCCTCATCTCCAGACTCCCCTTGGCCCACTCCAACTTCAATCTTCAGTAACAACGGCTTATGCTCCTGTAGGGCCTCGGGTCTCTCCATTTGTACTATTTGAGGTGCAGCCACATCCTCCTCCATTGTCATCTGCACTTGCCCAGTCAGTACAGATTGATAGGTTGGTTCTTGGATGATTTCTGTATCAATGTTATTAACCACAACAGTCAAATCCATTTTCTCATTCATCAAGTCCATCTTCTCATGCATCTGTTCCAACAAAGCATTTGTCTTGCATAGAGCAAGCACCCAGTCTTTCTCCCAGCTCATCTTTGTTCAAGGTCAGAAAAGACTGTTCCCACAGTCTTAATCTCACAGATGTTGGGTCTCAAATATGCTGCAGCAACAATTTAGCAAGCTCCCTCTAGATGAGACAATCTACTTGTATCCATTATTTTTTTTTTGAAGACAAAGGAAAGTTACTTTCATTTTTTCAGATATTTCAGATGTTTTTCAGGTATTTTGTTTCTTTAAAATGCAAAAGGCAACATTAGAATCAACTTGTTTCTCCTCATTAGCTATCTGTCAAAGTGTTACGTTCACAGTCAATGAACCTCTCCAACAGTTTCTGTCTCTGACACCCCGTTCCCAGGTTAGAGACGGTGGAAACTTATCCTTCTTCACTCCCTCTCCTGCTGGGGTTAAACAGAGTCCCCCCCCTTTTCTCCTGCTTCCAAGGGGGGTTTCAGAGATTCTAAATGAAGGAAATTTAGACTTTTTTAACAGCTTCCCAGCTTTAGCTTGCAAAATTTTTGCTTTAGTCTATATACAAAAGAGCGGAAGGTGGACTTCCTGTTTGCACCTTCCCGCTTCGATACCAAATTAAAACAATTTCTTGATCCAATTTTCCATTTCTACTCACGGGTACTTGTTTTAAGTCCAATTGTCCACAGGAAAAAGTCAGCGCTCTCTGGCAATGGCTGTGCGGCTTCACTCCGTGAAAGTAGCAGTCAGTTCGTAGCACCGTGCTTCTCACCCCACTTCACTCCAGAGCCCCTAGATGGGATTCCCCGCGAGTAGGGGGGCGCTTCTGGTGCCCTGCCGAACCCCACGTCCCCAGGCTTCCTCCACCTGGGGTTTCTAGTGGGTCCCCACCTTCACCGCGGCGGGAAGACCCAGTTTCCACAGAGCCCGTTCCTCCGGTCGGAGGAACTCCACCATTCACCAATGGCGCTGACCCGGAAGTCCTCCACCCTCTGTTTATTCCTTCTTTTCTTTAAATAGTTTGCCAGTCTCTTATATGATCCTATTGAGGTTCTCTGAAAATCATTTTTGATCATATTATCTCTCTTCCACACTGCAACTATATCCAGCTCATCCAATTCCTGTTTTAACTTTTTTTTTTTAAATGATATTTATTAAAAGTTTAAAAATTACAGAAAAAAGAAAAAAGACAACAATAAAAAAGGAAAAAGGAAAAAAAAACATAGAAAAGCAATACAACAATACAGCAAAAAGAAACAAAGAAAAAACTAAAACACACATCCAATATTCCATATCTTTACCTTTCCTTTACTTGTTTCATCGACCTCCTCACACCTCCCTTTTTTTGTATTCTAGTTCAATTCACTATTTCAGCAAATTCTTCCCATCTTTCTCAATTTTTATTCTATAATTTATCTTAACAGTCTAACCTTATTTTTTTTTCATTTTAACCTGTTATCAATCAGCTTTTACTTAATTCTTTGTTGCATTTCTACTAAAACCATATAGCTTCATTCCAGCATCCTTCTAACACTCATTAATTTTATAATGTTTCTGTAAGTATACTTTAATTTTTTTCCAATCTTCTTCCACCGACTCTTCTCCCTGGTCTCGGATTCTGCCAGTCATTTCCGCCAGTTCCATGTAGTCCATCAGCTTCATCTGCCATAATTCCTGTTTTAACTTTCTTAACTGCTCCTGTCTGCTCCTTAGAAATTTAACCTGTTGCTGTTATTGCAAAATTTCAATCTCTTTAATTTTTTCCCGTCTCCCCGAGTACCAATCTTTCTTAATCACAATCTCTTTCAGTATACAATGTCCTCTTATAACCGCTTTGAAAGCGTCCGATACTACCGGGATCTCAGCCGAACCATTGTTCTCTTTAAAATACCATCCAATTTGTTTTCTGATATATTCCCTGTCAATCTCTTTTGCCATTATTAGGTTATTGTACTGCCATCTCCTGCTTTTTCCATCCTCTTCCAGTCCCAGCTCTACAAATAGTGGAGCATGGTCTGAAATCCATATTCCCATAGTCTTTGCCGTTCTAACACTGATTTCATTCCCTTCTTTATTTAGCACGTAGTCAATATAATCTTATGTCTGTCGGAGAAGAAGGTAGCTTTGGTGTTGGGGTTTCCCCTCTCAAAAACATCCTTTAATCCCCATTTAGATCCTATTGTTCTTTATATTCCAATTAAAGTCTGCTGTAACGATAACTTCCCCTTCAGTGTAAAGCTGCAGTCTATTCAAGGTTTTCTTTATAATTTTTTTCTGTCTTGTGTTAGGGCTGCATATATTAGCTATTGTAAAAAAAAAACAACTGTGACAGTTTAATTTTTAAGAATATAAATCTACCATCATTACCTTTTTTCTGGCTCAGAACCTCCGGCCTAAGATTTGCATTACATAGTATAGCGACCCCTCTAGCCTTGTTCATCACTTTCGATTCTGCTATTAGGCCCCATTGCTGAGAGCATAACAAAGGTCTATTGTTTGCTTTGGCTCTATGTGTCTCCTGAAGGCATAGTATATCCACTTTCATTTTCTTTGCCAGTGTCAGTACCCTGTAGCGTTTGGTGTTTGAGGCCAGCCTGTTAACATTTAAAGATAAAACCTTTAAATATCTATCCATTATCCCGACTACTGTTTATTTTTTGAATCCCTCTGTGTACATATATTATATTTTCAATTCTGGCCCATTCAAGCCCCTTCCCCCTTGAGACTCAGCTAGGGATCTCCATGATCCCTGTCTCATGGTATCTTGGAGAAGCACACTCCTCTACCTTCGCTCTTGTAAAGTTTATATCAGAAAAAAAACATATATATATTTACAAAAGCCCATTTTAGATGTCTCTAGCTGGGACGCGGGTGGCGCTGTGGGTTAAACCACAGAGCCTAGGACTTGCCGATCAGAAGGTCGGCGGTTCGAATCCCCGCGATGGGGTGAGCTCCCGTTGCTCGGTCCCTGCTCCTGCCAACCTAGCAGTTCGAAAGCACGTCAAAGTGCAAGTAGATAAATAGGTACTGCCCCGGAGGGAAGGTAAACGGCGTTTCCGTGTGCTGTTCTGGTTCGCCAGAAGTGGCTTAGTCATGCTGGCCACATGACCTGGAAGCTGTACGCTGGCTCCCTCGGCCAATAAAGCGAGATGAGTCCCACAACCCCAGAGTCGGTCGCGACTGGACCGAATGGTCAGGGGTCCCTTTACCTTACTTTAGTATATATTATTTCTTGCTCTTTCCTTCCCCTCTTGACTTCCATCTTCCCAAAGTATTCTGGGAGAGAAGAGATTATTCTGGGAGAGAAGAGAATGCTCTAGAAAAGATGCCGTTGTTCTAGAGCACCGCTGTCCTAGAGCACTCTGGAACATTCCAAAATATTCTGGGAGAGAAGAGATTATTCTGGAAGAGAAGAGAATGCTCTAGAAAAGATGCCGCTGTTCTAGAGCGCTCTGGAACATTCTAGAGCACTCTGGAACATTCCAAAATATTCTGGGGGAGAAGAGATTATTCTGGGAAAGAAGAGAATGCTCTAGAAAAGATGCTGCTGTTCTAGAGCACCGCTGTCCTAGAGCACTCTGGAACATTCTTGAGCTCTCTGGGACATTCCAAGATATTCTGGAGGAGAAGAGATTATTTTGAGAGAGAAGAGAATGCTCTAGAAAAGAATAGAATATTTCCTGCCGTCTCTAAAAACCAGCAGTGTAGCAGGGTAGGCCCAGGTAAAGAGGGTTTTATGATTGTAGAGAGCTTGTGCAAACTGCTGCATACGTTTCCTGTCTTGAAGCATTTCCTGAGAAAAGTCTTGTCTCACTATGACCTTTCGCTGTTTAAACTGCAGGTCTGCATTCTGCCGGAGTGATTTATAAATTCCATCTCTTAACTTCTCTCTTGTGAATGCCATAATTACATCCCTGGGTAGTCCAGAGCCTCCTCGTGATGTGAACACCCGGTGCACTCTCTCAATTTCATTCTGCTCAATTTCAATTCCTTGTTCTTTGAGCCATTCTAACATCTCCTTTTCCAGGTCCTTATTCCCAATATCTTCAGAAATACCAGAGAATTTTAAATTCCTTCTGCGCTGTCTGTCGTTCATTTGTGAAATTCTTTTTGTCAGAGATTCTATTTTGTTTACGTTTGCATCAGCTACCTCTTTTGCATGTTCTGCTATTTTTGTAACTTTTTCTACTGTAGCAGTCATTCTTCTCATCTCTCCTTTCAAGTCTTGCATATCAGTGCGGACATTTGCTTCCGAACGCTGAATCATTTCACCCAGCTCCTTCAAAGACTTGGCCATCCTGTTAAGTCCTTCTCAAGTCTTTCCCAAATAAATAGATAAACCACCATTTTAAACACTAACTCACCCCAATCCAGGACTTGGACCTAAGCCCAGTTTTTGGTGAGTTATCTCAGCTATCAGTTTGCAGAGAGTTATTTGTTTTTCAGGCTTTTAATTAGTGAAGTTCCAGAGGCGAGACGGGTGTGTGTCTACCCACACTTGTTGTGTAACCTCTCAGTTCCTGTGGGAGGAAAGAGGACCTCAGAATCAGCAGGCTGGTCTGGGGGAAAGAGGCAGACCACTGTGAAGCCCTTTACACTCTCAGAGAGAGATCCGTTTCTCACTGTCCTCAACTGTTCTAAAATGGCAATGTCCTCCAGCCCCAAATTGTAGCTCTGCATCCAAGGCCCTCCTTTGGTTGTCTGGGCAAGTGGGCCTTTGCTGGCTATTCCATGTGGCCAGCTTGCCTTACAAGAGGGGAAGGGACCAAGAGGTACACTGCTGAGAAAGTATATGCTAGGTGGTGGCTTCTCCATGAAAGCTTTCTAGGTCAAACAGCCACTGATGCCATCAATATACTTACATTCATCATCAAGTTCAGGATCTTAGTGCTTGGGGCCTCCCAGAGGAGGCCTCCCAGCATCAGACTATAACGTTCCTCTTTTTTTTTTTTTTTTTTAAATTAATTTTTATTGAGATTTTCAGTTAAACAGAAAACAGAAAACAAACCAGAACAAACAATCAAAAACTAAAACAAACACTCTTAACAATCATTCTTTGGTACCATCATCTTTTTTACATTGCGTTGGATCACGCCTCGACTTCCTTCCTATCCCGTTGCGGTTTTCTTGGTATACTTCTACTCTTACAGTTTCTGTTCCAATTATGTACACGTCACAAGGTTTATATTAAGCCTACTGTAGTTTTTAAATTTCTACAATTACTTTCAATATATGTCACAAATTTACTCCATTCTTCAATAAACTTTGTACCTTCTTGGTGTTGGGATACTGCCAGGGAGATAAAGTCCATCATGGCCCCAAGCTGTGTCCGGACATCCGTCGATCTCCCGTAGTCACGCAGTATCAGCAATTAGTGACATGAGCTCCAGAAATAGCCTGCCACATTCTAGAGCCGATGCACACTCTCTATCTGCTGATAATGCACAGCCAAAGTCGCACTCAGGAGAGCATTATTTACAAGTTTTATTCAGCGTTGATCAGAACAAAGAAAAACATGACTGCCTGCTTCAGTGTCTCCAGACACACAGAGAGAGAAACGAAAGCAACAGAAAACATAAACATCCTGTGAACAGGAAATGCGCAGACTCTGTGACTCACAAAGCCTGCTCCCTTTTAAGGTGGAACGGAAATATCCTAACACTTGGTGTCTAATTTTATGTGTCATTCTTGCTAATTCTGCGTATTCAAATAATTTTACTTGCCAATCCATAACCTTAGGGATCTCTGCTGATTTCCATTTTTGAGCTATCAATACCCTGGCCGCCACCGTCGCATATTGAAACAATCTCTGATCTTCCTTTTTAATTTCGTCACCTATTATTCCTAACAAAAATGCCTCCGGTTTTTTTGAAAAAGTATATCTGAAAATTTTCTTTAATTCATTATATATAAGCTCCCCAAAAATTTTCATTTCCTCACAAACCCACCACATATGGTAAAGGTCCCCATCCTTCTGCTTAAATTTCCAGCATGCTTTGTTTCCAATTTTATACATTTTCCCCAATTTTACCGGTGTGATGTACCATCGGTACATCATTTTCTCCAGGTTTGCCCTTAATGTGACACATGCCGTGAACTTCATTCCTTTATTCCATAGCCTCACCCACTTGTCGTACTCTATGTTATATCCAAAGTCAATTGCCCATTTTACCATCACCTCCTTTATCAACTCATCTTTTGTATCCCATTCTAACAAAAAATTCTAAGAAAAAATTATACATCTTAGATAAAAGTTTGGTTTTTCCTTCTAGAATTTCTATCTGATATTTAGATTTTTTCTCATTCATCCCCAATTTTTTATCTTCATTCCAAAGTGCATTTATCTGGTGGTATTGTAGCCAACCTGTCAATCTATCTTCCAATTCCTCATAAATTCTAATCTTCCAACCTTTTATTGTTTTTACCAATAAATCTTCGTATGTTAACCTTTTCCCCTCCATGTTCAATTTTTTTATTGTTAAAATATCTACCGGGGATAACCACCAGGGCGTGTTTCTTTCTAGAAGTTGTTTGTTTTTCTCCCAAACTTCGTACAGGGCTCCTCTAAAAATATGATTTGAAAAATCTCTGTGAACCTTTTCTTTGTTGAGCCACAAGTAAGCATGCCAGCCATATCTATTATTAAAGCCTTCTAAGTCCAACAAGTCCAAATTTTCTAAAACAATCCGCTCTTTAAGCCAACATAAACAGGAAGCTTCATAGTATAATCTTAGATTTGGCACGGAAAACCCGCCTCTTTCTCTGCGGTCTGTAAGTAGTTGGTATTTAATTCTCGGCCTCTTTCCCTGCCATATGAATTTTGAAAGAATTTTTTGCCATTCCTTGAATATCGAAGGCCCCTTGATTATCGGAATAGTCTGAAATAGGAACAACATTTTCGGGAGAATATTCATCTTGATTGCCGCCATTCTTCCGGACCATGAAAGCTTTACCCTATTCCATATATCCAAATCTTTTTGATCTCTTTCCATGTAGGTATATAATTATCACTGATTAAATTAATATTTTTCGATGTCAACCAGATACCTAGATACTTTACCTTTTTATTACTTTAATTCCATATTTTTGTTCTAATTGCTCTCTTATATTCCTATCCATATTTTTTAACCAGCATTTTAGTCTTTATTTTGTTTAATTTGAAACCTGATAATTTGCCGAATTCCTCTAATTGTTCCAAAACCTTACCGACGCTTGTTTGTGGTTCTTCTAAGGATAATACCAAGTCATCCGCATATGCCTTCAACTTGTACTCCTTGGTACCAATTTTAATCCTCCGTATCTCTGGCGTAGTTCTCATCCTGTTTGCTATTACCTCTAACACCATTATGAATAGTAAAGGGGATAGAGGGCAGCCTTGTCTTGTTCCCTTCATAATATTAAATGAATCTGTCAAATTATTGTTAACAATCAATTTAGCTGTTTGATTAGAGTAAATCGCTTTTATGCCTTTCATGAAAGTGCCCTCTATCCCCATTGTCTCCATGCTCTTTAACAGAAACTGCCATGATACGTTATCAAACGCTTTTTCAGCATCTATAAATATTAGGGCCGCCGGTATTTCATTTTTGATTTCCAAATATTCTATAATATTTATGATATGCCTGACGTTGTCCTTAAGTTGTCTATTTGGGAGAAATCCAGCTTGGTCTTTATGTATAAAATCCTTTAAACAATTTATAAGTCTGTTTGCCAGTATTTCTGCAAAAAAATTATAATCATTGTTTAACAATGAAATAGGTCTGTAATTTTTTATATTCAGTCTATCAGTGTCTGGTTTAGGAATCAGGGTTATATGCGCTTCCTTCCAGGTACCTGGTATATTCCCTCCTTGCAAAATGTTGTTCATCACATCACATAACACCGGAGCCAGTTGGTCCACCAAGGTTTTATAATATTTGGCCGGAAATCCGTCCGGGCCTGGGGCTTTACCTAATTTCATCTTTTTTATTGCTTCTTATATTTCTTCTTTCGTAATTGGTTTATTCAATTGTTCCTTTTCTTCTTCTGTTATGTATATTCTTTCAGGGTGTCTTTAGCTTTTTCAATTACTTCGCAGTTCTCAAAAAGATTTTCATTCATCCTCCATCTATATATACTGTGCACTTTACCTTTTATTTTGAAGACTATGGGGTTATGGTCTGATAGAGTTCTTGGCTGTATTTCACATTTCGAAATTCTTGGAGTTAGGTACCTTGAGGTCCAGACCTGAACTATTCTCGCCCAACTCTGGTGAGGTTCCAAAAAAAAGGTAAATTGCTTTGTACTTGGATGTTTATCTCTCCAAACATCTATTAAGTCCAGATTTTCCACCAAATTGAACAAGGACCTTGGTAATTTCCCTTGATTACCTTTCTTCTTTTTTGTTAGCCTGTCCAATTCAGACTGTACCACTCCATTGAAATATCCTAATAAAATTATTTTTTGATCCTCTATTTCAATCAATCTCTCTTCCAATTTCCTATAAAACTCTGCCTTATTTGTATTTGGCACGTAAATGGCAACCACATTAAGTTTTTCACCCTGATGATTGATTTGTACCCCCAATATTCTCCCTTCCTCATCCCTACAAATTAATTTAGGTTCCCATTTTTCTTTGACATAAAGTACCACCCCTCTTTTTTTACTCACATCAGAATTAATAAATTCCACCCCTAACCTTTTATTTTTCAAAATATATTTGTGTTTTTTGGTAATATGAGTTTCTTGTAAACAAATTACGTCGAGATTTTTCTTCTTCAATACATTCTCAATTTTATTCCTCTTAGATTTCTCGTTTAAACCATTCACATTCCAGGTTATTAATTTCAACGTCATTATTATTTAACCAAATTAACCGTAGTAACAAATTAAAATTAAATTCGAGTGGTTTTGTCGCCTGTGTCCTCCTCCTCTTCTTCTTCTTCTCCCACTTCTGTTTCTTCTGTTTCCTCCTCCTCTTCTTCTTTTCCTCTTCTTTCTTTCTTTCTCTTCCTCTCTCTCCCTTTTCCTTCTTCTCTCCTCTAGATCTGACTCCCTTTCTCCAAATTTATCCTCTCTCTACCTTTCCAAGCTCCTTCTCGTATCTCCTTGAAAATTTCCTCACTTCTTGAATGTCCGTCAACCTGAATCTTTTATTTTTGTAATAAAAGGAGATCCCTTCCGGGAACTCCCACCTGTGTTGTATGCCGTTTCTTTTCAAAACACTCACTAGTTGTTTATAGCCATCTCTCTTACGTAAAAACCTGGTAGGAATTTCTTTGAAGATAATAATTGGCCTGCCATCAATTATCAACTTTTTTTGGTAACTCGTTTTCAATATCGCATTCCTCATGTCTAACGAGTTAAATATCACTAGACAATCTCCTGGTAGTTTCTTTGATTTAGCTTGCAAAGATCTTACTTTTATTCTAAATGCGTTTTCCATTGTATATTCAACTTCTTCTTTCATGTCCAGCCATCTTGCCAGCTCTTTGATCATTTTAACTTTGATGTTCTCATTCATCTCTTCTCCTACTCCTCTAAGTTTCACATTCATTTGCTTCTGCCTCATCTCCAACATGGCTAGACTGTCCCATACTTGGTCCTGACTTTTATTCAGGTCTCCTAACGCCTCTTTAATCTTATCTGTCTCTCTCTTGTTCTCCTTCACTTCCTTTTGGATTCTTTTAGTTGACTCTTCTATTGTCTTTGATCTAACTGTCAAGTCTTTGATTTTGCTTGAGAGTTCTCCTACTGCCCCTTCTATTTTTTTATCTAGCATTTCCTGCACTTCTCCTAACTTCTTCTCCATATGCTGTTCGTTTTGCTTAAATTCTTCCTTTATCTTCAGCCACAAAATGTCCAAATCTTTAATTTCTTCTTGTCGGGATATTTTCCTTTCCCCCAGTATTCCCCCTATCTTTTTGCCATTATTTCCTGCCATTTTAAATCAATTTTCAAAATTTTTCAAAATTTTTCAATTTTTTTCAGATTTTTTTCAAAATTTTTCTAATGCAATATTCAATTTCACCCCTAGGGGGCAGACAATCCCCCTCTAATGCCTTTTATAGTTGAAAGAAACCTATTGTCTATTATACCACAAGATGTCTCTCTTCAACTTCTTTCCCCAACACAATATTCATATATTTTATCACTTTTTTCCTCAATTTCCTTAAATATCTCCACCAAGTAACCAATTCTTGTGATTAAGCAAATTGATACAGATTAATACAAATTAATACACTTGCATTAACACATTTTTGGTAACCAGCAAATCAGTTAATCAAATAAATCAAATAAATCAAATAAATCAGTTTCAGTGCTCTCACTCCAATTACTCCAATTAATAATTTTCAACAATAGGGGTTTAAAAGGTCTACTTAAGTTAATTCACTTATAACTGATTTAGCTGAAATCCTCTATTAGCCCCCTGTTTTTTTTATCTTTTGAAGTTTTAATTCAGTTAAGCAATAATTTTCAGCCACTTGTAGGCCTAAATCCACTTGACTTAAATGCTCTTCAGCCACTTGCAGGCCTAATCCAAATCGGGGCAGGTCAACTTGAATGTTAAACAGCTTTAAAGAACCAAAAATGGAATATTTGTAATCCAGAATGGCTTCCTTCTCTTCTTGTCCTCTTACTGGTATAGTCTAATATTATAACAAATTGTATCCAAAACCTACAATCCGGGAGGGAGATAAAGAAAGAAATAGTCCCAAAATCCTGAGTCACTGGAAATCCAATATATAAAAATCCAAAGAGGAAGTGTCCATAGTTCAATATTAAAGTTCTTATATTTTTTCTTCACCTCTTGCCGACTTATTAGTTATTAATCTGAAGAGAATATGAAGAGAGAGGGGAAGAGGAAGGGGAAGAGCCAAAAAAGAGGAAGTTTATTTATTTTCCCCTCTCCACTTTTTTTTCCTTACCCAGAAAAAATATAAAAAATATAATAAACGGAGGGAATGTACTGAAATAGCATAATAATTAGGCTGGGAGGGTTATCCGTGTACTTAAAGTCAATTTGGGTATAAAAAAAAAACCCCTGGAACAAAAAATAATAGTGTTGATGTTCTTAAAATCCAGCTCTTAAATCCCAGCTCCTAGATCTCAGCTCTTATTTCTGCTTTTCCTCTTCTTGGTCGCCATTAATCAAACACAGTTCATAAGTCCTTTAAATCATTAATCTCTCTCTCCTTCAAAAAAGCCTCTTACGCATTCTTTTCACAAACCAAGAGGGTAAAACAAAGTTCCAATATAACTCTTTTTGCAGCTCTTTATTTCAAATTAATCCACTGCCTTGGCACAAAGTTGCAGAGGACTTTCACTTCGTACTCACTCAGCAGGGTCGTCAGCCTCCTTCCTTTTTTCTTGCAACTTTCTCTCTCTGCGCCATTTTCTCTCCGCTACTGGGATGGACTCCTTAAATCAATCCTTCGACATCCAGAACTCCCTCAGTGTATTCTTTTCAAGTCTTATCTTTAAAGCCAGCTGTGCACACTGAGGGTTCTGTTCTTATAGCTTTGGAAATTTACCGCTTTTCAGTAGAAGTTAGAGACATCGCAATGCGGGGGTGGTGGTGCCTCCCTGTTGCGTCTGCAGCTCCGTTCACTCTCAAGCCTTTTTTAAAAAATCCGAAAAAGCGGAGAAGCCGCTTTGACGCCACTGGCTGCCCTGTCCCCCAAGGCTTCTCCCCTTGAGGCTTGGGGGTGCGCAGTGCCCTTGCGCCACCCCCCGAACCCCCGCGTCGCTCACAAAGCCTCAGAGAGGTTTTCTGCACTCCCACAATGTCCACGGTAAACCGGAACTCCCAGACTATAACGTTCCTCTAACTCCTGCAGGCAATGGCAGTTTTCATCCACATAGGTTCGTTGAGGGAGGGAGAGGATGCGCCAAGCAGGGGAAAGAGAGATCAGATGTTGAGCAATGGGAGCAATGCTTAAAGCGTGTGAAGAAGAAATAACTATAGAAGTCAAATTCCAAGGCTAACAACTTACCTGCTTGTCGGGCTCAGTTTTTACCTCAATGACCGCCGCAAAGGCTGCATGCACAATCAGGCTGTGGAGCTTCAGTGGTAATTTGGGCTTCATAAGGCTGGAGAGAAGGAGGGAAAAGTTTTTAGACTCTGTCTCATATTGGAGGGGGCATCAAATACATTTCATTCTCTTGAACTTCTAGTGAATGCATGTGTTAGCTTAAACCACTTTTTACAATCAAGCAGTGCATAAATTTTACAGGATAAAAACGAATAAAGGTAAAATTAAAATAAACACACGAGGGCACTGTTTATGTGGCAGTCTACCTGGCACTTTGTTTGCAAGCCTCTAAAGGTAAAGGGACCCCTGACCATTAGGTCCAGTCGTGACGGACTCTGGGGTTGCGGCGCTCATCTCGCTTTATTGGCCGAGGGAGCCGGCGTACAGCTTCCGGGTCATGTGGCCAGCATGACTAAGCCACTTCTGGTGAACCAGAGCAGTGCACAGAAATCCGCTCCACTTCCCAGTGGGGAGGAGTTACAGTGGACCGTGTGGCCACCCACTCCCCACCAGGGCCGGGGGACTTTGTCCCCCGTTGCCTGGGGGATCCTGGCCACCTCAGAGCCCAGCCAGCCAATCCGCTGGCCGGGGCCATTTAAACGGAGGAGCAAGCCAGAGGACTTCCACTTTGGCTTGCTTCCTCAATCGATCAGGATGTCGGTCTCGCTGCTCTTTGGATTTTGCCTTTTGTTTTGTTTCTTGGTTGTTTCCTGTCTCGTGGTTCAGCGTTGCGAGAAGGACCAGGGAAAAACCGAGTGGGTGAGTTGTTGCGCCCCCTCAGAACTGCTTTCTGCCTGCTTTCGTCCTTTGTCCCTCCTTCCTGGCCCTTCTCCACATTTCCTCATCCATCCTTTTGGGGGCTAGTCGGCTGAAGTGCGCTCGTTCATGGCTTCTGTTTGAGCCGCATGGATTAAAGGCTAGCGGCGGTGCTGGTGGGTCCCATTGCACCCCCCCCCCACTTACACGCTCGGTCACAGAGGCATTTCGCTGTAGCCTTCCCTTGAGTCCCCGGCTCCCCCCCCATCTGTGTTCCCTCGCTGCCCCGAGGGGAGGGTTGCTTCTTATTGTTTCCTCCCTCGCCGCAGGGCTAGCGAACGGCTCAGTTATCCTTTTAAACACGGCATTCTGCATTGAGTAGCAGCCGTTGGGAGACCGAGCGCTGAGCAATTTAGGGAAGTGCTTGAGTCTTCTTCGAGACGGATAGACAGCAAAGAGTGTTTGGGGCTTTCCAGCGCTTCAATCTTTAGGGCGCGGTTTGAGCCTTGGAGCACCGTCTCCGGACCAATGCCTTCTGTGGCTCAAACCCCTGCCAGCACACCCCCCCCCCGCTCGGCACGGCTGTTGAACCCCACGCGGCTCCTTCCAGCTTGCCTCAAGTGGCTCATTGTTTACTTAATACAGCTTCAGCGCTGTCTTGGCTTTAGCCGCTGATTGTGGTTGCTTCAGCCGGTCCTTCCAGTTTGTTTGTGTGCACGTGGGTTGTGTGTTGCGTGGGACGGCAGAAAGAGTGTTTTGGCTGCAGAGAGGGAATTAGGCTTCCTAGGACGCAGAGCATTCGTGAAGGTGCTTTTGCCATTAACCGCCGTTGCCCTGCAATTTGCTGACAGGCGAAGAGTGCCTTTGTGTTCCTTTGCTCCCCGCTCTCTTTGCCTTTTCATTGGCTGCAGGCTTCACCTTTGTCCCACCCTCTTTGTTTTCGGGCTTGCTCAAGTCTGCATGTGCTCACAGCCGGCACCAGCCGGGTTTCACATCCCCTCCCCCCCCAGCACAACATTAAGGGAAGGGGGAAAGTTTCTGAGGCACAGGGTTGCCTTTTGGCTGTTTTGTGAATTCCTTTGCACTCGCGCCTACGATCCTCATTGGCGACCATTTTAGAAGCAACCACGTTCTTGTGTAGTCAGGCAGCGGCCGACTGCCATCTTGGGAGGGGCAGAGAAGTGCCTGGTCGCTTGCAGCTTCAATCATCCTAACTCCTCCATAAATAAAGCAATTACTCTTTGGAAATCCTCAGGCTGTAGTACTGGTTTCATTAGAGGTAATGAGGCATCTAATCATAGCCTGCATTTTTATCAAGGCTTATAGTTTGATTAGGGTCTGTATTTTAAAATGAGCTTAAAGATTTTCAAATGTTTTATGCCAGGCAGAAGACCAGCTGCCTAAGTACTTTGGCAAGATGTTTATCCTCCTGGACAAGGGGGCCCCCTGATTTATAGCAGAAAACAATTCTCAAAGTCGTAAAAGGGAATTACAGGCTGAGGGCAAGGTTACACCACCCTACATAATTAAGAGTTGGTAAATAGTAAAATAAAACCCTGTGCCTCCCATTAAACTTGAGCCATATCTTTCTAAGGTTAAAGGCCAAGAGCAAATGGAAAAGAAAACATCTGGCTGGAGAAAGGGGAGTGTAAACAGAAGAAGAGGTTTCTTTCTTATTTTATTTTGAGGCTGTAAACTGATTCCTTCCTGTTACTTTGAGAAGATTTATTCTTCTAAAAAGCTATCTATGATAATGTATGAAATATACTGGCTTAAATGTAATTATGCAAAGGATCTAGAAAGAAAGAAATGTTAAATTCTTATTTCATAGAGTCATATTGCTGTAGGAGACCAGAGGGGCAAATGAGCCCAGCCCCCTGCCAGACAGGAGACGCCATCGAGCACTCCTGATATATGGTTGTCAGGCCTTTGTTTAAAGACCTTCAAAAAGGAGATCTTTCATTGATGATGTATGAGAATGTGAACCCAAGATCTCTGACATCTGTTTAAGATAAAAATTTAAAACTATTAACCATCTGTTTTGGAGGGCAATAGGGCAAGGAGGGCAAGAGGTGAGCTGGTAATTAAGGTTCCTTGTTGAGACAAATGTAAGATATATGACTACTTATTTGTCATTTATAGATAGAAGAATATATAGCTTTTGGTATCCCATAAAAGGCAATAGGAAATGGGTGTATCTTTTAGGATTGGTTATAGCAATCAGCCAATAGGAAATTCAACCAGGCTGATTGGACAGAGGCAGCCAAAGGAGGAGCAAGGGAGCTGGGCTGAGGGAATATAAGTGCTGGCCATAATGGCAGGAGACCAGGCCAGAGCTTGGTAACCATATACCACTGTGCCTCTCATTTATTTGTCTGACAAATAAATTATTATTTTAATTTCTCTATTGCTGCGTTGAATATTTCATTCCAGCTAAGCGTTAACCACAAGCAGGGTGCTACAGTAATTCATAGGAATAATTCATAATTGGGGCAATAAATTGATTGTATACAACTGGTTAAGAAATAAATAAATAATTACATATCAACTATTAATAATTAAAATATAATTACTTAGATCAATTAATTAATTAATTCATACTTCAGTTTAAGTCATACATTAGTTTATTATTAATTCATACAAATTTAATTAATTTTAATTTATATTCTAATTATTAATTCATTAATAATATTAATTAATTCAATAATAATATTAATTCATTCAATAATTTAACAACTCTAATTTAAACTTACACATATACTATAGGGTAGGGCAATTTTGCAGGTTAGCAATTTTGGTGAGGTGTTTTGTGTGTGCTGTGCAGATTAGTTAATTCTCATTCAGTGGATTGAGTTTTCAGGCCTATTTGTTTTGGTTAATAATCGAATAGGTTGTCACAGCACTGCCATTATTGAAGGTCCTTTTACTAAAAAGTTCAGCATTTCGATTGGTTAATTTTAATTGGCTTCTGGCCTGAATACCGGGTTTTAATTTAGTATTTGAGGCCTTTTGCCTCGTCGCTGCTGAATTAAATTTGCTTTATTGAGTTCTATTTACAATTGGTGTTTGCTGCTCTACCTTGGGGTTCCTTCACTTAATGCTTTCAATCCCAATTGGTAGTTGCAATTGGATATTTGGGTAGGGTGTGCGCTCTTTGATACTGTTTATATTATTACAGTTGCCAGCAGTGTAATTAATACCTGAAGGCGCTGCCTTTTAATTGAAGTGGTTGAGAGCGTGTTAGGTGGTCTCATGGCTCCAAAGAAAAATATTGATCCGGCCCCTGCTGTCTCCGAACCAAAGAGCGCTCCTGTCAAGCGTGCACAGTCAGCTCAGTCAGGCAAGGGTTCCTCCATTGCGGGGCAGGCAATAGGGCTATTGGGTTCAACCTTAGCAGGCATGGCTAAAATCCCGTGTGCATTGTGTAAGTTTTTTACCGAATTTGACACTATGATGGATAGGTTCAGGCAGGGAGACGATGACCAGATGTGATCTCAGAACCACTGGCAGTCATCTTTGAGAATTCCTGGAGAACAGACCGAGTCCCAGCAGACTGGAGGAGGGCAAATGTTGTCCCTATTTTCAAAAAGGGGGAAAGAGAGGACCCAAATAATTACCGCCCAGTCAGTCTGACATCAATACCAGGGAAGATTCTGGAGCAGATCATTAAGCAAACAGTCTGTGAGCACCTAGAAAGGAATGCTGTGATCACCAATAGTCAGCATGGATTTCTGAAAAAGAAGTCATGTCAGACTAACCTGATCTTGTTTTTTGACAGAATTACAAGCCTGGTAGATGAAGGGAACGCAGTGGATGTAGCCTACCTTGATTTCAGCAAGGCATTTGACAAGGTGCCCCATGATATTCTTGTAAAGAAGCTGGTAAAATGCGGTCTTGACTATGCTACCACTCAGTGGATTTGTAACTGGCTGACTGACCAAACCCAAAGGGTGCTCATCAATGGTTCCTCTTCATCCTGGAGAAGAGTGACTAGTGGGGTGCCACAGGGTTCTGTCTTGGGCCCGGTCTTATTCAACATCTTTATCAACAACTTGGATGATGGACTCAAGGGCATCCTGATCAAATTTGCAGATGACACCAAACTGGGAGGGGTGGCTAACACCCCAGAGGACAGGATCACACTTCAAAACGACCTTGACAGATTAGAGAACTGGGCCAAAACAAACCAGATGAATTTTAACAGGGAGAAATGTAAAGTATTGCACTTGGGCAAAAAAAAACGAGAGGCACAAATACAAGATGGGGGACACCTGGCTTGAGAGCAGTACATGTGAAAAGGATCTAGGAGTCTTGGTTGACCAAAAACTTGACATGAGCCAACAGTGTGACGCGGCAGCTAAAAAAGCCAATGCAATTCTGGGCTGCATCAATAGGAGTATAGCATCTAGATCAAGGGAAGTAATAGTGCCACTGTATTCTGCTCTGGTCAGACCTCACCTGGAGTACTGTGTCCAGTTCTGGGCACCACAGTTTAAGAAGGACACTGACAAACTGGAACGTGTCCAGAGGAGGGCAACCAAAATGGTCAAAGGCCTGGAAACGATGCCTTATGAGGAACGGCTAAGGGAGCTGGGCATCTTTAGCCTGGAGAAGAGGAGGTTAAGGGGTGATATGATAGCCATGTTCAAATATATAAAAGGATGTCACATAGAGGAGGGAGAAAGGTTGTTTTCTGCTGCTCCAGAGAAGAAGCGGACACGGAGCAATGGATCCAAACTACAAGAAAGAAGATTCCACCTAAACATTAGGAAGAACTTCCTGACAGTAAGAGCTGTTTGACAGTGGAATTTGCTGCCAAGGAGTGTGGTGGAGTCTCCTTCTTTGGAGGTCTTTAAGCAGAGGCTTGACAACCATGTGTCAGGAGTGCTCTGATGGTGTTTCCTGCTTGGCAGGGGGTTGGACTCGATGGCCCTTGTGGTCTCTTCCAACTCTATGATTCTATGATTCTATGATTCTATGATTCTATGACCAGGGTTCAGGCCATCAGTCTTCCCCTGACCACATTTCCGATACGGGAGCCAGCAGCTCTAGTGGGTCCCAGAGTGATGATGATGAGATGCCTGGCACATCCCAGGCCTTCTTTGATAATTTGCAAGCGACTAATGCCGCACCCCAGCAGGGGGCTCCCATGCCTAAGCCCCGCAGCAAGCAACCTCGTTCTGCATCGCGTGCGCGGAAAAATGTTCAGTCTGCCATCGTGCTCCAAAGGGGGGATGAGCAGCCTTGGTGCACAGGCCGGAAGGCCTTGCGAAAGATGGATAGGCGGGTTTCTTCCCCCCATTCCCCTGTCTCTGCTGGGAGGCAGCCATCAGTGTCATTTTCCAGTGCCACACCGAACAAAGCGTTGGCACAAATTGCAGGCATTTACACGTCCTCAGAGGGGGAAAGTGTGCTTCAATACCCAGATGCAGCTATAGCACCCAAGAAGCGACAGCATAAGAAGCATTCCAAGAAGAGCAAGAATTCCAAGAGGGACGACTCAGACTTGGACTCAGGTACGTCCTCCTCCTCTTCATCCAGCTCTGACTCTGATAGCGATGAGTCACTGAATTGCTACTGGGGCCTGGGTGAAGGGGTTCCTGGTTTACCATTATGGGCATGGAATAGGAGAGCAAATTCCCATTGTAAGAGGATTGACGGGACCTTGAAGTGTAAGGGCGGGGTGCTACTGGAGGACGTTAAAGTCTCTACCAACAGGCCCAAAGATATGATCCTGGGTAATCATTTGTCTGCAAGAACCAGGGCCAAAATTGTCAGCATCGCCCTAGAGCCAGTGCACCAACTGGACTCATGCACCTCAACCCCGACTGGGCTAGGCGAGCTGGGTAGCACCGCCAGAGACCTCCTTTCTCACAGGAACAGGTCACAGTGCTGTGGACTCACAGCTTAGAGCTGAGAGCACCGGATTCACTGTCTCAATAATACAGTCGTTGCGCAGCAGAGTTTTGCAGAGTCTTGCAGAGTATAAACCACTCGGAGAGCAGCTCTGTAGAATATTTTCCTTTTATTCTATAACTACAACTATGATACAAAGCTATATACAGAGCTGAATATTCTAAGCATAAATCAATGCTACACTGAGAGTCTGCAGCTGCACTTAGCAGCAATCTTATCTCTAGGATCTCCAACACTCTCACTCTCTCCGATACACTGACTGACTGACTCTCTCTCTCACACACACACAGATATGTTGCTGGGCAGAATAAGTAGATAGGCAGGACACGCCTCCTTCTCTCTGGAGAGTCAGCAGAGACCATCAGGAGATGATCAGGAGATTCTTGTGTATGGGAGGGGTGAAATCTCCTCATCCTCCCCCATTTCATCCGACCATTTCAAGAATCTTTAACATAACTGCAATTTGCACATACACTCCAAAAGTTGTTCTCTGCTTACAACCTTGGTTAACATATCTGCAGGTATCTCTCTCCCGGCATATAAAACACTTTTACAATACCATTGAATAAGCAGCTTCTGGAAAAATCTTCACACACATTTCTTCCTTTCAAATACAAATTGACATTTCTAATTAGGCAGATTTTGAACAAACCACTTTTCAGAACTCAAATACACGCTTTCCTTCAAATATCAGGTAAGGAAATAAATAAAGCGTTTTGTGCTACTACTCTCAGCACACTTCATGCTTGGTTTAAAAACTCCACCAGAGTTGCTCGTGACCGCAGTCTTTGCAAATTCTTCAGAAAACCTTTTCGGTGGTACACCCTTGGTTGTTCTTTCGGATCTGCGCAAAACTCTCTGATCCTCTAGTTCTGGTGCTTCCTCCTCTTTGGGAGAATGGGGAGCTAAAGTATATGAAGCTGCTAAGTCTGAGTCAGCGTCAGACTCACCTGAGGCTTTTGGGCTCTGATAATCTGTGCCATCTTCTGGAACTACATTGGCATCAGGATTATCACCACCAACAACACTTGCCTCCCTCTTAACTTTCTTTGCCCCTTTTGCACCATCATCACAAATGGGATGGCACTGAAAAACGCCTACTCTGTCCCATTGTGGATTGTCATCAATACTCCTGGTCAGCCTTATGGTTTTTGTGTCTGTGATCAGAACACGATAAAACCCTTTCTCATATCCTAGGAAAACACCATGTTCTCCACGCTTGCTCAGTTTGTCACCCTGCGAGGTGTGCACCCAAACCTCCGAACCAAAAATTTTAAAATGCTTTACACATGGCTTTCTTCCGTGAAGCATCTCATATGGGGTGCAATTTACACTAGACTGGTATCTCCTGTTATACACATGACAGAAAAACGAAAGAGCTTCAGCCCAAAAAGGATTGGGCAGCCCTGAATCATGTAACAGCGTTCTGATTCCTTGCTGCAGGGTCTGGTTTACTCTCTCACATAAACCATTCTGCCAGGGTGATCCGGGCGTGGCCGTCCTATGCTCAATGCCCTGTTCAGAAAGAAAACTCTCAAACTCTTCTGAACAAAACTCTCCACCCCTGTCTGTGAAAAGACAACGTACATTCTCATTATGTACATTTCTGAGCCATTTACAAAACTGGTGAAACTTGGTAAAGGCTTCAGACTTTTTCTGCAGCATATAGACCCAAACATATTTCGAATAGGAGTCTATCAGAACCATGAAAAACCTTGAATTGCCTCTAGAGAGCGCTAGAGGCCCCACTAAGTCTGCATGAATGACTTCATATGGTTTCTTGGCCTCTCTCCCAGACTCTGTACCTTTGGGAGCTTGCCTTGCCTTACTCTCAGCACAAGAAACACATTTCATGTGGTAGGGACATTCTTTCAACTTCATACCCTGAACCATATCAGGCATTTTTGCCACAGCCTGGAAATTCAAATGACCATAAACGCGATGGTAATAATGAATACATTGGTCATGCAACTTCTCATTCTTATCTACAGATAAATTGCAACACTCTTTCTCAGTTGCTTCTGCAGTGCCTGTACCTGAAACAAAAGGCAATTGGTACAATCCATTTACACATTTTGCATACAGAATGAGCTTGCCATCTCTAAGAATTTCACAGCGAGATTTAGCAAACACCACCTTAAACCCTTGACGATCAAGCTGGGAAACACTCAACAAATTGTCCTGAATATCAGGTGCATACAGGACATTCTTAATAGTTGCATTCAGGCTCTTTAAGAACACAGTTCCCTGAGCCACACTCGTGAGAACTGTCCCATCTGCTTGATGAATTTCTTTCTCTTGCTTCTCAAGCTGAACAAAGAGATTCTTATCTTTGGCCACGTGGTTTGAACAGCCAGAGTCGACCACGAAGAAACTCCGCCCACGTTGACTGGAACAGCGAGAGATCAAGGCCTTTGAAGTAGCAGGTGCTTGGGGATTTCTTCCTCCTCCCCCTCTGCCTCTGAAGTTTCCCTTCTTCTTTGAAGACTTCTTGCACTGGAAACTCAAATGGCCTTGTGCTCCACACGAAAAGCACCGCTTCAATTTCAAAGCTTTAACAGCAGCAGTTTCACTTTCATTTTCCCCTGCTGAAGACTCAGGCACATTTTCAAGCACATTTTTAACAGCACAGTTTTCCCGGCTTTCTCTAACAGCCTGTCTGCGATCCCACTCATTCAGAAGCACGCTAGACACATAATCTTCTGTTAGCCGGTCAGAAGGCATTGTGGAAATCTGGGCAGCCACTCCATCATAAGACTCATCTAGGCTATTGATCATCAGCATTGCAAACACAGCCTCTGAAATAGCCAGGTCTCGCTGAACAAGGTCCTGTCTGAGACGCTTTAATTGAGATAGATGGCTAGGCAAATCACCACCTTTCTCCAACTGCAGCCTGCACAGCTTCTTAAAGAAAATCACACTGGAACCAGCATTCTGCCTCAGATGCATATCTCTCAACTTATGCCAAACAGCTTGTGCAGTCTCTTGACCCTCTAAGTTCACCAGCAAGTGGTCTGAAACACTCAAAACAATTGTCCCTCGGGCTTTCATATCTGCAGCATGCCACTCAGCCCAATCATCATCATCCTTATCTGGAGGGTCATCTTCTATCGTGTGAAATAGCTTCTCCCTCTGTAAAAGCGCTTTCATCTTTACTTGCCAAATTGCATAGGTTTCAGGCGTGAGGAGAGGAAAGGACAGAGCCATCTGGCCAGAATGTGCACAGGCCATGTCTGCTATTACTTAGAGCAAGACACTTCCCTCGTGCAACACAGATAAAGCCTTGACTCCCTCAGCCACTCTCTCTCCCACTCAGAGCGCAATTAACAGGCAAACAGGGATGCTATCTTCTTTCTTTGGCAGTCAGCAACATACCTCCATAAATCAAGCAGCAGCAACAGCAACAGCGGCAGCTTGAACACTCTGCTCCAAAACAGCTCTGCTTCTGGGCACCACAAATCAGTCCAGCATGCAGCGTCCGTTCCACCGTCCGGCAATCAGCAACAGAAACCTCTGGCGACTGGGACGCCTGGGACGCCTGGGATGACTGGAACAACGCCAGGTCAGACGACTGGAACAACGACTGGGCCCATAACCGATGTCAGCATTGCCCTAGAGCCAGTGCACCAACTGGACTCATGCACCTCAACCCCGACTGGGCTAGGCGAGCTGGGTAGCACCGCCAGAGACCTCCTTTCTCACAGGAACAGGTCACAGTGCTGTGGACTCACAGCTTAGAGCTGAGAGCACCGGATTCACTGTCTCAATAATACAGTCGTTGCGCAGCAGAGTTTTGCAGAGTCTTGCAGAGTATAAACCACTCGGAGAGCAGCTCTGTAGAATATTTTCCTTTTATTCTATAACTACAACTATGATACAAAGCTATATACAGAGCTGAATATTCTAAGCATAAATCAATGCTACACTGAGAGTCTGCAGCTGCACTTAGCAGCAATCTTATCTCTAGGATCTCCAACACTCTCACTCTCTCCGATACACTGACTGACTGACTCTCTCTCTCACACACACACAGATATGTTGCTGGGCAGAATAAGTAGATAGGCAGGACACGCCTCCTTCTCTCTGGAGAGTCAGCAGAGACCATCAGGAGATGATCAGGAGATTCTTGTGTATGGGAGGGGTGAAATCTCCTCAAAAATATTGAATGGTGAGTATGTAGATATCTTTAAGCTGCTCCCGCTAGATGAAAAATCTGAAAGAAAGCGTGTTTATGGTAAATGAAAGTAATAGTCACCCAGGGCGGATAAAACTTTTGAAAATTGGCTAAATGGCTTCCAAGTTTTTTTCTGTGTAGTAGCAGCGGCTTATCCAAAAAGAGCGATGCATTTGATTGTCTATCAAGCACTCGTGAGGACGGCCTACGCCATGGCCGGAGAATCTGCGGCCATTCGTTACGATAAAATGTTCCAGAGAAACGCTGCACAGCTGCCCTCTGCACACTGGGATCGGGTGGACCAATTTATCTGGCTTACGTACGTGGGTCCCCACATCGAAAAGAAACCGTCGGACCAGGGTAAATTTCTGAAATCTGACTTCAAAAGAGATACGCGCCGCAAGGTATGCTGGGAGTTTAACAAAGGGTTATGCCAATGGCAAAGTTGTAAGTATTCACACGAGTGTGACAGGTGCCTGGGGAAATCACCCTGTTGTGTCTTGTTACAGGGGAAAGCAGCCCTTTCGGGGAGGCAGGGGGTCCCACCAGCAGAGTAGACAGGGTGGACAACCCCCTGCCCAAGGGGGTGCATGGACACAATAATTCCCTTTCACTTGCATTTTCACCCATCAAGCTTCACACGCTAAAAGCCCTCCTTGATTTGTACCCCAATAAGAAAGATGCAAACTACCTTTGGGAGGGCTTCTCCCGGGGGTTTAGAATTCCTGTATCGGTGGCTCCAAATCCCAGGGATCCACCCAACCAAAAAACTGTAAGAGAAAGGCCCAAAGTTGCAAAAAAGAAAATAGAAAAGGAAATATTGGCAGGGAGGGTGGCTGGTCCTTTCACTAGCCCACCTATTCCAAATTTGCCCTTGGGTATCGTGCCCAAGAAGGCACCTGAGGAATTTCGTATGATTCTTAACTTGTCTTATTCCAAAGGGGGCTCAGTAAATGATGCCATCCCAGGCGAACTCTGCTCAGTAAAATACGCCTCCTTCGATCATGCCATCAAACTTATCCGGACCTTCGGAAGAGGGGCACTATTAGCAAAATGTGAAATTGAATCCGCCTTCTGCCAATACATCCTGAGGACTTTCGTTGGTTAGGTTTTAAGTTTGAGGGCTCCTGTTACGTGGATAAAGCAACTCCAATGGGTTCTTCAGTCGCATGCGCAGCTTTCGAAACTTTTAGCACCTTTTTGGATTGGGCCCTGCCTTTCAAAACTGGTTTATCTGATTTTTTACTGGTTGGACCACCAAATAACAATTCATGCACAACGTTGCTTGATGCTCTTGCCTCTCTTTCGCTGGAGTTAGGTGTTCCCCTGGCAGCAGCAAAAAAACGAGGGTCCGGTCACGACTATGACTTACTTGGGCATCGAGTTCGACACGGTCGCCCAGACGTCGCATTTGCCTGAGGCCAAACTGACAGCTCTTAAAACGGCAATCTCCCAGCTCCTCCTGCTCAAAAAAGTAACACTCAGGCAAATTCAGTCCTTGCTAGGCCACTTAAACTTTGCCTGTCGGGTGGTAGCCCCCGGGCACCCATTCTGCTCACGGCTGGCTAGGTTATCTGCAGGGCAGGGCTGCGGTCACCACATCACAGGGTACGCCTCACAAAGTCCTGGTTGGACAAACAACCAGTCAGTAGTCAATGTCCTGACCAAACAATCTTCACGTTCAGAAAGGGTGTCCACGATGCTGTGATCGTTTGTGTTACGGTGCCTGCAATTTAACATCATATTTTCAGCAAAATTCATTCCTGGTATTAATAACAATATTGTGGATGCGCTATCTCGATTTCAGATGGACCACTTCTGGTCGTTAGCCCCAGAAGCACAGCAATTGCCAGAGCCATTCCCGGAGCACCTGTGGAGCCTTGGAAGCGAGATGTGATGCAGGGAGTATTGGTTTCGGTTGCCCCTTCTACGCTTAGGTCCTACTCAAAAGCCTGGTCTGATTTTCTAGCATTTCGGAGAAAAATCTTTGGGTATTGCGCATCAAGAGCCCCCCACCACAGACCAGGCGCTGCAATTCTTAGTTCATCCGCGCAACCTTGGTCGTGCAGCAAAGACCTTAACTATACAATCGGCTGCAATTTCCTCCTTTGCAAAATCTATTTACTGCACTGACCCTGAGTTCATGGTGCGCAGGGGTCTCGAGGGGTGGCGCAGATTACAACCACCAAGTAAGGAGGGGCATAGGCCCATTCCATTCAATCTCCTCAGTAAAATACACAATAAATTAAAATCAGTGTGCTGGTCCAAATACGAGGCCCGTTTATTCTCGGCTGAATATTCCATAGCATTTTTCGGCGCTCTAAGAGTTGGTGAAGTGGTACATGAAGGTGAGCCGGGTCCTTTATCCCAAGGCCTGCAGCTTGATGATATTCAGTTTTCAGATTCAATGTTGGTGGTTCGCATCCTTTGCTCAAAAACAGACCAAAAAGGAAAGGGTCTCACAGGCAGATGCCCCCTCCGACCATCTGATGCATCTGTTTTCCCACCTACCTATTTGGCCTTCCACCGATCCTGACGAAATAGCTAAGCTAATAGCCCAGCTGAAACCGGGCAAAGCCCCAGGGCCCGACCTGATCCCTGCTGAAGCCATCAAACTACACCCAAAATGGTGGGCTGGCATCTTGGCCAAAACCTTCGACGCAATCAACGCTTCCGGTCTCATCCCCAAAATATGGAAGGAGGCCATTATAGTACCAATTCATAAAAAAGGTTCTCCAATGGAGCCGGAAAACTACCGCAACATCAGCCTCCTCTCGATCATAGGGAAAATTTATGCCAGCTTTTTGCTGACTAAACTATCGCGATGGGTAGATGAGACTAACCAGATTGGCCATGAACAAGCAGGGTTCAGAACTAAACGTTCTACAACTGATCATGCGATAGTTCTTTACCATCTGGCACGGAAGTACTCCTCCCCTCCCCGGGGCTACCTTTGTGCTGCCTTCTTAGATCTAAAGGCAGCCTTTGACAGCGTTCCTAGAAATATTCTTTGGGAGAAACTTGCGAAACAGGGCATCGATAGAAGACTCCTATGGCTTATAAGTCAGCTCCACGAAGGTACCCATGCCAGAGTGAGACTTACTCCTGCGGGCGACCTCACAAATTCGATACCAATAAACAAGGGAGTGCGCCAAGGATGTATACTGGCTCCCTGCCTATTCAACCTATTCATCAGCGACATGCGAGCACCCCTAGTCAACTCATCTCCAAGTACACACGCGCCTAGACTAGCGGATTACCGCTGTCCACTCCTTTTATATGCGGACGATGCGGTAATTCTATCTTATACACGTGTTGGACTAACCAGAGCTCTGAAGATCTTTGCCACGTATTGTCAACTCAACCAATTAACCATCAACCATGTTAAATCTAAGATTCTGATTTTCGCCAGAAGTCGGAGATTATACGAATGGAAGCTTGGCGGAGCAAAAATAGAGCAAGTCCTAAAATTTCAATACCTAGGAGTTATTTTTCAATACAATTTGGGGTGGAAAGCACAAATTCAACACCTACTTAATAAGGCCAAAACTCTGTCATATGCGCTCCTCCGATTTTTCTTTTCGGATGGAGCTTTGCATGTTCCCTCGGCCCTAAAGGTGTTCAAGGCAAAAGTGGTTACCGCGCTTGCCTATGCTGCCCCGCTCTGGGCCGTGATGACAGATCTTGCTCCTCTTGAGACTCTGCAAAACCAATTCCTACGTCGGATCCTAATGCTCCCCCTGTGCGTAAGTAACGCAGCCATGCGACTAGAATTGAAGATCGCATCCCTAGAAACTTGCCTGTGGAAGCAAGTCTTCAGTTATTGGTTATCATTGTGGCATAGATTACCAGACCATTACCTTGTCCAATGCTTATGGCGAGATGAATTCTCCAGCCTTTGGACTAGTAGAATTCATGCCAAACTCCTGAGTTACGGAATCTCTCCCTTAGATTCCCTAAAACTAGATCAAATCACTGCTCAAAGACTGATCCGCCAAAGACTGGATGACATCGATTTACAGCGAAATTATACGCTGGGGGGAGGTGTTTGTTCGCCCCAGAACATTGGTATTACTTTAACTTACTGCGTTCCATCATACCTCTCCTCCCTTTCGACTGTTGCCCATAGGCTGGCCTTCACCAAAGCGAGGTTTAACGTTTTTCCCTCCAATGTCCTGAGACATAGATTCTCAAAGGGCCAAGCCTCCGCCATGTGCGAATGTGATAAGGAGACGCCGGAGTCGCTTCAGCACATTATGTTCACTTGCCCCTTGTTCAACGGGCCACGGGCAAATTTGTTGGGATCAATCATGCAGAAACTAGAGGGTACCCCACCAAAATTCCACCTTGCCCAAATCTTGCAGGATAAGGATACCCATACGACCCTGAAAGTGGCTAGGTTTCTGGTCGCTGTCCTTACCCAAAAGCGTTGCCAAGGAGCACTACAAGCTAATTAAGGCGCAGTATGTCATTCCATCTCATAGTATTTTATTGTTACAGTGGTGTTTTAGCGGCTGTTTTTTTTTTTTTTTTAAATAATGTTTATTAAAATTTTCAAAAATACAGAAAGTAAAAAGTTAAAATACATTCAGAACCTTATTTTCATATATCCACTTTCTGGGACTCCCCCCTTCCCCCACCCCTATCATATTCCTGTTTCATATTGTTGGCTCCACAAGCTCTCAATTCTGATTAAAAACTTAATTTGTTTAGACCATTGTTCGAATTTAAAATTTCTACACTCCTCATCAATACCCTTAATAAAAAGCCAAAAGTTTCTTTCCCAGGGCCCACCCCATTTTTATTCCACAATTTCCCTTTTTTTTTTAATAATAAAGACTCCCCACATAATAAAAATATCAGAAATAAGAAATAAAAGATAGAATAGATGAAACAAAACCAGTTCAAAGAAAGAAATTGACAAGCCTTTGGATTTTAGTTCTCCCCCTCTGTCCCCGGTTTAATTTCCCCCTGACCACCAAACCATGTTATCCGCCTGGAATTCTTACAATCCATAAATCACCTATTTTCCCCCAACTCCTTGCTGGTTTTTTTTTTTTTGTTTTTTGTTTTTTCCCTTACATAATTTATTTTTTAAAGCACTTAGCTTCAGATCTTTAATAAAGCTCCCCCCATTGTTCTTTCCAAATTGTAGTCCAGTTTCCTCTTGTTCCGCTGCTGAAACGTTCTAATTCAGAAGCTTAGTAAGTCTGCAGGGATTATTGTTATTCAGGAACAAAAACTTGCGTTCAGACCCTTCCTTTCTTCAATAGAAAATTCTATTGTCTCCTTTAGCTGTACACCCTGTAGACAAAATATTATTTCCGTTTTGCAGCTTTCCCAGAAGATAACCAGTTCTATAAAATTCCAATGGTATTTTTCCACTTACAACCATCTTTGTAATGTCCCGAAACTCCTCTAGGGGGATTATTATAACTTTGTTTTCTCTAGTCCAAAAGTCCGATTGTTATCCATGTTTTCGCCATTTTGTATCCAAGTTTTAAAAAGTTGTAGCAAATTGTAACAAATTTAGCCAGCAAAGTTCTCATAATAAAATCCTCTCTGCTTTCCGACTTTGACAGCTACTTTGACAGCTGTCAAAATCTCCGACTCTTTTCACCAGGCTCTCTCTTCAATCACCCCGGTTCCCGGGGGGGGGGTTACGTTTCTTCTCCCTCAATTCGTCCTCCAGCACAGTTCTTATAATTTCCCATCGTGGAATTCTTAGGTTTTATCAGCAATACAAATCTTTTTGGACCTTGGTTTCCCCGTCCTTGTCTTAGAAGGTTTACAATAGGGGGGGGGACTGACTTCCTTTTTGGATCCCCCCCCGCTCGTGTCCAAATCGAAAGGAAATTCTTTTTTTTCCCTCCTTTTAAACCCAGTTTCCAAATTACTCACGGGTTGTTGTTAAAAAGTCCGAATTTTCAATGGAAGAAGTCAGCGCTCTCCGCCGGATGGCATGCGGCTGCGCTCGGCAGGGATAGCAGAGGACTCAAAGCACCACGCTTCTCCCCGGCACCCGATCCGTAGCCTTTAAAAAGGCTCCTTCACGAGTCGGGAGGGCGCTGACGGTGCCAGCCGAGTCTCCATGTCCACGGCCCTCGTGGCCGTGGTTTTTAAGGGTCCCCGCATCGCCGGTGCGGTAGGACCCAGCCCCTGCCGAGCAGGCTCCCTCCGAAGCTCGGAGGGAGTCCGCCATTCGGCGATGGCGCCAACCCGGAAGTCTTTTAGCGGCTGTTTTTACCCACGTGCACAAGCTGTTATTTATGTCTTGTTTTTATCTGTATGGGCCTATGGCCGTAATAAATATTATTATTATTATTATTATTATTATAAAGCCTGGTCTGATTTTCTAGCATTTCGGAGAAAATCTTTGGGTATTGCGCATCAAGAGCCCCCCACCACGGACCAGGCGCTGCAATTCTTAGTTCATCCGCGCAACCTTGGTCGTGTAGCAAAGACCTTAACTATACAATCGGCTGCAATTTCCTTCTTTGCAAAATCTATTTACTGCACTGCCCCTGAGTTTGTGGTGCGCAGGGCTCTCGAGGGGTGGTGCAGATTACAACCACCAAGTAAGGAGGGGCATAGGCCCATTCCATTCAATCTCCTCAGTAAAATACGCAATAAATTAAAATCAGTGTGCTGGTCCAAATACGAGGCCCGTTTATTCTCGGCTGAATATTCCATAGCATTTTTCGGCGCTCTAAGAGTTGGTGAAGTGGTACATGAAGGTGAGCCGGGTCCTTTATCCCAAGGCCTGCAGCTTGATGATATTCAGTTTTCAGATTCAATGTTGGTGGTTCTCATCCTTTGCTCAAAAACAGACCAAAAAGGAAAGGGTGCCTTGGTTCGGTTGATGGCAACCATGAAAAGCGGTCCCTGCCCTGTAAAGGACACAAAAAGGTTTTTGGGTCTCAGGCCCCCAGGTTCCGGCCCTTTCCTGGTACACGAGGATGGGTCCCGTCTTGCCAGGCAGCAATTCACTCGGGTGTTGCGCAAAGCATTTGAAGCATATGGGCTTCCGGCTAAGGAATATGCTGCCCATTCTTTTAGGATTGGGGCCGCCACAGCGGCGGCTCACTTGGGATTGCCAACATACAGAATAAAAGACATGGGTCGCTGGCGATCCAACGCGTACAAAAACGATATCCGTGACAGCTCCAAAATTTTAAACAGACCAATCACTTACACGCCTCTGTCATTTTTCTTGCTTTTCATGGTCAAGCCTCATAGAAATCTGGATTGCGGGACACAGTATCGTCCACTGGGCCCAGGAACGGGCGGTCGCTAATGGCCAGGGATGCCAACTGGGTTTTCCACCGCACATTCGCATTTCTTGGATAACGAGGCGTGGGATGCGCTGGGCAGAGATGATGCCAATTGTGATGGCCAGGGTGGAGGCACATGCCCCCCCAACACTTTGGTTGTGCAGCTGGGAGAGAACGACTTGCCTTGCCGGAAGGGCGTGGACTTGCTATTCACTATCAAAAAGGACTTGGACACTCTTGCGCTGAATTTCCCGAGAATGACTCTCGTTTGGTCGCTGCTGTTGGAGAGACGCGTTTCGTGTGGCAGCAATTCCCCAGCCACTACAGACCGTGCCCGGAAGCGTTTGAATCGTTCCATTTCACAGAAAGTGGTTGCATTGAATGGCCGGGTGATCCCGCACCCTTCCATTGTTTTCAGCAAAATGGCCTTATTTTGCGATGATGGCATGCACCTTTCCGATTGGGGGAATGATATCTTGAACTTCTGCCTGTCCAGTGTGCTTCCCCTGTGCACAAATCAATGCTCAGTGCAATCTTCTGGGGAAAACTTCACCTAAGGCAGGAAATAGCAGAGCTGCAGCGACGTTGCTTCTGTGAAGAAAAACAGGGAGTAAAACAGTCCAGAGACACGGTTCTTCTAATCTAAGAAGATTTTATTTACATGCCAAGCAGTAAATCAGTCCACCAGAAAATTCAGATATCTTCTCCGGCTCAAAGCACAACTCCGACTGAAATCGAAACCAACTTTCACAGAACAAAGAACAAAGAACTGTGACGTAACATCCTGGCTGACTTCCCGTAGAAGCCCTTCCCTCAGACTCGAAGCACAGAAGGTTAACCCTTTAACCACCACACTCTACACCCCCTCTTGCTTCGCGTCTGAGGGGAAACACAGACTTATGGTCATCCCAAACCCAGACCCTCGCAGAACTCTCCATGCCTCTGGAAGGTGAGTGGTTTCGTGAACCCATCAGCGAGGTTCTTGGCAGAGGGACAGTACTTCAACGCAACTAATCCCTCCTGAACACTCTGACACACATTCTGAAAGCGAATATCTAGGTGTTTGGTCCTAGCCTTGAACTGCCCCGTCTCGGCCAATCTCAGGCACGGTTGGTTGTCCTCGAAAACTGTAATGGGCGTACTATTCTGTCCACAGAGCTCCTGGACCAAACAAGCATAGAACTCCAGCTCTCTGCACACTTCAGAAAGAGCACTGAACTCAGCTTCAGTGGATGAGAGCGCAATGAGGCTCTGCTTGCTGGACCTCCACCCAACTACTGAGTTCCCAAACTTCACCACTAGGCCAGACACGGACTTGCGATCCTGAAGATTAGCCCAGTCTGAGTCCACCCAACAGGTCAGCTTGACCTCACCCTGCGCTGACAGCTTAAGACAAAAGTCTTTGGTTTCCTGTAGATACCGCAGAACTCTCTTGATGCCATTCCAGGCCTGCACACTAGGATTTGAAGCCTCCCTGCTGAGCAGATTGATAGCAAATGCTATTTCTGGTCTGCTCCACTGGGACAAATACAGCAAACTTCCTAGAGCTGACTGAAAGACTTCAGCATTTTCGAACACAGTGCGTTCTACTTGCTGACTCTCCATAGGGCTTCTGACACCTGCACAATCGCTCATCCTGAACTTTTGAAGCAGTTGCTCAATTTTGCCTCTCTGGCTGAGCAAGAAACTTCCATCTTGTGTCCTAAAAACATCCGGCACCCAGATAAGTCTTAACAGCTCCAAGCTACTTGAGCTTGAACCGTTTACCAAGCTCCCTAGCAAACTTCTCTACCTGTTTACCTGTCGCAGCGAAATATAACAGGTCATCAACGTAGACCTGCACAATTTCCTGCGTCGCACCTGATCCTTTCAGGTAAAGACAACTATCAGCAACACTTCTTCTAAAACCTAGCTCTTCCAAAGCTTCATTCAGGCACATATTCCAGTTTCTGGCAGATTGACGTAACCCATAGATGGATTTGTGCAATCGCCACACAATGCCTTGCCTCATGATCTCAAACCCTGGAGGAGGGAGCATGTACAGCTCCTCTTGGAGATCTGAGTTCAGGTAGGCAACATCCACATCAAAGTGGTTTACCTTCCAACCTCTCTGTGCAGCAACAGCTAGAAGCATCCATAGCGTTTCACTCCTAGAGGTAGGCGAATACACTTCCGTGAAGTGAATCCCTTTCCTCTGGGTGAACCCACGGGCAACTAATCTAGCTTTATATTGTGGTTCTCCAGCTTCTGTGGGTTTAAGGCAGTAAACCCATCTGCAACTCACAGCTTGTTTGCCTGGTGGCAACTCTGTGAGTGAGAACACACCTAGATCTTCCATGGATCTCATCTCCTTCTGCATCGCCTCATGCCATTTGCTGGCTTCTTCCTGAGGCAAATTCTGAACATCCTCGAAGGATTCAGGTTCACACCTAGCCACACCAACCCACACACCAGTAGCTTCAAACCTTTCAGGTGGCTTCCCTTTGGTTGACCTTGCTGACCTTCTCAGCGTGAACCCAGGTGTTTCTTCTGACCCACTAGGTCTGCAATTCTCAGAGTTTTCACTGCTGACTGCCCCCCCACTGCTGGGAGCAGAACTTCTGCCTGTCCCCCCTCTGCTGGGCGCAGGGCTTCCAGAAAAACAGCCTGAGGAACAGCTTGCCACTGCTGTCCTCTTAGCTCTCAGCCTCTCTCCTTTCTCCTCACACAGCTGTATCGAAGCATCCAAACAGCTTTCAGGCACAGAAACAGCACCAGCCGCAGCAACAGTCCCTTCACCCCCCTCTGGGGCACAAGGCTCCTCTCAGGCTCCGATGAGCTCACAAGGCTCTGGCCAGCGCCATCTTGGCTCACATGGCTCACTGGACTCACTGCCCTCTCAGAGCACGACTTTGCCCCTTCTGGGTGTCACATCAGCCATCTCTCGGCCCTTGCCTCCCAATCCTGCCTCACAAGCTTTCCGGAGGGATTCCCAAGCGGCCCTTGGCTCTTTGACACACTCCAGGACTGGCAAAAGACAAGCCTCAACGCTTTCTTCAAGAATGCTCATCACACGCTGCTCCATCTCATTTTGGACTGCAGCCATCTTTGCCTTAGCTTTCCCAGCTTCAGGCTGTGGGGATAGCACAAACTCCCATAGCTGTTCCCCCATTAACAGGTATTCCATCTGAAAAGACCACTCAAGCCAATTTTGTCCATTTAGTGTCTAAAAGGACTGAGCCATCTTTTCCCCTTCCCTTTCGTGGCTGGAGTACTCATTCTTGCCAACCGGGCGTCCGGAAAGACATCGGCTCCATTCTTCTCCAGCGACCTCATAACTGCCTTTGTAGTCCTGGCAGGAGATCTAGCTGGCACAGTGTCTCCTTGCACTCCCTTCTCATAACGTAGCAACCAAACGACCAGTGACCCATAACCTCTTGGACTTCTGCCTGTCCAGTGCGCTTCCCCTGTGCACAAAACACTGCTCAGTGCAATCTTCTAGGAAAAACTTCACCTAAGGCAGCTTCGCCGTGAGTTTGTGGGGAGGGCTCTTCCCCCTGCAAGCCCATTCTCCATCTTGGGCCTGGGGGCGGGCCCCATACTCCACCTCAGCATATAAGGCTCCAAGGAGGCCTCGGGACATTGCTGCTGCCGCTTTTGTGGAGTTTGGAACTGACAGGGTTAAAACTCACTGGTGTCCTGTATCTGGATCTGGGAGGAGCTGGGAGGAGCTCCATGCAGAGAAGTGCGTCACAGGATGTTGTTCTGACGCTCTTCAGATCTGTCTCTGCAACGGACAGAGAAGCAGCTCAACTTAGAAGCTGCTGTGAGAGTGCTTTTGGAAAGCACAAAGATGTCGGAATGCTCCGATGGTGTCTGATGGAATTTATTGCTCTGTAAATAAAGCTACTAGAGATAAGGACGGACTGTCTCTGGACTGATTTATCCCTTTTTTCTCACACGGAAGCAGGACCGCTGCTACTCTGCAATTTCTTTGGCCAGGTCAGGGGAGAGCAGAGCCTACGCCGAGGAAGCGCTGCCTGGACCCAAAGATTTATTTCTCCAAAGGTTATGGAAGTTACGTGTTTCCTGACAAGTGTGAGAAGGGAGGAAGGCTGCCAGCTTTGAGTTGCTGTGATCTCCTGCCAGGACGGGCAGTGAGGAATGCTGGTGATCGGAGCCAAGAGCCAAGAGGTAACGGCTGCTGCTTCGGACGACCAGTTTTGCTGGCAGAGTGAGTACGCTTGAAAGCCCAGGGGGGAGGAGATGGCTGCTCAGGCACAGCAAGGCCATGAGAGCTACCCCGGTGAAAGGCTGCATGGGGCCAATTGGGAGGCCTGGAGTAAGAGCATGCACCGCTGGCTGGCAGAAAGGAAGCTGTGGGACTGCACCCAGGCCGCTCCAGTCTTTGCCCAGTCCAGTGAGAGGTCTGCAAAAGCTTCTGAAGCAGACGTGGCTGCTCTGGAGAGAAAGCAAAGGGTGCTAGCCATTTTAAGGGCCAGCGTTGATACTTGGCTGTTGCCAAAGCTCCAAGGGAGGAAGCCCTGGGTCGCGTGGCAGGCACTGAAGATGGCATGTCAAGCCTTAGTGGGAGCCACACCAGAGGGGGCTGAGAGTTGCCCAGAGAATGCCCTATGTTCAGAGGGGGCTGGAGCTGTTTTGGGAAGCTGTGTCCATGCTTCACCACATCTGTGTGATGGACTGTGTGCCGGAGAGAAGCTGAGAGCTGGGAAGAGGAAGGCAGTTGCAGGCTGTTCCTTAGGCAGCAGAGCACCCAAGAGTGGGGGTGCAGGCCAGGCAAGCCGTTCCAAGAGCTCTGCGAAAGCGAAAGTCTCCAAGAGTTGTTTGTGCTCTGAGGCGACGTCCAACAGCGCTGGGAAGCATCCGCTAGAGGCCCAGGCTGCCAAGGACACCAGCTGGCGTGGAATGTCAACAAAGCAGGTTCCCAGAGCTGGTTCTCAGCAGAGGCGTGGGAAAGCAGCAGGCCAGGAGGAAGACAAGGCGTCTTATCACCTCACAGCTGCGTTGGTCTGTCTGGGAAGCAGCGAAAGCCCTAGTCGGGGGGAGGCTGTGGCCATGGCAACCAGGAAGGACACTGACAGTGGGGGTGCAACCAACGCCATGGCATCTTTGGAAAACAGCCAAAGAGACACTTTTTCTTTTGTTGTCGACAGTGGAGCGTCGCATTGCCTCGTTAACTCCAGAGAGCTCCTGAGGAACTGCAAGACAGTTAAAACTGCACGCTCTGTTATCTTAGCAGATGGGTCGAAAAGACCGCTGACTGAATCTGGGTCTTTGTTTTGCTCTTTTCTAGGTTGTGAAGTGCCAGCTTATTTTGTCCCAGAACTTGCCCATTCTCTTTTGAGTGTGTCAGCATTAATGGCTATTGGAATTGATGTTTTGTTCTCTAATAATTTGTGCTCTTTTTACAGGGATGGGAAGAAGATCTACAGTGTTGAGAGGAAAGACAGGCTCTTTCTGGTGGAGATGCCCATTGAAAATGGGGCTGGTGGGAAAATGGGGCTGGTGGAAAATGGGGCTTGTGGAGAGTCCATTGATGATGCCCAAGTGCAGTGTGCTAATGTCCCACCACACCATGATTGTATTCACTTATGGCACAGGAAATTTGGACACGCTGGGTGGTCACTTGTGCGGAAAGCAGCAATGAACACAATTGGGTGTAGGTTCAAGGCATGTGACAAATACCTAGATTGTCAAGCCTGTAAGCAATCAAAGGTCACAACATGCTCATACCCCAGGTCAGAGAGAAGGACCAGTAAACCTTTTGAACTTGTGCATGCAGATTTGTCAGGTCCCATGCCAACACCTTCTTTAGCTGGGTCTAAATGGGTTCTGATTCTGATTGATGATTTTTCGAAACACACTTGGCTGTTTACGCTTAGATGCAAATCAGAAGCAGCTGCATTGATCAGAGATTGGATCACAGCGGTAGAGCTGCGTTTCTCTACCAGGGTGGTTTCCTTTCAATCTGATCGCGGGGGGGAATTCACAGGTTCTGCGCTGCAATCGTTTTTCAGGCAGAAAGGTATCACTCATCGATTGACTGCCCCCTACTCTCCGCAACAGAACGGGGTGGCGGAGGAGAAGTTTTGGACCTTACAGGAATCAGCGAATGCTATGTTGGCAGACTCGGGTTTGCCACAGCGCTTTTGGGCTGAAAGTTATAAGACAGCATGCTTTGTGCAGAACAGGGTGTTCAATTCAAGTGTAGGAGACACACCGTATTTTCTGCTTCATGGGAAGAAACCGAAGGTGGATTTTTTCCACATTTTCGGTTCGCAGGCTTGGGTTTTGGTTCCAAAGGCCATGCGCAGAAAGGGTGAGCCAAGGTCTAGGAAGATGATCTTTGTAGGCTATGAGCCGAGTTCAAAGGCGTGGCGTTTCGCATACCCTACTGGCAACCAGTCTAAGCTGCTTATTAGCGGCAGTGCTGAGTTTTGCGAGCAGAGTGGGTGGAAACGTCTTCACGGGAACCCAGATGTTCTGTTAGACTCAGGTGATGAGGAGGAGGAGGACGAAGCTGAACCTGTTGCTGAGGCACAGAGTCCAGAGCAGGGATCTCCAAGGCAGAGGCCCCAAACCTCTCCAAAAGGGAGTCCCAAGACCCCTCCACAGGTCTCTGTCAAGTCTGAGCCGAGGAGTGAGCCATCCTCACCAGCAGAACCAGCTGTACGCCCAAAACGGCGCAGCAGGTCAGAGGGGGAGGTTTCTGACACAGAAGATGGTAGAGCTGATCCAGGTGAATCAGGCGCAGGTCCAGAATTCACGCTGAGGAGGTCAGCAAGGTCAACCAAGGGTAAGCCTCCTGAAAGGTATGAAGCCACTAGTGTTTGGGTTGGTGTGGCTAGGTGTGAGCCTGAATCCTTTGAGGATGTTCAGAAGTTGCCTCAGGAAGAAGCTAGCAAATGGCGTGAGGCGATGCAGAAGGAGATGAACTCAGTGGAGTCTCTTGGTGTGTTCTCACTCACTCAACTGCCGGCTAACCAGCGAGCTGTTAGTTGTAGGTGGATTTACCGCTTGAAACCCACAGAAACGGGAGAACCACAGTACAAAGCGAGATTAGTGGCACGTGGATTCACACAGAAAAAGGGTGTCCACTTCACAGAGGTCTATTCGCCGACCTCAAGAGCGGAGACTTTGAGAATGCTTTTGGCGATAGCAGCACAGAGAGGTTGGAAGGTGAGTCATTTTGATGTAGATGTTGCCTACCTGAATTCAGATCTCCAGGAGGAGTTATACATGCTTCCTCCTCCAGGGTTTGAAGTCAGTGAGCAAGGCAGCGTGTGGCGGTTGCACAAATCCATCTATGGGTTACGCCAATCTGCCAGGAATTGGAATATGTGCCTACATGAAGCCTTAGAAGAGCTAGGTTTTAAGAGGTCTGTTGCAGACAGTTGCCTGTACCTGAAGGGGTCAGGAGAGACACAGGAAGTGATTCTTGTTTTTGTTGATGATATCTTAATGATGTCACAGACTAGTGAACAGGTGCAGAAGTTTGCTAGGGAGCTTGGAAAGCGGTTCAAGCTGAAGCAGCTTGGGTATGTCAAATCCTACTTAGGTGTTCAAATAGCGAAGACTGAGGATGGTAGCTTTTTGTTTTGCCAGAAAGGTAAGATTGCACAGTTGCTTGAAAAGTTCAGAATGTCTGATTGTGTAGGTGCCAGGTCACCCATGGAGGCTGGATACGCGAAAGAATGTCAGCAAGCAGAACGCGTTGTGTTCGAAAATACTGAAGTGTTTCAGTCAGCCCTAGGGAGTTTGTTGTACTTGTCTCAGTGGAGCAGACCAGACATTGCGTTTGCTGTCAATCTGCTCAGCAGGGAAGCATCAAACCCCAGTGTGCAAGCCTGGAATGGCATCAAGAGAGTTCTGAGGTATTTGCAGGAAACCAAAGACTTTTGTCTTAGGTTGCCAGCTCAAGGAGAAGTAAAGCTGACTTGCTTTGTGGATTCGGATTGGGCTAACTCTGAAGACCGCAAATCAGTGTCAGGCCTAGTGGTGAAGTTTGGGGACTCAGTAGTTGGGTGGAGGTCCCGGAAGCAAAGTCTCATAGCGCTTTCATCTACTGAAGCCGAGTTCAGTGCGCTATCAGATGCTTGCAGAGAGCTGGAGTTCTATGTGTGTTTGGTCAAGGAAATCTGTGGAGAGAATTGTCTGCCCGTTGTGGTGCATGAGGACAATCAACCTTGCCTCAAATTGGCTGAGACGGGGCAATTCAAGGCGAGGACCAAACATTTGGACATACGTTTCCGGAATGTATGTCAGAGCGTTCGTGAGGGGCTAGTTGCTCTGAAATACTGTCCCTCAACAAAGAACCTCGCTGATGGTTTCACAAAACCATTAACCTTCCAGAAGCACGAGGAGTTCTGTGAGGGTCTGTGTATGGGGAAAGCATTGTTGACTGTTGTCTCCAGATGCAGGACAAGAGGGGGTGTGGAGTTTGGAACTGACAGGGTTAAAACTCACTGGTGTCCTGTATCTGGATCTGGGAGGAGCTGGGAGGAGCTCCATGCAGAGAAGTGCGTCACAGGATGTTGTTCTGACGCTCTTCAGATCTGTCTCTGCAACGGACAGAGAAGCAGCTCAACTTAGAAGCTGCTGTGAGAGTGCTTTTGGAAAGCACAAAGATGCCAGAATGCTCCGATGGTGTCTGATGGAATTTATTGCTCTGTAAATAAAGCTACTAGAGATAAGGACGGACTGTCTCTGGACTGATTTATCCCTTTTTTCTCACACGGAAGCAGGACCGCTGCTACTCTGCAATTTCTTTGGCCAGGTCAGGGGAGAGCAGAGCCTACGCCGAGGAAGCGCTGCCTGGACCCAAAGATTTATTTCTCCAAAGCTTTGCCGTGAGTTTGTGGGGAGGGCTCTTCCCCTTGCAAGCCCACTTCACCAGGCCAGGGGGCGGGGCCCACACTCACCGCCGCCACAACTTTAAGGAGACTGGTGCTGCTGCAACAAATGTTTAAAATGTTTTTATATATTTTAAAGTGTTTTAAAAGTGTTTTTACTTTTTACTTTGTTGTACCACCATAAACGGTGGTTTTATCCATGCATTTTTATTTTGTTTTTTTTTATTTTGGGTTGGGGTGGGATGGTTGTTGAGTGGGGTGGGGATTGGTTTTGTTTTGGTGTAATTGTTTTTTGTTTGTTTGTTTGCTTTTATATTTTGTAAATGAAGGCGAGTATGAGGCTTGGGATTCCTACTGTGGAGGGGCAAGGGAGGTATGGTGGTGGGGGCAGATGTTATAGGCGAAGGGGATCGAGATACGGATATGCTCGTACCCCTTCCAATCTGCGCCCCATCCCGAGAGACGAGGGTAGGGTGAGCAAGGATTACTCACCTCCGTCACTGGTGTTGTGCAATGCCAGGTCTATAGGCAACAAAACCGCCACCCTGCAAGATTTCTTCATCTCGCAGGGGGTCGACCTGGCTTGTGTGACGGAGACCTGGGTGCGCGAAGGGGATACTGTTACCTTACGAGAGATGGCGCCCCCGGGTTTCTCCGTCCTCCACCAGTCGCGGACTGTGGGCCGGGGGGGGAGGGGTGGCATTATTAATCCGGGAAGATTGTTCTTTCAGGGCTCTACCATCGCCATCGATCCCCGGCATTGAATGTGTTGGCCTAGTGTGGGGCTCCGAGGTGAGCTTGGCTGTCTGGCTGGTGTACCGGCCACCTAGGACACCAGCAGCCACCCTGTCAGGCCTGCTGGAGGCGGTGGCCGGCTGGGCCTTGGAGTTCCCTAACCTATTGGTATTGGGGGACTTCAACATCCATGCTGATGCCACTCCCTCCTCACAGGCTCTGGACCTGGTGTCTTCCATGGCGACACTAGGGCTCTCCCAGTTTGTTTCGGGCCCCACACATCAAGCAGGCCACATGCTGGATTTGATCTTTGGCGTAGGTATAGATGTGATCATGTCTCCTTCGATGAAGGTGCCATGATCTGATCACTACGCTCTGAAAGCCAGGATTGACATTCCACCCCCACCCTACTTAGGTGGCGAGCCGATTTGGGCTCAACCGCAGAGGCTGATGGACCCTGATAGATTCCACCAAGCCTTGCGGGACCTTGCTCCCCCTGGCGACTCATTGACTGAGCTTGTTGAGGGCTGGAATACCCAGCTCCTGGCAGCCATCGATGAGATCGCACCTAAGCGCCCTCTGTGACCCCGCAGAAACCGGGCTCCCTGGTTTACCGAGGAGCTCCGGAAAATGAAGCGGGACCTCAGACGGCTAGAGCGAGTATGGCGGGGTGCCCATGACGGAGCCTCAAGAACGTCTTATAGGGCTTTTATGAAAACCTACGAGATGGCGGTGAAGGCTGCTAAGAAGTCTTACTTCTCGGCCTCCATTGCATCTGCTAGCTCTTGCCCGGTGCAATTATTTAGTATAATCAGGTCTTTAACGTCCCTTGAGGGACAGCCAAATTTAAATAATAATTTGACACACAGCTGTGAGGCATTTGCAAGCTTTTTTGCGGAGAAGGTCCTGTTGCTCCGCCATGACCTCCCTGCCAATTTGGATACAATAAAGGAACTGGAGGCCCCTTGACTATCCTCGGGTCCAGTATTGGACCACTTCAACCGGATATCCCCAGCCGATGTGGACAGACTCCTCCGAGCTGTAAAGCCCACCACTTGTCCTCTCGACCCGTGCCCGTCTTGGCTGATTAGAGCGTGTCCAGACGAGGTGCGGGCCCTCCTGGGGGATATCATCAATTTGTCCCTTGGCACGGGAACATTCCCAGGGGAACTGAAGGAGGCAGTGGTGCGCCCGCTCTTAAAGAAAACATCATTAGATCCTTTAGATCTATCCAATTACCGCCCGGTTTCGAATCTTCCGTTCCTGGGTAAGGTGATTGAGAGAGCGGTTGCTGAACAGCTTGGTGGGTTTCTGGATGAAACATCGGCTCTGGATCCATTCCAGTCCGGCTTCCGCGCTGGTCACGGGACCGAGACGGCTCTGGTTGCCCTAACAGATGATCTTCGCAGGCAGCTGGATAGAGGCGGGTCAGTGCTGCTGATTATTCTAGATCTGTCAGCAGCTTTCGACATGGTCGATCACGAACTTCTGGACCACCGCCTTGCCGACGTGGGGATCCAGGGCACAGTCCTTCAATCGCTGCGCTCGTTTCTCTCTGGTCGGGGACAGAGGGTGGCACTTGGGGGGGAATTGTCATCGTCCCACTCCTTGGTGTGTGGAGTACCTCAGGGTGCGATACTCTCCCCGATAATTTTCAACATCTTTATGCGCCCCCTCACCCAGCTTGTCCAGAGTTTTGGGCTGGGTTGCCATCAGTATGCTGATGACACCCAACTCTATCTGTTGATGGATGGCCATCCTGACTCGGCCCCAGACACACTGACCAGATGTTTGGAAGCTGTGGCTGGATGGTTACGTGGGAGCTGGTTGAAGCTAAATCCTTCGAAGACAGAGGTCCTGTGGCTGGGACGGGAGGATATGGGATTGGGGGGCAACTCCCATCTCTTGCGGGGGCGCAATTAGTGCCAGCACCGTCCGTTAAGATTTTGGGTGTAATCTTCAACACCTCCCTTTCCATGGAGGCGCAGATTGCAGCTACAACAAAGGCGGCATTTTTCCATCTCCCCCAAGCTAAGCCGTTGGCTCCTTACCTCTCTCGCCCTGACCTAGCCACTGTGATCCATGCGACAGTCACCTCCAGACTGGATTATTGTAACTCGCTTTACGTGGGGCTGCCCTTGAGACTGACCCAGAAACTCCAGCGGGTGCAGAATGCTGCAGCGAGACTCCTTACGGGGTCTTCGCTGCGAGATCACATTCACCCGGTGCTATACCAGCTGCACTGGCTCCCGGTGGAGTACAGGATCAGGTTTAAGGTGCAGGTTTTAACCTTTAAAGCCCTATACGGCCTAGAACCCTCGTACCTACGGGACCGCCTCTCCTGGTATGCCCCACAGAGAAACTTACGGTCTTCAAATAAAAACATCTTGAAGGTCCCAGGCCACAGAGAAGTTAGGCTGGCCTCAACTAGAGCCAGGGCTTTTTTGACCGTGGCTCCGATCTGGTGGAACACTCTGTCACAAGAGACCAGGGCCCTGCGGGACTTGACATCTTTCCGCAGGGCCTGCAAGACAGAGCTGTTCCACCAGGCCTTTGGCCACGGCACAGCCTGACTCCCTCCCTCGGCAATCTTCGCGGAGCTCTGGCCCAATGGTTGCCAGTGGCTTGAATTAATTAATTTTATAATGAATGATTTTAGAGTGTTGTTTGTGCTGTACTTTTGTACTGCTTTATTGTTGTTAGCCGCCCTGAGCCCGGCTTCGGCTGGGGAGGGTGGGATATAAATAAAATTTATTATTATTATTATTATTATTATTATTATTATTATTATTATTATTATTAAATAGTATCTCGGGTTAAGAACTTTGCTTCAGGATGAGAACAGAAATTGTGCTCCGGCAGAACGGCAGCAGCGGGAGGCCCCATTAGCTAAAGTGGTGCTTCAGGTTAAGAACAGTTTCAGGTTAAGAACGGACCTCTGGAACAAATTAAGTACGTAACCAGAGGTACCACTGTAATTCACTGAAGTGGCAAGGTCTGGCATAGCTGTCAACCTTCCCTTATTTGGCGGGAAACTCCCTTATCCCAGCACCATTTCCCGCTGCTATCCCGGATTGATGATGTCCCTTAAATTTCATACTCGCCCGGCTCGAGAGGGAAGCAGCGGCTCGGGGTCCTCTGCCTAGAGAGAGCGTGCACACGAGCTGCCGCGTCTCCGTCTCTCCCTTTTCCCCCTCATGGGCGCGTCGTGAGGAGAAGGGTGGTGGCGGGCGAGCAGGCAGCCCCTCTCTTGCGAGACTTCCGCTGCACTGCCAGGGGAAGCCGGAGGCGGCAGCCTGAGGGAGGAGGAACAGTAGGGAATGGGGAGGGACGCAGAAGGCCGGTGCTTCAGCGGCCGCCGCGGCCCCGCAACCGCCTCATGCCGGGCTCACGGGCGGCGTGGGCGAGAGTCTCTCTCCCTCCCTCCCTCTCTCTTGGGCGGGGCAGGGCTGATGGAACTCATGCCAGGACGACGGCAGCCCCAACGTGCTGCTTAGCATACCCTCCAACCAGTGCAGCATCTTAATGTAGCGATTTCCCCCTCTGCATCCCTTTCATAACTCTATTTTTATAAATCATTTGTCCATCCATAGTTCAAATTTTTACTACAAGTTTTCTGTCAATCCTACCAATGTAGGATTTACAATAGCTTTTCAAATAAATTATAAACTTTCCCCATTCTTTATTAAAGAGGTCCTCTTCCTGGTTTTTAATTCTGCCTGTAAGCTTTGCCATCTCAACATTGTTCATCAGTTTTGTCTGCCACTCTTCTTTGGTCGGAGTTGTAGACCCTTAGGATCATCTAGTCCAACCCCCTGCAAAACACAGTCAGTCGCAGCAAAAGCAGCATGGCTCCATCAGTGCCGGATTTATGTATAAACTAAGCAAAATCCCTTATTTTGGCTGCTGATCCCTTATTTTCGAGACTGCTGGTCCCTTATTTTCAAATCTGTAAGTTGACAGCTATGAGGTCTGGTAACACCTTTCCACATTTTGCTCCCCCCCCCCCCCCAGCTCCTTGTCAAGCTCAAAAAACCCAGTATACCTCAGTTGGTAAAGGGCTTCCAGTGCCGTACCAAGGACCAATTCAGGCTGCGTAAAGCACGCAATCCGTCCCATGAGATCCTGATAGAGAACAGAGGGCGGGGGGGGGGGGAGTCAGTTCCCTATGGACATCAGGTGGATTCCTCCAACCCCTAACTCAGTGCAGGAATTGGCAATTTAATGCCAAATGCCTGCACAACCCTTCTCTTGGCCAGACCCCGCCAGGCCTTCCTTCTGCCCAACATCCCTCAAATCCCATCCCCAGCTCTCCTGCCCACCTCACCCCTGGATACCTCATTCAACCTCTCACTCACCGCAATTGCCTTGACGGCCATCTTTTTGGAGTACCTCAACCTGTGCTTTTCTCTCTGGCGGGCCTCCGAGCAAGTGGCCAGCACGCAGGAGAGGAACATCTCATCCTTCTCCAGTTGCTGAAATGGCAAGAGTCAGGCTGTCAGTTCATGGCAGGAGGGCTTCTCTGCATCTGAGACCGCCAAAATGGGAGTATAAACAGCACTGGTGGATGTGGGGGTGGGTGAGGGATTTAGTATGTACTGTGCTGTTTTCTCAAATACTAACCACAGGTGATGCCAAGACCCTGCCAGTCTCTGAACCATCTGCAACAAGAGAAGAAGGAAAGGACATGGGGGCAGGTTAGTTCATTTCTACTTATTTTCCACAGTTGTGTATTAGAGCATTAAGGCCACCCCTCCTTACGCTCCAAAATGAAAAGGAAGCATTTGCTCACGTGGGCCCACAGCAACCCTGGACTTCTTGGGGACTTTGCGGGTCCCCTTCTTCTTGTGGGCTGCCATGTCCCTCAGTCGCCTGAACCTAGAACAGAAGGAGAGGGGCAGACGTTGTTGTTGTTGTTGTTGTTGCGTGGCAAGTTCCCGCCTCCCCCCACAGAAATAAAGACACGAGACACAAGAATTCGGGTTAATGGGTCGAATTAGGCCACAACTTTATTGATTACAGGAATTGAGCGGTATTGGCTTAGGCATTGGTCCTAACAACTAACCGGCTTCAGCCCGCTTGCTTGAAGACCGGTGAGGGTTAACCACCAATAGGGGGAGTCCTGCTGATGCACGTCAACTAGGACCTCCCCCCGGAGTTACCGCTTGGGGGCGTGCCTGTTGGGACACTGCCAGGGAGACAAAGGCCATCATGCCTCCACCTCGTCTCAGGACGATCCATCAATCTCCTGTAGATACAGTATCAGTCAATTAGCGACACGAGCCTCGGAAATATCTGTCCACATCCCAGGACTCATGCACGCCCTTTTCGCAGAGTTTGCACAACGAAAGATGCACTCAGGAGTGTGGGAATGCTCAGGGATGCAGGAGAGGATATATATTGACTTATTATATCCTTATCCAACTTGTGTTAACAAGTTCCCAATATCAGCAGAGTAAAACATTCCCCTTTATTTAAGTTTGCAACGGCAGCGTGTGCTCAGGCTTGCTTAAGCCTCTATAATAATCACTCTGGTAATTTCCCCTTTATTCCCTCTTAAAATAGAAGACACGACACAGTCCTTTACAAAATTATAAAAAGAGTTTACTCACATTCTGTTCACATCAGATCCCAGAAGGCAGACTTAAACTTAGTGATTCTATCTTATAAGAAAATAGTCCCTTTCTCCTCTCTTGGCTGGGAGCCAAGAGGGCATCTTTAGCTTAGCAGATGTTGCTTCTTCGAAGGAAGAGAAGAGAGAGAGTAAGAGAGAGATGGCTGCCCCTGCCCTTTGCTTTTATCATTACCTGCACAGGTGAGGCCACAGCCACCTCTAGTCACATGCGGAGGAAGTCTGTCCCAGGAAGTTTACCTGCTGGCTGGACAAACATCCCTCCCCATGTCTAAACATGTACACTCTAGGAATGTTGTAATTGACTGCTCCTGAAGAGAGCAGTGGGTGGGGGCAGCCTCTGCCCCCCCTTCTAGAAAGGAGGCCTTTGCCAAGAAGGGTGCAATTCTGCTCCATGTGGGGAAAGTGTTTATCCATCATGGATTTGGGGGGATGCTGCTGCCAGCCAATATGGGCTTTGAAGGATTTTTTTTTTTACTGTAGGCCTGTTTATTCTGCTGCATTTCAATGTTTGCCTATTTTCGGACCTAGTTGTAAAGTACCTTGAGATTCCCACATAATAGGTTGCAGGTAAATACTCTAAAAATAAGAACTCCCCCCCCCCATCATGTCACAAAGTCAATTGACACAGAGCCTAAAATAATGCCAACAAGCTCTTCTTCCTGGAAGTGCAACATCAGCCCTTCAACACATCAGCATGAGGTGCAGTTGTCACACGGCTACGACTCATAAGCCATGAATGCAGGTCTGAATAGTGCCCCTTTGGAAACCCCCACCCTCCATGCAGAAAAAGAGCATCTGCCCCTGAAATCCTTTCAGTATAAAGTGTATGAATGACAGACAGCTAAAAAACTGTCTCCTCGGCTATTTGGCTCATGTGTCTCATAGAACAAACTCCGTGGACGAAAACAGCCTTGCTAGGAATGTGAGCCGACTTTAATCCAGCCTGCCCTGAAATATCTCAGAAGTGAAGCAGGAGAAAGAGGCCCAGTTTATGGTGGTGAGCTGACTTGGTTTTGAGTAGGAGGGTGTGCACTGCAGGGGACTGGTCTCCTTATGTGAATAGGCTGGACTACAAAATCTCTGGCTGCTCTTATATTCTTTTCCTGCAAGGCTGCAGTTAGGTTACTGAATGGCAGGCTATTGCCTATCTTGTGTATCAGCAGCACTGTAGAGTCTTTTTTTTTTAAAAAAAATAATATTTATTACTTTTCCAACAATTTAAACACTACAAAAAAAATGAACAATACAATACAATACAAAAACACTACATAACACTAACACATTAAACTAACAAAACAAAACAAAAACAGTTTAGAACACATCAAACAATTTCAATATCTTATCTTTCATTCACTTATTTCAACGACCTCCTCACACCTCCCTTTTTGTATTCCACTTCTATTAATTGTTTCAGCAATTCCTTTCCATCTTCCTCTGCTTTCTATCCTTTAATTATCTTAACACATTCTAACCTTATTTTTCCCTTTAATACTCTATTAATCTATTTATACTTAATTCCTTATAACATTTCTACTAAAGCCATATAACTTCATTCCAAACATTTTTTTTAAAGAATATTTATTCCAATTTTGAAATTACAAAAAGAAAGGGGAAAAAAACATAGAAAAAAGAATAAAACATGTGTCAGCGCTGCCTCAGGTCCTAGCTCACAGAGGACCAACGCCAGTTGCTCTTTATAAACAAAAGTCTTTATTGTGGTTCATTGTTGGTTTGACATCCACGGCGCGCAGCGCTACGTCTGAGTCCTTAGACCGGCGAAGCTCCGTCTGACTCCTCCCCTCCCCTACACCAGTTCAAGACCCGAGCTTTGCTCCACCTCTTCCTCTCCTCCTTCTGCTCCTTTCTCCTCCGGGTCCTCCTGTCCTCTGGGGTTACCTCCTTCCTTCTTTCTTCGGAGGCAGATTCTTCTGACTCCTCCCCACCCTTCCGGCGGGCTTTAGGACCTGGCTCCCAATCCGGGTTTTCTGCTGGCCCGTGCGCCTCCACATTTGAACTTGGCGCGCGCGCCCAGCCGCCTACTTTCCTCCTAACGGCTACACTGCTCCCCTCACTGCTTTCTCCTTCAGGGAGGCTGGCCGGACCTGCTCTTCCCTCCGCCCCTCCACTCTCTGACGGAGGCGTGGTCAGTCCAGCCTCACTCTCTCCTCCTGCAGGAGGAGGCTCTTGTTTTAATCCTTGGGATTCTTTCCCCCCCCGCTACGCTCTGGTGGGGAAGCTACCCCTGATTTCCAGCTGCCGCTTGGAGACTCCCCACTGGCCCCCCTTGCCCTGCCTCTGGGGGCCCCCTTCTGGGAATCCTCTGATTCGCTGGAGAGACTCATGGAATCTCTCTGATCACTGGCATACCCTCCTGAGCTCCCCTCAGATTGTTCCCCTTCGCTCTCCATCTCCTCCTTCCCCTGTGGCTCAGCCCCTGAGCCCCTGACAACATGTTACAAAAAACAGACAATAAGAAAAACTCAACAAAAGATAAAAATGCATTACAATAAAGTATAACAAAAATCAAGTTAAACCTTTACAACCTTTTTCCCTTTTACTTATTTCCATGACTTCCTCTCACCTCCCCGCTTTGTATTCTAGTTTAGATCGTATTTCCAGCAAATCCTTCTAACCTTCTTTTCATTTACTTATTTTAACATTCAATAATGTATTTAATCCTCCTCTATCCTCAGTTTCTACACTTCATTTTTACTTAATCCATTATACCGTATCTGCCAAAACGGCCTAATATTCTTTTCCAACCTCTTTCTAACATTCTTTTATATTGCAGTATTTTTGAAGATATATTTTAAATTTTTTCCAATCTTCTTCCATCGGCCCTTCTTCCTGGTCTCGAATTCTGCCGGTCATCTCAGCCAGTTCCATATAGTCCATCACTTTCATCTGCCATTCTTCTCGGGTAGGCAATTCTTGTGTCTTCCAGTATTTCCCAATAAGTATTCTTGCTGCTGCTGTCGCATACATAAAAAAATTTCTATCTTCCCTTCGCACCAATTGGCCGACCATGCCCAAGAGGAAGGCCTCTGGTTTCTTCAAGAAAGTGTATTTCAATACCTTTATTAATTCATTATATATCATTTCCCAGAAGGCCTTGATCTTTGGGCACGTCCACCAAAGGTGAAAAAAAGTACCTTCATTTTCTTTACATTTCCAACATTTATTATCAGGCAGATGATAGATTTTCGCTAGCTTGACTGGGGTTAAGTACCACCTATAAATCATTTTCATTATGTTTTCTCTTAAGGCATTACAAGCCGTAAATTTCATACCTGTGGTCCATAACCGTTCCCAGTCAGCAAACATAATATTATGCCCAACATCTTGTGCCCATTTAATCATAGCTGATTTAACCGTTTCATCCTGTGTATTCCATTTCAGCAGCAGGTTATACATTCTTGACAAATTCTTAGTTTTAGGCTCTAACAATTCCGTTTCCAGTTTAGATTTTTCCTCCTGGAAACCAATCTTTTTATCTAGGTTAAAAGCCTCCCTTATTTGATAATAATGCAGCCAGTCTCGAACTTTAGTTTTTAATTTGTCAAAACTCTGCAGTTTTAGTTTATCTCCAACTTGTTCTAAAATTTCACAGTATTTTGGCCAACTTGTCTCCATATTAGTTTTTTTCAATGCCTTAGCCTCCATTGGTGACAGCCACCTTGGTGTTTTACTTTCCAACAAATCCTTATATCTCACCCAAACATTGAACAATGCTTTCCTGACAATATGGTTCTTAAAGGCCTTATGCGCTTTAACCTTGTCATACCATAAATATGCATGCCATCCAAACACATTATCAAAACCTTCTAGATCTAGAATGTCCGCATTTTCAAGAAGTAGCCAATCTTTCAGCCAGCAAAATGTGGCTGATTCATAATAAAGTTTAAGATCTGGCAGGGCAAATCCCCCTCTTTCCTTCGCATCTGTTAATATCTTAAATTTTATTCTAGGCTTTTTGCCCTGCCAGATAAATTTGGAAATATCTCTTTGCCACCTCTTGAAACAGTCCATTTTATCCACAATTTGCAATGTTTGAAACAAAAACAACATTCTAGGCAATACATTCATCTTTATCGCAGCAATTCGGCCCAACAGTGATAACTTCAATTTTGACCATATTTCTAAATCCTTCTTTACTTCTGACCAACATTTTTCATAATTATCTTTGAACAAATTCACATTTTTAGCAGTCATATGCACCCCTAAATATTTCACTTTGTTAACTATTGTTAATCCTGTCTCTTCCTGAAACCTCTCTTTCTCAATCTCTGTAAGGTTTTTCTCTAATACCTTAGTTTTCATCTTATTTAATTTAAAACCTGCTACTTGACCAAATTCTTGGATTAATTGCAATACTCTTTTTGTACTAGATTCTGGCTCCTGTAATGTCAAGACTAAATCATCAGCAAAAGCTTTCAATTTGTATTGTTTAGCTCCGAGTTGTATACCTTTAACCAATTGGTCTTTTCTAATCATATTGAGCAAAACCTCCAGGACCGATATAAAAAGCAATGGGGAGATTGGGCAACCCTGTCTTGTTCCTTTCTCTATCTTAAATTCTTCTGTGACTACATTATTCACAATAAAAAATATTCCTTCTAGTAGCACCTTAAAGACCAACTAAGTTAGTTCTTGGTATGAGCTTTCGTGTGCATGCACACTTCTTCAGATACACACTACTAGAAGGAATATTTTTTATTTTGACTATGGCAGACCAACACGGCTACCTATCTGTAACTACATTATTCACAATAAGCTTAGCTTTTTGTTCCGAATAAATTGCGCCTATACCATTTTCAAAACTTTGGCCTACCCCCATCCCCTGCAAGTTTTTCTTCATAAAGTTCCAAGAAATATTGTCAAAAGCTTTCTCTGCATCTACAAATATTAAAACCGCCTTAGTATTAATATTAACTTGCAATTTTTCTAGAATATTAATAATATTCCTCGTATTATCTGACAGATGTCTCCCCGGGAGAAAGCCTGCCTGATCTTTATGAATCTCTTTCACCAATACATTTTTTAATCTTTTAGCCATAATTTCCGCAAAAATTTTGTAATCCACATTAAGTAAGGATATGGGACGGTAGTTCTTCAACTGTGTCTTTTCCACTTCAGTTTTTGGTATAAGTGTAATGTATGCTTCTTTCCACGACTCGGGTGCTTTTCCTCCCCGTAGTATTTCATTGCAAACTTCTTTCAACGGTTGCAATAACCATTCTTTCAAAGATTTGTAGTACTTTGCAGTTAGACCATCCGGTCCTGGAGATTTGCCCAATTTCATATTCTGAATGGCTCCTTCCACCTCTTGGTCAGATATTATAGAGTTTAATATTGATTTGCTCTCTTGGGATATTTTTTGTAATCCATTAATTTTCAAAAACCGATCAATGTCTAATTCTTTCTGAGTCTCCTGCGTATATAGTTGTTTAAAATAATTCTGAAAGCACTTCCGAATCTCTCCAGGATTCTGTATGTTCTTCCCTTCTACTACCAAGTTCGTGATCGTATTCAGCTTTTGTCTTTTTTTCATTTGCCAAGCCAAGCCAGTAATTTCCCACATTTATTTGCCGATTCGAAGGTCTTTTGTTTCATCTGTTTAACCTTCCATTCTATCTCCTGATTCATCAATTTCATATATTGTACTTGATATAACTTTATCTCTTTTAAGATCTCCTGTGAGTTCGGTTTCACCCTCAGTCTTTTTTCTCCATCCTTAATTTTCTCCAGAATTTTTTCTCTCTTCTCATTTTGATATCTTTTCCTAATTGCATTTTGTTGTATCAGAAATCCTCTCATCACCGCTTTGCTGGCATCCCAAATCACTCTTTTTTCAGTCGTAGTGTTCATATTTATCTCAAAATAGACTCTCAAGTTTTTCTGGGCCTTTTTAATAATTTCCTCATTCCTAAACAAGGAGTCATTCATCCTCCATCTAAAAGCTCCAATTGGCATTGATATCATTTCAATCTTTACTGGATTGTGATCAGAGCAAATTTTCGGGCAAATCACCGCTTTTTTTATCTTAGGGGCCAGTCCTCTAGTTATCCAGATTTGGTCTATTCTTGTCCATGTCATTTTTGCTTCAGAGAAGAAGGTTCCTTCTCTTTCCAAGGGGTTCTTTATTCTCCAAATATCCACAAGATCCATATTGTCAGTCATTTCAAAAAATGTCTTTGGTAGTTGTCAGGGAACTGCCATCGGAAGGAAGGGAAGTGAAAGGGCTCACACAGGTTGGGAGAGACTCAGCAGCTGAAGAGGGAACCAGTAGGGGGAGAGGAGCTGGGCTGAGGGAAAGGGAGCTGGAGGGATGGCTCAGAGACACTTCCAGCGAAAACAGTGGGGAGGTTTCAGGACCTCCTGTAGGGACACCCACTCCTCGCCGGAAACTGTCACGCAGAGAGTCCAGAAGACGTGTTTCCGTTAAGGAGCTTTTATGTTGGAAGCGATTCCGAAAGCAACCACTGTCGGAATCTGCCAGCGACTGACGGAGCCATGTTTAAGGGGCTCCGTTACAGACAGAGGTTTGCAAACTTGACCAAACTCTGAGGGACTAGGATTTTACACACAAGCAGCTCATCGTCCCATCACAGCATTCCGACAGTCTTCGTGAGCAGCTTGTGCAGGAGAAGGCATCATGAGCAACCCAGCCGGAACCGGAGAAGCAGGAGCTGGAGCGGGTCCAAGCCTGGAAGAAAGGTACCGGGTGTTGGAGGTCCAGCTAGCGCTGCAGACGGCGAGGCTTGAGGAGAGGAGGGCTCAGGATGCAGACAAAAAGGGGAAAGACACCCAGCTCGTCAGAAAGGTACCAGGATTGGTGCAGAAGTTTGGGGGGGAGCCCAAAGACTATCATGGCTTTCGGACAGAGATGCAATATGCCCTCAATCTGCAGTTTGATGAATTCCCTGACGAGGAATCACGAGTGGCTTTCGTGATTGGGCATCTTGAAAAGGGGGCGAGAGACTGGGTTAGACCCCTGATGGCAGCGAATAGTGACGTCCTAAAGGACACGATGAAGTTCTTTCGCGCCATGGATCTGATGTTTTCCAGCGATATTGAACAGGGAGTGGTCCGCAGACAGTTAATGGCTTGCAAACAGGGGAGCCGATCTGTCCGTGAGTACTGGACTGAATTCACCATGTTGATCCATAAATTGGGGTGGGATCTATCGGCGGAACCCATTCAAATGCTTTTTGAAGAAGGGCTTTCTTCGGCTGTGAAAGACGAACTTTCCCGGGCGCCCAGGGCGGAGTCTATGGACCAGCTGACCAAATCAGCGCTGACCATAGGAGCGCGCCAGGAGGCGAGAGCATTGGAGAGGCGGGAAGGGAAGGGGGAACGTTGGAAGGAGTTCCGCATTCCAGACATTCCAGAGCCAACTTTCCCGCCGGCAGAGCCGATGGAAATCGGAACAGCGCGCGCGCGCGCAGTTTCAAAGCCCAGTGAGGGGGGAAAGAAGGAGGGAAAAGGCGCCCGGAAATGCTATCTCTGCCAACAGCCAGGTCACTTTGCCAGAGTCTGCCCCCAGAGGAAGGAATGGCAAGGGATGGTAGGAGCTGTGGAGGGAAGAGAGGAAGAAATACCGAAGCAAGTAAAAGCCAACGCCTGGCTGCCACCGTCGGGGCACAGCAGTCAGGCCAAAGAGCAGTGAAAGTGCCCACGCCAGAACCTCCTAAACCCGCCCTAGTGATAGAAGTGGCGCTAGAGCTGCCAAACGGACACCCTCTAAAGATAAAGGCGCTGTTGGACTCAGGCAGCTCCTGCAATTTCATGAGCAAAGAGTTTGCAGCTGAACACCAGATACAGACGATCCCTTTAAGCAACCCCTTGCAGGTGACCACGATCGATGGCAGGGAGCTGTTGGGAGGAGAAGTCAGCTTGCAGACCGTCCCAATGATAATGAAGGTGGCAAGGCACACCGAACTGATAGCGTTTAATGTGGCCACCTTGGGAGGAGCTCCCATTATATTGGGGATGAGCTGGCTAGCGTTACATGATCCGCTGGTGGGCTGGCATCAGAGAGTGGTTTCTTTTGGTTCAGCACATTGCTTAGAACACTGCAAAGAGGGAAAGGGTTTGGCAGGGGCCCAAGCCACCCTAGCAGGGACTGAAGTAACGGAGAACGTGAAGGTACCACGACAATACGCAGATCTCCGCGACGTCTTCAGCGAAAGGGAAGCTGACCAATTACCCCCGCATAGACCCTTTGACTGTCAAATCAATTTACTCCCTGGGGCACAGTTCCCTGTAGGCAAGCTGTACGCCATGTCAGACAGAGAGATGCAGGAGCTAAGAGAGTTCATTGACAAGAACCTGAAGAGAGGGTTCATCAGAGAGTCCAGGGCGGTGGGGGGCAGCCCAGTGTTTTTTGTGGATAAAAAAAAAACACGAACAAGCCGAGGCTTGTGTGTGACTTCAGGGCCTTAAATGCAGTGTCAGAACCAGTGGCTTTCCCTATGCCCAGGATTGACGACATTTTGACAAGGGTCAGGAAGGGAAAGATTTTTACTAAACTGGACCTAAGGGGGGCGTACAACCTGATACGAATAAGGAAGGGGGATGAATGGAAAACCACCATGTTCACCCCTTTGGGGGCATTTGAATATTTAGTTATGCCCTTCGGCCTACAAGGAGGCTCCGCGTGCTTTCAATCGTTTATGAACCACGTCCTGGGGCCTTTGCTTTACAAGAATTGTGTGGCCTTCTTAGACGACGTGTTGGTGTATTCTGAGAATGAGGAGCAGCATGTGAGAGACGTCAGAGAAGTGTTGAGCAGGCTGCAAGCCAACCAGCTGTGGGTGAAACTGGAGAAGTGTCAGTTTCATACCAAGGAGGTGGAATTCCTGGGGTATCGCCTGTCAGACAAGGGATTGGCCAGGGATCCCGGCAAGGTCCAGGCGGTGCTGGAATGGAAAACACCCAAAACAAGGAAGGATGTGCAGAGGTTCCTAGGATTTGGGAACTTCTATCGTAAGTTCATCCGAAACTTTGCCCACCTGACGGCGCCCATTACGGACTGTCTCAGCAGTAAGAAGAAGTTCGTTTGGACTGAGGAGGCGGAGCGAGCATTTGAGGAACTAAAAAGGGCCTTCGCCTCGGAACAACAACTCCTGCATGTGGATTTACAAAAACCGATGAGAGTGGAAACTGACGCATCAGACAGAGCGATTGGGGCGGTGCTTCTGCAGCCAGGGAAGGAGGAGTCAGAGTGGAGACCGTGTGCCTTTTTTTCGCGAAAGCTGAACCAATCCGAGAGGAACTACACGGTGTATGACCGAGAACTACTAGCCATTCATGAGGCGTTCCGGAGATGGAGGCACCTGCTAATTGGCGCACAACATAAGGTGCAAGTGTGCACTGACCACAAGAACCTAGAGTATTGGAGGACGGCACGAGTGCTCAACCAACGGCAAGTGAGATGGGCCCAGGAGTTCTCCAAATTTAACTTTGAGATTTGTTACGTGCCAGGCCCAGAGAACATTAGGGCGGACGCTCTCTCACGCAAACCTGAATATTTGGAGGAGGAGGGAGCACCCGAAGAGAGACATGTCATTCCAGAGGACCGCTGGGTGTGTGGGGCGGCATTGGTGGGACAAAGAGAACTGGTAGAGGAAACAGAGAATGATGAATACGCCCAGAATAAGCTCAGAGGTCTTAGGGGTGAGGGAGAGGAACCAGGGGGTTTCGAGGAAAGAAATGGAGCCTTGTATTACAAAGGGGCACTGTATATCCCTGAAGGAGACTTAAGGGGGAGGGTACTCAAGCAGTTGCACGACAGCCCCACGGCGGGGCATTTTGGACAACACAAAACCATGTGGTTGGTCACCAGGGAATTTTGGTGGCCTAAGGTGAGGGAAGATGTACGGGAGTATGTAAGAGGGTGTGAGCAATGCCAGCGAGCCAAAGGGGAGAGGCGGGCACCGGCGGGGCTATTAGAACCCTTACCAACCCCAGAACGACCTTGGGAGGCAGTGTCGATAGATTTTATGACTGATCTGCCGAAGTCCAAGGGGAAAACAGCCATCATGGTGGTGGTAGACCTACTAACAAAGATGTGCCACTTTGTAGCCTGCTCGCATGCAGTCACGGCGGAAGAGACAGCGAAGTTATTTGTAGAACACATTTTTAGGTTGCACGGGGTGCCATTGAGGGTGGTCTCAGACCGAGGAAAACAATTTACTTCCAGGTTCTGGAGGAAGCTCATGAGCTTACTGCAGGTGGAGGTCAACTTTTCGACTGCCCGGCACCCTGAAACCAACGGGCAGGCGGAAAGAGCAAACGGGGTCCTCCAGCAATACCTGAGGTGTTATGTCAATGACAGAGAGAATGACTGGGTAGAAAAGTTGGCGCTGGCGGAATTTGCCTACAACAATGCCGAGAATGTGTCCACAGGGATGAGCCCCTTCTTGGCTAATTATGGGTGTCATCCCAGGGCTTTCCCAGGGGGAGAAGGGGAGAGATGGGGTGTCCCGGCAGCCGAGCATTTTGTAGAAGAAATGGAAGCAATCCATCGTCAGCTCCAACTCAACTTAGAAAGGGCGAAGGAAGAATACAAGAGGCAGGCAGACAAGAACCGAAGGGAAGGTGAAACCATAAGGGTGGGAGATAGGGTGTGGCTGTCAACCCAAGGGTTGCCGTTCAAAGGAGGTTGTAAGAAATTAAGACCCAGGAGATTGGGTCCCTTTGAGGTCATTCAACAGGTCAACCCAGTGGCTTTCAGGCTCCGGTTACCCAACCACATGAAACTGCACCCAGTATTTCACAGGTCGTTACTGTCACCGTATGAGGGGGGACGAGAAGGGATGGCCACTCGGGGACCGGTCATAGAAGAAAGGGAATGCAGCAGCCATGTGGCAGAAATCCTCGACGCCAGATGGAAGGGGGATCAGGTGGAGTATTTGGTAGCGTGGGAAGGAGAACCGGAGTCAGAAAACACTTGGGTAATGGCAGAAGATATCAATGACGAGGTATTGATAGAAACGTTCCATCAAAGGTTCCCAAGGAAACCTCAGCCTGTGGAGAGGTTCCGGAGGGAATACTTTGGGACCACCGATGAGGAGGAGGAGTTGGAAGGATTCTCGGAATCGGAAGGGGAAGGGGAGATGGACTCTGAGGAGGAGGAGTACTTCGAGACCAGGAACCGCAACAGGTGGAGAGAAGTGTTCGGGACATCGGAAGATGAAGGAAGTTCATTCCGGGGTTTTGCCTCCTCACCGCCCGTAGAGGAGGGGGCGAGAGGGGATGAAGGGGGCCCTGGAGGGGAGGTGGATGTCAGGGAACTGCCATCGGAAGGAAGGGAAGTGAAAGGGCTCACACAGGTTGGGAGAGACTCAGCAGCTGAAGAGGGAACCAGTAGGGGGAGAGGAGCTGGGCTGAGGGAAAGGGAGCTGGAGGGATGGCTCAGAGACACTTCCAGCGAAAACAGTGGGGAGGTTTCAGGACCTCCTGTAGGGACACCCACTCCTCGCCGGAAACTGTCACGCAGAGAGTCCAGAAGACGTGTTTCCGTTAAGGAGCTTTTATGTTGGAAGCGATTCCGAAAGCAACCACTGTCGGAATCTGCCAGCGACTGACGGAGCCATGTTTAAGGGGCTCCGTTACAGACAGAGGTTTGCAAACTTGACCAAACTCTGAGGGACTAGGATTTTACACACAAGCAGCTCATCGTCCCATCACAGTAGTCTTCCATCTTTCGTCATCGTTTGTCTTTGGGCTTTATCCATATTTGTAGACACTACTCCATTCATATCTCCCATCAAAATAATGTTGTAATCCAAATAATCCAGAAGGGTTTCGTGCAGTTTTTTAAAGAATTCTGATTTTCCCTCATTTGGTGCATAGACACCTAATATCAAAAACTTCTGTCCTTGAAACTGAATTTCAATTGCTATATATCTTCCTTGGTCATCTTTAAATATAAATTTTGGTGACAGGCTTTCCTTCGCGTAGAGTACTACTCCTCTTTTTTTCACATTGTCCGATGAAATAAATTCTTCTCCCAATCTTTTGTTTATCAAAATTTTCCGATGTAGCCTTGTCACATGTGTCTCTTGTAAACAGATCAAGTCCAAATGTTCTTTTTTCAATGTATAAAATACTCTCCCCCTTTTTGCCGACGAATTCAGGCCATTAATATTCCAGCTTAAAACTTGAAGTGTCATTTTGTACTTACTCTCCTTCTCCTCCTACAGCCCCAAGAAGTTTGTCTATGTCTGTCGGTGGCGTTGGTTTCGCTTTTTTTTGCAAACTCTTATCCGGTACAGCAGTGTCTTTTCCCAATCCTTTCTGTAGATCTTCTTCGTATGCGCTCAAAAACTTGTTCTTTTCCTCCACTGATCTTATCTTAGTCTTTCTTCCTTTAAAACTAAAGGATAGACCTTGAGGGAATTCCCACCTGAAAAGGATCTTGTTTTTTCTCAGCAAGGCCACCAAGTCTCCAAAGTCTTGTCTTAGGTCCAAAAGATGTTTTGGTATATCTTTGAAAATTTCCACTTTTGATTGTAGAATTGTCAAGGGTTTCTCGTAATGCAGGCCCAAAATTTTGTCCCTCTCTTCTTTGGATCGGAGGGTAATCAAACAGTCCCTTATTTTAATCTTTCTTCCTCCTTTCCCCAATCTAAAGGCCCTCACGATCTTAAAGTCCTCTTGTTTCAGGTCCAATTTCCAAAATTCCACAAATTCTTGTGTCAAAAAATCTATCAAGGTGCCTTTCTCCAGCTCAGGAACAGCTCTAATTCTTAGATTGGTTTGTTTGTCTTTGAGATCAATCATAGACAACGTCAGCTTATGTTCTGCAATCTCTTTCTGTAGGTCTGGTACCTTCTCAGTTTCCAGTTGCCCCAATTTAAATTCCACAGCAGCGGTCTTTTCCTGTATAGACTTTGAGTCCTGCAATAATCTCTGAATAGATTCCATATTGCTGTTTACCTTTTTCTCCAAATTGTCTAGTGTTTCTGTGTTTAAATCAATTTTTTTATTTGCAATGTCCACTTTCTGGTTCGTCTCCCCCACTTTCTTATTCGTCTCCTCCACCCTTGTACTAAGTTGCTGTAAAGATTCATTAATCTTAGCCAGGGCATTAGCTAAGATTTCCTCAGACATTCCACTAGACTTAGGTTGTGTTACTGATGTGGGCAAGCCAGCAGATGATTGCCTTCGATGCCCCCAAGGTTTCCCAGATCTCAAAACTGACGGGTCTAATTTCTGGCCATCTGCCATAACAATGTGAAGGTCAAATTCTTTTCCCAAGTATGCTGTTCCTGTTTACAAGTGGAAAATTCCTTTACTGTAATTTCAGGGAGTCCCACTAGGTGGACACTGTTACCACCAAACCAGTTACTTTCCTTCTTAAATGGCAGGAAAGAGAAACTAAGTAAAAAACAAAGAAGGAGAAATCCACAATGTATCTTTCCAATTGTTTTCCCCAGCGAGATTGGCCACAATATATCCTCCTTACAGCCAACAGATAACACTGACAGATTTTGACAGCTGAGACGTCTCGCTGACAGATTGCTCTTTAAATCTTTAAACAGCCCGGTAGAAACAGACAAAACCTTTTCCTTTATCCCTCCGAAGGGTAGATTCAGCCAAAGTTCTCAGGTCAGAAGAAAACACTTTTTACAAATCAATTTCCCACGTTTAGCTCAAAGTCTCTATGCTTTGCTCTGTTTACAAGGCGGGGAAGCGGACTTCCTGTTTACACTTCCCACCGCGGTAGCCAATTTTGACGTTTTTTTTTTGCTGATAAAACCTTTCCACTTTTAATCCAATTTCAGTCCAATTAAAACTTTTTTTAGTCCAATTCCTCTACTCACGATTGAATTTCAGTCCAAATGTTCCAGGAATAAGTCAGCGCTCTCCAGCAACGGCAACACGGCTTCGCTCCGTGAAAGCAGCGATCCACTCACAGCACCACGCTTCTCTCCCGCTCCGTTCCGAAGCCTCAAAAGAGGCTTCCTCGCGAGTTGGGGGGGCGCTCCAAGGTGCCCGCCGAGTCTCCACGTTCGCAGGCTTCAGCGCCTGCGATTTCTAAGGGTCCCCGCTTCGCCGTAACGCACAGGACCCACTTTTCATGGAGCTAATCCCCTCCGAGATCAGAGGAGATCGGCCATTAGCTGCTGGCGCTAACCGGAAGCTCCCATTCCAAACATTTTTCTAACATTCATTAATTTTACAGTATTTCTGTAAATAGTCTTTAAACTTTTTCCAGTCTTCTTCCACCGACTCTTCTCCCTGGTCTCGGATTCTGCCAGTCATTTCCGCCAGTTCCATGTAGTCCATCAACTTTATCTGCCATTCTTCCCGGGTGGGTAAATCTTGTGTCTTCCAATACTTCGCAATGAGTATTCTTGCTGCTGTTGTTGCATACATAAAAAAAGTTCTATCCTTCTTTGGCACCAATTGGCCAACCATGCCCAGGAGAAAGGCCTCTAGTTTCTTCAGGAAGGTATGTTTAAATATCTTTTTCATTTCGTTATAAATCATCTCCCAGAATGTCTTAATCCTTGGGCATGTCCACGAAAGGTGAAAGAATGTACCTTCACAGCAGCACTTTAGAGTCAGGCCAGATGGCAAATCCTGATAGTTGGGGTCGGGATGCATATGGAATAGGTTGGAGAAAGAGGGGTGGCCACTTCCAATCTACCAGGAAGCATTTTTCTGCTGGAGAAACAGCTTGCACCAGCAGAGGGAGGCAGCACTCCACAGAAAACCTCTCTGTCATACAAGCAGTCCTCTACAAGGAGATTCTTGGGCTGGGAGGGGGCTGGAAGTGACCATATTCCAGATGAGGGGGAGCATGAAGCCAGGGTCTGGGCTTTCGTTTCGTGTTGGAATGGAGATGTAAAATCACTTCTTTTGTATTCAGGTCAGGACAACATATCCACACCTGGGAGCTTGTCAAAAGTGAAAAGTTAAAAATGTAAAAGTCAAAAGTTTAAAATGTAAAGGCTAATGGAATTCTATTTAAAAATCAAAAGTCGCTGTGGTGGTTCAAGTTATAGTGTCAGACAAAAGACAAGATGGAAAAGGAAAGATAAGGAAGAGAGAAAAGAGATAGAGAGAAAAAGAAGAAAGAAAGAAAAAGAAAACACAAAAAATCCTACTGAAAATAGTTTGTTTGTTTGTTCAGAAAAGAGAAGGAAAAGAAAAAAACCATTGTAATAAGTAAATAGAAAAAGGGGGGAGTGGGGATGGAATAGTAGATATATATATATAGAATTCTTTAATGAGAAATTAAAAAAAAAACTTTTTAAACTTTTTTGAGTGATAGCAGCTCTTTTGGCTGAGGTGTGGCATGCAGCTGAAACAGTATTTAAGGAAACTCAAGCATTCGGTGTGAAGCTCCAGGAGCTTGAAGAGAAACTCCAAGCATTGCCAGCAACACTCCAGGAGCCGCAAGCCAGAGGTATTTTTGAGAATCCTGTCTTCACAAATTCCGGGGACATGGCCCTCCCAGTGTTAAGGTGCGGAGGTGGGGCTGCGGGTTTGCAGATAAGAGTCAAAAGTTAAAAATGTAAAGGCTAATGGAATTCTATTTAAAAATCAGGTCAGGACAACAGATCCACACCTGGGAGCTTGATGGCAGCTGAAGGGATCCACGGTGATCCAGGACAAGCTGCACTTGCTGCTCAGGTAAGGCCAGAAGGAGGCTTACCAGGCGTCCCCGGTTGCCAGGGAGAGTCCCCGGATTCAGCAATCTGTCCCCGGCAGAATTTGTCCCCGGAATGTCCCCGGATTTACGCCTGGGGACTTCCTGCGCTGCAACACGGCTGACGCCATGGCAGCAAGCAGCATCGGAGGTCCCGACTACATCCGGGGACATCCCAGGCAGTTCCAGCCAGCCAATCCGCTGGCTGGGGGGGGGGGTGCCCCGACCTTGCTGCAGCCGCCACTGAGGAGAGGGAGAGCCCGACCCAAGAGAGCAGACCCAGAGGAAGATATGTCTGCTTTAACGCCTCATTGCTGAGCAAAAATCAGCGTTCTTGGCCGTTCCTGTGGCGTACACCCCTCCCCCCTTTTCTCCAGCTGGACGGCTTGTCTTTGGGGCGTTGAGGCAAAGCACAGCAGCGGGGATCCCCTGCCCCCCCCCCCCACTTTGTGGGAGAGCTTGCTTGCAGATAGGGATAGCGCACGGTTGGAGAGCCTTTTATTTGTAATTGCTCTGGTTGCTTAGAAGGGTAGTTGGCGGATGAAGTTAATCAAATCAACTTTAATCGTTTAACCTGCCAGAAAAAGGGCCAGTTTAAAACAGCAGCTGTCTAGTTCACATAGTTCCTGAACAAGCATGCATGGAAACACCGGTTTCTATAATAACTGAAATGTGCTTCATTTGCAACTAAGTAGAGCTTCTCTGCTAATGCAGAGCACCATCCAAAGCTTCAGGCAAGGCTATTTATATACCCAGAATCCAGAGCAGCCTTTTCTCATACTCCTCTGAAGTACCACCACTGCAACACCAGCGCTTGGCCTTCTGACACCTGCAGGCTAGGGAAAGAGCTCTTTAGCACCCTGGGGTGGAGCTCCTTCTCAGCAATAGCACTGTCTGCTCATTCCCAACTTCTTCAACCAGTGCCTCTGTGCCTTCTGTAAATGTCTGGAGTAAATGTCTAGCAGGAAGTGTCTGTCCTCTCCAGGATGTTGAAATACTGAAGAAGGCGCCCAATAGCCCTAAGACGGGGGCGGAAACAGTACTTAAGGATGATCAAGCATTGCGTATGAAGGTCCAGGAGCTTGTAGAAAACCTCCAGCTGTTGCCAGCAACACTCCAGGAGCCGCAAGCCAGAGGTATTTTTGAGAATCCTGTCTTCACAAATTCCGGGGACATGGCCCTCCCAGTGTTGAGGTGGGGAGGTGGGGTTGGGAGTTTGCAGATAAGAGTCAAAAGTTAAAAATGTAAAGGCTAATGGAATTCTATTTAAAAATCAAAAGTCTCTGTGGTGATTCAAGTTATAGTGTGAGACAAAAGGCAAGATGGAAAAGAAAAGATAAGGAAGAGAGAAAGGAGATAGAGAGAAAAAGAAGAAAGAAAGAAAAAGAAAACACAAAAAATCCTACTGAAAATAGTTTGTTTGTTTGTTCATTCAGAAAAGAGAAGGAAAAGGAAAAAAAAAACGTTGTAATAAATAAATAGAAAAAGGGGGGAGTGGGGATGGAAAAGTGTGTATATATATATATATATATATATATATATATATATATATATAATTCTTTAATGAGAAATTAAAAAAACCTTTTTTTAAAAAAGAGAAAAATGAGTAAAAATAATGAAAATGAGTAAATGAGTAAGAAGTGAATAGAAATGGATGAATAATGAGTAATAATGTATTAATAAAAAAGGGAGGGTTGTGTGTATAACTAAAGAAGAAGGAGGAGGGAGAGAGAGAGAGAGAGAGAGAGAGAGAGAGAGAGAGAGAAGGGAACAAGAAAAAGGGGCAGTTTTAATTCTCCTGTGGGACCCCCAGGGCTTGGTGTCGGGTCCCTAGATCAGGGCTGAGGCGGCGGTTCCAGGAAATGGGCTCCAATGGTTCAGGCTGCCTACCTGGGTTCATAGGGCTTTAAAATACGGATAAGAAATGGACTGAAAATAAACTAAATAACATAAAGCATGGTTTTTGCTGTGCCCCCCTGCACTGGCAGGGGGGGGGGGTCCACGCCACGTTCTTCTTTCCCCCAGCCGGTCCCCGGTGCGCGGTTACTCTGCTCTTTTGCTCCAGCCGCTGGTGATATTGGCTTGGGGTCGGAGCTGGGCTAGGTGGGGCGTTCCCTCCGGGCTTCCCTGTCTCTCCCGATCCCCTCCTATCGTTCTCCTCCCCCCCCCATGTTACCTGTGGGGGCGCCTTACCAATACAGTCGTACCTTGGATCCCAAACGCCTTGCGACTCGAATGTTTTGGCTCCCGAACGCCACAAACCCGGAAGTGAGTGTTCCGGTTTGTGAATGTTCTTTGGAGCCCAAATGTCCGACGGGGCTTCCGCGGCTTCGGATTGGGTGCAGGAAGCTCCTGCAGCCAATCGGAAGTCACGCCTTGGTTTCTGAATGTTTTGGAAGTCAAACGGACTTCTGGCATGGATTCCGTTTGACTTCCGAGGTACCAGTGTATATCTTCTCGGAGCAGGGGCAATCCCATTGCCGCCTTCAGTTCTGGTAAAGCTAAGAATTGCTTGTGCAGATCTTGATGCCTTCAAGGCCGAGGCTGTCATCTGATGAGACCAAGTACTCCTTTCAGAGAAGGAAATCCTCAAATACAGTCATACCTCTTGTTCCGCTCAGTCAAACAATTAAAAAAACCAGCTTGTGGAGCTCAGATGAACAAGTCCCATTTCGGTGCAACTTGACCGGAATGACATGCACAGATGCTCCCTTCTTTTTCTGAGTTAAAGCAGCTCTTTTGGCTGAGGTGTGGCATGCAGCTGAAACAGTATTTAAGGAAGCTCAAGTATTCCGTGTGAAGCTCCAGAAGCTTGAAGAGAAACTCCAGGCGTTGCCAGCAACACTCCAGGAGCCGCAAGCCAGAGGTATTTTTGAGAATCCTGCCTTCACATGGCCCTCTCTCCCAATGGGTTTCAAGTCCCATCATCCATGATGAGCGCTGGCCATGTTGGCTGGGGCTTAGGGGAGTCCCACCACAGTCTGGAGCCCAGTTCAGTGCGCCTTTGTGGGCAGCTGGTAGCCATGCCAGGGTCGCCTTCGCTGCGTGGAAGGGGTGGCCTCCCCCCCACCCCCACCCCCACCCCATGCGCAGGAGACCAGAGGCCAGTAGCAGACTGCGCATGTGCCTCTGAAGGGCACAAAGGTTTGCTGCCTCCTTGTGTGCCCATTTTCTTGCCAAAAAGAATAAAAATACAGCATATGGTTGCACATACCAGGCACCAATTTTAATGGTGGTTCTTTGGCTTTTCCTTCAGGTGAGGAACACGAGGAGGAGGAGGAGGAGCAGCAGCAGGAGGAGGAGAAGGGAAAATAAAGAAAATGGGGGGGGGATATATATTTTCCTATATATTTCTATTCTTAGTTCTATCTATTGCTTCTTTATTTAATAAAATTTATTTTAAAAAGCCTGCAAAGTGGTTTATCAAAACAAAAAAACCACCACAGCAGTAACATCAAGAAAAATCAACAATCCTACTTTAAAACATACAAAAGCTAAAATATTAAAAGAGATGAAAATTTCTTCAACTTCCTAAGCTTCTAGGTATGCTTGCCTAAACAAGAATGCTTTTAGCAGGTGCCTGAAAAGCGTCTAGCAAAGGCACGTGCTTTGTTGCAAGAGGCGGGGAGTTCCAAAGGGCAGGTGCTGCCACACTAAACCATGCAGTACAGATATTCTGCGGAACCTGTGGTAGCGCTTGAAACTGTTAGAATTCCAGCTCCATGATTGCAGTCATGGGATTGTTGTCTATGTTTTGACTCCACAGAGTGGGAAGTGACGGCGACAGGATGTTTGTGTTCCTGTGTTCCGTGAAGTGGGACTATTGTCCTTTGTTCTTTTTCTCTTTGCTGTCTGATGCTAGAGAGAGAGGGAGCCATGTTGCAGTGCTCCGTGTGTGTGTTTACATGAAAATAAAGTTGATTAGCCAAAATGCTGAGTTGCTGAGGTCTGTCATGCATGATGCACAAACTCTGCGGATCCCTAAGTGTGCCGGTGTCGCTTGGCATCGGTCGCTTTGATGTTCGGGCTGAAGAAAGCTTATGAAGCTCCCAAACGATCGACCAGGAGGGAGGGAACATGCCAGTCGGGCACGTGTCTCTGCCAGGGTGCTACTCGAGTGTAGGCTGAACTCCTGACAGAAACTACGGAAGGGGAGGTTTTAGTCATGGGGATTTCACCATGCTCTGAAAAGGAAAACATTGATTTCAACAGCAGGCCTGCACAGCAGCAATCTACTCGCCTGCGAGTCTCATCATGATCAGTGGGACTTCTTCCCGAGCCGGCGGTGCATAAGATGGGCTGCACCCCTTGCACCCAACTTGTACCTAAAACTCTGCACAAGCCTGCGCCAGAGAAGAGTGGAGCTGGAAGGGACCCCTGAGGGTCATCAAGCCAACCCCCTGGGGCAATGCAGGAATCTCAAGTAGACTATCCCTGACCGATGGCCCCCCGTCTTCTGTTTTTCCTCTCAGCCAGGACCCACAACAACGGAGACTGGAGGTGGGGGGAAAGATAAATTTTGACGAGGGAAAGGCAATGGGGCCGATTTGTCAGGCGCACACAGGCACAGCTTGAAGACTTTACGCAGAGAGGAACCCCACACAGGAGACACAGATACACAAGCACACAGAAGTCAATAACCCAAGAGTGGCTTCTAAGTGGGGGGTTGGCTGAGGACAGGGTGGGGCGGAAACATGTGGAGCTTTGCAGAGGGGAGGCAGAAAGAGTTTGTCAGAGGGAAACTCACTTTCCCTGTTTAGAAACCGGCCAAGGTCCCTTCTGCATTTGCAGCGCTGCCCCCAAAGTGACCCTTTCAATCCACTTGGTAGTCCAGCTGTAGGCGCTGCTCTTCCAGGCAGAATGAAAGGCGCACCCACCGATCCCGCTTCCTTCCTCTCCCCTTCCTGCCCCCCTCCGTTCTTTGCTCACCTGCCTCCTTCCCGTCCTCTCCCCTGCCTGCCTCCTCCAGCCGGGAGCACCCACCCATGACCCCCAGATTCCCAAGCCACCAGTGAATGTCCCCCCCCCCGCAGGATGACACACAGTGCGGCCCACCCCCACCCTGCTCCACCACTGCTCTGGAAGAAGCTGCTCTGCTGAGAGCAGGACATCTCTGAAGACTCGGCTGGGGTTCTGTAATCTCTGGTGATACATCCCACTGGCTGAGGTGTGTTGAGCTGCAGACTGACTCCCACAAGTCACCAGCTGAGAGGTCCATGGTCCAGATGCCACTACACCCATAGGTGCTGAAAAGTACCAACTTGAATGGCTCTGAAAGGAAATCAGACAAATTCAATGTTGAGATTTCTATGCTGTCCATCGGACTGGGTTGCCGCAGCCATTCTGGGCGCTGCCAGCAAATTGAAACATCCAAAACAGTAAAACACCCCAAAATCTTTCCTGTACCGAAGCCAATTGGATTGACTGTTGAAGCTTATTCCAAGTACTTTGGAAAGGACAGGAGCTTTCCCTGCACTTGAGAGCAGTCAGCTAACGTAGGGGTACAGGACAGGCCACAGGGCACTCCCAGCTCAATCCCCTCACCTCAGCATCGGCCGCCTGAGGCAGCTGCCTCACTCTGGCTCATCAGAGGTCCGACCCTGCTTGGGAATATGAGTGGGAGAGGGCCATTGCACTCAGGTCCTGCTTATGGGCTTGTTGTGAGCCTCTGCTGGGCAACTATGGGGAACAAGGTGCTGGACTAGATCATCCATTGGTCTAATCCAGAAGGACTGTTCTTACATCTGGGGTGGACTGGAGGCAACTCCAACTTGCAAAAAGCCCTGGAACACCAAGAATTGCAGACTCCCACACTCGCAAGCAAATGAGCTATTGCTTCGCTTCTTAAACCAAAAGAAAAAAACAAACCCACGTCCAGTAGCAAACAGACCAATGAAAGTTGCATTTTTGGGTGGGTAGGAAAGGTGTCATTTTCCTTTGGCTGATTTAGGTCCTCGGCTTTTAGACTCCAGAACTGGCACAAACAGGGATGGATCTCTGCTTCAGTTCAAAGGGAGGTATGATTGGCAGGCAAGGTGACACAGCCAGTTATGTGGAAGGGAGGAGGAGGAGGGTGGGGAGGTCACAAGGGAGGAAAGAGCTCTGCACCTCAGCTCGGAATTCTTTTGGAAGAGTGGAGGGGAACAGAGGAAACCTTTCTTCCCTTTCAGTCTTTTCTCCCCCCCCCTCCTTTTTTTCCTTTTTTAAGAATATGCTATACGGAATTTCCGAGGGGGAAATTCGCTAGGGATCTCGCCTTCCCCAGAAACCCCTCCACATAGCTAGGGCGCTGTCTCACCAAGCACCACATTTTTTTTAATTAATAAAAGACCCTGCTTCCCTCTTTCTGGTATGAAACCGTATCAATATGAACGGGGACTTGTGCATGAACTCTTTCCCCCTCTATCTCCCACCATAATCCCTCAAGCGTGAGGACACGTGTACATCCCCCCCCACCCAGGGAAGTGCCCAAAGGTGACAATTACTGAGCAGTTAGTTGGCCAAAGAAACCAAGAGCCCATCCCCAGACTTGCCCCAGGGTATGGATGTGCAGGAGGGACGCGGGTGGCGCTGCGGTCTAAACCATAGAGCCTAGGGCTTGAGGATCAGAAGTTCGGCAGTTCGAATCCCCGCGATGGGCTGAGCTCCCGTTGCTCGGTCCCTGCTCCTGCCAACCTAGCAGTTCGAAAGCATGTCCAAGTGCAAGTAGATCAATAGGTCCCGCTCCCGCGGGAAGGTAAACGGCGTTTCCGTGCGCAGCTCTGTTTCGCCAGAAGCGGCTTAGTCATGCTGTCCACATGACCTGGAAGCTGCACGCCAGCTCTCTTGGTGGCCAATAAAGTGAGATGAGCGCTGCAACCCCGAGTTGGTCACGACTGGACCTAATGGTCAGGGCTCCCTTTACCTTTAGCTTTACTTAAGAGGTGCCTGGACATGTTTCCCTGTGTTAAGCTTGTACTGAGTGAGAAGTCTGGACATGTTTGCCTATGGCCTGTCCACCGTCCCTCAGACCTGTGGGAATATTCAAGATGCAGGAGAGGATATATTGTCTGATTATATCCTTATCCAACTTGTCTTAACAAGTTCCATAATCTAGCAGAGTAACATTCCCCTCTTCTAAAATTTGCAGCGGATGCGTTTGCTCAGGCTCGCTAAAGCCTCTATAATAACTGTTCTGGTATTTTCCACTTATTCCCTCATAAAAGATAAGACACGACACAGTCTTCTATAAAAGTATAAAAAGAGTTTACTCACATTCTGTTCACAATCGGATCCCAGAAGGCAGACTTAGCTTAGAAAAGTAACATACACTTGAAAACTATTCCATAAGAAGACAGTCCCTTTGTCCTCTCTTGGCTGGAGGCCAAGAGGGCATCTTTGGCTAAGCAGATGTTGCTTCTTCGATGCATGTGGTGAAACAGAGAGAGAGAGATGGCTGCCCTGTGCTTTTGTCGTTACCTGCACAGGTGAGGCCACACCCACCTTTAGTCACATGTAGAGGAAGTTTGTCCCAGCCCAGAAGGAAACAGGAAGTTTACCTGCTGGCTGGACAAACATTCCTCCCCATGTGTAAACATGTGCACTCTAGGAATGTTGTACTTGACTGCTCTTGTGTTTCACATCCCACAAGAGCATGTGGTGGGCCGGACTATATTTTGAAAAAATATAGTAGCCTCACACCCCGGAATTTTCCTCATCAATGCCAACTCACCCATAGAGGCAGAATAGGAAGCCAGCCCTCCAGGACTTGCTCCTCTGCTGTAAACATAGTTAAAGTTGAGCTGCAGCTAGTAAGACCAAGCACTGGGCGCCTCTCACAGAATCAAACGCTAAAATTGGGTCGAGTGCTTCTCTCCAGAACCTCTTTCCAGGATTATGGCTTCACATGCCTCCTTCTAATAGCAAATTCATCTGGGGAGACCCGACAGACGGCGGCCAAACACATGGAAAGCACATTTGGTGGTGGGGAACAAGAGTGTACTGCTCCACAAACCTTAAAAAGCACCCTTTCCAATGGCATGGCACTGGGATGACCCTGTGGTTCTACCCCTGGGGCTGAGGGTGATGAAACAATTACTGAGACAGCTAAAGTGCTGGTGGTGAAAAACCCACTTCAAATGAGACCAAACACGGGTTAGAGCTCAACGTCAAGCCTACCAAGTGGCGATAGCGGCGGTGAGGAGGACCATTGTTGCTGGATCTGTTGGTGAAAACAGTACCAGGAGACTCTTTCAGGTGGTTCATAGTCTAACAGAACCACCTTTGCCATCAGGGTCTGATACAGAGTCCAAGATCTCCTGTAATGACTCCTGTCATGAGTTTTTCTGCAGATAAAAAGAGGTAGACTCCACGAAGGTAGGAGGGTGCCAGAGCTCTGCCTAGTCAGAGACATAGTATGCCTTGCCAGTTCCCACGTGGAGGAGGGGGTAGGAGGGAGGGAAAAAGACGGAGTATACATGCGCATTCGACTGCCTAATGGCATCCACATCACCCAGGGGATCACAGCCACAGAGATAAGAAGAGCCACCCCACTTACCTGATCGCATGGACAAGCCGTTGTCATTGGACCCCAGTGATGGAAGCGTGCAGCTGTATTGAGGCAGCACCAGGTACTGAAATTGTGCACCTCTAACAATTTTGTGCCTAGGGGAAACTGCCCCTGTGCCCCCGCAGCCCACTACGCCACTGGGTCTAGTCAAGTAAAGTGAAGTTGATCCTCCACTGAAATATACTCAGAGTCGCAAAGTGATTTCATGCTCTTTATTCAGCTCATAGTGGTGAGGAGGAATGAATGAATGTCCCCTCACAGTATCTGCTTTATATACATTATTTACACAATGGGCTGCACATGATTGGCTAATTCTGGAATTCTACTGTAAGCCAATCAGGTTGTGGATTCACTTCTATCTGGAGCAGGATTGGGTGGTTCCTGCCAACCAATCATACTACTGCATTGTTCTAGGACCAATCAGACTGCTGCATTCTGAATCCTATTGTTCTAGGACCAATCAGACTGTTGCATTTTGGATCCTATTGTTCTAGGACCAATCAGACTGCTGCAGTTTGGATCCTATTCAACTCAGTACATAACACCCCTCCCCTCTAAGTTCCAGTCCTGCCCGGGAGGTCGCATTCATAGTCCTCAAGGTACACCGGCAGCCTACGTGTGCGTTGCGGCCTGGCGTGTTCCCTGGTCCGGGGTTCAGGTTCTGGCTCATGTTCCAAAGATGCTGGTTGTGATGGGGCTGTTTGGTCTGGTGCAACCAGCTCACTCAGTCGTGGTTCTGGTGTCCTTTCGGCCTCGCGGGTCCTCTCTGTATTTACTGGTTCTGCCTCTCCTGCTGGCCCCTCCTGCTCTATGGGCCTCACTGCCCCGCTGTTCCCTTGGGACTCCTCTGACCTGTCCTCCTCCTGGTTTTCTCCCGGGAATCGTCGCCGTATCTGGTCGCAGTGGCGGCGCCAGCATTGCCCCCCATCCGTTAGCACCTCGTACGACACGGGGCCAGTGACCCTGGTGACTTGTGGCGGGTACCCATGCTGGGCCTGCCCCAAAATTCTTTGCGTACACTGGGTCCTGGGCCTCGAAGGTCCGGGGGTTCCTGCCTTCCCCCACCACTACCTCATCCTGAGCTCTATCGGGGTGAAGGCGGTCCAATCTGATTGCAAGGCGCCGACCCATTAGTAGTTCAGCGGGGCTCCGGCCAGTCGTTGAGCTGGGGGTGCTGTGCTGTGCTAGGAGGAATGTGGCAAGGCGGTACTCCCAGTCCCCTTGCGTCATGCGGCAAAGGGTGTCCTTGGTGGTCCGCACCATGCGTTCTGCTTGGCCATTGGTGGCAGGGTGGAACGGCGCCGAACAGATGTGGCGGATGGCGTTCTGCGCTGTGAAGGTTTGGAATTCTCCTGACGTAAATGCAGTCCCGTTGTCTGAGATGAGAGTGTCAGGGAGCCCGTGGGTTGCAAACAGCCTGCGTAGTACCCGGATGGCTGCGGACGTGGAAGTGGACGGTACCAGTGCGACTTCCAGCCATTTGGTGTAGGAGTCCACCACTATGAAGAATGTTTTCCCCTGAAAGGGGCCAGCGAAATCCACATGCAGGCGTGACCATGGTGCTCGGGCGGACTCCCAGGACTGGACTGGGGCCCTTGGGGGATCTGGGCGGGATTCTTGGCAGGCCTGGCAGTGTTTGACCCAGGCCTCTATCTCTCCATCGATCCCCGGCCACCACACATAACTCCTGGCAAGGGCCTTCATTCTTACTACCCCTGGATGTGTCTCGTGTAGGGCTGTAAGGACCCTTTTGCGGAGGGGCTGGGGAACAACGACTCTGCTTCCCCATAACAGGCACCCCTTGTGGGCCGACAGTTCATGTTCGCGGGTTGTGTAGCCGGAGAATTCTGGCCCGGGGCTGCTGCTGGGCCATCCCCTCCACACCCAGTCCAGGACCCGGGAGATGACCCTATCTTTCTTGGAATGGTGTGCAACTTCTTGTGCCTGAATGGGGCGGTCGGGAAGCAGCTCCAGGCTCATAACCTCTTGTGCAGGTGCTGGGTCAGGGCCTGTTTCCGGTAGTGGTAGCCTGCTGAGGGCGTCCGCATGGCCCATCGCCTTCCCAGGTCGGTGAATCAGTGCATACTGGTAGCTGGCAAGGAAAATTGACCACCTGAGGACGCGAGGAGACAGCACTTGGGGGGTCTGCTTTTCGGGGGCAAACAAGCCAAGCAATGGCTTGTGGTCAGTCACCACGGTGAAGGGCCGCCCGTACAAGAAATCATGGAATTTTTTTACTCCCTTCACGATTGCCAGACCCTCCTTGTCGATTTGCGAGTAGTTCCGCTCGGTTGCGTTGAGTGTCTGGGAAAAGTACGCCACCGGTACCTCTCTTCCATCCAGGAGTTGGTGCCCCAGGACAGCTCCAATGCCTTAGGGTGAGGCGTCGCATGCTAGCACCACCGGCAGCCTCTCGTCGAAGTGTGCCAAGACTGAGTTTGAGACAAGCAAGTCCTTGACTGCCTGGAATGCGGCCTCCTGGCGCTGGCCCCACACCCAAGGGGCCCGCTTGTCCAGGAGTCTGTGTAGGGGCTCCGCTACCGCCGCCTTGTGGGGAAGGAAGGAATGGTAAAAGTTCAATAGTCCCAAGAAGGCCTGAAGTTCAGTCTTGCTCTTGGGCGCTGGGGCATCACAAATGGCCCGTACCTTGTCCCCAGTCGGGTGGACCCCTTCTGCGTCCACCATAAATCCCAGAAAGTCCACCTGAGGCACTCCTAGTAGACATTTTTCCCGCTTCACCTTGAGACCCGCCGTGTGGAAACGGTGCAGAACGGTGCGGAGGCGGTCCTCAAACTCCTCTGGTGTGGGCCCGGCAATCAACACATCATCAAAGAAGGGGGTGACGCCAGGAATCCCTTTAAGGAGAGAGTCCATTAGATTCTGGAATATGCCTGGTGCCACGCTGACACCGAATTGCAGCCGCTTTACCCTGAACGCTCCTCTGTGCGTCACAATCGTCTGTGCCTCTGCTGTGGCCTCATCTACTGGCAGCTGTTGATATGCTTGGGCCAAGTCCAGCTTGCCAAAAATTTTCGACCCAGCCAGGGTGGCAAGGACATGGCTGACCACTGGCACTGGGTATGTGTGGGCCGTGAGGGCCTTGTTTATGGTACATTTGTAGTCTGCGCAGATGCGGACCGAACCATTAGGCTTGACGGGTGTGACGATTGGGGTTTCCCAGGGGGCATTAGGCACCGGCTCCAGCACTCCTTGCTCCACGAGTCGGTCCAATTCCTCGTCTATACGGGGTTTCAAGGCGAACGGGACCCGGCGGGCCTTGAGCCTGACCGGTCGTACTGCAGGGTCAAGCTGTAGCGCAATGGGGGGGCCCGTATACTGTCCCAATTTCCCATCGAAAACCCCTGGAAATTCCTTGCATATGGCGTCCACGTCCACTTGTAAGCTAGTGTGGTTCACCCCGGTGACAGCTAGCCCCAGTGGTCCAAACCATGCCAATCCCAGTAAGCTAATGTAGGGGCCCTTGACCACAAGCAAGTCCAGTTGCCGCGTCCGCCCTCGGTATTGCACCCTGAAGGTCCCCACCCCCATTGTGGGGACCTTACGTTTCTGGAAGTCCCGGAGGGTGAATGGGGCCGGCCTGAGTTTGGGACCCCCAGTAGGACACAGTTTCCTTAAGGTCCTTGCCGAGATTATGGATAGAGTTGAACCCGTGTCAAGCTCCATGCGGCATGGGGCCCCCTCTATCTGTACCTCTACATAAATTTTCTCTATGTTGGGGTGGGGCAACTGGTATACCTGGAAGTCCGTGAGCTCCGTTGAGTTGCCTTGGTGCGTTGGGCCCCAGGACCTGGGGCTCTTGGATTGGTCATCTGATGCCTGGTGTCGGGTGGGCCGAGCCCGACACACCCGGGCGATGTGTCCCGATTTTCTGCACTGCCTGCACTCAGCGTTGCGGAAACGGCAGGTCCTCCTCTCGTGACTCTCCCCGCAGCTTGCGCAGTTCCTTCCTTCTCATCGAGGCAGCTGTGGTCTGTGCGCTGCTTGAGTGCGCTGCTGTACTCGGTGCACCTCCTCCCTGTCGGATTCTGAGTCGTCGGTGAGGTCTTCGTGGTGGACCCTCGGTTGGGATGGCAGGCTCGGCCGTGCCTCTTGCGTCGACCTCTCGGCAGCTTCCGTTGCCAGGGCCTCCTCCAGAGCGTCCTGGAACGTTAGGTCCTTCTTAGCGTAGAGGCGTCGTTGCAGCTTCTCATCCTTCAGGCTACCGACGAGGCGGTCACGAAGCATGTTCTCCAGTTCTGAGAAGTTGCAGAACCGGGCGCCTTGGCGGAGAGAGGTCACAAACCCAGTTATGGTTTCCCCAGGGGCTTGCCGCTTTGCGTAGAAGGCATTTCGACGAGCCACCACTGAGGGCTGCGGCGAAAAGTGCCCTTTCAGCTGTTCCATTATTGTTTTGTATGGAACAGTAGCGACGTCTTCAGGCGCAAGGAGAGCCCGGGTGATTTCAAACGTCTCCTCTCCGCAGACGCTGAAGAATATCGCCCTCTTCTTGGCGTCTTCTTCGTCGGTGACCCCTTTGGCTTCTAGGAGGAAGGTGAAACGGGAGGCGTACGCTTCCCAGTCTCCAGATGCTGGGTTGAATGGCGAGAAGCTGCTGTTGGCTGCCATTCTGAGTTCTTTGTGTCCCGGAGCTGAAGCCTGGATACACGGTGCGAGGCAGCGGTGCGGCAGTTGGCGGTGCTGCGGTGCTGTGTGTGGCAGTCAGCTCAGCGGGATCCCATCCTCGTCGCCAGTGAAATATACTCAGAGTCGCAAAGTGATTTCATGCTCTTTATTCAGCTCATAGTGGTTAGGAGGAATGAATGAATGTCCCCTCACAGTATCTGCTTTATATACATTATTTACACAATGGGCTGCACATGATTGGCTAATTCTGGAATTCTACTGTAAGCCAATCAGGTTGTGGATTCACTTCTATCTGGAGCAGGATTGGGTGGTTCCTGCCAACCAATCATACTGCTGCATTGTTCTAGGACCAATCAGACTGCTGCATTCTGAATCCTATTGTTCTAGGACCAGACTGTTGCATTTTGGATCCTATTGTTCTAGGACCAATCAGACTGCTGCAGTTTGGATCCTATTCAACTCAGTACATAACATCCACTGTGGGTTACTTTTGTTCAAAGCAAGATTCCTCTGGAGGGAGAGGATGTTGCAAAGTAAGTCAGAGGCAAAGCAGCCCCAAGCCAGGTTCTGTGTTTGCACACATGATTTGCAGTGAGCCAAGGGCTGAATTGCTGCTGTTGTTTCATAGCCCAGAACAGCAGGTGTAGGCGAAAGGTCTAAAGTTAGACAACCAGGTCTTGGTCAAGGCATCCGCTGACCAGCAGGCCATAGAGAAGAGGAACGTTAGCATTTCAACTCTGAGCCAAAAGTTTGGCTTTTGCTATTTTTGGACACCCTTGGTCATGGGCCAAGTGTGATTCTCGAACTGTGAATGCTGACTTTGCCAAATCCATACAGGCCCTTTTCATCTCTCATGCTCAGGAAGTAGCAGCCACAGCTCAGGAGAGGATTTTTCATTTGCTCCTTTTCCATGGGGTGGGGAAAAATCAACACTTTTAATCTTGTCTTATTTTTATGCAAATTGGGTGGTCCAAAACAAGGAGACTTATATCTGCACCCTCTCTTTAGCACAGATGGCCTGCAGGAGAATTTCCTGTCCTTAAAAGTAAAACTGAAGTTTTTTGGCAGTGCAACTGCAGGGAAGGCATTGTCTGCCACCTTTGCATTGAAGGCAGAGCTTGGGGGGCAGGAATGTTCAGCAGAGGGCAACCAAAATTATCAAGGGGCTGGAGCAACTCCCAGATGAGAAGCTAAAACATTGGGGGCTTTCTAGTTTAGGGGGGAAATGAGTAAGGGAGGACACGGTCAGGGGTACACGCATAGTGTAGAGAAAGTGGAATGCGATACATTTTTCATCCCTCCATAATTCCAGAACCCAATGGGGCCATCCAATTGTGGGTTACTGGGTGGTGGTTGTTTTTATTTTGATTACAGTCGTACCTTGGAAGTTGAATGGAATCAGTTCCGGGAGCCAAAACGTTCAAGAACTAAGCTGTTTGAAAACAAAGGTATAAGAGCAAAAAAGGAGGACAGCCTGAGGCACTGCCAGCCCGAGCTGGGAAAAGAGGTGTGCGGGGTCGCCACTGTCATGCCCCTTTCCCCAGCTCGGGCTGGCAGGGGCCATGACGGGCAGAGCAGCCCAATCCCGAGCCACCTGAGCCCGAGACCCCAACAGCTCCCCCTCAACCTGGACATTTCCTTTAAAATGTAAAAAATCGCCCAGATAGGCATGTTGGTCCCCCAAAAGAGGACATGTCCGGGTTTCCCCAGACATATGGCAACCCTAAATTGTGGTGGAAGATGACCCTGAAAATACTGGCAAAGCCTTGTATGGTACGGCATGGAAAGGGGAACTAGAATAAAGGACTGAAGGGGCTGCATTAGTGAGGTTGTTAGAGCAAGTTTCCTTGGAATGAGGACTGTGGTGTCTTTATGATATATGGTTTATTCACACACATATACAACCTGAGCCGAAGATGGAGAGGCTCACAGCATTAACGCCCCTGAAGGTTTTGCTTCTTCCAGTTACAGCCTTCGAATCAAGAAGAAAGCAGGCATGGCTCTCTCTCTGTGACTTCTGCCAACTTCCAGCCCAGCTCTCTCACACAACTCTGACCTTTTCTTTTCTCATTCCCAGCCAGGCGAGGGAGGAGGCCCACCCTCATTTGCCCTCTGGCATAGAGCAACCACAAGTTACATAGGTGGCAACTATGATCCTTGCTTGGTTAATTCAACAATGGAATCCTCCATTAGATTTTCACCCTTGCAGACTAGCTCCCAAACTCACAAGGCTGAGGGAGTAGGCAAGACCAAGACTATTTCAAAACCAGTTTTTAGGTGCATGTAGCTTTGTGTTCTATAGCTTTATTTTTTTTTAAAAAAATGATATTTATTAAAGTTTCAAAGAAAAGATTACATAGATAAAAAGAAAAAAAAAGAAAAAAAAGAAAAAAAAAGAAAAAATACAAAATACAGGAAAAAGATAAAAAAACACTTAAAAAAACACATTGATCTTTCCATAATTACATTTCATTTCCTTACTTCCCTGACTTCCTCACACCTCCCTTTTTTGTATTCCAGTTCTATTAGTTAATTCAGCAATTCCTTTCCCTCTTTGTTTTTGTCTTAATCCTTTAACTTAATATATTATAACTTTGGATTCTCATCTGTTAACAATCCATTTTTACATACACCTTAACATTGCTGCTAAGACCACTTAATTTCATTCTGACATCATTCTAACATTCATTAATTTTGCAGTATTTCTGTAAATAGTCTTTAAATTTCTTCCAATCTTCTTCCACCGACTCTTCTCCCTGGTCTCGGATTCTGCCAGTCATTTCCGCCAGTTCCATATAGTCCATCACCTTCATCTGCCATTCTTCCAGAGTGGGTAAATCTTGTGTCTTCCAATACTTTGCAATAAGTATTCTTGCTGCTGTTGTGGCATACATAAAAAAAAGTTCTGTCCTTCTTTGGCACCAATTGGCCGACCATGCCCAGGAGAAAGGCCTCTGGTTTCTTCAAGAAGGTATATTTATATACCTTTTTCATTTCATTATAGATCATCTCCCAGAAAGCCTTAATCTTTGGGCAAGTCCACCAAAGGTGAAAGAATGTACCTTCAGTCGCTTTACATTTCCAACATTTATTATCGGGCAAATGATAGATTTTTGCAAGCTTGACTGGGGTCATGTACCACCTGTATATCATTTTCATAATATTTTCTCTTAAGGCATTACATGCCGTAAACTTCATACCTGTGGTCCATAACTGTTCCCAGTCAGCCATCATTATGTTATGTCCAACATCTTGTGCCCACTTAATCATAGCAGATTTCACCGTTTCATCCTGAGTATTCCATTTCAACAGCAAGTTATACATCTTTGAAAAAATCTTAGTTTTGGATTCTAACAGTTCTGTTTCTAATTTTGATTTTTCCAGCTGGAAGCCTATTTTCTTGTCCAAATTGTATGCCTCCATTATCTGATAATAATGAAGCCAGTCTCGCACTTTGTTTTTTAGTTTCTCAAAACTCTGCAGTTTCAATCTATCTCCCTCTTGTTCCAGAATTTCCCAATATTTCGGCCATTTGGCCTCCATATTTAGCTTTTTCTGAGCTTTCGCTTCCATTGGTGACAGCCACCTTGGGGTTTGAAATATACTCAGAGTCGCAAAGTGATTTCATGCTCTTTATTCAGCTCATAGTGGTGAGGAGGAATGAATAAATGTCCCCTCACAGTATCTGCTTTATATACATTATTTACACAATGGGCTGCACATGATTGGCTAATTCTGGAATTCTACTGTAAGCCAATCAGGTTGTGGATTCACTTCTATCTGGAGCAGGATTGGGTGGTTCCTGCCAACCAATCATACTGCTGCATTGTTCTAGGACCAATCAGACTGCTGCATTCTGAATCCTATTGTTCTAGGACCAATCAGACTGCTGCCTTTTGGATCCTATTGTTCTAGGACCAATCAGACTGCTACAGTTTGGATCCTATTCAACTCAGTACATAACACCCCTCCCCTCTAAGTTCCAGTCCTGCCCGGGAGGTCGCATTCATAGTCCTCAAGGTATGCCGGCGGCCTACGTGTGCGTTGTGGCCTGGGGTGTTCCCTGGTCCGGGCTCCGGGTTCTGGCTCGTGTTCCAAGGATGCTGGCTGTGATGCGGCTGTTTGGTCTGGTGCAACCGGCTCGCTCAGTCGTGGTTCTGGTTCCGGTGTCCTTTCGGCCTCACGGGTCCTCTCTGTATTTACTGATTCTGCCTCTCCTGCTGGCCCCTCCTGCTCTATGGGCCTCACTGCCCCGCTGTTCCCTTGGGACTCCTCTGACCTGTCCTCCTCCTGGTTTTCTCCCGGGAATCGTCGCCGTATCTGGTCGCAGTGGCGGCGCCAGCATTGCCCCCCATCCGTTAGCACCTCGTACGACACGGGGCCAGTGACCCTGGTGATTGTGGCGGGTACCCATGCTGGGCCTGCCCCAAAATTCTTTGCGTACACTGGGTCCTGGGCCTCGAAGGTCCGGGGGTTCCTGCCTTCCCCCACCACTACCTCATCCTGAGCTCTATCGGGGTGAAGGCGGTCCAATCTGATTGCAAGGCGCCGACCCATTAGTAGTTCAGCGGGGCTCCGGCCAGTCGTTGAGCTGGGGGTGCTGTGCTGTGCTAGAAGGAATGTGGCAAGGCGGTACTCCCAGTCCCCTTGCGTCATGCGGCGAAGGGTGTCCTTGGTGGTCCGCACCATGCGTTCTGCTTGGCCATTGGTGGCAGGGTGGAACGGCGCCGAACGGATGTGGCGGATGGCGTTCTGCGCTGTGAAGGTTTGGAATTCTCCTGACGTAAATGCAGTCCCGTTGTCTGAGACGAGAGTGTCAGGGAGCCCGTGGGTTGCAAACAGCCTGCGTAGTACCCGGATGGCTGCGGACGTGGAAGTGGACGGTACCAGTGCGACTTCCAGCCATTTGGTGTAGGAGTCCACCACTATGAAGAATGTTTTCCCCTGAAAGGGGCCAGCGAAATCCACATGCAGGCGTGACCATGGTGCTCGGGCGGACTCCCAGGACTGGACTGGGGCCCTTGGGGGATCTGGGCGGGATTCTTGGCAGGCCTGGCAGTGTTTGACCCAGGCCTCTATCTCTCCATCGATCCCCGGCCACCACACATAACTCCTGGCAAGGGCCTTCATTCTTACTACCCCTGGATGTGTCTCGTGTAGGGCTGTGAGGACCCTTTTGCAGAGGGGCTGGGGAACAACGACTCTGCTTCCCCATAACAGGCACCCCTTGTGGGCCGACAGTTCATGTTTGCGGGTTGTGTAGCCGGCGAATTCTGGCCCGGGGCTGCTGCTGGGCCATCCCCTCCACACCCAGTCCAGGACCCGGGAGATGACCCTATCTTTCTTGGAATGGTGTGCAACTTCTTGTGCCTGAATGGGGCGGTCGGGAAGCAGCTCCAGGCTCATAACCTCTTGTGCAGGTGCTGGGTCAGGGCCTGTTTCCGGTAGTGGTAGCCTGCTGAGGGCGTCCGCATGGCCCATCGCCTTCCCAGGTCGGTGAATCAGTGCATACTGGTAGCTGGCAAGGAAAATTGACCACCTGAGGACGCGAGGAGACAGCACTTGGGGGGTCTGCTTTTCGGGGGCAAACAAGCCAAGCAACGGCTTGTGGTCAGTCACCACGGTGAAGGGCCGCCCGTACAAGAAATCATGGAATTTTTTTACTCCCTTTACGATTGCCAGACCCTCCTTGTCGATTTGCGAGTAGTTCCGCTCGGTTGTGTTGAGTGTCTGGGAAAAGTACGCCACCGGTACCTCTCTTCCATCCGGGAGTTGGTGCCCCAGGACAGCTCCAATGCCATAGGGTGAGGCGTCGCATGCTAGCACCACCGGCAGCCTCTCGTCGAAGTGTGCCAAGACCGAGTTTGAGACAAGCAAGTCCTTGACTGCCTGGAATGCGGCCTCCTGGCGCTGGCCCCACACCCAAGGGGCCCGCTTGTCCAGGAGTCTGTGTAGGGGCTCCGCTACCGCCGCCTTGTGGGGAAGGAAGGAATGGTAAAAGTTCAATAGTCCCAAGAAGGCCTGAAGTTCAGTCTTGCTCTTGGGCGCTGGGGCATCACAAATGGCCCGTACCTTGTCCCCAGTCGGGTGGACCCCTTCTGCGTCCACCATAAATCCCAGAAAGTCCACCTGAGGCACTCCTAGTAGACATTTTTCCCGCTTCACCTTGAGACCCGCCGTCTGGAAACGGTGCAGAACGGTGCGGAGGCGGTCCTCAAACTCCTCTGGTGTGGGGCCGGCAATCAACACATCATCGAAGAAGGGGGTGACGCCAGGAATCCCTTTAAGGAGAGAGTCCATTATATTCTGGAATATGCCTGGTGCCACGCTGACACCGAATTGCAGCCGCTTTACCCTGAACGCTCCTCTGTGCGTCACAATCGTCTGTGCCTCTGCTGTGGCCTCATCTACTGGCAGCTGTTGATATGCTTGGGCCAAGTCCAGCTTGCCAAAAATTTTCGACCCAGCCAGGGTGGCAAGGACATGGCTGACCACTGGCACTGGGTATGCGTGGGCCGTGAGGGCCTTGTTTATGGTACATTTGTAGTCTGCGCAGATGCGGACCGAACCATTAGGCTTGACGGGTGTGACGATTGGGGTTTCCCAGGGAGCATTAGGCACCGGCTCCAGCACTCCTTGCTCTACGAGTCGGTCCAATTCCTCGTCTATACGGGGTTTCAAGGCGAACGGGACCCGGCGGGCCTTGAGCCTGACCGGTCGTACTGCGGGGTCAAGCTGTAGCGCAATGGGGGGGCCCGTATACTGTCCCAATTTCCCATCGAAAACCCCTGGAAATTCCTTGCATATGGCGTCCACGTCCACTTGTAAGCTAGTGTGGTTCACCCCGGTGACAGCTAGCCCCAGTGGTCCAAACCATGCCAATCCCAGTAAGCTAATGTAGGGGCCCTTGACCACAAGCAAGTCCAGTTGCCGCGTCCGCCCTCGGTATTGCACCCTGAAGGTCCCCACCCCCATTGTGGGGACCTTACGTTTCTGGAAGTCCCGGAGGGTGAATGGGGCCGGCCTGAGTTTGGGACCCCCAGTGGGACACAGTTTCCTTAAGGTCCTTGCCGAGATTATGGATAGAGTTGAACCCGTGTCAAGCTCCATGCGGCATGGGGCCCCCTCTATCTGTACCTCTACATAAATTTTCTCTACGTTGGGGTGGGGCAACTGGTATACCTGGAAGTCCGTGAGCTCCGTCGAGTTGCCTTGGTGCGTTGGGCCCCGGGACCTGGGGCTCTTGGATTGGTCATCTGATGCCTGGTGTCGGGTGGGCCGAGCCCGACACACCCGGGCGATGTGTCCCGATTTTCTGCACTGCCTGCACTCTGCGTTGCGGAAACGGCAGGTCCTCCTCTCGTGACTCTCCCCGCAGCTTGCGCAGTTCCCTCCTTCTCGTCGAGGCAGCTGTGGTCTGTGCGCTGCTTGAGTGCGCTGCTGTACTCGGTGCACCTCCTCCCTGTCGGATCCTGAGTCGTCGGTGAGGTCTTCATGGTGGACCCTCGGTTGGGATGGCAGGCTCGGCCGTGCCTCTTGGGTCGACCTCTCGGCAGCTTCTGTTGCCAGGGCCTCCTCCAGAGCGACCTGGAACGTTAGGTCCTTCTTAGCGTAGAGGCGCCGTTGCAGCTTCTCATCCTTCAGGCCACCGACGAGGCGGTCACGAAGCATGTTCTCCAGCTCTGAGAAGTTGCAGAACCGGGCGGCTTGGCGGAGAGAGGTCACAAACCCAGTTATGGTTTCCCCAGGGGCTTGCCGCTTTGCGTAGAAGGCATTTCGACGAGCCACCACTGAGGGCTGCGGCGAAAAGTGCCCCTTCAGCTGTTCCATTATTGTTTTGTATGGAACAGTAGCGACGTCTTCAGGCGCAAGGAGAGCCCGGGCGATTTCAAACGTCTCCTCTCCGCAGACGCTGAAGAATATCGCCCTCTTCTTGGCGTCTTCTTCGTCGGTGACCCCTTTGGCTTCTAGGAGGAAGGTGAAACGGGAGGCGTACGCTTCCCAGTCTCCAGATGCTGGGTTGAATGGCGAGAAGCTGCTGTTGGCTGCCATTCTGAGTTCCTTGTGCCCCGGAGCTGAAGCCTGGATACACGGTGCGAGGCAGCGGTGCGGCAGTTGGCGGTGCTGCGGTGCTGTGTGTGGCAGTCAGCTCAGCGGGATCCCACCTTCGTCGCCAGTGAAATATACTCAGAGTCGCAAAGTGATTTCATGCTCTTTATTCAGCTCATAGTGGTGAGGAGGAATGAATAAATGTCCCCTCACAGTATCTGCTTTATATACATTATTTACACAATGGGCTGCACATGATTGGCTAATTCTGGAATTCTACTGTAAGCCAATCAGGTTGTGGATTCACTTCTATCTGGAGCAGGATTGGGTGGTTCCTGCCAACCAATCATACTGCTGCATTGTTCTAGGACCAATCAGACTGCTGCATTCTGAATCCTATTGTTCTAGGACCAATCAGACTGCTGCCTTTTGGATCCTATTGTTCTAGGACCAATCAGACTGCTACAGTTTGGATCCTATTCAACTCAGTACATAACAGGGTTTTATTTTCCAGTAGGTCTTTATATCTTATCCAGACATTAAACAATGCTTTCCTGACAATATGATTTTTAAATGCTTTATGTGCTTTGACCTTATCATACCACAAATATGCATGCCATCCAAATACATTATTAAAACCTTCTAAGTCCAAAATGTCTGTGTTTTCAAGAAGCAGCCATTCTTTCAGCCAGCAAAAAGCTGCTGATTCATAAGAAAGTTTAAGGTCTGGCAGGGCAAATCCACCTCTTTCCTTTGCATCCGTTAGTATTTTAAATTTTATTCTAGGCTTCTTGCCCTGCCAGACAAATCTAGAGATATCTCTCTGCCACTTCTTGAAGCAATCCATTTTGTCCAAAATTTGCAATGTTTGAAAGAGAAATAACATTCTAGGCAATACATTCATTTTTATCGCAGCAATACAGCCTAGCAGTGAAAGCTTCAAATTTGACCAAATTTCTAAGTCTTTTTTCACTTCAGCCCAGCATTTTTCATAATTGTCTTTAAATAGATTCCCATTTTTAGCTGTCATGTTAATCCCCACGTATTTGACTTTCTTAACCACTGTTAAACCTGTCTCATTCTGAAACCTCTCTCTCTCAATCGCAGTTAAATTTTTCTCTAAGACCTTTGTTTTTAACTTATTCAATTTAAATCCTGCAACCTGACCAAATTCTTGAATCAGTTCCAAAACCCTTTTAGTACTAGATTCTGGCTCCTGTAATGTCAATACTAAGTCATCTGCAAATGCTCTCAATTTGTACTGTTTAGCTCCGACTTGTATACCTTTAACCAATTGGTCCCTTCTAATCATGTTCAGCAGGACCTCCAGGACCGATATAAAAAGCAATTTTTCTATCTTAAATTCCTTCGTCACCACGTTATTTACAATTAATTTAGCCTTTTGTTCTGAATAAATTGCACTTATACCGTTTTCAAAGCCTTGGCCTACCCCCATCCCCTGTAGGTTCTTCTTCATGAAACTCCAAGAAATATTGTCAAAGGCTTTCTCCGAGTCCACAAATATCAAAACTGCCTTGGTATTTATATTCACTTGTAATTTTTCTAAAATATTGATTATGTTTCTCACATTATCAGACAAATGTCTACCCCGGAGAAAGCCTGCTTGATCTTTATGTATCTCTTCCATTAGGACTCTTTTTAGTCTTTTAGCCAAAATGTCAGCAAAGATTTTATAATCCACATTGAGCAGTGATATGGGGCGGTAGTTCTTAAGCTGGGTCTTTTCAGTCTCTATTTTCGGTACAAGTGTAATATACGCTTCTTTCCATGACTCTGGTGCCCTTTTCCCTCCCATTATTTCGTTACAGACTTCCTTTAAAGGTTGTACTAGCCATTCTTTCAAGGATCTGTAGTATCTAGAAGTCAGTCCATCCGGTCCTGGAGATTTACCTAGTTGCATATTCTGAATGGCACCTTCTACCTCCTGTTCAGTTATTTTATAGTTCAGCATTAATTTATTTTCTTGAGAGATTTTTTGTAATCCATTTGTTTTCAAAAATCGGTCTACATCAATTTCTTTCTGTGGCCCTTGTGTATATAGTTGTTTAAAGTACCTCTGGAAACAATTTCTAATCTCAACTGGGTTCTGTATATTCCTTCCTTCCACTTCTAAATTTGTGACAGTATTTAGTTTTTGTCTTTTTTTCATTTGCCAAGCCAACAATTTCCCACATTTATTAGACGACTCAAATGTCTTTTGTCTCATTTGTTTAATTTTCCATTCTGTCTCCTGATTCATCATTTTCATGTATTGTACTTGATATAACTTTATTTCTCTCAAAATCTCTTGCGACTTTGGTTTTGCTCTCAATTTCTTTTCACTTTCCTTTATTTTCTCCAATATTTTATCCTTCTTCTCATTTTGGATTCTCTTCTTTAATGCATTCTGTTGTATCAAGAACCCTCTCATAACAGCTTTGCTTGAGTCCCAGATTACTCTTTTTTCAACATTGGTGTTCATATTTATCTCAAAATAGTCTCTCAAGGTTTTTTGGGCCTTATTAATCACTTCTTCATCTCTAAATAAGGTATCATTCATCCTCCATCTGAAGGAACCGGTTGGTGTTAGTTTCATCTCCATCTTAACAGCATTATGGTCGGAGCAGGTTTTTGGGCAGATTTCCGCTTTTCTTGTCTTTGGTGCCATTCCTCTAGTTACCCATATTTGGTCAATTCTTGTCCATGTCAGTTTGGCTTCAGAAAAGAAGGTTCCCTCTCTGGCCAAGGGATTCTTTGTTCTCCATATATCAACTAAGTCCAAGTTGTCTGTCATCTCAAAAAAGGTTTTCAGTAGTCTACCATCCTTAGTGACTACCTGTCTTTGTGCCTTGTCCATATGTGTAGATACCACTCCGTTCATATCTCCCATCAAGATCACATTATAATCCAAATAGTCCATCAAGGTCTCATGCAACTTTTTTAAAAAAATCAGATTTCCCCTCATTTAGTGCATAAACTCCTACTATTAAGAATTTCTCTCCTTGTATTTGAATTTCAATTGCCACAAATCTTCCTTGGTCATCTTTGAAGATAAATTTCGGTAATAGTCTCTCCTTTGCATAAATCACTACTCCTCTTTTTTTAACTTTATCCGAGGAAATAAATTTCTGGCCCAGTCTTTTATTGATCAATACTTTCCTGTGTAACCTTGTTACATGTGTTTCCTGTAAACAAATCAAGTCCAATTGTTCCTTTTTTAATAAATGAAACACAGATTTCCTTTTCTGAGGAGAGTTGAGACCATTACAATTCCAGCTTAATAGTTGCAGAGCCATGATGTAGTTACTTTACTTCTCCTCCAACTGCACCAAGTGCTTGTTCCTGTTCTGTCGGTGGTATCACCTTCTCCAGGTGGTCTTTTAATTCAAAAGGTAGTCTTGGTATGTCTAAAATTCCTCTTTCTAGTATTCTTGACTCTTCTCCAGCTTCCTTCTGCAGGTCTTCTCCGTGGTCTCTCAAAAATCTATCTTTGTCGTCCTCTGATCTTATTTTTATCTTCTTCCCTTTGTAACTAAAGGATAGGCCTTGGGGGAATTCCCACCTAAAGATGATTCCGTTACTTCTCTCTTTTTTTTTTTAATGATATTTATTAAAATTTCACAAGAAAAGGATCACATTAATAAAAAAATTAACAATAAAAAGAAAAATACACAATACAAAATACAAAAAGGAAAAAGAAAAAACAGTTAAAAACAATTCCGTCTTTTCATCACTTCTTTTACGTTTACTTGTTTCCCGGACCTCCTCATACCTCCCTCTTTTGTATTCCAATTCAGTTTCTTGTTCTCCAGATATCCAAAAATAGAAGAAAAACACACAAAAAAAGAACAAAAAGCAGAAAAAAAGAAACAGAGCAATTAAAAACAATATCACTTTTTCATTTCCGTTTTTGAATTTACTTATTTTCTGGACTTCCTCATACCTCCCTCTTTTGTATTCCAGTCCAAATTGTTTGTCCAGCAATTTCTTTTCCACTTTTTTAATCCCAGTCTTTAATCTTAGTGTAATATAACATCAAAATTTTACCTCTTAAGTTGCAAATTTCCATTTCCTTAGACTTCTTTAATCCTAATCTTTAATCTTACTGTAATATAACATTAAAATTTTACCTCTTAAGTACCAAATTTCCATCTCCTTAAACTTCTTTAATCCTAATCTTTAATCTTAATCTATCTATAACTTTATCCTGTACAGCTGGAAACCACTTATTTTCAATCCAACATCACTCTAACATTCATTAATTTTGCAGTGTTTCTGTAGATAATCTTTGAATTTCTTCCAATCTTCCTCCACCGACTCTTCTCCCTGGTCACGGATTCTGCCAGTCATTTCCGCCAGTTCCATATAGTCCATCAATTTCATCTGCCATTCCTCCAGCGTGGGAAGTTCTTATTTTCTGGACCTCCTCGTACCTCCCTCTTTTGTATTCCAGTTCAAATTGTTTGTCCAGCAATTTCTTTCCCTCTTTTTTAATCCCAATCTTTACTCTTAATATAATATAACATTAAAATTTTACCTTTTAAAAATCAAATTTCCATTTCCTTAAACTTTTTTAATCCTAATCCTTAATCTTAATCTATCCATAACTTTAAATCCTGTACAGCTGGAAGCCACTTATCTTCAATCCAACATCACTCTAACATTCTTTAATTTTGCAATGTTTCAGCAGATAGTCTTTTAATTTCATCCAATCTTCCTCCACCGACTCTTCTCCCTGGTCACGGATTCTGCCAGTCATTTCCGCCAGTTCCATATAGTCCATCAATTTCATCTGCCATTCCTCCAGCGTGGGAAGTTCTTGTGTCTTCCAATACTTTGCAATAAGTATTCTTGCTGCTGTTGTTGCATACATAAAGAAAGTTCTATCCTTTTTTAACACCATTTGGCCGACTATGCCCAGGAGAAAGGCCTCTGGTTTCTTAGGGAAGGTATATTTAAATACCTTTTTTAATTCATTATATATCATTTCCCAGAAAGCCTTAATCTTTGGGCATGTCCACCAAAGGTGAAAAAATGTACCTTCAGTTTCTTTACATTTCCAACATTTGTTATCGGGCAAATGATAGATTTTTGCAAGCTTGACTGGGGTTATGTACCACCTGTATATCATTTTCATAATATTCTCTCTTAAGGCATCACATGCCGTAAATTTCATACCTGTGGTCCACAACTGTTCCCAGTCAGCAAACATAATGTTATGTCCAACATCTTGTGCCCATTTAATCATAGCCGATTTTACCGTTTCATCCTGAGTGTTCCATTTCAGCAGCAAGTTATACATTCTTGACAAATTCTTAGTTTTGGGTTCTAACAATTCAGTTTCTAATTTTGATCTATCCACCTGGAAGCCAATTTTCTTGTCCAGTTTAAATGCCTCCATTATCTGAAAATAATGAAGCCAGTCTCGCACTTTGTTTTTTTAATTTTTCAAAACTCTGCAATTTCAGTCTATCTCCATCTTGTTCCAAAATTTCCCAATATTTCGGCCATTTGACCTCCATATTGAGCTTTTTCAAGGCTTTCGCATCCATTGGTGACAGCCACCTTGGGGTTTTGTTTTCTAATAAGTCCTTATATCTTATCCAAACATTAAACAGCGCTTTCCTGACAATGTGGTTTTTGAATGCTTTATGTGCTTTGACCTTATCATACCATAGATATGCATGCCATCCAAATACATTGTTAAAACCTTTTAAGTCCAAAATGACAGTGTTTTCAAGAAGTAGCCATTCTTTCAACCAGCAAAAAGCTGCTGATTCATAGTAAAGTTTGAGGTCTGGCAGGGCAAATCCACCTCTTTCCTTTGCATCCGTTAGTATTTTAAATTTTATTCTGGGCTTCTTGCCCTGCCAGACAAATTTAGAAATATCTTTCTGCCACCTCTTGAAACAATCCATTTTGTCCACAATTTGCAAGATTTGAAACAAAAACAACATTCTAGGCAATACATTCATTTTTATCACAGCAATACGGCCCAGCAGTGAAAGCTTCAAATTTGACCAAATTTCTAAATCTTTTTTCACTTCAGACCAACATTTTTCATAGTTATCTTTAAATAAGTTCCCATTTTTTGCTGTCATGTTAATCCCCAGGTATTTAACTTTCTTAACCACTGTTAAACCTGTCTCATTCTGAAACCTCTCTCTTTCAATCGGTGTTAAATTTTTCTCTAAAACCTTGGTTTTTGACTTGTTCAATTTAAATCCTGCCACTTGTCCAACGTACACACTTACTTTGGAGTAAGCGACAGCAGGCGCTGCAGCCTCCATGCCCTTCTCGGGAGTCCGCCGTGAGCCCCACGGCGGGAAGCTCTGCTGCTCACGACGAGGCCAGGTCCCTGCCAGGCGCATGCGCGAGTGACCAGCTCCTGCTCTCCCATCCGTGCAATAGTTTCAAGGAGTTTCCCCAAAGAAATCTGGAAGCAGATTTTATTCCCATCCTTGGGAATCATTTGTGTGCCATATCTTTTTCAGGGGTTCCATTGTGTTTGTGTGGGCACTAGGGGTGTAACTTGTTGACTTTTCTTTTCTTCCCCCAAAACAGTTTCCTGTATCATAAAGGGATGCACTTTTGCTTAGAAACACTGGAAAAGGGACTGAGTATTCTCAGTTATGGAAAAAGGTCGCCCCAAAATGAAAAGTTGGAAACATCGTATATGTAACGTTACTACTCATAACTATGAGCACTTTTAAAAACTTCATGGAACTGTTTATAACTTTTACAGCTGCCTGGAACTTCCTCAAACTGTGGAGAATGTTCAAGAAGAATCCAAATATTGGTCTATAGGGAAAGATTTGTGGGCAAACAACTAAACTTCTTATTTTTTAATATTTCTTTCTGTGGCAATATACAATTGTGGCTGGAGAAACCCAGCTGGGTGGGCAGGGTCTAAATATAATCATAATCGTAAACATTACAATGTCACACAAGATCCTCAATTTATTCTCAGCAATAAGAAGTGATGACCCATGTGTATTAGAAAATTTGCAAGCTCTATTTTTCCTGGATACATGCTATGCATATTACATACTACATTGTTTATTTATTTTTTGTTTAAATCGGGTGCTCAGCTTCTTCTACCATTGCAAGTGAGGCATCTGATCAAGGCTTGTATTTTAAAATGAGCTTAAAAAATATATTTGCAAATGTTTGTATGTTTCATGCCAGACATTAAGCAGCTGGCGGAGTACTCTGGCAGTTGTTTATCTTCTTGATCAAGGGCCCCCCTGATCTATAGCAGTACCTCAGGGTTGTAAAAGGAAATTACAGGCTGGGAGCAAAAGGTCATACTCACCATACAAATTACAGAATACAATCAAGCTGCAAAAACACAATTAAGAGTTGGTAAATAGTGAGATTTATTGTTTAACAGAAAATAATACTAGGTGCCTCCCATTAGACTTGAGCCATATTTTCATAAGGTTAAAGGGCAAGAGCTAATAGGAACAGCAGCTGGCTTGAAAGGGGGGGTGTAAATTTAAGGGGTTGCTTTTGGAAACTGTTTTTACTAAGTTCCTTTCCTTCTAAAAAGCTATATATGTTAATGTATGAAATATATTGGCTTAATGTAATTATGCAAAGGGTTTAGAAAGTAAGAAATGTTAGGTTCTTATGTTAGATTCTTATTTCATTGATGGTGTGTGAGAAGGTGAACCCAAGATCTCTGTTTAAGATAAAAATTAAAACCATGAGCCATGTGTTTTAGCCATCTGTTTTGGAGTGAAGGGGTAATAGGGCAATAGGGCAATAGGGCAAAGATGATCTGGTAATTAAGGTGCCTTGTCGAGGCAAATATAAGATATATGGCTACTTGTCTGCCATTTATGGATAGAAGGAAATATAGCTCTTTGTCTCCCATAAAAGGTAATAGGAAGTGGGTGTATCTTTTATGATTGGTTCTAGCAAACAGCCAATAGGAATTTCAACCAGGCTGATTGGACAGAGGCAGCCAAAGGAGGAGCAAGGGGGCTGGGCTGAGGAAATATAAGTGCTGGCCATCAGGGCTGGAGTGGGCAGAGCTTTGGTATCCATATACCACTGTGTCTCTCATTTATTTGTCTGACAAATAAATTATTATTTTAATTTCTCTATTGCTGCGTTGAATATTTCATTCCAGCTAAGCGTTAACCACAAGCAGGGTGCTACACAAGGAAATAGCCTCCTATCCTGAGCAGTACTGAGTGTCCAGCCAAGCAGTGGACTGGGATGCGGGCCTCACTGGAGTCCCTTGGGCACGCCCATTGTGCAGAACCTGGCTGGCCGGAGCCCCCTCTGACAGCAGGCACCATGGGGGGGGGGGAGAGATCTGCTCGGTGGTGAAGTGCCCCCACTTTGCATGCCAAAGGCTCCAGGTTCAATCCCTGGCACCCCCCCCCCTTAAAAGGACCCTTGGCCGGAGAGCTGGTGCCAGCACAGCAGACAATACCGGTGGGTTAGATGGACACCAGTGTCCGCCAGATTCTTCTGTTCTGTGCCTTGGCGGAGCAGGTGTGATGAAACCTTGGGCCTCACCCCGGAGGTTTCTGAGCTACAATTCCCCTCAGCCCCAGCTGATGGTGGTTGATGGGAGTTGTAGTCCAAAATATTTCTTTGTTTGCATTTGTATCCCACCTCGTTCTCACAGAACAGAACTGTAGAGTTGGAAGGGACCCTGAGGATCATCTAGTCCAACCCCCTGCAATGCAGGAATATGCAGCTGGTCCATACAGTGATCGAACCTGCAACCTTGGTGTTATCAGCACCATGGTCTAACCAACTGTTCTCCAAGGAGCTTAAGGTGGCAGAGGTACAGGGTTCCCCCTTCCCGATTGAATCCCATCGCAACACTCTCTTGCAATGCCATTGCAGTGCCTTTGAGTGCATGCAGAGTGCCCATACCCTGTGATGCCTTGCGACTGGCCTTCGCGTGGCTTTATCCACCAGGGGTCGCCGCGAGGGGAGGAGAAGGGCTATAGTTCAGAAGGTCCCAGGCTTAGTCCCCAGGGACATCTCCAGCAAGCAGGGCTGGGAGAAGACTATGAGGAGATGCTGCCAGTCAGTGGAGACAATTCCGAGCTCTATAGACCAGAAGTCTCTGACTTGGCAAAAGGCAACTGCCCCACGTTCTTCTGTTCTTCTATTATTCTGCGTGGAGCAAATGGGCGCACGAAAAAGGGAGCGAAAGAGAAGGAGGGGCACACATTTCAACACGACACCCTGGTCGGGTGTTATTTATTCATTCATTCAGTGCATTTATATCCCCTCTTTTCCTCGGAGGAGCTCAATGTGACGTCCAGAGTGGCGCAACCTAATCCCAATGACAACCCTGTGAGGTAGGCTAGAGTGACAAGCAGTGACTGGCCCGGGGGGGGGGGCAACTTGTATGAAATATTGTGGGAGGGCAGGTAATCCCCTTCCAGCATAATCGACTGTCCCACCCAAATATTTTATTAGGGGGTGGGGAAAGGGACCTCGACCCCTAGGAGTTGGCTTTCATGGACTGGCCTCTAATGCCACACGAAGGGAGCTTCGAGGCCGAGTGAGAGGATTTGAACCCAGGTCTCTCCCAGGTCCTAGTCTGACAAACTAATCACTATGCCACCCCGGATCTCTTAAAAAGAGCTCCTTCAACAACGGAGGCCAAAAGGCAAAATGAAAGTGTAGTGATTTGGGAGGGGGCACTGACACCAGCCGCTCTTAAAGGGCTCAAAAGAAGAGGAAGGATGTGCGCGAGAGCAGGAGTGACGCGAGGAATCAGGGCATCATTGGCATGGCGCATAATTGCGCAGGGGTGCGCGCAGACCAAGCGCTTCTGGTTCACTCTTCGGCGGCTGATCCCGAGCGATCATTGGCTGCTGGAGATGTGGGGAGGTGGAGATAACAGAGGCCGGAAACATCTTTGCTAGCGGCACCGAGGAAACTCAGCGGTAGGCAGAGAACTTCCCAAGGTGGCAGAGAGGGGGAGCCCACGGCCATGTTGGCTGCCAGTCCGGCGAGCGACGGGCCACGGGGGGTCGACCACACCTGAACTCCCCATTCTCATTTCCCGTTGACCGGCTTGCAAGAATTGGTGGGACTTTGCTGGGAGGTCCCTTCCCCAGCTTTCTGAATGATTTAATTTGTAACGCACTGCCTTTCTGGCCAAGGAACCCAAGGCGGCTCACCATTTTCGAATGCAGAAACCAATAAATTACACAGCATAAACCAAGAAGTTCTCGCTGAAGTAGGAACCAGACCGAGGTGAGGAGTTGAGTTTTGGCGCACCTCTTCCGCTCCAGATGTGGTCCCCAGGCTCCAGCAGCCTCTGGAGAGCCACAGGCCCCTCATCCCCAGCGCTCCGAGCTTGGGGAGGGCTGCTGCACCAGCAGCCTGCTTCCAAGATGCATCTGGAGGATGGTCTTATAAGAATTTGAAGGTCTTAGATAGGTCATAAATGTTCATAAATGGACCAAGCAAACACGTGCCTAAATATAGAAACCACATGTCTGGAGCAGCAGAGGGGGACTTCCGGAGGTGGCGCCATCGGTTAATGGCGGATTTCCTCGGATCGGAGGGAATCGCTCTACGGAAAACAGGGTCGGATCCCGCTTCGGCGTAGCGGGGGACCCTTGAAATCACAGGCGGGGGAAGCCTGTGAACTTGGGACCCAGTGGGCACGTTTGGCGCCCCCCCAACCCGTGAAAGAGCCCGGCAATGGGTTCAGAAACGGAGCGGGGGAAGGAGCGCTGTGCTGTGGGTTGTTTGCTTCTTCCGTGGAGTGAAGCCGCGAGCTGTGACCGGAGAGCACTGCCTTTCTTTCTTGGAAATTTGGCTTTGAAAATCAACGATCCGTGAGTAGGATTTTATGCAATTGGAACTGTACAAATTTAAAGGGAATTCGGCCGAAAGCGGAGAGGTATAAAAGGGAAGTCTGCCTCTCTCTGCTGTAGATAAAACAAAGCATTGAACTTGAAAGCGGAAGCTTAGAAAAAGACGCATAAAGGGACTTTAATCCAATCATCTAACCAGGACTTTCCCCCCTCAACTTGAGGGAAAAGGGGGGGAAACTTTGAATGTTATTTCTTTAAGAAGAGGTGAGAAAAAGAAGATAAAAACCATCGCTCAATCCCTTGGGAACGGATTCCCAGAGACAATTAAAAGTTGGAGAAAAGATACTGTCTTTGAATATATTTTGACAGCTAGTCCTGCACTGGAAATACAATTTGGATACAATATTGTGGATAGATATCTCCTGGTCTTAAAGTAACTGTTTAAGATAGATTGTTATCTTTCTGATAAACTGGGGGGATTTAAAGAAGAAGTAAAGCATTTAAGAACTTTATGACTGTTACAGTGTCCCCCTAGTGGAATCTGGATTTGTTACAACTAGCTACAATTGCAATTGCAGCTGGCCTGAGGATTTTCCCACACGGTCCTTTTGGAACTTTCCACTTCAAAACAATTTTGAACTTAACTGTGTGACTGACCTTGAGTTTTATCTAAAGGGGTATGGCAGATGGGAAAGAGAAATTAGAGTCATTACAAGCAACAAGGTCAGGCAGAGTATTGCGAACAGACGGTGGATTGCAAAGAAGAGCTTCGACCTCTGGCCCCTCTGGGGTTCCAATAGCAGCCCCATCGGCACAACCCAAAACTAAAGGTATGGCAAGTGATGACGCCTTTGCTCAGGTTTTGGCTAAAATTAATGAATCTTTGGACAGAATAAGCAAACAAGTAGCAGAGGCATCAGACAAGATTGATCAAAACACAACAAGTATTAATCAAAATACAACAAGTATTAATCAAAATACAGCAAGTTTAAATAATTTGGGCCAGAAAGTAAATACTAATACAGAGACTATTCAGAAATTATTAGAGGAATCGGCCTCAACACGTCAGATTGCCGAAGAGGCTAAAGAAATTGCTACAGCGTCTGTTACAGAGGTTCAAGAGGTTCAAGAGAAGATACCACCGTTACATAAACAATTGGAAGATCATAAGTTAACCCTGTCTATGATTGAGTTGAAAGAAAAACAAGTGAATTTAAGGGTCAGAGCGGTACCTGAAGTGGAGAAGGACAATTTAGCCGAATTTCTTACGCAGGAATTTTTAGACTTTTGGAATCCAGAACTGGTAAAGGACAGTTTTAAAATAGTGAACGCCTTTAGACTTGGAAAAAGAGGAGAAAAGAAGGTGAGAGACTGTTTGATCACTCTTCGAACAAAAGAAGAGAGGGACAAGATCTTGGGTTTGCATTTCCAGAAGACACTGGAAATACACCAGACAAGAGTGGAGATATTTAAGGACATTCCGAAACACCTTCTGGATCTCAGATCTAACTATAAAGACTTGGTTACCTTGCTGAAAAGTAATAGGATTAATTTCAGGTGGGAATTTCCTCAAGGCCTATCTTTTAGCTACAAAGGAAAGAAGAGGAAAATAAGATCGGAAGACGACAAAGACAAATTTTGGAGAGACCACGGAGAAGACCTACAAAAGACAGTCACAGGAGAGCTAAGAACAACTGCAAGAGAAGCTTTAGAAACACCAGGACTATCTCTGGAACTAAAGGACCTTCTGAAAAAAGTGATACCACCGACGGAAGAGGAACAGGCACTAGGTGCCGTTGGAGGAGAACCAAAATAATTACATCATGGCCCTGCAACTATTAACCTGGAACTGTCGTGGTTTGAATTCCCCTCAGAAAAGGAAATCAGTGTTTCATCTATTAAAAAAGGAACAATTGGACTTAATTTGTTTACAAGAAACACATATAACAAGATTACACAGGAAATTGTTGATAAACAAAAGACTTGGTCCGGAGTTTATTTCATCGGACAAAGTTAAAAAAAGAGGGGTTGTGATTTATGCAAAGGACAGACTATCACCGAAATTTGTTTTTAAAGATGACCAAGGAAGATTTGTGGCAATTGAAATTCAAACACAAGGAGAAAATTTTTTGATAGTAGGAATCTATGCACCAAATGATGGGAAATCTGAATTTTTTAAGAAGTTGCACGAGACCCTGATGGACCATTTGGATTACAACATGATTTTGATGGGAGATATGAATGGAGTGGTATCTACATATATGGACAAGGCACAAAGACAGGTAGTCACTAAGGATGGTAGACTACCGAAAACTTTTTTTGATATGACAGACAACTTGGACTTAGATGATATTTGGAGAATAAGAAACCCCATGGCTAAAGAGGGAACTTTCTTTTCTGAAGCCAAAATGACATGGACAAGAATTGACCAAATCTGGATAACTAGAGGAATGGCACCAAAGACAAGAAAGGTGGAAATCTGCCCGAAAACTTGTTCCGATCACAATGCTGTCAAGATGGAAATGAGACTAACACCAACTGGCTCCTTTAGATGGAAGATGAATGACACCTTATTTAGAGATGAAGAAGTACTTAAGAAGGCCCAAAAAACCTTGAGAGACTATTTTGAGATAAATTTGAACACTAACGTGGAGAAAAGAGTAATCTGGGACGCAAGTAAAGCGGTTATGAGAGGGTTCCTAATACAACAGAACGCAGTAAAGAAAAGAATTCAAAATGAGAAGAAGGATAAGATATTGGACAAAATAAAGGAAAGTGAAAAAAGACTGAGAGTAAACCCAAAATCTCAAGAGATTCTGAGAGAGTTAAAGGTATATCAAGTACAATATATGAAAATGATGAATCAGGAAATAGAATGGAAAATTAAACAAATGAGACAAAAGACATTTGAGTCGGCCAATAAATGTGGTAAATTGTTGGCATGGCAAATGAAAAAGAGACAAAAACTAAATACAATCACGAACTTAGAAGTAGAAGGAAGAAATATCCAGAACCCTGCAGAGATTAGAAATTGTTTCCAGAGGTACTTTAAACGATTATATACCCAAGGGCCATTGAAAGAAACAGACTTAGATCAATTTTTGAAAACAAATGGATTACAAAAAATATCTCAAGAAAATAAACTAATTTTGAACTATAAAATAACCGAACAGGAAATAAAAGGTGCCATTCAAAATATGCAACTGGGTAAATCTCCAGGACCAGATGGTTTGACTTTTAGATACTATAGATCCTTGAAAGAATGGTTAATACAACCTTTGAAAGAGGTCTGTAATGAAATAATGGAGGGGAAAAGAGCACCAGAGTCGTGGAAAGAAGCGTATATTACACTTGTACCGAAAACAGAGACTGAAAAGACACAGCTTAAGAACTACCGCCCTATATCATTACTTAATGTGGATTACAAAATTTTTGCTGACATTTTGGCCAAGAGATTTTAAAAAGTGTTGATGGAAGAGATTCATAAAGATCAAGCGGGCTTTCTCCCAGGAAGACATCTGTCAGACAATTTGAGGAATATAATTGATATTCTGGAAAAACTAGAAGTGAATATAAACACTAAAGCAGTTTTGATATTTGTGGACGCGGAAAAAGCCTTTGACAACATTTCTTGGAACTTTATGAAGAAGAATCTACAGGGCATGGGGGTAGGCCAAGGCTTTGAGAATGGTATAAGTGCAATTTATTCAGAACAAAAGGCTAAATTAATTGTAAATAATGTGGTGATGGAAGAACTTAAAATTGAAAAAGGGACACGACAAGGTTGCCCAATTTCCCCACTTCTTTTTATTTCGGTCCTGGAGGTTTTGCTGAATATGATTAGAAGGGACCGGTTGGTTAAAGGTATACAGGTCGGAGCTAAACAGTACAAAGTGAGAGCATTTGCAGATGATTTAGTATTGACGCTACAGGAGCCAGAATCTAGTACTAAAAGGGTTTTAGAACTGATTCAAGAATTTGGTCAAGTGGCAGGATTCAAATTGAACAAGTTAAAAACTAAGGTTTTAGAGAAAAATTTAACACCGATTGAAAGAGAGAGGTTTAAGAATGAGACAGGTTTAACAGTGGTTAAGAAAGTGAAATACCTGGGGATTAACATGACAGCAAAAAATGGGAATTTATTTAAAGACAATTATGAAAAATGTTGGGCTGAAGTGAAAAAAGATTTAGAAATTTGGTCAAATTTGAAGCTTTCACTGCTGGGCCGTATAGCTGCGATAAAAATGAATGTATTGCCTAGAATGTTGTTCTTGTTTCAAACTTTGCAAATTGTGGACAAAATGGACTGTTTCAAGAGGTGGCAGAGAGATATTTCTAGATTCGTCTAGCAGGGCAAGAAGCCCAGAATAAAATTTAAAATACTAACAGATGCAAAGGAAAGAGGTGGATTTGCCCTGCCAGACCTCAAACTTTACTATGAATCAGCAGCTTTTTGCTGGTTGAAAGAATGGCTGCTTCTTGAAAACACTGACATTTTGGACTTAGAAGGTTTTAACAATGTATTTGGATGGCATGCATATCTATGGTATGATAAGGTCAAAGCACATAAAGCATTTAAAAATCACATTGTCAGGAAAGCGTTGTTTAATGTCTGGATAAGATACAAGGATTTATTAGAAAACAAAACCCCAAGGTGGCTGTCACCAATGGAAGCGAAAGCCTTGAAAAAGCTCAATATGGAGGTCAAATGGCCGAAATATTGGGAAATTTTGGAACAAGATGGAGATAGACTGAAATGCAGAGTTTTGAAAAACTAAAAAACAAAGTGCGAGACTGGCTTCATTATTTTCAGATAATGGAGGCTTTTAAATTGGACAAGAAAATTGGCTTCCAGGTGGAAAAATCAAAATTAGAAACTGAATTGTTAGAACCCAAAACTAAGAATTTGTCAAGAATGTATAACTTGCTGCTGAAATGGAACACTCAGGATGAAACGGTAAAATCGGCTATGATTAAATGGGCACAAGATGTTGGACACAACATTATGTTCGCTGACTGGGAACAGTTATGGACCACAGGTATGAAATTTACGGCATGTAATGCCCTAAGAGAGAATATCATGAAAATGATATACAGGTGGTACATAACTCCAGTCAAGCTTGCAAAAATCTATCATTTGCCCGATAATAAATGTTGGAAATGTAAAGAAACTGAAGGTACATTTTTTCACCTTTGGTGGACGTGCCCAAAGATTAAGGCTTTCTGGGAAATGATATATAATGAATTAAAAAAGGTATTTAAATATACCTTCTTGAAGAAACCAGAGGCCTTTCTCCTGGGCATAGTCGGCCAAATGGTGTTAAAAAAGGATAGAACTTTCTTTATGTATGCAACAACAGCAGCAAGAATACTTACTGCAAAGTATTGGAAGACACAAGAACTTCCCACGCTGGAGGAATGGCAGATGAAATTGATGGACTATATGGAACTGGCGGAAATGACTGGCAGAATCCGTGACCAGGGAGAAGAGTCGGTGGAGGAAGATTGGAAGAAATTCAAAGATTATCTACAGAAACACTGCAAAATTAATGAATGTTAGAGTGATGTTGGATTGAAAATAAGTGGTTTCCAGCTGTACAGGATAAAGTTATAGATAGATTAAGATTAAAGATTAGGATTAAAGAAGTTTAAGGAGATGGAAATTTGGTACTTAAGAGGTAAAATTTTAATGTTATATTACAGTAAGATTAAAGATTAGGATTTAAGAAGTCTAAGGAAATGGAAATTTGGTACTTAAGAGGTAAAATTTTGATGTTATATTACACTAAGATTAAAGATTGGGATTAAAAAAGTGGAAAAGAAATTGCAGATTTGGTTTACAACAGAGGGTAGCGTGAGAAAAGCATATCGGACCAGCAAGGTCTTTGGTTGGACCTCCCAATGTCAGCTGCTGGCTGGGCCGCTGGCTTCCAGCTCATGCACAGATCGCTGGGGTGCACAGATGGGGCGGGTTGTTCCCACTCCAAATTAAGTTTTTTAAAAAAAATTCTCATTAAAGAATTCTATATATATCTACTTTTCCATCCCCACTTTCCCCCACTTTTTCTATTTACTTATTACAGTGGTGTTTTTTCCCCCTTCTCTTTTCTGAACAAACAAACAAACAAACCATTTTCAGTAGGATTTTTTGTGTTTTCTTTTTCTTTCTTTCTTCTTTTTCTCGCTATCTCTTTTCTCTCTTCCTTATCTTTTCTTTTTCATCTTATCTTTTGTCTGACACTATAACTTGAATCACCACAGTGATTTTTGATTTTTAAATAGAATTCTATTAGCCTTTACATTTTTAACTTTTGACTCTTATCTGCAAACTCCCAACCCCACCTCCCCACCTTAACCCTGGGAGGGCCATGTCCCCGGAATTTGTGAAGACAGGATTCTCAAAAATACCTCTTGCTTGCGGCTCCTGGAGTGTTGCTGGCAACAGCTGGAGTTTTTCTTCAAGCTCCTGGACCTTCATACGCAATGCTTGATCATCCTTAAGTACTGTTTCCGCCCCCATCTTAGGGCTATTGGGCGCCTTCTTCAGTATTTCAACATCCTGGAGAGGACAGACACTTCCTGCTAGACATTTAGTCCAGACATTTACAGAAGGCACAGAGGCACTGGTTGAAGAAGTTGGGAATGAGCAGACAGTGCTATTGCTGAGAAGGAGCTCCACCCCAGGGTGCCAAAGAGCTCTTTCCCTAGCCTGCAGGTGCCAGAAGGCCAAGCGCTGGGGTTGCAGTGGTGGTACTTCAGAGGAGTATGAGAAAAGGCTGCTCTGGATTTCTGGGTATATAAATGGCCTTGCCTGAAGCTTTGGGTTGTGCTCTGCATTAGCAGAGAGCCTCTACTTAGTTGCAAATGAAGCACATTTCAGTTATTATAGAAACCGGTGTTTCCATGCATGCTTGTTAAGGAATTCTGTGAACTAGACAGCCGCAGTTTTAAACTGGCTCTTTTTCTGGCAGGTTAAACGATTAAAGTTGACTTGATTAACTTCATCCGCCAACTACCCTTCTAAGCAACCAGAGCAATTACAAATAAAAGGCTCTCCAACCGTGCGCTATCCCTATCTGCAAGCAAGCTCTCCCACAAAGTGTTCTATGAGAAACATGAGCCAAATAGCCTTTCGGAAATGTGGCACGCAGGAGGAAAAGGACCGACCCCGGGATGGGCTGTTTGCCTTCCTTTTGCCTTCCACCTCACGACATCCTTCCCCAGCCTGGTGCACTCCAGGTGTTCTGGGGCTCCATCTCTCACCAGGCCTAGGCGGTATGGCCAGGGGTCAGGGATGGGGGCAGTTGTCCAAACCAGCTGGAGAGACTCAAGGAGGGCATTACAGCCTCAAAGCCCTTTCCCTACCTCTCAATCTGGACTTACCTGGCCTTGCCCCTGGCCGCCTTTAGCCCGATCAGCTGTGCTCGGAGCTGGGACAGACCCCTCTGGAGACTTAGAGGTAGAGGAAACAGCCTGGGTCCCCTGGAGAGCACTCTCAAAGGAGATGCCCTCAAAACTGATCATACTTTTCCTACTCCCAGACTGCAGGCTAGAGAACGTTGCTGCAAGCTGGTGATCCGTTCCCTGGGTGGTGCACTGGGAAGAAGAAACCTCATCCAGAGATGGGAGGGAAGCATTTTGACCAGTGCCATGGGGCCTTTCTTTGGAAAGCTGCTCGGGGACCAGCCATGGAGCACTGCCCAAGGAGGAGGAAATGTGGGAGGCCTGCTGGGAAGGCTGCTGGGACCCCGACTCTTCCTGGCTAAGGGAAGCAGCTCTTCCAGTGGTATCTCTGGGAACAGAGGGCATCAAAGTGAGCTGGCAATGAGAAGGCTCAGCCAGGTGGGAGCCGGAGGTCTCTGGGGTCGCACCCAGGGATTTGTTGGGTGAACTTTTCTTCTCCATTCTGTGGACACGAAGGCAAGTCTTCTGACCACTGTACCAGCTGGTTTCAAAGACTATTTTTTATGAAAGCTTGAAAAACATAGAAAACACAATATACAGAAATCAGTGTCAGAAACCAAGCATTTTGAAAACATAAAAATGAAAAGAAACAGAAGACGAAAAGCTTTCTTCTTTGTTGCAAAGTAATTCCCAAGAATAAGCCCAGAGTAGGTAGGCCTTTTTACTCCTGGGGAAATCACCAGCAATCACCAGCAATTGCTAAGGAAATCCAAAACAGTCACATTTGACTTCAAAAGAGGAGACTTCCTCAAAATGAGGGATTGGGTAAAAAGGCAGTTGAAGGGGGAAAGTCAAGGATGGTGAGCCCTTCTGTGCTCCAGAGGGCCTGGGTGGCCTCATTCCCCTCTTGTTGTGAGCACTGCAGAGGGAGGCAAACATGTCCTTCCTGGGGGCTGGTCCCTCCCCGCCCTGTTCCTGGAGGGCAGCAGGAGGAGGGGGCTGCTGCAGCTGCCTCCTTTGGGGGCATGGCTCACCTTGCCTGCTCCTGCCTTACCTGCCTCAGCCATCCATGGGGGCTTGAGAGTGTGTGAGCAGACTTTGCCATGGGAGGAGGCAGGCCTTGCAGAGGAGGAATGCTGGGGGCAGGCATTCAAACTCAGCCCTGAAGCTCACTGGGTGACCCTGGGCCAGGCACTCACGCTCAGCCTAACCTACCTCAAAGGGTTGTTGTGAGGATAAAATGGGGGGGGGGCTCTGCACACCAACTGGACCTCCTTGCAGGAAATGGGGGCTATAAATGTAATTGTGGGAAAAAGGTAAAAGGCGGATCTAGACGGATCCTCGTGAATTCATATGATTTTTTCATTCAAATTAAATAAAACCACCATGATACTGTAGACCATGTCTTACTCTGTAGGCAGCATCAAAAAAATCACGCATCCACTGTTTCGGGGGGCCGCAGGGGCGCAAAAACATGTTTAAAAAACACAGATCCTCATGGATCCTCATGATTTTTGCACAAGACCAGCCCAAAGTCACCATCAGATCAAACATCATGGCCAGGGGCACAGCATCCACCACAAAAATCACGGATCCACGGCTTCCTGGCCATACCGTGGCCCAAAAACGTGGTTCCAAACCACGGATCCTCATGGATCTTCACGCTTTTTGCATTGGGCCATCCCAAAATCACTGTCAAATCACACATCATAGCCAGGAGCTCAGCCTGCACCACAAAAAAACTAGGATCCATGGCTTCCTAGTCATACCACAGCCCAAAACCGTGGTTTTGAAGCATGGATCCTCATGGATCCTTATGCTTTTCGCATTGGGCCAGCCCAAACTCACTGTCAAATCACACATCATGTCCAGGGGCACAGCCTGCACCACAAAAAACTCGGATCCACGCCTGCCTGGCCATACCGTGGCCCAAAAACGTGGTTCCGAAGCATGGATCCTTATGGATCCTCATGATTTTTGCACAAGACCAGCCCAAAGTCACTATCAGATCAAACATCATGGCCAGGGGCACAGCCTGCACCACAAAAATCACGGATCCACGGCTTCCTGGCCACTCCATGGCCAAAAAACATGGTTTTGAAGCACGGATCCTCATGGATCCTCACGCTTTTTGCATTGGGCCAACCCAAAGTCACTGTCAAATCACACTTCATGCCATGGGGCACAGCTTGCACCACAAAAGACTAGGATCCATGGCTTCCTGGTCATACCATGGCCAAAAAATGTGCTTTTGAAGCACGGATCCTCATGGATCCTCACGCTTTTTGCACTGGGCCACCCCTAAATCACTGTTAAATCACAATTCATGCCATGGGGCACAGCTTGCACCGCAAAAAACTCGGATCCACGGGTTCCTGGCCATACCGTGGCCCAAAAACGTGGTTTCGAAGCATGGATCCTCATGGATCCTCACACATTTTCCAGTGGGCCAACCCAAACTCACTGTCAAATCACACATCATGGCCAGGGTCACAGCCCGCACCACAAAAAACTCGGAACCACGGCTTCCTGGTCATACCATGGCCCAAAAACGTGGTTTTGATGCACAGATCCTCATGGATCCTAATGCTTTTTGCATTGGGCCACCCCAAACTCACTGTCAAATCACACATCATGTCCAGGGGCACAGCCTGCACCACAAAAATCATGAGTTGCACTACAAAAATCACAAAAATGCCCTTACCTGCACTGTTAATGTCACCACTGCAATATTATTATTAGAGCCGATAAGTGAATATATGTCTACCGTATTTTTTGCTCTATAGGGCACACTTTTTACCCTCCAAAATTAAGGGGAAATGTGTGTGCATCCTATGGAGCGAATGCAGGCTCCTTGGCTTCAGCGATAGCAACACGAAGCCTCCGAAGCGCAGAGGGAGCGCTCCCTCCGTGCTCCTGAGGCTACGCGTTGCTTTCGCTGAAGCCTGGAGAGCGAGAGGGGTCTCGCTCTCCAGGCTTCAGGGATAGCCGCCTGAAGCCTTTGGAGCGCAGCACAAGTTCCCGCTGTGCTCCGAAGGCTTGCGGATAGCCGCCTGAAGCCTGGAGAACGAGAGGGGTCGGTGCACACCAATCCCTCTTGCTCTCCAGGCTTTGCTTCGCTGGAGAGGCGCTGCACAGTTTTTCCTCTCTGCGCAGCGCCCCTTCAGTGAAACTAATATCCAGATTCAAGAAAGACTGTATGGCAAACATTTAAATCAGTGAAAAGACAGAATTTGAGTCCACCATAACAGAGTTCTACCTTTTGGGTAAAATTTATAAACTATTACTCAAATATGACACCAAGCCCGAACAAGCAAAACCTTATATGACAAAATGGATGCAAAATTTTTAATAATAATGATAATAATAATAATAATAATAATAATAATAATAATAATAATTTATTATTTGTACCCCGCCCATCTGGCTGGGTTTCCCCAGCCACTCTGGGCGGCTTCCATAGAAACCAAAAATACAGTAAAATATCACAGATTAAAAACTTCCCTGAACAGGGCTGCCTTAAGATGTTTTCTAAATGTCAGGTAGTTATTTATCGCTTTGACATCTGATGGGAGGGCGTTCCACAGGGCGGGCGCCACTACCGAGAAGGCCCTCTGCCTGGTTCCCTGTAGCTTTGCTTCTCGCAATGAGGGAACAGCCAGAAGGCCCTCGGCGCTGGACCTCAGCATCCGGGCAGAACGATGGGGGTGGAGACGCTCCTTCAGGTATACTGGGCCGAGGCCGTTTAGGGCTTTAAAGGTCAACACCAGCACTTTGAATTGTGCTCAGAAACATACTGGGAGCCAATGTAGGTCTTTCAAGACCAGTGTTATGTGGTCTCGGCGGCCGCCCCCAGTCACCAGTCTAGCTGCCGGATTCTGGATTAGTTGTAGTTTCCGAGTCACCTTCAAAGGTAGCCCCACGTAGAGCGCATTGCAGTAGTCCAAGCAGGAGATAACTAGAGCATGCACCACTCTGGCGAGACAGTCCGCAGGCAGGTAGGGTCTCAGCCTGCGTACCAGGTGGAGTTGGTAGACAGCTGCCCTGGATACAGAATTGACCTGCGCCTCCATGGACAGCTGTGAGTCCAAAATGACTCCCAGGCTGCGCATCTGGTCCTTCAGGGGCACAGTTACCCTATTCAGGACCAGGGAGTCCTCCACACCAGCCCACCCCCTGTCCCCCCAAAACAATACTTCTGTCTTGTCAGGATTCAACTTCAATCCATTAGCCGCCATCCATCCTCCAACCGCCTCCAGGCACTCACACAGGACCTTCACCGCCTTCACTGGTTCTGATTTGAAAGAGAGGTAGAGCTGGGTATCATCTGCATATTGATGGACACCCAGTCCAAACCCCCTGATGATCTCTCCCAGCGGCTTCATATAGATGTTAAAAAGCATGGGGGAGAGGACGGAACCCTGAGGCACCCCACAAGTGAGGGCCCAGGGGTCTGAACACTCATCCCCCACCACCACTTTCTGAACACGGCCCAGGGGGAAGGAGCGAAACCACTGTATAACAGTGCCCCCAGCTCCCAGCCCCTCTAGACGGTCCAGAAGGATGTTATGGTCGATTGTATCAAAGGCCGCTGAGAGATCCAGCAGAACCAGGAAACAACTCTCACCTTTGTCCCTAGCTCGCAGGAGATCATCAACCAGCGCGACCAAGGCAGTTTCAGTCCCATGGTGAGGCCTGAATCCCGATTGGAAGGGATCCAAATGGTCCGCATCCTCCAGGCGTGCCTGGAGTTGTTCAGCAACCATGCAGTTCAGTGGAACAATGAGAACAATTATGAATAAAGGAATAAAATTTACTGCAAATTAAGCCCTAAAACAAAATTGGTACAGTAGAACCTCGGGTTGCAGACATAACCCGTGACCGAGGCACATCTGCAACCCACAGCGTTCGTATCCTGAAGCGCCACGTCTGCACAGGCACTGGCGCAATTTGGCGCTTCTGCACATGTGAAAGCGGCGAAACCCGGAAGTAACCCGTTCCGGTACTTCCAGGATTCCCGCAGTCCGCAACCCAAAAACACGTAACCTGAAGCGGCCGTAGCATGAGGTAAGACTGTACAAAAATGTTCTTTCATTGGTATATAACTTTGAAAAATATACAGAAGATGAATAATGCAATGAATGGACATTGCTGGAAATGTGATAGACCTTGAGGAATCTTCTTCCATTTATGGTGGACCTGTGAAAAGACCAAAAAGCTTTGGAGGAAAGTTCATTTCAAAATGAAAAAATGTAAAAAAAATACCCAAAATTTGCATTGGACCCCAAAACTATGCTGTTGGGAATGACTCCTTCAGCTACTGTACTGTGAAATCATCAGTCGAACTATTTAGTTATATCACCACAGCAGTCAGAACTTGCAGGGCAGCAGCTGAAGAAGGAGCAAAAAGGGTTTTCTTGTGTGTGTGTTTCTTTGTGGCTGATTAGCTGCTCTCCCTGTGCAAAGGTCAGAGGGGGCAGGGTTTCTGTTGAGGCAGGTGATTAGCTGTGGGAGGAGCTTATCAGAGCTTGCAGGGCAGCAGCTGAAGAATGCGCAAAAAGGGTTTTCTAGTGGCGCGCGCAGTTTGATCCATCTTTTAGATTTAGGGGAGCTAGTCTCAAACTTTTGTTGGGGGAGACCTAGTTTTTTTTGTTTTTGTTTTTGTTTGTTTTGGGGGGGGAGTTATTTGTCCTGTCTTCACGCTTTTTATGATGGAGGATCGCTGTAGCCACCCCAAACGACACGTTCTCAAGATGGAGGGGGAGGGAACAGCTGCAGTCGCCTGCGGTTCCTGCGCAATGTTTGCCATCTTGCCAAAGGTTGCAGGCAGCTTTACCTGCAGCAATTGCATGTTGATTGCCCTCTTAGAAGACAAAGTCCAGCAACTGGAGGAACGTGTAGCTACGCTCCAAAGAATTAGAGAGCTGGAGCTCTTCTTGGAAGCAACAGAGCACACCGTCTCCACCAAGGAGGAGACAGGGGACTCCCCCGAGAAGGAGGCTAGTTCACCAACACAGGAGCCAGATATATGGAGAAACGTGACTCAAAGAAGTAGGAGGCCCAGGGTTCGCTCTGATTGTTTAGAAATACACAATCGCTTTGAGGTCCTCTCCCCTAGCATGGAAGACGAAGAGCAGACTCCATTTGAGGATCTCTCCCTCATTACAGTCGATCAGGTATATGAAGACGAGCAGCAAAGTCAGTCCTCAGGGAATGTGCAGGCGACCTTGGAACGGACAGCTCACGGAAGAACCCCGACCAAACCTAAGAGGAGGCGTGTAGTGGTGATAGGGGATTCCCTACTGAGGGGAACAGAAGCAGTGATCTGTGGGCCTGACAAGATGTCTCGGGAAGTGTGCTGTCTCCCCGGGGCTAAGATCCAAGATGTAACTGAACGACTGCAAGGAATCATAAAGCCCACTGACAAATACCCCTTCCTCTTGGTTCATGTGGGAACCAATGACACTGCAAGCAACAGCCTCCAGAAGATCAAAAGAGACTACGAGGCTCTGGGCAGGAAATTGAAGCAATTAAATGCACAAATTGTCATCTCATCTGTCCTCCCAGTTGAACGACGTGGCCCAGGGAGAGAGGGGAAAATAGTGGAAGTGAACAGCTGGCTTCGCAAATGGTGATGCTAAATAAGATGCTAGATTAAAATAACTGAGCACCACTAAATTTAGAAGTTTTTTAAGAAAATAAGTAAGATTGTGAAAATTTAGCTCCTCTCGAGAATTATAAGATTATGAAATATAGAAGGGATATAAGAACTTAAATAAGATGATAAATTGCTGACAAAATGTTATAACGATGAAAGTGGGAGCGGGAGATGTGAGGAAGTCCAAAGAAAATGTGAAACTATGTTAAGACAAATGTTATATTGTTTATTATGTTTACTTTTATTGTAAAACCCAATAAATTGCTTTAAAAAAAAAAAAAAAAAGCAAATGGTGTAAACAGGAACGGTTTGGATTCTTAGATCACGGACTGCAGTTTCTTGAAGATGGACTTCTGGCAAGCGATGGGCTGCACCTCACAACGGTTGAGAGGAATGTTTATGCCCAAAATCTCAGAAACCTCATCAGGAGGGCTTTAAACTGACTAATGTGGGGGAGGGAGACAGTGCTCCTGAAGGTAGGAGTCTATCAATTGATGAAGATGATCATCCAAATGCCATAGACCAAATGGAGCAAACAGCACGCAGACCTAGTGGTGGGAGGAAAAAATCCTTAAATAAGAGTGTCAGGGGTTCAGGAGCAGAGGCAAGGGCAAGGGAGGAAACAGAGAGCGAGGGGGAGGAGGCAGAAGAAAAGATGAGTGATGACGACGACCCGAGATCTCCGAGTCTTTCCAGTGAATCAGAAGATTCACAGAAAGGAGCACCAGTGGCCAGGGCAAGGGGGGAGCCTAGGGGGACACCCCAGGAAGATAGAGCCAGAGGGGACTCAGAGGGGAGCAGTTGGAAATCGGGACCAGCGTCACCGCCAGAGAGCAGGGAAGAGGAAGGGCGCCAGGGATCAAGCGCTGGCAGCTCACAACAGGGGGGAGGGCACGAGTCAGGAGTGGCCACACCTCCATCGGGGAGTGAAGAAACGGTCAGACGGAAGGTGGAAGGTTGGGCGCGCGCACCAAGTTCAAATGCACAGGAAGGTGGCGCAGTAGGCAGCCCGGAAAGGGAGCCAGGTCCTAAAGCCCGCCGAAAGGAGGGAGAAGAGTCAGGGGGGTCAGCGTCAGCGTCAGAGGAATCCCGGAAGGAAGAGACCCCGGGGGGCAGAGGGACCCAGAGAAGAACAGTCAGGCGGAAAAGGTGGAGCAAGGCTAGGATATTAAGTTGGTGTACAAGGGGCGGAGACTCAGATGGAGCTTCGCCGATCTAACCATTAGACGTAGGGTTGCACGCAGCAGCTTGAGAATGAAAACTGTAACTCAATAAAGACTTTTATTTAATGATCGCTGGCTAGCGTGATCCTCTGTGAGCTAGGATCTGGAAGCAACTCTGACAAAGAGATACGGGGGAATGATTAATGGACTTCAGTGTCTGTACACTAATGCGCAAAGCATGGGAAATAAACAAGATGAGCTTGAGCTCTTGGTACAGCAAACTAAATATGACATAATGGGCATCACTGAAACCTGGTGGGATAAGTCCCACGATTGGAATGTAATAATGGAGGGATACAATCTATTTCAGAGAAACAGACCAGACAAGAAAGGAGGAGGAGTGGCGTTATATGTCAGGGATGTGTATACCTGTGAAGAGATCCAAGATTTAGAACCTCAAAGCCAAAGTGAGAGCATTTGGGTCAAAATTAAGGGAGAGAAGAATAACAGTGACCTCATTGTGGGAGTTTACTATAGATCCCCAAGCCAAATGGAGGACATAGATGATGCCTTCCTGGAACAGATGGCCAAGCATGCAAAAGGAAGGGAGATAGTAGTAATGGGGGACTTCAATTACCCGGATATTTGTTGGATGTCAAACTCAGCCAAGAGCATAAGGTCAAACAGATTCCTCACTGGCCTTGCAGACAACTTCATTGTCCAGAAAGTGGGAGAAGCAACAAGAGAAACAGCCATTTTAGATCTGGTCCTAACCAATGTTGATGACCTGGTTAGTGGGGTAGAAGTGGAAGAATCATTAGGCGCGAGTGATCATGCTCTTCTGAAGTTTACTATAGAGCGGAAAGGAGCAGCCAAGCATACTAGGACTCAATTTCTTGACTTTAAGAAAGCCGACTTCATAAAACTTAGGGAAGTGCTGGGTGAGATCCCATGGACAGTAATACTAAAAGGAAAGGGAGTTCATGATGGCTGGGAGTTTGTTAAGAGGGAGATAGTAAAAGCACAACGTCAGGCAATACCAATGAGACGGAAACATGGAAGGTGCCTAAAGAAGCCAGGGTGGCTATCTAAAGAACTTTTAACTGAGTTGAGATTAAAAAAGGATGTGTACAAAAAAATGGAAAAGGGGGGAAACCACCAAAGAGGAATTCAAACTAATAGCCAGCACGTGTAGACAGGATCTAGGAGTCTTGGTTGACCACAAACTTGACATGAGCCAACAGTGTGACGCGGCAGCTAAAAAAGCCAATGCAATTCTGGGCCGCATCAATAGGAGTATAGCATCTAGATCAAGGGAAGTAATAGTGCCACTGTATTCTGCTCTGGTCAGACCTCACCTGGAGTACTGTGTCCAGTTCTGGGCACCACAGTTCAAGAAGGACACTGACAAACTGGAACGTGTCCAGAGGAGGGCAACCAAAATGGTCAAAGGCCTGGAAACGATGCCTTATGAGGAACGGCTAAGGGAGCTGGGCATGTTTAGCCTGGAGAAGAGGAGGTTAAGGGGTGATATGATAGCCGTGTTCAAATATATAAAAGGATGTCACATAGAGGAGGGAGAAAGGTTGTTTTCTGCTGCTCCAGAGAAGCGGACACGGAGCAATGGATCCAGACTACAAGAAAGCAGATTCCACCTAAACATTAGGAAGAACTTCCTGACAGTAAGAGCTGTTCGACAGTGGAATTTGCTGCTAAGGAGTGTGGTGGAGTCTCCTTCTTTGGAGGTCTTTAAGCAGAGGCTTGACAACCATATGTCAGGAGTGCTCTGATGGTGTTTCCTGCTTGGCAGGGGGTTGGACTCGATGGCCCTTGTGGTCTCTTCCAACTCTATGATTCTATGATTCTATGATTCCAAACATGGATTGAACCACTCTGTGATTGATGCAGTAACATCCTTCTTAGCATGTCTGTAAGAGATGGATTCAAAATATCCCTATAGTTTTGCGGCTGGTCATTTTTTGCACCAACTGATATACCCAGGCAAGGTAATTCCAGTGACTACGGTCCTTTCACATGTACCATTGCCCATCTGATTGCTTCTGCTGCCCAATTACAGTTCATACAAAAGGATATGGCTGTCATTAGACCCTGGATTGCAAAAGAAATAATACAGTACTGTGGGAAAACCCATTTTGAAGGACAAGACAAATATTTTCAAGTGGAAATTGATGCTGTTCCTCCCAAGAAGAGACAAATCTTGAACGAGAGTTACATTACTGTGTCTCGATCATGCCCAGAGGGATGGAAGGATACACTAACCTATTGCTCAGATATTTTACCTTCCTTGTTTGAAGGCTGCTGGTCACTATGTTTCTTGAAGGAACGGTGCAGGAGGCCCAGTGGTGACCTAACTATGGTTTACTGTGAAGGAAACTGCAAGGACTGGTACCACTGCTTTCGCATAGGCATTGATTCAAAAGATCTTCCAGAGGTTTTCGTGTGTCCAGACTGTCAATCCACTGTGGCCAAATAGATTCTGAAACTGCGAACCGTCATATTCCACAGTTTGGTATAATACAGCAAAATCCAAACATATAGTTTTCATCATCATGGCAGGGATGGTCATTTTCCATAGAATTCTTATTTATGGAGTTAGTTTTTATATCCTGCTTTTCTCTACTTGAAGGAGTCTCAAAGTGGCTAAAAATCTCCTTTCCCTTCCACCCCCACAACAGACACCTTGTGAGGTAGGTGGGGCTGAGAGAGTTCAGAGAGAAGTGTGACTGGCCCAAGGTCACCCAGCAGCCTGCATGTGGAGGAGCGGGGAAGCGAACCCAGCTCACCAGATTAGAGTCCACCGCTCTTAACCACTACACCACAGAAACGTATCTCTTAAAACTCTGGAGCAAGCCGTTCAGTTCAGCCTCATAGTGATACTGATTTGTGGAGGGAAGGTTGGTGATGAGCAAGTTTGGTTCCCATTTCCCAACACAGAGACCATAGAGCAGTTTCTTTTGGGGGCTGAACCTGCAGAGTGTTTCTGTTCAGAATTTCCGTGGCAGAATTTGGCTAAGTGCCTTTATAAACATTCAGCTTCTCAAATCGAACCCCATCATGAAACTTTCCGGTGTAGCTGTTGGAGGTGGAGGGCAGAGAAGGTGCTAGTCCTTACCTCCCTCCTCCCAGCCCCATGATCCGTTGCCCAATGGGCTGAATTTCAGGGCTTTTGCATGTAAAGGGCAAGCTTGTTCTTTACTTGTTTAGATCTTTAAACTTGGGAACAGATATTTGGCTCCATGACCAAAATGACCAAAAGGGTCAGCTTCTAGAGGACTGGAAAGATCATGATTGTACTTCCCCTACCCTCAGCCCTAACCCCGTTGAGTATTTTTTGTTATGAGACTGAGTGTTTAGGGCTGATGCTGTAGCATTCTTGTCTGGGGGCTTGATGGAAAAACAGAAAAGTGACCCTCACCTAACTCTCCAATGCCCTTCAACAAGAATGCTGTAGGAAATATTGCTAAGCCCAAAGGGAGGCAAGAATTTGCTTCAGCTCACCCTGTTAATGGAAGAGCAAAAGCTATGCGTGCGTCATTCTCAATCAGTCTACTTTCAGGACTGATTTTAGAACCCTCTTATGTCAGGCCACATGGTCACTGGAGGTGGCCCCATCATGCAAACATGACTATCCACACAGGGACCATCTATTTTTATTTTTTTCTGATACTGGATTTTAAGTTACAGTTACCGTATTTTTCGCTCTATAGGACGCACTTTTTCCCCTTCAAAAATGAAGGGGAAATGTGTGTGCGTCCTATGGAGCGAAGATGCCATATCCCCGCGACCCTCTCCCGGCTGGAGAGGTGACGTGAGGCTATGGCAGGAGCCTCTACAGCCCCGCATCACCTCTGCAGCCGGGACAGCACGCGCGGGGCTAAAGAAGCACCCCGCGACCCTCTCCTGGCTGGGGAGGTGACGCGCGGCTATAGAGGCTCCTGCCATAGCCGCGCGTCACCTCTCCAGCCGGGAGAGCGCGCGCGGGGCTAAAGCAGCCCCCCGCGACCCTCTCCCGGCTGGAGAGGTGACGCGCAGCTATGGCAGGAGCCTCTACAGCCCCGCGTCACCTCTGCAGCCGGGACAGCGTGCGCGGGGCTAAAGAAGCCCCCCACGACCCTCTCCCGGCTGGAGAGGTGACGCGCGGCTATGGCAGGAGCCTCTCCGCTGCGCCTTTCCGCTGCTCCCTGACCTGCTCTTTGGGGCTGGTGGTGGGCTTCCCCCCGCCAGCCCCAAAGAGCAGGTTGAAAGGAACCTGAAGCCTGGAGAGCGAGAGGGGTCAGTGCACACCGACCCCTCTCGCTCTCCAGGCTTCCAAGGTAGCCGCCTGAACGCACCTTAAACGGCACCTTGTTTTAGAGCGGGAAAACAAGAGGGGGAAAGTTCTCCTCCTCTCTGTGCAGCGCCTTCTGCTGCTTCACTGAAGGGGCGCTGGGCAGAGAGGGGAAATTTTTTTTTTTCTTGTTCTCCCCCCTCTAAAACAAAGTGCGTCCTATTGTCCGGTGCGTCCTATGGTGCGAAAAATACGGTACATCTTTTAAAACAGCTGTCAGTATATCACACTGTATTCCACTTGCCTTCCAAAGGAACACGTGGCTTTCCCTTGTACCAGCTTTCCCTTGTACCAGCTTACCTTGACTTCAGTAAGGCCTTTGAAAAGGTCCCCCATGATATTATTGCAAAAAAACTACTAAAATGTGGGCTAGACAAAGCTACTATTAGGTGGATTTGTAATTGGTTGACGGGCTGAACCCAAAGAGTGCTCATCAGTGGCTCACCTTCATCCTGGAAAAAAAATGACTATTGGGGTTCTACAAGGTTCTGTCCTGGGCCTGGTGCTATTCAATATTTTTATAAATGATTTGGATGATGGAATAGAGGGCGTTCTAATCAAATTTGCAAACGACTGCAGACTGGGAGGGCTTGCTAATACACCAGAGGACAGGGTCAGAATTCAAAATGACCTGAATAGCCTAGAGAGCTGGGCCAAAACCAACAATATGGAGTTCAATAGGGAGAAATGTAAGGTACTACACCTGGATAGAATAAATGAAATGCACAGGTGGGGGACACTTGGCTTGACAACAGTACATGTGAAAGGGATCTGGGAGTCTTAGTCGACCACAAGCTGAACATGAGTCAACAGTGTGATGTGGCAGCTAAGAACGCCAATGCAATTCTGGGCTGCATCAATAGGAGTATCGTGTCTAGATCAAGTGAAGGAATGCTACCACACTATTCTGGTTGGTCAGACCACACCTGAAATACTGTGTCCAGTTCTGGGCACCACAGTTGAAGAAGGATATTGTCAAGCTGGAGCATGTCCAGAGGAGGCTGACCAAAATGTAAAAGGTCTGGAATCCAAGCCCTATGAGGAGAGACTTAGGGAGCTGGATTTGTTTAATCTAGAGAAGAGAAGATTAAGGAGTGACATGATAGCCATGTTTAAATATTTGAAGGGATGTCATGTTGAAGAGGGAGCAAGCTTGTTTTCTGCTGTTCTAGAGACTAGGATGCAGAATAATGGATTCAAACTATGGGAAAAGAGATTCCACCTGGGCGCGGTAATCCAGTCAGGGAAAAAGGGAGGCATACTATGTTTAGGGCACCGTTTCCAGCCCCTTCCCCTTTTCGGGGTGAGCATAGTGGATCCTAAAAAGGGCTGCTCAGTCATGGATACAGCTGCTGAGCTGCTCAACTGCCTCATTCCTTGAGTCAGAACGACTGAATCTGTATCCACCACCCATGTGTCGGTTCATGACTAGGGGCTTCACATTCCTGCCCCCATAGCCATTTAGTGATCGCCATGGGGGGAGGGTTTGGGGGAGGTGGGTTGGGTTTTTGGAAGACGCCTGTGCGTGAATTTGTTTTATGTGTGTAGATCAGTGCACGCTGACCAACGCACAGTCTTCGCAGTAGGGCTCTGTTCTGATGGCATGAGTAGTCACGACGAACTGGTGGATCCTATCTGCTGCAGCCTTCATCCGCCTTCAGAGCCATTGTAACACACTGCTTGTTATCACCCGCCTGTTCTGCCATTGAGGACTTCTTGGATCATTCTTTGTCTAGCTCCTTCCCTGTTATGTACTAAGCTTCGATTCTAGAACAATAGGCAAGTAGGATCCTAGAATGCAAGAACTGATTGGCTTGCAGGAAAAGACCAATCAGGCTCCAGGAGGGAAGCAGAATCAGCCAGTCAGACGGGACTCATTGTGTAAATAATGTATATAAAAGCCTGAGGTTTGGGGGGGAAATTCAGTCACTGTTTTACAAGCTGCAATAAAGAGCATGAAATCACTACAGGACTCTGAGCATATTTAATTTTCTTTGACCTTACCACCTTGGGTGACCCTGCTGGGAGTACGAGATTCCCAATGGCTTCGCTCACAAGGGTCATAGGAATGTGCAAGCCCACTCACCATGACAAGTGAGAGAACTGAGATAGATTGCACTGAGCCCTGGTCTCGTTAGACAAAGCGTTCCACCAAAAAGGCTCTGGCTCTGGTTGAGGACAGCTGGATATGTTTTGGGCCAGGGACCACCAGTAGGTTGCTGTTAGATGAGTGTCACACTCATGGGGGGTGTATTGGAAGATAATTCCCACAGATAAGAAAGGTCACAGCCTGTTTAGGGCTTTAAAGATTAGCACCAAAACATTGAACCTGATTCGATACTCCATCTGGAGCCAATCCAGCTGATGAACAACCAACTGAATGTGGGCTCTCTACAAAGTCCAAGTAAGAACTCATGCATCTGCATTTTAGACCATTTGGAGTTTCTGGAGCAGTCTCAAGGGTAGCCCTGCATATCTCTCTCTCTCACTCTCTATCACATTTATACCCTGCACTCCCTGGCTCAGGTGTACAGCAAGTTAAAGTAGTCTAGTCTGCAGCTGACTACTGCGTGGATCACCATGGCTAGGTTGGAAAGGGACAGGTACGGTACTGATCGCCTAAGCTGACATAGATTCAAAAATTCCAGTTTGGCTACATTTGTGACCAATGCCTCCATAGAGACAGAAGCATCCAGGATCACACCGGGACTCCTGATGGCAGCTACAGGTGACTATTGCGCCCCATGAAGAGCTGGGAGCTGGCAAACCAAACTGAAATTATTCTGGCCCAGCCATTGGATGCCCATCTTTAATGGATAGAGATTCAGCCGACTCCGTTTCCTCCATCCCAGCACACCCACCTAAAAATTGGCCAATATATCCAGGGTAGCATCTGGCCAGGGCCATGAGGCAGTAGATCCATGATGTTTGTGGTCAGATCTGTGGTTATGTGCAAGATATTTGAATAAAGGGTGAATTTGGGGTTCCCCAATGCAAAAAGCGTGAGGATCCATGAGGATCCGTGCTTCAAAACCACGTTTTTGGGTCATGGAGTGGCCAGGAAGCCGTGCATCAAAGTTTTTTGTGGTGCAGGCTGTGACCATGGCCATGATGTGTGATTTGACAGTGATTTAGGTGTGGCCTAATGCAAAAAGTGTGAGGATCCATGAGGACCCGTGCTTCAAAACCACGTTTTTGGGCCACGGTATGGCGAGGAAGCCGTGGATCCGAGTTTTTTGTGGTGAAGGCAGTGCCCATGGACATGATGTGTGATTTTACAGTAAGTTTGGGGTGGCCCAATGCAAAAAGCGTGAAGATCCGTGAGGATCCGTGGTTCAGAACTACGTTTTTGGGCCACGGTTTCACCATGAAGCCATGGGTCCGTGATTTTTGTGGTAGATGCTGTGCCCCTGGCCATGATGTTTGATCTGATAGTGACTTTGGGCTGGTCTTGTGCAAAAATCATGAGGATCCATGAGGATCCATGCTTCGGAACCACGTTTTTGGGCCACGGTATGGTCAGGCAGGCGTGGATCCGAGTTTTTTGTGGTGTAGGCTGTGCCCCTGGCTATGATATGTGATTTGACAGTGAGTTTGGGGGGGCCCAATGCAAAAAGTGTGAGGATCCATGAAGATCCGTGCTTCGGAACCACGTTTTTGGGCCACAGTATGGCCAGGAAGCCGTGCATCCGTGATTTTTGTGGTGCAGGTGGTGCCCCTGGACATGATGTGTAATTTGACGGTGAGTTTGGGCTGATCTAGTGCAAAAATTATGGGGATTCATGAGGATCCGTGTTTTTTAACCATGTTTTTGCGCCATTGCGGCACCACGAAACAGTGGATGCGTGATTTTTTTGGTTCTGCCTACAGACTAAGATGTGGTCTACAGTATCATGGTGTTTTTATTTTGTTTCAATATAAAAATCATATGAATTCATGAGGATCCGTGCCTCAGATCCATGTTTTTGTGGTGCTGCGGCACGGCAAAGTGTTGGATCCACGTTTTTTATAGTCCAGTTTGTAGGCGTGCCTTCTAGGTGTGATTTGACACTGCATTTGTTGGAGTTATTGTTTAAAAAGTGGAGGATCCATGAGGATCCGTGTAGATCCACCTTTTACCCAGACCCTGAATTTCTTCTGGTGCCAAGACTCTCTCTTGGGCAATCTTTTCCACAGTCTCCAAAGGACTCTGCAAAGCTCCCTGCTTCCGTGAGGCACTATCTTGAATTAGAAAAAAGGCAAAGTGTGATTCAAATCCATTCGAAAAACCGTCCTCATGCATGATGGCCTGTCCAATGGCTTGCTTTACCATCAATTGGCAAAGCCACTTCCGGCCTGCCCAGGAGGTGGGGTTGCGGGCTTCACGCCCGCCCCCCCACGTGAGCGGGGGCTGGTTTCAGCCCCCGCGAGAGCAGGGAATGGCCGTGTCGCAGAGGGGGCTCGCCCTCTTTTCGCCGGCTAGCCCCCACGTTTGTTTCCCGCATAGCAGCTGTTCCTGTTTGTCGGAGATCTTATCTGCGTTGCCTGGAGCGTTCCTGCCTTGCTTCTTTGTTCTTGAGCTGCAGGGCACCTCGTGGAATATGCTGTAGCTTCACAGAAAAAGCTCCCTGTCTTTTACCGAGAATTTCCAGCATTCGCTGCTGGTGTTGCTTGATTTCTAAACTGCTTGATGTTCAGGAGTTGTTATCTCTAGTTTTGGAGCTGAAACCAATTTGGGGCTTTCCTCCTTCTGGGGGTTTCCCCCTTTGCGCTCCATTCCAGCTGCTGCAGTTTAACACCGGAGCTATAATTGAGCTAAAATCACTGTGTGTGTGTTTGTGTGCTTTCCTTCCAGCATCTCTTTCACGTCTACAGTTTTACAGGGAGCTCTGTGTGTTTCGGTGCAAGTTCCCTGCCCTCAGGAGCTTGCCGTGCCGGCTGCTGCATGCCCCCTTCAGAGGAATTTATTCAGCTTTGTGGAGCTTTTTCTGCTGATCCGTTGCTTGCCCTCGGCTGCTGACTGCCTGTTCTGCAAGGAGCTCAAGGAAGAACGTTTGGCTCCTCTTCGTTATTTCCACAGAGGACGCAGCGCACCCATCCAATCAGGTTTTGCTGTTGGGGCTTCAGGTTTTAGCTAGGGGTTTGTGCAGGGGAGCGTGGTGCAATTAGGCGGAAGGGCAGCTGCGGGAGGAGAGCAGGCTGCGTTTTGTGCAGGTTGTGTTTCATTTTCTTGCCGGGGTGAGGGGCAGAATTTCTTGTTAAATAATCATTTCAGCAGCATTCTTGACGGGGTGAGTGGCTTCCACAGAGCATCACTTCCTCTATAGGCTGTTTTATTTTCACGCGGAAGTTTAGACTTGGAAAGCCTCGGAAGCAGCTGCGCCGTTGCCGGGCAACCAGCGCGCCCCGGCCGCCATTTCATCCGCCCACGTGCCCTTCCGGGCGGCCGCCATTTTACTATAGGCATTCCACGTGGGAAGTAACTTTACAAACCCTCCCTTTTAAGCTTAACCGGCGAGAAAACCAGGGGAATAATTAACGTTCATAAGGGGTACGTGGGGAATGCCTGCAGGTTTTGCTCTTGAGGCTGCGGAATTTTTCAGTGTTAAAGGGCTAGCGTTAAGTGTTTTCGCACATGTTCATTGTCGCTAGGCAACGGGAACGCATTACGGCCGTCATTTTGATTGCCCATGTGGCCTTGCGGCGGCAGACATTTTAGGAGAGGCAAAACCACGTGGGAGCTATCTCCTTTTCGAGTGCCCCTCACTTTCTCGTTGGTTTTAAATTCAAAAGCAATATAAACAAAGGAAATAAACATAAGCAATATAAACAAAGGATGATGGCGCAATTAAAAGAGCCTAGCTTAAATAAGAGCGCACAAGGGGCTGCAGGGAGCCCCTCCTCTTGGTGCATAAGCTTGTATAGAGCTGGCTACAGCGTCTCTGGCTAGGCTGATCTTAGAATTGATATCCTCTAATTAATTTGACTGCTTTTGTTTATACTTACACTCTTGAGAATTTCATTCTGGGAATTTACGAAACGCATTTAAATCGAATTGAAGCATTAGTGCACAGTATATTGGAATTCAAATTATTTCATTCAGCTTGCGGTGCTCTGAGGAGCTGTGTCATTTACTCTCTGCCTAAGCATTAAGTTTTATAATTTGGTATAGTCAATTCATAGTTATAAGGAAAAAGAGATCCGGGTTTTATATCATTTGATTTATTAAAGGGCTTCTTCGCCTGTAAAATAATCTTTGCATACAGGTTTATAGGGAATCTAAAGTAAATAGCTCATGCCTCTTCCACGTTCATCTCTTTCTGGTATTTCATCTGTTAGTTTATAAGTATATATTTAATCTGGCAATTTAATTCATTTGGTTGATTTTGATAATAGTGCTTAAGGGCTCTTGGGAGCTTTGCTTTGCTTATAGGTTTGTTGCATAAGTCAATTTATCATTTTTCACTGCTGTATTGCTGGGTTACAATTTATAATTCTACCTCTAGCTTGCTGCATAGCTGCTTACATTATCAAAGGTTCTCTTCTGTTTATTATAGACTCAGTATTCCTCTAAATACATTGCTTTGAGGTGTGGGCTGGTATTTTGGACTGCTATCCAGTGCAGATAATACTGAGCTACAGTGATATTGTTTGTAGCTAAATACAATTTGTTGGAGATTAGTTAGGAATCTTCGGGTCCTTTAAACTTAACAGTGCAGACAATATTGAACTACCGTGATATTGCTCGCAGCTCACGCATATAATCCAAGCTAGTTGGCGTTGATTTTACAGAACCAGGCTAATTAAGGGTATCAAACTATGTCTGCTCAAGAGAACGAGCGAATGCCGCTATATCTGGGGTGTGTTACCGGAAAATCCGAGGGCTCCCTTGGACAAAATCAAGACACCAACCAGAGCAAATTGGAAGCAAATCAGCAGCCTGTAGGCTTGGTCTTTATTGAAGAAAAGACTGTCGCGACAGGACTCCCACCGCCCACGAGGTGAAGCAAGATGGAAGCCCAGAACAAAAGAAGACCCCAACTTTTATTAGCTCCTAATCCCCTAAGTTACACCCCTAGAAATACATCATATTTACATCATGACTACATTAAGAACAGGAGGAGTCAGGGGAGGGGTCGCACAGGTAATCTGAGTATCCCGACACCTGGCGGGAGCCCCCTCCCTTCCTCCCCATGAGTCATTTTCAGAAAACAAAGGGAAAGGCGCAGTTTCCTGCCCCCTGAGGGGAATCCGGTCACGGTCCCTTTGTCATAGTCCGTGTTGAATACACTAGTGTATGCAGTTCATTGTGTCTTTGATAGTCCTTCGTCTGAGCCCATCAAGACGACTATCAAGGTTGCTGTGTCAACTGGGGAAGGGCTGCAGAGTACGTGCCTGCTCGGTCAAGGGATTATGGCTGACTGGTATCAAACCACCCCCCTTTGACAGTCCTTGTGATATGGAGCAGAATAAAAGTGGTCCGGTGAAAATCCGATATATGGTTGATTTATGGTGAATTTATGAAGAATACTGTCGTTGAAGTTCAAAGCACTTTCACCTTTCAGGAAACGGTTTGCAACATTTTGATTGATGAGCAACATCTTTTGCTCATCGTCTAACATTGTGTATGCCATCAAATGCCAACAGTGTCCTTCAGCTCTCTATATTGGACAAACAGGCCAAACCTTACGCCAAAGAATAAACGGACATAAATCTGACATCAAGAATCACAAAACAGAGAAACCAGTAGGAGAACACTTCAATCTCCCAGGACATTCTATACAAGATCTCAAAGTAGCTGTTTTACTACAAAGGAATTTCAGAAATAGACTGGAAAGAGAAGCTGCTGAATTACAACTCATTACCAAACTTAAAACAATGGAGAGACCTGGTCTGAACAGAGACATCGGATTCTTATCTCATTATACATGACTAAGCCATTTCTCACCTTCTCACCCCTTGCCTTTTCCTGTAAGACCTATTACAGTCGTTAAGAGTCGTCAACAGGCTCATCTCAGCTATCTGCCAATCTCCGATTCCCACCACCCTTCTAAGTAATACCCCTCCCCACCTTCTCAATATATAGAAGGATCTGGCAACTTCTGTTTCAGTGTATCTGAAGAAGTGTGCATGCACACGAAAGCTTATACCAAGAACTAACTTAGTTGGTCTTTAAGGTGCTACAGGAAGGAATTTTTTTATTTCAACATTTTGATTAAATCAGTCACGGTCAATTGAACTCGGAAACTTTGTATTAGGAGGCTGTCAAAGACAGAGAAGCGAGAGCCTGCTGCCTGCAGTACCAGCGTGGCCGCCACAAGAGGCGCTGTTCGGTAACACTGATTGGCTGAAACGGCAGCCGACTGACCCGGAGTTCAGGCGGCCGGTCTACTCATGATAAAGATAGGGCGAAGTGGGACGTTGTAGGAAAATACACGAAAATAAAGGAGTTCTACGCGAAATTAGGGCTTCCTTATTTACGGAAGGCTATCGTTCGTTGGGGTGATGCCCCTCTAGAAGGGGCATCTCCCAGTTCGGGGAGGTGGGAGGTGTGTGTGGTGCTTGTGCATTACGATGTAATGAGGGGGGGGTCCTCCGGCTACAGGTGGCACAAGGGAACCAGGAGGGGTCCCAGGCCTTCGTAGTGCCTAGTAACCCACAGGCTTTGGCACAGTTGTTCAGTGCTTTTTAGACATTTTATAGGCAATATAGGCCCGCAGACCAGGTGGCAGCGGTACCTCTGGCGCTCACCCAAGAATGCATCCCGGATACGCCACCTAATGTTGTGGACCGCCCCGGCACCTCCGCGGCCACCGCGGCAGTGCTGAGAGCAGCCAATGATTCAACAGTGGGTCCGTGTCCGAGATGGGTCAGGGTAGCCTCCTGTGCCCTGCAACCCACAGGCCTAGTCAGTGTTTCCTCTGCTTTTGAAACCTTTTACCAACAATTCAGGCCCATGGTCACTGCGGCCTCTTCCCAAATAGTGAGTACTTCCGTCCAGAAATGAGGAGCTCCCTTGCACTTTGGCCTCCTTATTTAGGGTTCCACATTCGGGTAGCAATCCATTTATGCATCCTCACACATAATTACAGTCTACATGTCCCTGGGTTTCCAATGACAGATCCTCGGGAGGCAGGGCTCATGCTTACAATTATAACCTTTCTGACTCTCAGTATACCCCAGACTTTCCCAGTATTCTACAGCATTCACAACCTCAGTCTTTACCGCGGAAGGGGGCTCCGAAACATCATCGGACGAAGAGACGCAGGGGCAACAGGAAGTGGCAGCGGCTGCAGAACAGCACCAGTCTCCAATGATGGGCAAGGGAGAAAGAAGTCTAAGTAAGAAGAAGCATTCGGCCAAGAAGAACAAAAGAAGTAAGCCTTCTGTTGCCGAGGACGATTCAAAAAAGCTTCCTGCTGCCCACCACCTGCTGGGTTCCGAGCGACCAGAATTACTGGATGGAGCATATGGGTCCCTATGTGGAAAAAGGAAAGTTGGAAAATTTGAAGCTAAGCGAGTCCCTCACCATGAGGTTTGCTGGGAGTACAACACGGGTGTGTGCCAGGGGCCAAATTGTAAGTATGCGCATGAATGTGAGAAATGCCTAGGTAACCACCCAGCGTCTTCATGTTTTAAAGGTAAACAGCCTTTCCGGGCAGCAGGGGGCATTTCCACCAGGGGTCTTGAAAAGCTCACAGACCCGCCAAAAAGAACAGCCACAAACTGGTATGAATTTGGCCCTTGACTGTGATTTTCTCTTCTGTTAAGCTCTCACCTCTTAGAACCCTTCTTGATAAATACCCTAAAATAGAGGCAGCAAAGTACCCTGGGAAAGAGTTTCTCTTATGGCTTCAAGATCCTCGTTTCATTACCCCCTAACTCAGGGAAACCCCCCCCCCCCCAAACCAAAGAATCAGTTTGGGAAATGCCAGCTATTGCAAAACAGAAATTAAAGAAATTTCTGGCCGGGAGGGTGGCCGGCCCCTTCAGGGAGCCACCTATAGCGGGTTTACTCATTTCACCTTTAGGCATTGTCCCCCCATAGACTCCCGGAGAGTATCCTATGATCCACAACCTACCCTACCCTAGAGGTGGCTCAGTCAATGATGCAATACCACAGAAGCTTTGTTCTGTGAAGTATGCCTCTTTTGATCAGGCTATAAAGCGTATGCGCAGGTTCAGCAAGGGCGCGCTCTTGGCTAAGTGCGACATTGAGTCGACTTTCCGTCTCCTGCCAATTCACCCTGAGGAATTTCTATGGCTAGGTTTTAGATTTGAGGGGGCTTATTCCATAGATAAATCTATGCCGATAGGGTGCTCAGTAGCTTGTGCAGCCTTTGAGTCATTTAGTGCAATTTTTGATTGGGCTCTTCGCTTTAGAACTGGTTCTGAAGGGGTGACCCATTACCTCGATAACTCTTCCCCCCCCATCATTAGTAATAGCCCTGATTGTGCTTCTCCTTTAGAGGCTTTTACCTCCCAGGCTGAGGAGCTTGGGGTTCCTTTGGTGGCAGAAAAAACAGAGGGTCCAGTTTTGACCATAACCTATTTTGGATATTGAATTGGACACAACTGCACAGACATCCCGCCTACCAAGGGAGAGGCTAGCATTAATTCTGCAACTTCTTCCCCTCAAGAAGATCACCCTTGGCCTGAGTCAATTCATGCTTCAGTCACCTCAACTTTGCATGCTGGGTAGTGTCCCCTGGCCGCCCCTTTTGTGGGCGATTGGCTAAGCTGTCAGCGGGACTGCGTGCTCCGCAACACTGAGTGCGCCTATCTAAAGTGGTCAAGTCAGACCTGAAGGTTGGGTTGAAGTTCCTGGAAAAGTACAATGGCATTTGCGTGCTGACGAGTTCAGGAATCACGCTTCTGGACCGACAATCAAACGGTTGTCAGTGTCCTGTCAAAGCAATTATCGCACTCTCCTAGTGTGGCAGATCTGCCCCGGACCTTTGTCCTTTTGTGCTTAGAATTAAACATCTATTTCTCTACCAAATTTACCCCTAGGGTTAACAATGACATCACAGATGCTCAGGCGCAGCAAATTGCCACAGCCTTTCCGGGTGCACCTTTGGAGCCTTGGGAACGTGATGTCCTGAAGGGAGTATTAGCTTCAGGAGCCCCGTCCACGCTTAGATCTTATAAAAAGGCTTGGTTGGACTTTATGGAGTTCCAAGGCAAATTTATAAATAAATAAATATAATAATAATAATAATAAATTAATAAATAATAAATGAATGAATGAATAAATGCTAGGCTTGACACACCTCAAGGCAAATTAGAAAATCCTAGGCTTGACACACCTCCTACCAAGGCTGAAGCTCTGCAATACTTGGTACATTGGTGGGTGCTGGGTCGTGCAGCAAAGACTCTTAAACATCCAGTAGGCGGCAATCTCCCTTTTTCTGTAAGGTGTTTAATCCATAGACTTCTTAGCGTGAAGGGCACTGTAGGGCTGCTGTTCAGGGAAGTTTTTTGTTTTTTTTAATGTGTGATATTTTAGTGTATGTTTGGTTTCTATGGAAGCCGCCCAGAGTGGCTGGGGAAACACAGCCAGATGGGCGGGGTACAAATAATGAATTATTATTATTATTATTATTATTATTATTATTATTATTATTACTATTATTATTGTTGTTGTTGTTGTTGTTGTTGTTGTAGGGCTGGCGCAGGCTGCAGCCTCCTAAAAGTGATGGTAGAAGGCCCTTATGACATTCTATGCCAATTCCAAAATAAATAAATAATTAAATAAAATTAAAATAAGAATAAGAATAAGAAAATAAAATAAGAAGTATCTGTTGGTCCGAGGACAAGGCCCGGTTATTTTCAGCTGCATACTCCATTGCCTTTGGCGCTATGCGCATTGGTGAAGTGGTTTGTAAGGGCCAACCAGAATCCGCTGCCCGGGGTTAGTTTGAGAGACCTGACCTTGTTCAGATCCAATTTAGTCCTGCATGTCCAATGTTCCAAAACCGATCAGCAGTAAAGGACACTAAACATTTCATGTACGTGAGACCAACCGTCTCAGGTCCATTCCTTATACTTTTGGATGGCTCCTGCCTTGCACGGCATCCGTCTCAGGTCCATTCCTTATACATTTGGATGGCTCCCGCCTTGCATGGCATCATTCCGCGCATTATGCAAAGGAAGATTGCTGCCTGCGGTTTATCCTCAGCTGAATTCGCAGCTAACTCCTTTAGGATTGGGGCCGCCACCACAGCTCTGCATTTCTGACTCTCAGCTGAAAGGATGAAGGACTTGGGGGCAGTGGAAGTCTGATGCATTTAAGGGATATATTCGTAAGACCTTGTGATTGTTCACAGTATACTTGACCTGGCTTTGTTACCTTCTTTTGCTTTCAGGTGACGTTGTGGTGCACATTTGGATTATAGGCCCTGCACTGTCCACTGGGATAGAAACCATGCCGTTAACGGGGACAGGAGCTATGAGGGCGCGCATCTGGATAATCGGGCACAGCATTGTGCATTGGGCCAGGGTCCGCGCCATCAATTCCGGTCTCGGGCCGCACCTTAACTACATCAATATATCTTGGATCTCTCGGAGGGGAATGCGCTGGGCCGGAATGTTGTCCGCAATTAGGGCCAGAGCGGCAGCGGTGGGCCCCCCAGATGCTTTAGTTATCCAATTAGGCAAAAAGGATTTAGCTTACAGAAAGGCAGTCGACTTGATGTGGCATCTCTTTAGTGACCTTGAGGAACTTAAGGCCTCTTATCCAAACATCACCATTCTTGGGGCCTTGTTGATGGAAAGCCGGGTTTGGAGAGAGAGCAGGTGCCCGATAGCCACAAATAGGGCTAGGAAAGCCTTGGATCGGGCGGTGGTGCGTAGAGTGGCAGCCCTGGGTGGGTGGGTCATTGACCACCCGGGCAACTGCAAGGCCCTCTACCGGCTTGATGGCGTGCATCTTTCGGATGCGGGAAATGACATGTGGCTTACTGATATAGCAAAGGGGGTAAGGGATTGGTTTCAGGCATGAGAGTATTGGCGGCGAGCGATTGCTCGTGTGGCGGTAGGCATTGGTAAGAAGGGGTTAAGAGGATGTGGGGGGGGAGGAACGCCATCACCTCCCCCCAGTGAGCGAAGGGTGGTCTGTTAAAGGACTCCGGGGGGCGTGGCCCTGTCCGAAGCCTATGGAGGTGTGGGCCAAAGGCACGCCCCCGAGCGGTGACCCGGGGGAGCTCCTAGTCGACGTGCCTCGGCGGGAGACTCCCCCGATATAGTGTTAACCCTTCCCCGTGTCTCCAGCAAATGGGCTGGAGCCGGATAGTCGTTAGGACCAATGCCTAAGCCAATGCCTCTCATTCCTGAATTCAATAAAGTTGTGGCCTAATTCACCCATTTAACCTTAAACTATGGTGTCTCGTGTCTTTATTTATCCTGGTGGGGGGCGGGAACTCGCCACGCAAGGGAGCCCCATTGAGATGCCATGGCATTTGGAAAACTCTGGAATGCTGAACTTGTCTTTTGTTTTCTTGCTCCTTCGTTCAGTGGGTAGGTAGGTTTAGGTAGGGGCAAGTCGAAAGCTTCCTTGGAATTCCTCAGCCCCAGCCAGCATTGCCAATGGGCAGGATGATGAGAATTGTAGTTCAGCAACGTCTGGAGGGCCAGAGGTTACCCTCACCTGTTTCATCGGTTAGTGTGCTAAGATCTGGGCACAAGCCCAATTCAGCTGACGGTACTTAACAAGGGCTTGCTTTACACAAAACATGAGAGCTAATACACTATTCTGCTCCAATATACAAAACAGCCCCTTCTCTAGAGAAAGCTCAAGAAAATACAAACTTCGGGCTTTGTAGATGGTTGTAAAGGTTGCTGAAAGGTTTCTAGTTCACTAGTTGGAAACAGCTTCCAGGCTAGGCAGGACCAAGGTTGATTTGTAACTGTTACTGTCTGCCTGCTTGCCATCGTGCATATTTGTAAACCATTTCTGCCAAAATATATACATCTGGAATAGTAGTTTCTGGAAGCAGACCCTGCAAGAGTGCACACTCCATGAAGTCCATATGAAGAGTGTTACGGAATTGGGGGGGGGGCATATGAACGAAGTCTTACTCCCGAGTAAGAGACATAGAGCCCGAGGTGATGACCTCAAGGGAACCCTGCCACACTAGGGCTCCCCTCGCCCTGTCACAACGTTGCACCAAGCACCGCACAAAAGTCCAAAACCCCGAGAAGAAAGCGCCATTTCTGACCCCGTATCCCGATGCTATACACGATCGATGTATTTGATGAATGAACAATGTATTTGCACGAGGATGCGCTCTAGCCAATCAGATGGCGTTGAATGTAGCCCTTCAGCCAATCACAGCATTGCCATGGCTCTGCAGAGGCAGCTCAGCTCCAGCTGTTTTGCACGCTCCACTGAGCGATGACAAGGTGATGACAGCTCCCGCTGCGAGAACAACGGACTGAGTCAATCGAAACCTTGTTACCCTGTTAATCCAATTAAAACTAAAAGTTGTTTAGTCGTTTAGTCGTGTCCAAGTCTGTGTGACCCCCTGGACCAGAGCACGCCAGGCCCTCCTGTCTTCCACTGCCTCCCGCAGTTTGGTCAAATTCATGTTGGTAGCTTCGAGAACACTATCCAACCATCTCATCCTCTATCATCCCATTCTTCTAGTGCCCTCCATCTTTCCCAGCATCAGGGTCTTTTATAAATCCTCATAGTAATCCCATCTGATCACTACATCTTTGGATATTTGCACTCCTTCATAGGCTGAGCCTGGGACCTGGCTCAGGAACTAAGTATTTGTCATTACAAAAGACTGGCCAGGCTCCCCAGGGTACCCAATCAAGTGAGCACTAACAGGTAACCTGCCAGACAGGAGGTAAACAACGCACTCAGATGTCTGTTGTAGACCGCCCTTTCTGTGATGTAGGTACGATGTATCTGGGGGGTGGTCTTGTGCTACACCCTTTCTGTGATGTAGGTATGATGTGTCTAGGGGTGGCCTTGGACTCCAGGGCGGGCAATTTAAAATTTCTCTATAAGGGCAGGCACATCTTTGTTGTGGGTCCTCCTCCTTCTCCTGCCTGTGGGGGGGAGCACCCTGTTGCAACAGTTCAATAAAGATCAGGCTTACTAGCTGCTTTGCTTCTCAATCTTCTCTGCTTGGCCTCTGTTATTTTCTCCGAGCGATGGAGAACCTACAAAGGACTCTAGAAGGGCTCTTGTGTTCCCCATAAGGGAATAAAGGCAGATTTTTGGTTATTACAATATGCAGGAGTGGGCTGCAAAAGACGGAGTTTGGCCTCATTAGGTCCCGCTACCATGAACTCCGTCCGCCTCGGCATCGCACCTCGCTATTCTGCAACTCGAGATAACACTGAACTGCTCTGCAAGGATTGCAAGTCAAGGCATCCAAAGTGCCTTTGAACATTGAAAAGCCCCTAGTCAATGCTTTGAACTACTGTCGCTTTAAAAACGAAACTCTGATTAGTAAGAGTTTGGGGAATTAAAAATTGGTTTGTTCTGGGGACGCTGAAGCTGTGTTCTGGCTTGAAAACCCAGTGAGACCACTGGGCCATCTAGTTCTGTATGGTCTGCTACAACCAGCAGCTGCTCTCCAGGATTTCAGAGCTCTGCTTCCCATGAATGGGTTGAAATTGCCGCTTTTTGCATCATGTGCCTCTCCCAGTGGGCCACCCAGAGCCATTTCCTGTATAGCGTTTTACATCCCATGTAGTCCTGCTTCTTCCAGCTCAGTTCAGTTCATTCTGCAACTGTGCAAGTTAGGCCGCATCTGCTTTATGCATTCAAAGCACCATCATGCCCCTTGACATGCTTTAAAGGCACTGTGTCCGAGTGTTTTGTTCTCCCAGGGCTGTCTAATTTTGACTCATTTTCAGCATCCCTTTCCAGGGCAGCTTTATTTATTTCATGTCTTTAAGGAGTCCTCTGTGCGTGACAAAGGCTTGTTGCTGGGACAATAGGAGGCTGCCTTATACTGAGTCCCATTATAGCTCTATCTAGCTCAGTCTTGTCCACAATGGATGGCAAAAACTCTCCAGGGTTTCAGACAGAGGACATTCTACCTGGAGATACAACAGATTGAACCTGAAAGCTTCTGCATGTAAGCAGCTGCTTTACCACTAAGCTATGGCCCTTCTCCCATTGCTTCTGCCCTGAATGAACTGCAAGCCTGTCCTACAGTCCTCCCAAAACTCTCTTTTGTGGCTACACTCTGCAGGAGGTCATTGGTTGCAGAAGTTGAGCTGTCTGCACAAGTGACTGAATCAGTGGGAAGGCTGATCTGTAATGAAATGCTGACTTTCAGGCATCTCTTGAAGACCTTTTTTATGCCAACAGCTCTGTGCTATCATTTAAATATTTCTTGAGCACCCAGACATTTGAATTCTTTGGACTGATTTTAATGTCCACCCTCCCCCCGCTTTTGTTCATTGCCGTATTTTATGACATGCCCTAGCTTCTGAGAAGCCTTTCGCTCAAACCAGTTAGACATGACATGAATTAGTCGTTTTATCCACCCGGCATGTATGGAACAGACCCTGACGAATCAAATGACAACGCATAATTAATCCCTCAGCTGAACTAAACAGGGAGCAGCAGCTGGGGTAGAACATGCAAACAAGAAATTATTAGTTCAAGGTACAGAAGCCCCAGAATACCCCAGCCACATGGAGTTAAGAATAGCAATTCCAGATTGAAAGGGCTTGCATCTGAGACATTTGTTCCTTCCTTTTTCCCAAGACAGGTGATGTTCCTACGAATACATTGGAAATTTTGAAAGGACCGTGGGCAATTCTCCTCCGCAGCTGAAGATCCAGAGATATCTGAAGAGGGGAAAATACCAAGTCTTGCTCAGCTGGAGATGTCTTATTTCCTTTTTAGATATAAGTTAATGAGAATTTTAGGCTGCCGGGGGTGGGGCAAAATCTGAGGATGGGAAAAATGATATCACTGGCAGTCACATGGGAGGCTGCTGAAAATGCACATGGAGAAACAATGGGTCCTTGTACTGAGGGGACTGTTGGACCTGCAGGAGGAAGGCAGTTGTTGAACCCCCCAGGGAAGCATCAAAGTGGGAAGGCTCCAAGCCTGGAGACTGCTGGTGGGATGCAGGAGACAGGTCAGAAGAAGAAGAAGAATGGGGAGCAGATGGCTTGGAGGCTAAACAAGCAACAGGTTTAAGTGAGACTGAGGCAGCTGAGGAGGAGGAGGAGGTGGCGGCTGAGGCTGCAACAGATCCCCAGGCACCTGCCATGTCCACTGTTCCCTTCTCCCCTCCTCCTCCGTCCCCAGGAACAAGGGAGGCATTACATGGAGCAGAACAAAAGGCACAGAGAGCCCCTCCACGACTGTTGGGAAGTCAGCCGACTGAGGAGGAGCCTTAGGATAGGGATGCCATATTTCTAAAAGTAGAAACCAAGACACCCCGAAAGCTGTGGAGCTATTTTTAGGAAGCCCCCCAAATTGTTGAGCTTCTTAAAGGAAGACCCAGAAGCTGTTGATGTCTGATAGCCCTATCTTGCCTCAGTTCTGGCAACTGGGGCTAGTCCTGCCTGTGGAGTTTCTCTGTCGGGTTTTGTCTCTGTGAAGAAAGAGTCCACATTACTGCTCATCTCTTAAGTTTTGATGCTGAACTGCAGCTGAATCAGCCCTGACAGCCAGGCTCCGGACAATTGAGCAGATGAGACCACTAGGGGGTTCAACAGTCAAGAAGGTGGTTTCTGCCCGTGCTGTAGAGGGAAGTGACGAGCAGTGGGGCTCATTCACCTGGGAAGGTAGCTCATTTAAGAGAAGGAAGTCCCTGATCCTAAACCTGATTGATCCATTTAGCCCAGTTTTGCCCACTTCCACCCTGAGTGGCAGGAGCTCTCCAAGGTCTTGGGCAACGAGAGGCTCCTACCTACATTGAGCTTCTAACTGCAGGTGCTAGGGACTGCACCTGGGACCTTCTGCATGCAATGCAGGTGCTGACACACTGAGGCTATGGCGCCTCCACAAAACCTTCAGGTATGGGCAGGAGGCACTACTCGGCATCATTATATGCCACCCTTCCTCCCAAAGGAGTCCAGGGCAGCAAAGACACAACAGTTAAACAACCAAAACATCCAAAAACAGTTCCTACACAGAAGCAGACTAAGAAAAATCTCTCCTTAGAAGGCTTCTTGAAAGAGGAAGAGGAAGTAGGCATTGAAAAGATAGCAGAGAAGGGACCCCCGATAAGATGGTACCTGCAGGAAAATGTCACTACTCCTCTTTTGTCTCTTCCTTCTGAAGGATCCCGGTGAACAAGCAAAAAGCCCTTGGAAAAACACACACACACACTCACACACACGAGGACAAGACAAGACAGGGCTGTGCACCACAAACCATCCCCCCAAAAGCCTCCATTCTGTGGAATGTAAAACACAGGAGCAGTCAATGACAACATTCCTAGAGTGTACATCTTAGAACATGGGGAGGGATGTCTGTCCAGCAAGCAGGTAAACTTCCTGGGACAGACTTCCTCTGCATGTGACCAGAGGTGGGTGTGGCCTCACCTGTGCAGGTAAATGATAAAAGCACAGGGCAGGCAGCCATCTCTCTCTCTTGCCTCTTGCCTCTTGCCTCTCTCATCTTCATCTTTTGAAGAAGCAGGATGCCCTCTTCGCTCTCAGCCAAGAGAGGAGGATAGGACTATCTTCCTATAAGATAGATTCTAAATGTATTTTACCTTTTTAAGCCTGTCTGCCTTCTGGGATCATATTGTGAACAGAACGTGAGTAAACTCTTTTGTAAAGACTGTGTCATGTCTTGTATTTTAAGAGGGATCAAAAGGGGGAAATTACCAGAGTAATTATTATAGAGGTTCTAGCGAACCTGTGCAGACGTTACCGTTGCGAACTTAAAAGGGGGAATGTTATAAACTCTGCTGATATTTTGGGAACTTAGCACAAGTTGGATTAGGATATAATCTCACAATATATCCTCTCCTGCACCCCAGAACATTCCCACACATTCCCCATCAATCAATATTGGGCTAAAAGCTATAGAACACAAAGCTACATGCACCTAAAAACTGGTTTTGAAATAGCCTTGGTATTGCCTAGTCCCTCAGCCTTGTGAGTTTAGGAGCTAGTCTGCAAGGGTGAAAATCTAATGGAGGATTCCATTGTTGAATTAACCAAGCAAGGGTCATAGTTGCCACCTCTGATGTTTATGCCGGACAAGAGTGTAAACAGAGGCTGAACATGGAGCCTGGCACACTTCCCTTGCGTAACTCTGCTTCCAAGCTATCCGTGCCTCCTGCAAAAGTCCTCCTCAGGCCTCTCTCTCTTGCCGGTAGCAGAGCGAAACACAGCGGTGAGAAGCGGATTGCAGACAGTGGGGTAATAAATTCAAAGCAGACACAAGGCAGTCCTTATCTTCTCTTGCCTTTAATCATGAAGAATAACACCATAAATTCAGACCTGGCGAGAACTGACACATTCTCCCTCTCGCATAGCGTCCCAGAGTCAGACTGAAACACTCAGAGTCAGACCCCTCCCTTAAGTGTTTCTAACCACGCCTCAGGAAAGAGACGTCACCAGAACTCTTTAACTCTGTGAGTTCTGAAACCATTAACACCCCCTCTCGTCACGAATCCTGAGGGAAACTGTGAACCCCTATTTACAGACCTCTTTGAGTTCAACTCACCTCCCATTGCCTTTTGCCTCCCACTGGCATCTATCCCAGGCAATTGTTGAATCCCTTCCACACTCCCAGAATCACACTGTGCGAAACCAACCCACGCACTGGTGACCTGAAACCTCTCCGGTGGAATCCCCTTTGTGGTCCGAGTTGACCGCCGGAGCACAACCTCGGGCGCTCCTCCTGACCCACTGGGGTCAGCAAGTGTGTCTCCAGCAAGCTCAGAAGACTCCCCCTCTGACTTGCTGCGTCTTCGGGCCTCCTGCACTTGGCTAACAGGAGATGAAGGCTCACTCTTGGGTTCTCTCTTAACCTGTGGAGAAACCCACCCCTGTGCTTGACCATCATCAGCAACCTGGTCTTCAGCAACAGGCTCCGCCTCTGCCTCTCCTTCCTCCCTTTCTTCCTCCCTTTCCTCCCCCTCAGAATCGGACAGACATTCTGAGAGAAAATCAGAACCATACCTAGGCTGTGACCAACCACCCTGCTCAAAGAACTCAGCATGCTTGCTGACCAGCAGCGTGGTCTGATCACCCTCTGGGTATGCAAACTTCCACCCATTTGTTGCAGGATCATACCCACAAAAGATCATGTCCTGGTACCTAGGACCACCCTCCTTCCGTTGCGCTGTTGGTATTGGCACTGAAGCCTTGGAACCAAACGAACGGAAGAAATGCACCTGTGGCTTTCTCTTGTGCAACAGAAAATACGGTGTGTCACCTACATCGTGATTGTAGGACCTGTTAAAAATAAAGCTGGCAAACTTCCAAGCCTCACTCCGAAAGCTCTGAGGCAGCCCAGAGTCACACAGTAAAACCCTGACAACTTCAGCCAGTGCTTCACTCCTGTGCTCTGCCACGCCTCTCTCTTGAGGAGACTTTGCACCCGTCACCTGGTGACGAATTCCCTTTTCCTTGAAGAACTCCTTCAGAGCAGACCCAGTGAACTGTGACCCACGGTCGCTCCTGAACTCTTGCACCTTGGTGGAGAACCTTAGTTCTACCTCCGCAACCCAATCCTGGATGAGTTGCGCCGCCTCTCTCTGCGACCTGAGAGAAAAAGACCATAAAACCTGAGAAAAATCATCCGCTATCATTAGCAGATACCTGGCCCCACCCAGACTCTCACACTTCATTGGCTCTGTAAGGTCTGTGTGAATCAACTCAAAAGGTTTTGTGGTTACCCTCTTTACCCCGGGAAACCTGCACCTTTGAACCTTGCTGCATGCCCTGCACACTAGGGATCCCTCACATGGCGTGATTTTACAACCTTTGGTGCAGCCCGGCAACCTTTTAACATCCTCCAGACAAGCATGAGACATTCTCTTGTGCCATACATGAACACATGAATCATGGCTGGGAACACTAGCACACTGCGCCTGTGCTTTCCCTGCATTCCCACCACCCTCCAGAGGTGTTTCCAGAACAAAGAGATTGTCCTTGCTCTCCACGTTGACAAGTTGCCTCCCCCCTCTGAAAATGGAACAGGTATCATTTTCAAAACAAATTTTGTATCCCTGCTTCGCCAGAGCAGAAATCGATAACAGGCAACACTTCATCCCTGGTACAATGAAGCACTCCAGCTCCGCCTGCAAAACAGAAACATATACATTTGCAGCTTTAGATACATTTCGTTTTGTCCCGTCAGCTAATGTAAAAGTCATTCCAGCTAAAACAGCTCTGCAATTCCGCAGCTCCCCAGCAGATGGCGTTATCAGGTGATGACTCGCTCCTGAGTCCAACACCCACTTCACAGTTGTGTCCCTGCTGGCATTGCTCTGTAGCGTTGCCATGCCAACAAACGTCTGGCTGCACCTGTCCTTGACAGCGTCCGTAACCGCAACTTCCTGCGTTGCTCTGAAGACTGGACTTATCTCAGAGTTCCCAGACAACTCTGCAGCACGTATCTCCCTCTGCAGCAGATGGCTGGCCTTGAAGCCTTTAGCACTTTTCAGCTTCCCAGGCTCCGACTCACGACGCAAACAACTCTTGGCAGCCTTTGGAAAAAGAGGCTTCTCTGAGCTTTTACTGCTCACCGCCCCCCCACTGCTCCCAGGGCTCCCAGGACGCTTTCCTGCACCCCCAGTGATGGGTAAAGGGCCCCCAGCAGCTTGCCTCTCTCCAAGCTCCTCACGCAGACATGTTGCATCACCCACGCAGCTTTTAGACTCTGCTAAACCAGCAGCAGCAGCAGTGGCAACAGTCCCTTCGCCCCCCTCAGGGATCCCACAGCCTTTCCCAGCTGTGCACCGGCTTTCCGTGCTCTCTTGCCTTTCTTCCTGTCCTGATGCAGCCATCTCCCGGCCCTTGCTTGCGCCCCCAGCTTTACACGCTTCCTGGAGAGCTACCCAAGCGACCTCAGGCTTCCTTGCATCCAGAACAATAGGCCTCAAATCAGCACTCACGTTATCAGCCAAAAAAGTAAGCACACGCTCCTCAGCTTCACGTTGGCTTGCAACAGCCCCAGCTGACGTAGACATCGGCGTGACTGTTTCCCAGAGCTTGGCTCCAACTAGGGACAACTCTGCTAAATAACTCCACTCTAGCCACGAGTGAAGCCTCATTCCAAGGAAACTTGCTCTAACAACCTCACTAATGCAGCCCCTTCAGTCCTTTATTCTAGTTCCCCTTTCCGTGCTGTACCATACAAGGCTTTGCCAGTATTTTCAGGGTCATCTTCCACCACAATTTAGGGTTGCCATATGTCTGGGGAAACCCGGACATGTCCTCTTTTGGGGGACCAACATGCCTATCTGGGCAATTTTTTACATTTTAAAGGAAATGTCCAGGTTGAGGGGGAGCTGTTGGGGTCTCGGGCTCAGGTGGCTCGGGATTGGGCTGCTCTGCCTGTCATGGCCCCTGCCAGCCCGAGCTGGGGAAAGGGGCATGGCAGTGGCGACCCCGCACACCTCTTTTCCCAGCTTGGGCTGGCAGTGCCTCAGGCTGTCCTCTTTTTTTGCTCTTATACCTTTGTTTTCAAACAGCTTAGTTCTTGAACGTTTTGGCTCCCGGAGCTGATTCCATTCAACTTCCAAGGTACGACTGTAATCAAAATCAAAACAACAACCACCCAGTAACCCACAATTGGATGGCCCCATTGGGTTGTGGAATTATGGAGGGATGAAAAACTGATCGCATTCCACTTTCTCTGCACTATGCGTGTACCCCTGACCGTGTCCTCCCTTACTCATTTCCCCCCTAAACTAGAAAGCCCCCAATGTTTTAGCTTCTCATCTGGGAGTTGCTCCAGCCCCTTGATCATTTTGGTTGCCCTCTGCTGAACATTCCTGCCCCCCCAAGCTCTGCCTTCAATGCAAAGGTGGCAGACAATGCCTTCCCTGCAGTTGCACTGCCAAAAAAGTTCAGTTTTACTTTGAAGGACAGGAAATTCTCCTGCAGGCCATCTGTGCTTAAGAGAGGGTGCAGATATAAGTCTCCTTGTTTTGGACCACCCAATTTGCATAAAAATAAGACAAGATTAAAAGTGTTGAGTTTTCCCCACCCCATGGAAAAGGAGCAAATGAAAAATCCTCTCCTGAGCTGTGGCTGCTACTTCCTAAGCATGAGAGATGAAAAGGGCCTGTATGGATTTGGCAAAGTCAGCATTCAGAGTTCGAGAATCACACTTGGCTCATGACCAAGGGTGTCCAAAAATAGCAAAAGCCAAACTTTTGACTCAGAGTTGAAATGCTGACGTTCCTCTTCTCTATGGCCTGCTGGTCAGCGGATGCCTTGACCAAGACCTGGTTGTCTAACTTTAGACCTTTCGCCTACACCTGCTGTTCTGGGCTATGAAACAACAGCAGCAATTCAGCCCTTGGCTCACTGCAAATCATGTGTGCAAACACAGAACCTGGCTTTGGGCTGCTTTGCCTCTGACTTACTTTGCAACATCCTCTCCCTCCAGAGGAATCTTGCTTTGAACAAAAGTAACCCACAGTGGAAGATCAACTTCACTTTACTTGACTAGACCCAGTGGCGTAGTGGGCTGCGGGGCACAGGGGCAGTTTCCCCTAGGCACTAAATTGTTAGAGGTGCACAATTTCAGCACCTGGTGCTGCCTCAATACAGCTGCACGCTTCCATCACTGGGGTCCGATGACAACGGCTTGTCCATGCGATCAGGTAAGTGGGGTGGCTCTTCTTTTCTTATCTCTGTGGCTGTGATCCCCTGGGTGATGTGGATGCCATTAGGCAGTCGAATGCGCATGCATACTCCGTCTTTTTCCCTCCCTCCTACCCCCTCCTCCACGTGGGAACTGGCAAGGCATACTATGTCTCTGACTAGGCAGAGCTCTGGCACCCTCCTACCTTCGTGGAGTCTACCTCTTTTTATCTGCAGAAAAACTCATGACAGGAGTCATTACAGGAGATCTTGGACTCTGTATCAGACCCTGATGGCAAAGCTGGTTCTGTTAGACTATGAACCACCTGAAAGAGTCTCCTGGTACTGTTTTCACCAACAGATCCAACAACAATGGTCCTCCTCACCGTCGCTATCGCCACTTGTTAGGCTCAACGTTGAGCTCTAACCCGTGTTTGGTCTCATTTGAAGTGGGCTTTTTACCACCAGCACTTTAGCTGTCTCAGTAATTGTTTCATCACCCTCAGCCCCAGGGGTAGAACCACAGGGTCATCCAAGTGCCATGCCATTGGAAAGGGTGCTTTTTAAGGTTTGTGGAGCAGCACACTCTTGTTCCCCACCACCAAATGTGCTTTCCATGTGTTTGGCCGCCGTCTGTCGGGTCTCCCCAGATGAATTTGCTATTAGAAGGAGGCATGTGAAGCCATAATCCTGGAAAGAGGTTCTGGAGAGAAGCACTCGACCCAATTTTAGCGTTTGATTCTGTGAGAGGTGCCCAGTGCTTGGTCTTACTAGCTGCAGCTCAACTTTAACCATGTTTACAGCAGAAGAGCAAGTCCTGGAGGGCTGGCTTCCTGTTCTGCCTCTATGGGTGAGTTGGCATTGATGAGGAAAATTCCGGGGTGTGAGGCTACTATATTTTTTCCGGCCCACCACATGCTCTTGTGGGATGTGAAACACAAGAGCAGTCAAGTACAACATTCCTAGAGTGCACATGTTTACACATGGGGAGGAATGTTTGTCCAGCCAGCAGGTAAACTTCCTGTTTCCTTCTGGGCTGGGACAAACTTCCTCTACGTGTGACTAAAGGTGGGTGTGGCCTCACCTGTGCAGGTAACGACAAAAGCACAGGGCAGGGCAGCCATCTCTCTCTCTCTCTTTCACCACATGCATCGAAGAAGCAACATCTGCTTAGCCAAAGATGCCCTCTTGGCCTCCAGCCAAGAGAGGACAAAGGGACTGTCTTCTTATGGAATAGTTTTCAAGTGTATGTTACTTTTCTAAGCTAAGTCTGCCTTCTGGGATCCGATTGTGAACAGAATGTGAGTAAACTCTTTTTATACTTTTATAGAAGACTGTGTCGTGTCTTATCTTTTATGAGGGAATAAGGGGAAAATATCAGAAGAGTTATTAAAGAGGCTTTAGCGAGCCTGAGCAAACGCATCCGCTGCAAATTTTAGAAGAGGGGAATGTTACTCTGCTAGATTATGGAACTTGTTAACACAAGTTGGATAAGGATATAATTAGACAATATATCCTCTCCTGCATCCTGAACATTCCCACAGGTCTGAGGGATGGTGGACAGGCCATAGGCAAACATGTCCAGACTTCTCACTCAGTACAAGCTTAACACAGGTAAGCATGTCCAGGCACCTCTTAAGTAAAGCTAAAGGTAAAGGGAGCCCTGACCATTAGGTCCAGTTGTGACCGACTCGGGGTTGCAGTGCTCATCTCACCTTATTGGCCGCCGAGGGAGCCGCCATAAAGCTTCCGGGTCATGTGGCCAGCATGACTAAGCCGCTTCTGGCGAACCAGAGCTGCGCACGGAAACGCCGTTTACCTTCCCGCCGGAGCGGCACCTATTGATCTACTTGCACTTGGACGTGCTTTCGAACTGCTAGGTTGGCAGGAGCAGGGACCGAGCAACGGGAGCTCAGCCTGTCGCGGGATTCAAACTGCTGACCTTCTGATCGGCAACCCTAGGCTCTGTGGTTTAGACCGCAGCGCCACCTGCGTCCCTCCTGCACATCCATACCCTGGGGCAAGTCTGGGGATGGGCTCTTGGTTTCTTTGGCCAAGTAACTGCTCAGTAATTGTCACCTTTGGGCACTTCCCTGGGTGTCCTCACGCTTGAGGGATTATGGCGGGAGATGGAGGGGGAAAGAGTCCTTTCCTTAAGGGCAAGAATGGCATTGGAATGGAGGAAATCGATGCAGGGGGTTGATTTTCGAGGATTTTCTGAAGTGAGGGGCTTTTCCTAAGCCGGCAGTCCATAAGGGAAGTGGCTTGACAGATTTCTTGCAACAAAGGATCACTTTTTGCAATAGAAACCACTTAATGGGCTTTTGATGGACTGAGTCCATTGTTCTCTCAGCTGGTTGCCACTCAGGAGCTCAGTCAAGCTGGCGAAGCTCCGCTGCTCCGCAGAACTGAAACAGGCAGCGGCACAAGAAAGATTCTGTCCACTAGAGGCCGCTATCCGCTATTGGCTAGCTGTCCAAATCGGATGCTTTTGATTGGTCTATACGCAGCAGTATGTAAATACAGAGTTCATGCCCAGGTCCCCGTTCATATTGATATGGTTTCATACCAGAAAGAGGGAAGCAGGGTCTTTCATTAATAAAAAAAGATGTGGTGCTTGGTGCGACAGGGGAAGGAAAGGGCTTTCTCGAGCTCATTGTCTCACGCCCTAGGTATGTGGAGGGGTTTCTGGGGAAGGCGAGATCCCTAGCGAATTTCCCCCTCGGAAATTCCGTATAGCATATTCTTAAAAAAGGGGGGAAAGGAAAAAGGAGGGGGGGAGAGAAAAGACTGAAAGGGAAGAAAGGTTTCCTCTGTTCCCCTCCACTCTTCCAAAAGAATTCCGAGCTGAGGTGCAGAGCTCTTTCCTCCCTTGTGACCTCCCCACCCTCCTCCTCCTCCCTTCCACATAACTGGCTGTGTCACCTTGCCTGCCAATCATACCTCCCTTTGAACTGAAGCAGAGTTCCATCCCTGTTTGTGCCAGTTCTGGAGTCTAAAAGCCGAGGACCTAAATCAGCCAAAGGAAAATGACACCCTTCCTACCCACCCAAAAATGCAACTTTCATTGGTCTGTTTGCTACTGGACGTGGGTTTGTTTTTTTCTTTTGGTTTAAGAAGCGAAGCAATAGCTCATTTGCTTGCTAGTGAGGGAGTCTGCAATTCTTGGTGTTCCAGGGCTTTTTGCAAGTTGGAGTTGCCTCCAGTCCACCCCGGATGAAAGAACAGTCCTTCTGGATTAGACCAATGGATGATCTAGTCCAGCACCTTGTTCCCCATAGTTGCCCAGCAGAGGCTCACAACAAGCCCATAAGCAGGACCTGAGTGCAATGGCCCTCTCCCACTCATATTCCCAAGCAGGGCCGGACCTCTGATGAGCCAGAGTGAGGCAGCTGCCTCAGGCGGCCGATGCTGAGGTGAGGGGGTTGAGCTGGGAGTGGCCTGTGGCCTGTGGTCTGTCCTGTACCCCTACGTTAGCTGACTGCTCTCAAGTGCAGGGAAAGCTCCTGTCCTTTCCAAAGTACTTGGAAGAAGATTCAACAGTCAATCCAATTGGCTTCGGTACAGGAAAGATTTTGGTGTGTTTTAATGTTTTGGATGTTTCAATTTGCTGGGAGCACCCAGAATGGCTGGGGCAACCCAGTCCGATGGACAGCATAGAAATCTCAACATTGAATTTGTCTGATTTCCTTTCAGAGCCATTCAAGTTGGTACTTTTCAGCACCTATGGGTGTAGTGGCATCTGGACCATGGACCTCTCAGCTGGTGACTTGTGGGAGTCAGTCTGCAGCTCAACACACCTCAGCCAGTGGGATGTATCACCAGAGATTACAGAACCCCAGCCGAGTCTTCAGAGATGTCCTGCTCTCAGCAGAGCAGCTTCTTCCAGAGCAGTGGCAGAGCAGGGTGGGGGCGGTCCGCACTGGGTGTCATCCTGCGGGGGGGGGGGGGGGACATTCACTGGTGGCTTGGGAATCTGGGAGTCGTGGGTGGGCGCTCCCGGCTGGAGGAGGCAGGCAGGGGAGAGGACGGGAAGGAGGCAGGTGAGCAAAGAACGGAGGGGGGCAGGAAGGGGAGAGGAAAAAAGCGGGATCGGTGGGGGCGCCTTTCATTCTGCCTGGAAGAGCAGCGCCTACAGCTGGACTACCAAGTGGATTGAAAGGGTCACTTTGGGGGCAGCGCTGCAAATGCAGAAGGGACCTTGGCCGGTTTCTAAACAGGGAAAGTGAGTTTCCCTCTGACAAACGCTTTCTGCCTCCCCTCTGCAAAGCACCACATGTTTCCGCCCCACCCTGTCCTCAGCCAACCCCCCACTTAGAAGCCACTCTTGGGTTATTGACTTCTGTGTGCTTGTGTATCTGTGTCTCCCGTGTGGGGTTCCTCTCTGCGTAAAGTCTTCAAGCTGTGCCTGTGTGCGCCTGACAAATCGGCCCCATTGCCTTTCCCTCGTCAAAATTTATCTTTCCCCCCACCTCCAGTCTCCGTTGTTGTGGGTCCTGGCTGAGAGGAAAAACAGAAGACGGGGGGCCATCGGTCAGGGATAGTCTACTTGAGATTCCTGCATTGCCCCAGGGGGTTGGCTTGATGACCCTCAGGGGTCCCTTCCAGCTCCACTCTTCTCTGGCGCAGGCTTGTGCAGAGTTTTAGGTACAAGTTGGGTGCAAGGGGTGCAGCCCATCTTATGCACCGCCGGCTCGGGAAGAAGTCCCACTGATCATGATGAGACTCGCAGGCGAGTAGATTGCTGCTGTGCAAGCCTGCTGTTGAAATCAATGTTTTCCTTTTCAGAGCATGGTGAAATCCCCATGACTAAAACCTCCCCTTCCGTAGTTTCTGTCAGGAGTTCAGCCTACACTCGAGTAGCACCCTGGCAGAGACACGTGCCCGACTGGCATGTTCCCTTCCTCCTGGTCGATCGTTTGGGAGCTTCATAAGCTTTCTTCAGCCCGAACATCACAGCGACCGATGCCAAGCGACACCGGCAGACTTAGGGATCCGCAGAGTTTGTGCATCATGCGTGACAGACCTCAGCAACTCAGCATTTTGGCTATTCGGCTTTATTTACATATCAACACACACACGGAGCACTGCAACATGGCTCCCTCTCTCTCTAGCATCAGACAGCAAAGAGAAAAAGAACAAAGGACAATAGTCCCACTTCACGGAACACAGGAACACAAACATCCTGTCGCCGTCACTTCCCACTCTGTGGAGTCAAAACATAGACAACAATCCCATGACTGCAATCATGGAGCTGGAATTCTAACAGTTTCAAGCGCTACCACAGGTTCCGCAGAATATCTGTACTGCATGGTTTAGTGTGGCAGCACCTGCCCTTTGGAACTCCCCGCCTCTTGCAACAAAGCACTTGCCTTTGCTAGACGCTTTTCAGGCACCTGCTAAAAGCATTCTTGTTTAGGCAAGCATACCTAGAAGCTTAGGAAGTTGAAGTAATTTTCATCTCTTTTAATATTTTAGTTTTTGTATGTTTTGAAGTAGGATTGTTATAATAATAATAATTTAATAATAATAATAATAATTTATTACGGCCGTAGGCCCATACAGATAAAAACAAGACATAAATAACAGCCTGTGCACATGGGAAAAAACAGCCGCTAAAACACTACTATAACAATAAAATACTATAAGATGGAATGGCATACTACGCCTTAATTAGCTTGTGGTGCTCCTTGGCAACGCTTTTGGGTAAGGACAGCGACCAGGAACCTAGCCACTTTCAGGGTCGTATGGGTATCCTTATCCTGCAAGATTTGGGCAAGGTGGAATTTTGGTGGAGTACCCTCTAGTTTCTGTATGATTGATCCCAACAAATTTGCCCGTGGCACCTTGAATAAGGGGCAAGTGAACATAATGTGCTGAAGCGACTCCGGCGTCTCCTTATCACATTCGCACATGGCGGAGGCTTGGCCCTTTGAGAATCTATGTCTCAGGACATTGGAGGGAAAAACATTAAACCTCGCTTTGGTGAAGGCCAGCCTATGGGCAACAGTCGAAAGGGAGGAGAGGTATGATGGAACGCAGTAAGTTAAAGTGATACCAATGTTCTGGGGCGAACAAACACCTCCCCCCAGCATATAATTTCGCTGTAAATCGATGTCATCCAGTCTTTGGCGGATCAGTCTTTGAGCAGTGATTTGATCTAGTTTTAGGGAATCTAAGGGAGAGATTCCATAGCTCAGGAGTTTGGCATGAATTCTACTGGTCCAAAGGCTGGAGAATTCATCTCGCCATAAGCATTGGGCAAGGTAATGGTCTGGTAATCTATGCCACAATGATAACCAATAGTTGAAGACTTGCTTCCACAGGCAAGTTTCTAAGGATGCGATCTTCAATTCTAGTCGCATGGCTGCGTTGCTTACGCACAGGGGGAGCATTAGGAGCCGACGTAGGAATTGGTTTTGCAGAGTCTCAAGAGGAGCAAGGTCTGTCATCACGGCCCAGAGCGGGGCAGCATAAGCAAGCACGGGAACCACTTTTGCCTTGAACACCTTTAGGGCCGAGGGAACATGCAAAGCTCCATCCGAAAAGAAAAATCGGAGGAGCGCATATGACAGAGTTTTGGCCTTGTTAAGTAGGTGTTGAATATGTGCTTTCCACCCCAAATTGTATTGAAAAATAACTCCTAGGTATTGAAATTTTAGGACTTGCTCTATTTTTGCTCCACCAAGCTTCCATTCGTATAATCTCCGACTTCTGGCGAAAATCAGAATCTTAGATTTAGCATGATTGATGGTTAATTGGTTGAGTTGACAATACGTGGCAAAGATCTTCAGAGCTCTGGTTAGTCCAACACGTGTATAAGATAGAATTACCGCGTCGTCCGCATATAAAAGGAGTGGACAGCGGTAATCCGCTAGTCTAGGCGCATGTGTACTTGGAGATGAGTTGACTAGGGGTGCTCGCATGTCGCTGATGAATAGATTGAATAGGCAGGGAGCCAATATACATCCTTGGCGCACTCCCTTGTTTATTGGTATCGAATTTGTGAGGTCGCCCGCAGGAGTAAGTCTCACTCTGGCAAGGGTACCTTCGTGGAGCTGACTTATAAGCCATAAGAGTCTTCTATCGATGCCCTGTTTCGCAAGTTTCTCCCAAAGAATATTTCTAGGAACGCTGTCAAAGGCTGCCTTAAGATCTAAGAAAGCAGCACACAGGTAGCCCCGGGGAGGGGAGGAGTACTTCCGTGCCAGATGGTAAAGAACTATCGCATGATCAGTTGTAGAGCGTTTAATTCTGAACCCTGCTTGTTCGTGGCCAATCTGGTTAGTCTCATCTACCCATCGCAATAGTTTTGTCAGCAAAAAGCTGGCATAAATTTTCCCTATGATCGAAAGGAGGCTGATGTTACGGTAATTTTCCGGCTCCATTGGAGAACCTTTTTTATGAATTGGTACTATAATGGCCTCCTTCCATATTTTGGGGATGAGACCAGAAGCGTTGATTGCGTCGAAGGTTTTGGCCAAGATGCCAGCCCACCATTTTGGGTGTAGTTTGATGGCTTCAGCAGGGATCAGGTCGGGCCCTGGGGCTTTGCCCGATTTCAGCTGGGCTATTAGCTTGGCTATTTCGTCAGGATCGGTGGGAGGCCAAATAGGTAGGTGGGAAAACAGATGCATCAGATGGTCGGAGGGAGCATCTGCCTGTGAGAAACATTTCTTCAGGAACAATTCCCATGTCGGTGCAGGGATGACTGCCCTTGGGTATTTCCTCACCCTTCTGTTAATCAGAGACCAGAATTCCCTGGATCTATGTGATTTTGAAGCAGTAATCAAGGCCTGCCAGCGATTATGTTGCCACTCACGTTTGGCAATTTTCTGTGTGCGTTTGTAAACTTGCTTGGCTTGTGCATAACTAGCTGGCAGAGTAGATGCATCGGAGGTCTTATATACATTATATATAGCACGAAGGCGCTGTCTTGCTTGTTTGCACTGAGAGTTATACCAGGGGGCACCGTAAGTATACTCGTTTCGATTTAATATTTTGGGTGGTAACCTGAAGAAGGACGTAAGATCAGTCGTATGATGGTGGAAGCGTTTCAACACTATGCTATGCTCGTCTGAGGCAGAGCCTATGTAGGGATGGGGCCCGAGGATTTCTTTTTGAAAGAATTCCTGATACCTTTGAGCCTGGGTCTCCGACCATTTGATTCCTCTTACTTGGAGAGATACGTTGGTTACCATCTGGGTCGCATGTCTATAGGCCTCCGACTGCCAATTCAGGGAAAGCTTGGCTACAAGGGGAAGATGATCACTAGATTGTACATTCTCGATCTTAAAGGTGGAAATACACTTAAGTAGATCACTGGAGACCAGCAGGTAATCGAGGACGCTGTTTGATTTAACACTCAGGTGAGTGAAATCCCCTGGAATATCAGGGAGGCATGTGCCATTTAGGGGGACCAGATTTAAACGGATGGCCATTTGGTAGAGGAATACTCCACCCTCATTAACTCGTTGGTCTTTAGAAGTTCTCCTCATGATATGTTCCAGATCATAATTATCAAGGTTTGGGGTAACCCACCATTTGGCTTTGGTCAGCGAGTCCCAATTTGCTGCTGTGCGGGCATTAAAATCGCCACCTATTATGGCCGGGGTGTTAGGAAACTTGACATAGCATGAGAGCAAATGCTCTTCTAGCGAGCCCCATTTAGAGCCCAGTTCGGAGGAAGAACCCCCGGGTGGCAAGTAAACATTTGTAACTAGAAGTGAGATCTTTTCCCCCGCAATCAGCCCGGTAAGGGCGTAAGGAGGCAAGGCCTGTACTAGAGTAAATTTAGAATGTAAGTTGAGGGAGATGCCTATTATTAGGCCCCCTTTAGGGCGGCCTCCTTTCAGGGAGGGGCAGGCAGGGAGTTCTAGAAGCTCAAAGCCATTTAGATCAATTCTCTCTACTTCCCACGATTCTTGGAACAAGATGATATGAAACAGGTTAATATACTCCAAGAATTCTGGGTCAAGTTTTTTCCCCCTCCAGCCCGCAATGTTCCAGCTGAGGACTGATAGGGGGGAGTTCCTGTTGTAACCAATTCGCTGTCATTTCGGGGAGGGATGTGAGTCCTTTGGAGGCAAGGCAGACCCCACGAAAAAGTCAGTTATTTTACTTTGCATAGCAGGCACCTGCTGAAGGTACCTAGTCTTGAAGTTGGTAGTGAGGTATTCTGACTGGGGCGACAAAACGGGTCTCCCGCTGGCTAACCCAAGGGCGGACACTTCAGTGGGAAACTCCACAGGATTTGCTGAGACTGCCCCACCGCAAGGTCTAAAGGTCGCCGATGAAACCATTTGGTTTATATGTCCGGTCGGGTCTTCAATCAAATCCGGGCCATTTTTTGATGTAGGTGGGACACTCCCCTGACCTGATGCTGGCAAAGGTACAGGGGATGTTCGGCGTACTGGTACCGTTTGTATGTCGGGTCTATGCCGCTCAGGGGAGTATGAGGACTCCAGTTCCGGCATTGATGGATTAGATGGTAAGGAGTTGTTTTGGTGGAAGGAACTCTGAGTTACACTCCTCAGCGGGGGACTCTTGGAGGGCGAGTCAAAATTTATCAAGAGTTGGGATGAGGGGCCAACTTGAGAGGCAAAACCTGGGTCTGCCAAGCGTCGGTGGGTTTTGCCCACAAGTGGGGGAGGCATGGGTTTAGGAGCTGGACTAAGGTATGGAAGACTTCCTGCTTCCTTAAACCACGACTCCGAAAAGCTGGCAGAGTTATCCTGAAAAGTGGGCAGGACTTTTCCATTCTTCTGGACATGTATGAGCTGATGATTAAGTACTTCTAGTCTATCAATTATTTCTTGTTGTTCTCTCGGTGGAAGGTCGCCAAAGGTGGCTAAAAGCTCTCTTTCCTCCGGCGGGGTCAGAGAATTACTTGCGCCAGTGGGTTTCTTTAGAGCTCGTGGGGACGTAGGGTGAGTCCAGTTTCGGTGCGGATGGATATCCTCCAGGAGAGGAGGCTCGATGTCCCGAGGTACTCCCGACCTCTCCGACAGAGTCCACTCCGTACCGTGACCAGCAAGTAGGAGGGGGTGGATCATGCTATCCATAAAAACTCTTGTTGGGATGATATCGTACCTTGCCAAGAGTGGTTTCTGCCTGATGATAGCTGAAGGGATCCTTGGAGAGTAAAACGCAAGCATCACTTTCTGTTGCCCGAGGTGCTGGTTCAAAGGTAATACTGCAATGAGATCGCATTGTGAGATTTCTATGTTTAGGAGATTGCTTAGGTGCTTTTTAACCCCACTCAGAGTAAGCCACCTTGGTGACCCTGCCCCAATGTTTAGGCAGATTTTCTTAGGTTGCAGGGACAATGCTTGATGTTTCAGTGCAGGATTTGGTTTATATTTAGGGATCACACTTCTTTTTTTGGTAGAAGGCAAGGACCTCTGGCACTTCAATTCCCCCGTATCTACAGTTGGTTTAAACTTTGACCAGAAGTTATCCATTTTCTGTTCGAGGTTACATAACTGGGAGGCTAGCACATCAATCTTCTTGAATATGCAATTAAGGGTTCTGACCACAAGATGGAGATGTTCATGTTGTTCTTGTCTTGCGCAGTCCTCAGTTCCAGCGTCCTGCACCACCCTGAATGGGACACTCCCTCTTCCTCCAAGCTTGCCGTCCGCAGTTTTAGTCTGAGGTAAAAATAATTCCTCTGGTGTTGACATTGTTTCTTGAGACATTAGAGGGTAGAAACGGTTCTGAGTTTTCACCCTATAGCAGAGTTCAATGGGGTCACTCCGTTTGTCAGACACGGGGGGGTCGATTTTTAATTGTTTGGCTCTTGGGGAGGGCAGAGCCTCGTCACAATCCCTTAGGCGTTTGCCTTGGCCCATCGTTATGAGTCTTTTAAAATAGCAGTGCTTAAAAGATAATAAAAGGTAGTAGAAATAGAAATACAACTGGATGTGAGCTGGCGGAAAACCAGTAAGTCGAAGGCTGCTTCTAAGGCTGCCGGAGAATGCAATTATCTGCTCATTAAAGCTGATTTACGATGCAGGCTTTACAGTTATTAGCAATGTGAACTCCTGGCATGGGCTCCAACACCCTGATACAATCTTCAGCAAAAACTTGAAAGGCTGGGAGCCACAGCACAAATTTTAGGGAGGATTCGAGATGAACTCCGGCAAATGCGTCTTACCTCGTCGCCATCTTCTTTTTCATCCCAGACCAAATATCATTTAGTATCTTATTCTCAGTGGCCAGCCAGAAGTCTGAGTGGAAGAGCACTCACTGCATTTGTGATTTCCCACAACTGGTATACAGAGGCATTGTACCTTTAACAGTGGAGGTCGCTTAGGATTGTTAATTTTTCTTGATTTGACTGCTGTGGTTGTTTTTTTGTTTTTTGTTTTGGTAAACCACTTTTCAGGATTTTTAAAATAAATTTTATTAAATAAAGAAGCAATACATAGAACTAAGAATAGAAATATATAGGGAAATATATATCCCCCCCCCATTTTCTTTATTTTTCTTCTCCTCCTCCTGCTGCTGCTCCTCCTCCTCCTCCTCCTCGTGTTCCTCACCTGAAGGAAAAGCCAAAGAACCACCATTAAAATTGGTGCCTGGTATGTGCAACCATATGCTGTATTTTTATTCTTTTTGGCAAGAAAATGGGCTGTGCTGGTCCAGGGGGGGAGGTTACCATGGGGCGAGGTCCAGGACCTGAGTTGAGGGTCGGCAGACAGTCCTCCTCGGGCGAAGCGGGGTCCACAGCGAGAAGCCGGGCAAGGACAGGAACTCTGGGGGAACAGGACTGGATGCTGGCCGAAACAGCTCATCAACGACGTTGCTTCCGCAACCTGGGACCGGGCTGACTGGCCTTTATCTTCTCTGAGGCCAGGGGCGGTCCCGGCCCCCAGGAGACCCGCCTCTCCTGGCCTTAAGGCGAGCACTCCTCCTGGGAGAAACCAGTTCCCTTCGCCTCTCTGCCCTGAGCCTCTGCAGTTCAGGAGAGGCTGAAGGGTTACTGGACCCAGGGGGAGACTCACCTGTAGGCACTGAGTCCTCAACCACCTCCGGAGCCAGAGTGGATTCACGTGGTGCCTGCTCCTGAGGATCCGGCACAGGTGCAGGCGCTTCAGAATCAAGGCCCTGCCCCAGTTCAGCCGGCCCTGGAGGCGGGGACTCCTGTGCAGGCTGGGATTCCTCCGGTTCAGCCTCTGAATCGGATTCCCAGGCCATCACACCATCCCCCCTCCCAGCCCCCCCCCCCCAATCAAGGGTCTGGACCCGGCTTGCTGGGGTACGCCGCATGGAAATCTCGGAGGCAGGCAGGCACGTGGACTTTGGCTGCTGGTTCCCAGGAACGGTCCTCCGGTCCATACCCCTTCCAGTCTATGAGATACTGCAGCTTTCCCTTGCGATATCGGGAGTCCAGAATGCGTTCCACCTCGTACTCTGGCTCCCCCTGAACCCAAACTGGCTGCGGTCGGGGATGGTTCAGGTGGAACTCGTCGGGTGGGGCCACCGGACTCAGAAGGGACCTGTGGAATACCGAGTGAACCTTCAGGGTTGCAGGCAACTGGAGACGGAATGCCACAGGTGAGACCTGGTCCACGATAGGAAACGGGCCGGTGAAACGGGCGTCCAGCTTCCGCGAAGGTCGAGAGGGGTGGAGGTGGCGAGTGGAGAGCCATACCAGGTCACCGACGTGGAGTTCTGGCCCCACCTGGCGGTGGCGGTCAGCCTGGGCCTTGTATGCCTCCTTGGCCTGGCGCAGTTGCTCCATCAATAGCTGTTGCTGGGACTGGAGCTCCTGAAGCCACTTCATCACCGCAGGGACCGCGGATGCCGGCAGCACATCCCGAAACAGTCGTGGATGATAACTGTATTTTATTTTTTTTAAAATAATTTTTATTAAAGCTTTAAACAACAAAAGAAAAAAGCAACACACAAAAAAACAATACAAAACTCAACAATACAAAACAAAAAGCATAACAATTAAAAACAATTTTAAAATCCAATTTTAAATTACTTATTTTCTGGACTTCCTCATACCTCCCTCTTTTGTATTCCAATCCAAATTATTTGTCCAGCAGTTTCTTTTCCACTTTTTTAATCCCAATCTTAAATTTAGTAAAATGTTAAAATATATAACTTCAACTTTTTTAAACCTAATCCTTGATCTTAATATCATATAACGTAAAAATTTTCCCTTTTAATATCAAATTTCCATTTCTTTAAACATCTTTAATCTTGATCTTTAATCTTAATCTATCATTAACTTTAACCTGTGCAGCTGGAAACCACTTACTTTCAGTCCAACATCCCTTTAACATTCCTTAATTTTGCAATGTTTCTGAAGATAGTCTTTGAATTTCTTCCAGTCTTCCTCCATCGACTCTTCTCCCTGGTCACGGATTCTACCAGTCATTTCCGCCAATTCCATATAGTCCATAAGTTTCATCTGCCATTCCTCCAGTGTGGGAAGTTCTTGTGTCTTCCAATACTTTGCGATGAGTATTCTTGCTGCTGTTGTTGCATACATAAAGAAAGTTCTATCCTTTTTTAACACCATTTGGCCGGCTATGCCCAGGAGAAAGGCCTCTGGTTTCTTAGGGAAGGTATACTTAAATACCTTTTTTAATTCATTATATATCATTTCTATGGATGACAGTGTAAAGACCCCTTCATCGTCTGTTTAACTCGTTGCTTGTTTTCCCTCTCTTTCTATTTTGTGGGATGAAGGTTTTGTTGGCGTAGTATGTAATGAATTTTAATATTTTTTAACTATTGTTGTGTTGATGTTTGTGTACAGGCATGGTCCTCACAATAAACGGATTTGATTTGATTTGATTACCATTATATATCATTTCCCAGAAAGCCTTAATCTTTGGGCACGTCCACCAAAGGTGAAAAAATGTACCTTCAGTTTCTTTACATTTCCAACATTTGTTATCAGGCAAGTGATAAATTTTCGCAAGCTTGACTGGGGTTATGTACCACCTGTATATCATTTTCATAATATTCTCTCTTAAGGCATTACATGCCGTAAATTTCATACCTGTGGTCCATAACTGTTCCCAGTCAGCAAACATAATGTTATGTCCAACGTCCTGTGCCCATTTAATCATAGCCGATTTTACCGTTTCATCTTGAGTATTCCATTTCAGCAGCAAGTTATACATTCTTGACAAATTCTTAGTCTTGGGTTCTAACAATTCTGTTTCTAATTTGGATCTTTCCACCTGGAAGCCAATTTTCCTGTCCAATTTAAATACCTCCATTATCTGATAATAATGAAGCCAGTCTCGCACTTTTTTTTTTAGTTTTTCAAAACTCTGCAATTTCAGTCTATCTCCGTCTTGTTCCAAAATTCCCCAATATTTCGGCCATTTGACCTCCATATTGACCTTTTTCAAGGCTTTCGCTTCCATTGGTGACAGCCACCTTGGGGTTTTGTTTTCTAACAAATCCTTATATCTTATCCAAACATTAAACAGCGCTTTCCTGACAATGTGGTTTTTAAATGCTTTATGTGCTTTGACCTTATCATACCATAAATATGCATGCCATCCAAATACATTGTTAAAACCTTCTAGGTCCAAAATGTCAGTGTTTTCAAGAAGTAGCCATTCTTTCAACCAGCAAAAAGCTGCTGATTCATAGTAAAGTTTGAGGTCTGGCAGGGCAAATCCACCTCTTTCCTTTGCATCCGTTAGTATTTTAAATTTTATTCTGGGTTTCTTGCCCTGCCAGACAAATTTAGAAATATCTTTCTGCCACCTCTTGAAACAGTCCATTTTGTCCACGATCTGCAAAGTTTGAAACAAAAACAACATTCTAGGCAATACATTCATTTTTATCGCAGCAATACGGCCTAGCAGTGAAAGCTTCAAATTTGACCAAATTTCTAAATCTTTTTTCACTTCTGACCAACATTTTTCATAATTATCTTTAAATAAATTCCCATTTTTTGCTGTCATGTTAATCCCCAGGTATTTAACTTTCTTAACCACTGTTAAACCTGTCTCATTCTGAAACCTCTTTTTTTCAAACGGTATTAAATTTTTCTCTAGAACCTTGGTTTTTGACTTGTTCAATTTAAATCCTGCCACTTGACCAAATTCTTGAATCAGTTCTAAAACCCTTTTAGTACTAGACTCTGGCTCCTGTAACGTCAATACTAAGTCATCTGCAAATGCTCTCAATTTATAGTGTTTAGTTCCGACCTGTATACCTTTAACCATCTGGTGCCTTCTAATCATATTCAGCAGAACCTCCAGGACCGAAATAAAAAGAAGTGGGGAAATTGGGCAACCTTGTCGTGTCCCTTTTTCAATTTTAAGTTCTTCCGTCACCACATTATTTACAATTAGTTTAGCCTTTTGTTCTGAATAAATTGCACTTATACCATTCTCAAAACCTTGGCCTACCCCCATACCCTGTAGATTCTTCTTCATAAAATTCCAAGAAATATTGTCAAAGGCTTTCTCCGCGTCTACAAATATCAACACTGCTTTAGTGTTTATATTCACTTCTAATTTTTCCAAGATATCAATTATATTCCTCAAATTGTCAGACAAATGTCTTCCTGGGAGAAAGCCCGCTTGGTCTTTGTGAATCTCTTCCATCAACACTTTTTTAAATCTCTTCGCCAAAATATCTGCTCCTGGTATGCCCCACAGAGGAACTTACGGTCTTCAAATAAAAACATCTTGAAGGTCCCAGGTCTCAGAGAGGTTAGGCTGGCCTCAACTAGAGCCAGGGCTTTTTCGGCTGTGGCTCCAACCTGGTGGAACGCTCTGTCACAAGAGACAAGGGCCCTCCAGGACTTGACATCTTTCCGCAGGGCCTGCAAGACAGAGCTGTTCCACCAGGCCTTTGGTCAGGGCGCAGCCTGACTCCCTCCTTTGGCAATCTTTACAATACTTTAGTTTATGGTTGCCATCAATTTTGATTTTAATTAATTCTTTGATGTTTTTATAATGTTGCACTATTTTAGTGTTGTTAGCCGCCCTGAGCCCGGCTTCGGCTGGGGAGGGCGGGATATAAATAAAATTTATTATTATTATTATTATTACTCATTATTCATCCATTTCTATTCACTTCTTACTCATTTACTCATTTTCATTATTATTACTCATTTTTCTCTTTTTCTCTTTTTTTAAAAAAGGTTTTTTTAATTTCTCATTAAAGAATTCTATATAGATATATATATATATATCTACTTTTCCATCCCCACTCCCCTCTTTTTCTATTTATTTATTACAATGTTTTTTTTTTCTTTTCCTTCTCTTTTCTGAACAAACAAACAATTTTCAGTAGGATTTTTTGTGTTTTCTTTTTCTTTCTTTCTTCTTTTTCTTCTTTTTCTCTCTATCTCCTTTCTCTCTTCCTTATCTTTTCTTTTCCATCTTGTCTTTTGTCTCACACTATAACTTGAATCACCACAGAGACTTTTGATTTTTAAATAGAATTCCATTAGCCTTTACATTTTTAACTTTTGACTCTTATCTGCAAACTCCCAACCCTACCTCCCCACCTTAACCCTGGGAGGGCCATGTCCCTGGAATTTGTGAAGACAGGATTCTCAAAAATACCTCTTCCTTGCGGCTCCTGGAGTGTTGCTGACAACAGCTGGAGTTTTTCTTCAAGCTCCTGGACCTTCATACGCAATGCTTGATCATCCTTAAGTACTGTATCCGCCCCCGTCTTAGGGCTATTGGGTGCCTTCTTCAGTATTTCAACATCCTGGAGAGGACAGACACTTCCTGCTAGACATTTACTCCAGACATTTACAGAAGGCACAGAGGCACTGGTTGAAGAAGTTGGGAATGAGCAGACAGTGCTATTGCTGAGAAGGAGATCCACCCCAGGGTGCCAAAGAGCTCTTTCCCTAGCCTGCAGGTGCCAGAAGGCCAAGCGCTGGGGTTGCAGTGGTGGTACTTCAGAGGAGTATGAGAAAAGGCTGCTCTGGATTCTGGGTATATAAATGGCCTTGCCTGAAGCTGTGGATTGTGCTCTGCATTAGCAGAGAGGCTCTACTTAGTTGCAAATGAAGCACATTTCAGTTATTATAGAAACCGGTGTTTCCATGCATGCATGTTCAGGAACTCTGTGAACTAGACAGCCGCTGTTTTAAACTGGCCCTTTTTCTGGCAGGTTAAACGATTAAAGTTGACTTGATTAAATTCATCCGCCAACTACCCTTCTAAGCAACCAGAGCAATTACAAATAAAAGGCTCTCCAACCGTGCGCTATCCCTATCTGCAAGCAAGCTCTCCCACAAAGTGTTCTATGAGAAACATGAGCCAAATAGCCGAGGAGACAGTTTTTTAGCTGCCTGTCATTCATACACTTTATACTGAAAGGAATTCAGGGGCAGATGCTCTTTTTCTGCATGGAGGGTGGGGGTTTCCAAAGGGGCACTATTCAGACCTGCATTCATGGCTTATGAGTCGTAGCCGTGTGACAACTGCACCTCATGCTGATGTGTTGAAGGGCTGATGTTGCACTTCCAGGTAGAAGAGCTCGTTGGCATTATTTTAGGCTCTGTGTCAATTGACTTTGTGACATGATGGGGGGGGGGGAGTTCTTATTTTTAGAGTATTTACCTGCAACCTTTTATGTGGGAATCTCAAGGTACTTTACAACTAGGTCAGAAAATAGGCAAACATTGAAATGCAGCAGAATAAACAGGCCTACAGTAAAAAAATATCCTTCAAAGCCCATATTGGCTGGCAGCAGCATCCCCCCAAATCCATGATGGATAAACACTTTCCGCATATGGAGCAGAATAGCACCCATGTTGGCAAAGGCCTCCTTTCTAGAAGGGGGAGCAGAGGCTGCCCCCACCCACTGCTCTCTTCTCCCAGGCATCTGAAGAGACAAACGGCTCCCCTTCTCTACCTGTGTGCCACAAGCCTGAATTGCATGACAGTTCCCACTTTGGGGCAACAGGGAACAAACATGCAGAGGACGAGTTCTGAGGCTCCCCCAACAAAGCCATTTCCCTGGGCCCATCTGCCAGCCTGCTGCTGGCTGGCTGCCCACCCACAGGAAAACGGCACGATTCTCCCCACCAACAGGACATAACAAGAAGATGGGCACTATAACATAGGACTTCCTAACTTGTGAGTTCTGATGAGCCGCTGCTGCTTCCCCAGTTTAAAGGATGGCGGCTCAGGTGAGCCATTAAGCTAGAAGCTGCCTTTCGGAAATGTGGCACGCAGGAGGAAAAGGACCGACCCCGGGATGGGCTGTCTGCCTTCCTTTTGCCTTCCACCTCACGACATCCTTCCCCAGCCTGGTGCACTCCAGGTGTTCTGGGGCTCCATCTCTCACCAGGCCCAGGCGGTATGGCCAGGTGGCAGGGATGGGGGCAGTTGTCCAAACCAGCTGGAGAGACTCAAGGAGGGCATTACAGCCTCAAAGCCCTTTCCCTACCTCTCAATCTGGACTTACCTGGCCTTGCCCCTGGCCGCCTTTAGCCAGATCAGCTGTGCTCGGAGCTGGGACAGACCCGTCTGGAGACTTAGAGGTAGAGGAAACAGCCTGGGTCCCCTGGAGAGCACTCTCAAAGGAGATGCCCTCAAAGCTGATCATACTTTTCCTACTCCCAGACTGCAGGCTAGAGAACGTCGCTGCAAGCTGGTGACCCGTTCCCTGGGTGGTGCACTGGGAAGAAGAAACCTCATTCAGAGATGGGAGGGAAGCACTTTGGCCAGTGCCATGGGGCCTTTCTTCGGAAAGCTGCTCGGGGACCTGCAATGGAGCACTGCCCAAGGAGGAGGAAATGTGGGAGGCCTGCTGGGAAGGCTGCTGGGACCCCGACGCTTCCTGGCTAAGGGAAGCAGCTCTTCCAGTGGTATCTCTGGGAACAGAGGGCATCAAAGTGAGCTGGCAATGAGAAGGCTCAGCCAGGTGGGAGCCGGAGGTCTCTGGGGTCGCACCCAGGGATTCGTTGGGCGAACTTTTCTTCTCCATTCTGTGGACACGAAGGCAAGTCTTCTGACCACTGTACCAGCTGGTTTCAAAGGCTATTTTTTATGAAAGCTTGAAAAACAAAGAAAACACAATATACAGAAATCAGTGTCAGATATCAAGCATTTTGAAAACATAAAAACGAGAAGAAACAGAAGACGAAAAGCTTTCTTCTTTGTTGCAAAGTAATTCCCAAGAATAAGCCCAGAGTAGGGAGGCCTTTTTACTCCTGGGGAAATCACCGGCAATTCCATGCCAAATGCAGCAGAGGGAAGGGGCACAGAAGCTGCTATGAAACAGACGATCCTCAAATCACAGCTGTTTGATACAGGGATGGAATCAATCCTTTTGCTTCAGTAAAAACCTCAAGGGTCGTAGGTTGTGGTTAAATGAACTAGATGGTGTTACAAAGGGTCTCAAAATGAAACACCTTTTTTCGATTTGAAAACTGTTGAATGATCTTTACCTATCCTGGGAACAGTACACCGCAGTGGTGGGCAGTTCCTCAGACCCTCCTCCTCTGCTCAAAATGCATACAGACCCATCTTTGCGCGGGGAAGATTCAGACAAAAGGAGTCTGTTTTCAATGTACCCGCAGAGGGGTTTAGACGGCTCCTTCCTCTTGCCTCCCCCGCCCCCCCATCACTGTTTCACTCCGGAAGGTGTCTCAGACCTGGGTGGAGTAGCCACAAATGACAGGCAAAGAGACAAGGTCCTGCCCAGATTCAGGCTTCCTCATGATCGTGTGGAATATGTACACGTTTCTGTTGGTGCTTCCACTAGTGATTTATCTGTACAGGATCAGACTTCATTTCAGCCAACCACATCCTTCCTCTTCCCCCTCCCTCTTCCCCCGACAGCATACTAGAGTTCATATGGATTTCAAATCCACAAAATTAGCCTATGGCTAGGATGCTATTTATCAAAGTCTGTGTCCATTAAGATATGGTCAGATACAAGTATGCTTTCCCCCTTGTTATACAATTATTATTTTTAAAATTGCATTCAACCATTTACTATTTAAACAGCTTATACACCACTTGAATATAATCATCTCTGAAGTGACATACGAGAATACATTGCAGAAAAAGTTAACATTGATGACATCAGACTTCCGTTAAAAAGACCTGCTGGAATAAAAAAAGATTCGGTAGGTGCTGGGTGCTCTGCCTGATGCTCTCAACTGACAAGATGTAGGTGTGGTTGAATCAAATGGGAACAGTGACCACAGTGCTATCAAATTCAACATACACAGCATGGAAGTGGACAATTGCTAAGGAAATCCAGAACTTTTGACTTCAAAAGAGGAGACTTCCTCAAAATGAGGGATTGGGTAAAAAGGCAGTTGAAGGGGGAAAGTCAAGGATGGTGAGCCCTTCTGTGCTCCAGAGGGCCTGGGTGGCCTCATTCCCCTCTTGTTGTGAGCACTGCAGAGGGAGGCAAACATGTCCTTCCTGGGGGCTGGTCCCTCCCCGCCCTGTTCCTGGAGGGCAGCAGGAGGAGGGGGCTGCTGCAGCTGCCTCCTTTGGGGGCATGGCTCACCTTGCCTGCTCCTGCCCTCCTCCAACACAGACAACCTTACCTGCCTCAGCCATCCATGGGGGCTTGAGAGTGTGTGAGCAGACTTTGTCATGGGAGGAGGCAGGCCTTGCAGAGGAGGAATGCTGGGGGCAGGCATTCAAACTCAGCCCTGAAGCTCACTGGGTGACCCTGGGCCAGGCACTCACGCTCAGCCTAACCTACCTCAAAGGGTTGTTGTGAGGATAAAATGGGGGGGGGGGGAGAACTCTGCACACCAACTGGACCTCCTTGCAGGAAATGGGGGCTATAAATGTAATTGTGTCATTTGTACCCCACCCACCTCACTGGGTTTCCCCAGCCTCTCTGGGCGGCTTCCAACACATATTAAAGCATAATAAAACAACAAACATTCAAAGCCTCCCTATAAAGGGCTGCCTTCCAGAGGTTTGATAGTTGCTCATCTTGCCACCTGTAGGGAGGGTGTTCCACAGAGAGGCTGCCACCACCGAGAAGGCCCTCCCTCTGCCTGGTTCCCTGCAACCTCACTTCTCGCGGGGAGGGAACCACCAGAAGACCCTCGGAGGAGGACCTCCGGGCTGAAGGATGGGGGTGGAGATGCTCCTTCAGGTATATTGCGCTGAGCTTCCTGACCTAACATTTGCCTCGCTTAACATAATTAATTAGTAAGTGAAGTTTTCCAGGAAGTAAGAACGTGCAAAAAGGAGTACTACTTCTAGAATTCCCAACTCCTGACATAAAACAGCACAAAGGTTGCCTTTTCTTGACCATCGATCATCTGTGCAAAGTCCTTACGCCACCCCCTATTGTGCTTCAATACAGCCCCATTGGTCAGCCCAGACACTGAGGTCCAGCGCTGAGGGCCTTCTGGTGGTTCCCTCATTGCGAGAAGCGAAGTTACAGGGAACCAGGCAGAGGGCTTCTCGGTAGTGGCGCCCGCCCTGTGGAACGCCCTCCCACCAGATGCCAAAGAAATAAACAACTATATAAAAATAAACAACTGTCGGACTTCCGGGGTGGCGCCATCGGTAATGGCGGATTCCCTCTGACTTGGAGGGAACCGGCTCTGCGGAAATCGGGTCTGCACCGCTACAGCGAAGCGGGGACCCTTCAAAAATCACAGGCGGGTGAAGCCTGTGACCGTGGGACTCGGCGGGCACCTTTTGCGCCCCCCCAACTTGCAAAGGAGCCCGATTACGGGTTCCGGAGCGGAGCGGGGGAGTGGCGCGGTGCTGTGAGTCAACTGCTTCTTCCGTGGAGCGAAGCCGCACAGCCGTTACCGGACAGCGCTGCCTTTTTCCTGGGACAATTTGGTTGCAAAACAACGATCCGTGAGTAGGCTAATTTCGGAAACAAAGGAACTAAGAATTAATTTGGTACCGAAGCGGAGAGGCATAAACAGGAAGTCTGCCTTCCGTTCTTTGTAAATGGAGTAAAGCAATGAACTTGTAAGCGGAAACCTCGAAAGACGTTGGAAAAGGATTATAATTCTAACATCAAATTAAGTGATTTCCCCCCCCCCCTTGATTGCAGGGGAGGAGGGGGGGAAGGTCTGAACTGTATTTCCCTGCAAAAAAAAAAGAGAAAAAGAAGCTAAAATCCACCGCTCAAACCTGGGAACGGGTTGCCAGTGAACAGTTAGAATGCCGTATTGTGAAATGCGCTGCTGCTGAAAGTACTTTGTGACAGTTAACTCTGCATCTGAGATACAAGTAAGATACAATATTTCTGGCTGGCTTCTCCTGGTTTTAAAGTAACTGTAAACAATTGAGATTGAAAATGTCACCCTTTTTGTGAATTGGGGGGCTAAAGGAAAAAGGTTAATTACTCTAAGACTTTTTGATTGCTACTGTGTCCCCCTAGAGGAAGTTTGAAATTGTTACAATAGCAGCTGGGCCAGGGGAATTTTCCACTTCAAAACAAATTCTGATCGTGAGACTGACCTTGGGTTTTATCTTGAGGGTTATGGCAGATGGAAAGGAGAAGATAGATTTGTTACAGGAAAAAACAACGAGGTCTGGCAGACTATTTCGCACAGACGGTGGGCTGCAGCGAAGAGCATTGACATCTGGCCCTTCTGGATTACCAACAGTAGCCTCATCGGCACAACCTAAACCCAAAGGAATGGCAGCTGAAGATGCTTTGGCTCAGGCACTAGGTAAAATCAATGAATCTTTGGAAAGAATAAGTAAACAAATAGCCAAAGCATCGGGCAAAATTGACCAAAACACTACAAGTATTAATAATTTGGGACAGAAGGTAAATACCAACACAGAAACTATTCAGAAATTACTACAGGAATCTACCTCGACACGAAAGACAGCTGAAGAGGCAAAGGAAATAGCAACTGCTACAGCCACTGCTGTAAAAGAGAAGATACCACCGATACACAGACAACTTGAAGACCACAGGTCAATATTGTCTATGATTGAGTTGAAGGAGAAGCAAACGAATTTAAGGATCAGGGCCGTACCCGAACTTGAGAAAGACAACTTGACTGATTTTCTTACGCAGGAATTTGCAGACTTTTGGAACCCAGATTTGGAGAAGGATAGTTTCAAGATAGTGAGTGCCTTCAGGCTTGGAAGAGGAGGGAGGAAGAACAGGGTGAGAGACTGTTTGATCACCCTCCGAACAAAAGAGGAGAGAGAGAAAATCTTGAGTCTGCACTTCCAGAAGACTGTGGAAATACACCAGTCAAAAGTGGAGATATTTAAGGACATTCCGAAGCATCTTTTGGACCTTAGGTCCAATTATAGAGATTTGGTTGCCCTGTTGAGAAGCAACGGAATCATCTTTAGGTGGGAATTCCCCCAAGGCCTATCCTTTAGTTACAAAGGGAAGAAGATAAAAATAAGATCAGAGGACGACAAAGATAGATTTTGGAGAGACCACGGAGAAGACCTGCAGAAGGAAGCTGCAGAAGAGTTAAGAGCACTTGTAAGTGAAACTTTAGACATACCAAGTTAACCTCCTGAACTAAAAGACCGCCTGGAGAAGGTGATACCACTGACGGAACAGGAACAGGCACTGGGTGCCGTTGGAGGAGAACTAAAATAATTACATCATGGCCCTGCAACTATTAAGTTGGAATTGTAATGGTTTGAACTCTCCCCAGAGAAGGAAATCTGTGTTTCATTTATTAAAAAAGGAACAATTGGACTTGATTTGCTTACAAGAAACACATATAACAAGGTTACACAGGAAATTATTGATAAATAAAAGACTTGGTCAGGAGTTTATTTCATCGGATAAAGTAAAAAAAAGAGGAGTTGTGATTTATGCAAAGGACAGACTACTACCGAAATTTATTTTTAAAGATGACCAAGGAAGATTTGTGGCAATTGAAATTCAAACACAAGGAGAAAAATTTTTGATAGTAGGGATTTATGCACCAAATGAGGGGAAATCTGAATTTTTTAAGAAGTTGCATGAGACCTTGATGGACTATTTGGATTACAACATGATTTTGATGGGAGACATGAATGGAGTGGTATCTACACACATGGACAAGGCACAAAGACAGGTAGTCACTAAGGACGGCAGACTACCAAAAACTTTTTTTGAGATGACAGACAACTTGGACTTAGTTGATATTTGGAGAACAAAGAATCCCTTCGCCAGAGAGGGAACCTTCTTCTCTGAAGCAAAACTGACATGGACAAGAATTGACCGAATATGGGTAAGTAGAGGAATGGCACCAAAGACAAGAAAGGTGGAAATCTGCCCGAAAACTTGCTCCGACCACAATGCTGTTAAGATGGAAATGAAACTAATACCAACTGGCTCCTTCAGATGGAGGATGAATGACACCTTATTTAGAGATGAAGAAGTGCTAAAGAAGGCCCAAAAAACCTTGAGAGACTATTTTGAGATAACTATGAATACCAACGTGGAAAAAAGAGTAATCTGGGACGCAAGTAAAGCGGTTATGAGAGGGTTCCTGATACAACAGAATGCAGTAAAGAAGAGAATTCAAAATGAGAAGAAGGATAAAATATTGGAGAAAATAAAGGAAAGTGAAAAAAGACTGAGAACAAATCCAAAATCCCAAGAGATTCTGAGACAATTAAAGCTACACCAAGTACAATACATGAAAATGACGAATCAGGAAATAGAATGGAAAATTAAACAAATGAGACAAAAGACATTTGAGTCGGGTAACAAATGTGGGAAACTGTTGGCTTGGCAAATGAAAAAAAGACAAAAATTAAATACAGTTACGAATTTAGAAGTGGAAGGAAGGAATATACAGAACCCAGCTGAGATTAGAAATTGTTTCCAGAGGTACTTTAAACAGCTATATACACAAGGGCCACTGAAAGAAACTGATCTAGATCAATTTTTGAAAACAAATGGATTACAAAAAATCTCTCAAGAAAATAAATTAATGTTGAACTATAAAATAACTGAACAGGAGATAGAAGGTGCCATTCAAAACATGCAATTGGGTAAGTCTCCAGGACCGGATGGACTGACTTCTAGATATTACAGATCCTTGAAAGAATGGCTAGTACAACCTTTGAAAGAGGTCTGCAATGAAATAATGGAGGGGAAAAGGGCACCAGAGTCGTGGAAAGAAGCTTATATTACACTTGTACCGAAAACAGAGACTGAAAAGACGCAGCTTAAGAACTACCGCCCCATATCATTACTTAATGTGGATTACAAAATTTTTGCAGACATTTTGGCCAAGAGATTTAAAAAAGTGTTGATGGAAGAGATTCATAAAGACCAAGCGGGCTTTCTCCCGGGTAGACACTTGTCTGACAATTTGAGGAATATAATTGATATTTTGGAAAAACTAGAAGTGAACATAAATACTAAGGCAGTTTTGATATTTGTGGACGCGGAGAAAGCCTTTGACAACATTTCTTGGAGTTTTATGAAGAAGAACCTACAGGGTATGGGGGTAGGCCAAGGCTTTGAAAACGGTATAAGTGCAATTTATTCAAAACAAAAGGCTAAATTAATTGTAAATAATGTGGTGACGGAAGAATTTAAGATAGAAAAAGGGACATGACAGGGGTGCCCAATCTCCCCACTGCTTTTTATATCGGTCCTGGAGGTCTTGCTGAACATGATTAGAAGGGACCAGTTGGTTAAAGGTATACAGGTCGGAGCTAAACAGTACAAATTGAGAGCATTTGCAGATGATTTAGTATTGACGTTACAGGAGCCAGAATCTAGTACTAAAAGGGTTTTAGAACTGATTCAAGAATTTGGTCAGGTTGCAGGATTTAAATTGAATAAGTTAAAAACTAAGGTTTTAGAGAAAAATTTAACACCAATGAAGAGAGAGAGGTTTCAGAATGTGACAGGTTTAACAGTGGTTAAGAAAGTTAAATACCTGGGGATTAACATGACAGCAAAAAATGGGAATTTATTTAAAGATAACTATGAAAAATGTTGGGCTGAAGTGAAAAAAGATTTAGAAATCTGGTCAAATTTGAAGCTTTCACTACTGGGCCGTATTGCTGCGGTAAAAATGAATGTATTGCCTAGAATGTTGTTTTTGTTTCAAACATTGCAAATTGTGGACAAAATGGACTGTTTCAAGAGGTGGCAGAGAGATATTTCTAGATTTGTCTGGCAGGGCAAGAAGCCTAGAATAAAATTTAAAATACTAACAGATGTAAAGGAGAGAGGTGGATTTGCCCTGCCAGACCTTAAACTTTATTATGAATCAGCAGCTTTCTGCTGGTTGAAAGAATGGCTGCTTCTTGAAAACACTGACATTTTGGATTTAGAAGGTTTTAACAATGTATTTGGATGGCATGCATACTTGTGGTATGATAAGGTCAAAGCACATAAAGCATTTAAAAACCATATTGTCAGGAAAGCTTTATTTAATGTTTGGATAAGATATAAGGATTTATTGGAAAACAAAACCCCAAGGTGGCTGTCACCGATGGAAGCGAAAGCTCAGAAAAAGCTCAATATGGAGGTCAAATGGCCGAAATATTGGGAAATTTTGGAACAAGATGGAGATAGACTGAAATTGCAGAGTTTTGAAAAATTAAAAAACAAAGTGCGAGACTGGCTTCATTATTTTCAAATAATGGAGGCATTTAAATCGGACAAGAAAATTGGCTTCCAGGTGGAAAAATCAAAATTAGAAACAGAACTGTTAGAACCCAAAACTAAGAATCTGTCAATAATGTATAACTTGCTGTTGAAATGGAATACTCAGGATGAAATGGTGAAATCTGCTATGATTAAATGGGCACAAGATGTTGGACATAATATTATGTTTGCTGACTGGGAACAGTTATGGACCACAGGTATGAAGTTTACGGCATGTAATGCCTTAAGAGAGAATATTATGAAAATGATATACAGGTGGTACATAACCCCAGTCAAGCTTGCAAAAATCTATCATTTGCCCGATAATAAATGTTGGAAATGTAAAGAAACTGAAGGTACTTTTTTTCACCTTTGGTGGACGTGCCCAAAGATTAAGGCTTTCTGGGAGATGATATATAATGAATTAAAAAAGGTATTTAAATATACCTTCTTGAAGAAACCAGAGGCCTTTCTCCTGGGCATAGTCTGCCAATCGGTGTTAAAAAAGGACAGAACTTTCTTTATGTATGCTACAACAGCAGCAAGAATACGCATCGCAAAGTATTGGAAGACACAAGAGCTACCCACACTGGAGGAATGGCAGATGAAAATGATGGACTACATGGAATTGGCGGAAATGACTGGCAGAATCCGTGACCAGGGAGAAGAGTTGGTGGAAGAAGATTGGAAGAAATTTAAAGATTATTTAGAGAAATATTGCAAAATTAATGAATGTTAGAGTGATGTTGGATTGAAGTTAACTGGCTTCTAGCTGTACAGGCTTCAAAGTTATAAATATATCAAGATTAAGGATTAGGATTAAAAAGGTTAAAAGAATGGAAAAATTGGTTTTTAATAGGTAAAAACTTAATGTTACAATATATTAAGATTAAGGATTGGGATTAAAAAGGAGGGAAAGAAATTGCTGGATTAACAAATTGAATTGGAATACAAAAGAGGGAGGTATGAGGAAGTCTGGGAAACAAGTAAATCTAAAAAAAGTTATGAAAAGACAGAATTGTTTTTAACTGTTTTTCTTTTTTCTTTTATCTTTTTCTATTTTGTATTTTGTATTGTGTACTTTTCTTCTTTATTTTCAGATTTTTCTTTTTATCAATGTGATTTTATTCTTTGTGAAACTTCAATAAATATTAATTAAAAAAAAAAAAAAAAAGGGCAATCGGAAGCAGACTGGGTATTTGGTTCCTTTTCTTTGTTCGGGTTCCTATATCACACCAGCAGTTTAAATGGCAACACTCCTTTGCAAGATTGGTCGCCTTTTTAATTGTTATGGAAAATCAATAAAATGATAAGTTGCCCCTGCCAAAGGGTTGCATGACATCTGGCTGAAGACTTTTTGTGCTAAAAGTTGAACCTATGCTGGTGTGTGTGTGTGTGTGTGTGTGTGTGTGTCCGTCTGTCCATGTGGCCGCTGTGTATTCAACATTCCACCCCCTCCAAAGCATCCTAAGAACCTTAGTTTTCCTTTCACAGTGCTACGATTCCCAGCACCCTTAACAAACCATTGTTCCCAGGACTTTTTGGGTGTGGGTGGGTGGAGATGTGCTTTACGTGTGCGGTGTGCAGGCATATCCAAGCACATGTGTTTGGGGATTCCAGACTAACTCTTATGCTTTTCTTCCTTAGACCAGCTTGACGTTGAAAAAGAGGCTCTCTGCGTTGAGGAACACACGCCATTTCACAGCGAAGCAGAACACGGGCTGAATGGTCACTCTGCCATTGCATTTGGTGAAGTCAGACTGGCTTTGCAAAGGACCTTGCCCCTGAAGCCAGTTGGTTGCCTGCCTGTGGCTGGCTGGCGGCTTGGCATCACCAAAACACAAAGAGACAGCCCCATGCAACCTCACACCCAAAGATTTCTGCCCGTGCTTCAGACATGCAGCCCTAAGAGCAGCTCTGACTCCCACTCTAGGCCCCTCTGCCCCAGTCTTCCTCCTGATGTAGGCTACAGGATCTGGGAAGTCTGATCCAGCTTTGAGGTGTGGTTCCATATGGCCGTTAGTACTGTTGTGTTTTTGCCAGAGAGCCACGTGGTAAGGAAGATCTCCAAGCATGCTTCCTAGGGGGTCCTCTTTAATCCTCAGATGTGCCCACAAAGGCATGATCCAGCACCCTCATGTCACAGCTGCCTCTGGAGTGACCCTCCGTCCGGTAAGAGGCATGCCTCATAGCTGAGTGCCTGGTTGTTTGTGTAGGGCGGAGGCTGGGAATCTTGTGGGCTCCCAGATATTGCCAGATCCAATGGCCTTCTGCCTCAGCCAGCATGGCCGACGGTCAGGGGTGATGGAATCCAACAACATCTAGAGGGCCACACAATTCCGCATCCCTGGTCTAGTGAATTTGAGGTTCTTGGTTTCTCTCCCTCTGCCCCCTTTTGCCTGGAAAAGCACTTTGGCAGTTTCCTTTGGAGGATTTGGGTGTGACAAGCTGTAGCAGCGCACTGAATAAAACAACTTTGAGAAGCTGAAACACCAGGCTGTTTTCTTTTCTAATAAAAATATTCACTGTGCAGTTCACAGGCACAAAACACAATGTTGATATTGTCCAGGAAATGGGTTTTCAGTTGGAGGGCATGGGTTGCGTGAGAGCATGTTGTGTGGGATAACCAGTCTCATATAACCAACATGCTTCAGTCTAATTAGTGCATGAAGGGGTTAACATCATAGAGTAAGCTGTCCTGCCATCTTAGCCATGTCTCTTCCCCTTACCCTGGGAGGAAATAGGTAGTCAAGGCTATTGTCCCCTCACGCCCAGTGTACCTGAGAAACTCAGCTTACAGAGAGAGTTGAGCTAGTTGCTCCAGCTCAACCACATGGCTCTCACCAGCCACTCTGGAGCTCCTATACCAATAATCTTTTGGACGGAGTTAGAGGACTAGGAGAAACTACGTTATTTTATTATTTATTTATTTATTCTTAAAAAAAGGAGAAGCTACTTTATTTTGCCATTATCCTTCCTCTTTCTCAGTTGTGTGAGAATGCAAATGATCTGTTTTCAGCAGAGTTAAACCTCACCATCTGTGTGCAGCTGGGAAAGTGCATGACGATCTAAACGTTTGTACTGGCCAACGTCTTGCAATGTCCTTCATCCCATTTCCAAAACCCTTCCTGCTGCACCGTGGAAGATCTCTCATGAGATCCTCAGCAGTGACCGTCCAAAGAGTCTTCTGGATCAGGCCAGTGGCCCGTTCAGTCCAGCATTCAGTCCAGCATCCTGTTCACCCAGAGGCCAACCCACAAGGAGGATTCGCACACAAGACCGCTCTCTCCTCCTGTGGTTTCTAGCAACTAGGATGCAGAGGCACCACTGCCTCCAGCAATGGAGGCAGAGCCTAGTCATTATATCTAGAGCCATCAGCAATCCTCTCCTCTAGCCATTTGCCTAGGTTCCTGCTGTTATTTGTCCAATGGACTTTCATTTATTCTGGCCTAAAAGCCCTCAAGAAGAACCTAGGAGACCGTCTTGCTGAAGCAGAAAAAGAGTCCCAATGGGTGGCAATGCATTTCCACAGCTCCAGCATCACAGGGCAGTACTGGCTGAGGCTTCTGGGAATTGGACTCCTGACTGGCTGTGTGGTGTAGTGGGTAGAGTGTTGGGCTGGGACCTAGAAGGCCAGGGTTCAAATCCCCACACAACCATGAAGCTGTCTGGGTGAGCTTGGGCCAGTTCCTGCCTCTCAGCCTAACCTGCCTCACAGGGTTGTTGTGAGCATAAAATGAGGAGGGGGAAGACCCTTGAGCTCCATGGAGGAACGGTGGGAGAATAATGCTTGACCTCCACCAGGGTTGCTAACATGAGGTAAGCCCCTCCTTGCATAATCAATCACACACACCAATTGTAGGGCAATGCCCATCCACTTTGGCTTGGGAGCCCCCTTCGGAGTGAAGTCTAGCCATTGAAGATGATGTAAGAAACACATCAATCTCCTGTTCCACACGCTTCCAAACTTACAACAGTGGTTAGATTCTACTAAGGGAATGGTTAGAGTGCTTTAATCCATTCTCATTGGAAAAGCTGAAGTTCTGGGCTGGACCTGAATCCCTCCCACAAAATACTGACAGTCTGGAAACACCCTGGGTGCAAACATGTTTGACTGGGGAAAGGACCTTTGCCTCTTCCTCCTTCCTAACCTGCAAATCACAAAGTGCAGGCTCCCTTCATGGTACTCACAGCCACACCGCTTCTAAGATTATACAAATTTAATATATCAAGAACAAATAAACACAATGACGCTATAATGATACAATCTGAATCATGAGGGGTGCATTGCAGCAGTCATTGCAAATCTCCATGAGTCGCCTTTCAGCCAGAAGCTCTGTAGCACAGGTGGTTCTGATGATTCCCCTGTAAGGAAGGCTTACAATGTAGGAGGCTTTGGGCTTTGCGAGAGGGGGGAAAGTGGGGACATCATAGAAGTATGCATGATGTGGGAAAGGTGCAGAGCGATGTTTTCTCCCTCATAGTAGCAGAACCTGGATCTGGGGCTGAACCCGGGATCTGCACGCCAAGGCTGGAGTAAGAAAGAGCCCTTGCCAGCTGGCCACGTTGGGCGCCTGCCTGGAGAGTGGAAGCTAATAATTTGAAGTTATCATTGTTAGGCTGAATTGCTGTGATAAAAATGAATGTGCTGCCAAGGATGTTGTTCTTGTTTCAAACATTACAAATTTTGGATAAGATTGATTGTTTCCAGAAGTGGCAGAAAGATATTTCCAGATTTGTTTGGCAGGGCAAGAAGCCTCGAATAAAATTTAAGATATTAACTGATGCTAAAGAAAGAGGTGGATTTGCCCTGCCAGACCTAAAACTCTATTATGAATCAGCTGCTTTTTGTTGGCTGAGAGAATGGCTGCTACTTGAAAACACTGATGTGTTGGACCTAGAAGGTTTTAATAACGTATTTGGTTGGCATGCATATTTGTGGTACGATAAGGTAAAAGCACATAAAGCGTTTAAAAATCATGTCAGAAAAGCATTGTTTAATGTATGGATGAGATATAAAGATTTGTTAGAAAAGAAAACCCCAAGATGGTTGTCACCAATGGAAGCGAAGGCACAGAAAAAACTCAATATGGAGGCCAAATGGCCGAAATATTGGGAAATTCTGGAACAAGAGGGAGACAGACTAAAATTGCAGAGCTTTGAAAAATTGAAAAATAAAGTGCGAGATTGGCTCCATTATTATCAAATAATGGAGGCATATAATTTGGACAAAAAAGTTGGTTTCCAGGTGGAAAAATCAAAATTGGAAACAGAATTGTTAGATTCCAAAATTAAGAATTTGTCAAAAATGTATAACTTGCTGTTGAAATGGAACACCCAGGATGAAATGGTGAAATCAGCTATGATTAAATGGGCACAAGATGTTGGACATAATATAATGATGGCTGACTGGGAACAGTTATGGACCACAGGTATGAAATTTACGGCATGTAATGCCCTAAGAGAAAACTTAATGAAAATGATTTATAGGTGGTACATGACACCAGTCAAGCTTGCAAAAATTTACCATTTGTCTGAAAATAAATGTTGGAAATGTAATGAGACTGAAGGCACATTCTTTCACCTTTGGTGGACGTGCCCAAGGATTAAGACATTCTGGGAGATGATTTATAATGAAATGAAAAAGGTATTTAAATATACCTTCTTGAAGAAACCAGAGGCCTTTCTCCTGGGCATGGTCGGCCATTTGGTGCCAAAGAAGGATAGAACTTTTTTTATGTACGCAACAACAGCAGCAAGAATACTCATCACGAAGTATTGGAAGACACAAGATTTGCCCACCCGGGAAGAATGGCAGATGAAGTTGATGGACTACATGGAACTGGCGGAAATGACTGGCAGAATCCGGGACCAGGGAGAGGAGTCGGTGGAAGAAGATTGGAAAAAGTTTAAAGACTATCTACGGAAATATTGTAAAATTAATGAATGTTAGGAAAATGTTGAAATGAAGTTATATGGCTTTAGTAGAAATATTATAAGGAATTAAGTGCAGATAGGTTAATAGAGTATTAAAGGAAAAAATAAGGTTAGAATGAGTTAAGATAATTATAGGACAGAAAACAGAGGAAGAAGGAAAGGAATTGCTGAAATAATTAAGAGAAGTGGAATACTAAAAGGGAGGTGTGAGGAGGTCGTGGAAATAAGTGAATGAAAGATGGGATAATGAAATTGTTTGACTTATTTTATTGTCTTTGTCTTTTTTTTTTATAAGATATTTATTAAGATTTTCAGAATATTACAAGACAAAAAAAAAACAGAAAAAAGAAAAAATACAAAGTAAAAATGGTTAAAAACAATTCATTCCTTCCATTACTTATCCTTCATTTGCTTATTTCCAGGACCTCCTCACACCTCCCTTTTTTGTATTCCAGTTCAGTTATTAGTTCAACAAATCCCTCCCCTCTTTATGTATCCTAATCATTAGTCATAAAATATTGTAATTTTAGATTTTTACCTATTAATAAACCATTTTTTCATATTCCCTTATAACATTTCAGCTAAAGACCACTTAGTTTCTATCCAACATCATTCTAACATTCATTAATTTTGCAATATTTCTGTAAATAGTCTTTAAACTTTTTCCAATCTTCTTCCATCGACTCTTCTCCCTGGTCTCGGATTCTGCCAGTCATTTCCGCCAATTCCATATAGTCCATCACCTTCATCTGCCATTCTTCCAAGGTGGGTAGATCTTGTGGGTAGATATTTGCAATGAGAATTCTTGCTGCTGTTGTGGCATACATAAAAAAAGTTCTGTCCTTCTTTGGCACCAATTGGCCGACTATGCCTAGGAGAAAGGCCTCTGGTTTCTTCAAGTAGGTATATTTAAATACCTTTTTCAATTCATTATATATCATCTCCCAGAAAGCCTTAATCCTTGGGCACGTCCACCAAAGGTGAAAGACTGTACCTTCGTTTTCTTTACATTTCCAACATTTATTATCGGGCAAATGGTAGATTTTTGCAAGCTTGACTGGTGTCATATACCACCTGTATATCATTTTCATAATATTCTCTCTTAGGGCATTACATGCCGTAAATTTCATGCCTGTGGTCCACAACTGTTCCCAGTCAGCAAACATAATATTATGTCCAAGATCTTGTGCCCATTTAATCATAGCAGATTTCACCGTTTCATCCTGAGTATTCCATTTCAACAGCAAGTTATACATTTTTGACAAAATCTTAGTTTTGGGTTCTAACAGTTCTGTTTCCAATTTTGATTTTTCCACCTGGAAGCCAATTTTCTTATCCAAATTATATGCCTCCATTATCCATTTTATTGTCTTTGTCTTGTTTTGTAGGTTTGATGTGTTGTATTGTATTGTTTTTCTTTTTCTTTTTTTCCCCTTTTCTTCTTTTTTTTTAGTGTTTTTGGAAAAATAATAAATATTATTATTATTAAATATAAAAATTATTTTTGGAAATATAATAAATATTATTTTAAAAAAAGAAAGATGTTGGACATAACATAATGATGGCTGACTGGGAACAGTTATGGACCACAGGTATGAAATTTACGGCATGTAATGTCCTAAGAGAAAATTTAATGAAAATGATTTATAGGTGGTACATGACACCAGTCAAGCTTGCAAAAATTTATCATTTGCCCGACAATAAATGTTGGAAATGTAATGAGACTGAAGGTACATTCTTTCACCTTTGGTGGACATGGCCAAAGATTAAGACATTCTGGGAGATGATCTATAACGAAATGAAAAAGGTATTTAAATATACCTTTCTGAAGAAACCAGAGGCCTTTCTCCTGGGCATGGTTGGCCAATTGGTGTCAAAGAAGGATAGAATTTTTTTTATGTATGCAACAACAGCAGCAAGCATACTCATCACGAAGTATTGGAAGACACAAGATTTACCCACCCGGGAAGAATGGCAGATGAAGTTGATGGACTATATGGAATTGGCGGAAATGACTGGCAGAATCCGAGACCAGGGAGAAGAGTCGGTGGAAGAAGACTGGAAAAAGTTTAAAGACTATTTACAGAAATACTGTAAAATTAATGAATGTTAGGAAAATGTTGGAATGAAGTTATATGGCTTTAGTAGAAATGTTATAAGGAATTAAGTATAAATAGATTAATAGAGTATTAAAGGGAAAAATAAGGTTAGAATGTGTTAAGATAATTAAAGGATAGAAAGCAGAGGAAGATGGAAAGGAATTGCTGAAACAATTAACAGAAGTGGAAGACAAAAAGGGAGGTGTGAGGAGGTAATTGAAATAAGTGAATGAAAAATAAGATATTGAAACTGTTTGATGTGTTTTAAACTGTTTTTGTTTTGTTTTGTTTTGTTAGTTTAATGTGTTAGTGTTATGTATTGCTTTTGTATTTTATTGTATTGTCTATTTTTTTTTGTAGTGTTTAAATTGTTGAAAAAGTAATAAATATTATTATTATTATTTTAAAAAAAGAGAGTGGAAGCCGGGGGTTGGAGGGACATCGTGCTACTCCTGGCAACCCCCACCCAACCCGACGTCCTCCTCCGCCTGAATCCCGCTTCCCCTGGGACGCACTTCCCATCCTGGAGCGGCTGGGGTGGGAGCGCTCCCCACCCCCCTTTCCAGACCCCACTCTCCTCGTTCTTCTTCTTCATGCCTCGGGTGTTTTCCTGAGTGTATCTGCAGAACAACCCTCTGTGAGGGAGGCTAAGCTGGCCCAAGGACTGGCCCAAGGTAGCTCAGCCAAGTTGCCAAGGCCAGCATTTAAGACCACGCACCCTTTCTCCTCAGATGATAAAGCCGGGATGAGTCATGCCAGCAGCCTGTGGCCTTGATGGGCTTTCTGGCAGCCCAGCCCAGCTGCTATAGTCCACCTCTGCACCAAGGAAGCGCAACTGGAGAGACAGAGCCCAGCACTTTTCTCACGGGACAGAAGCTCACGACTTCCCCCTCCCACTTGCCGCCCGCCCCAGTCTTTCTCCGGCGGCTCAGTTTAGTGCGCCAAGCAGCTCACCCCAGGTGGGAATTCGGGTGGCGCTGCTTGCAGAAGGAGAAGCGGCTGGCGCTGGCAGAAACTCCCATTGTTCTTCTCAGGTAGGACTTCCGGGATGCAGACGAATGTTTTACCAAAAAGTGTGGCTTGACTACTGATTTCCCATTTAAAGGATGGCAAAAAGACCTAAGTTTGGAGGACAGGTGAAAAAAACCACGAATTACATTTAAAGTTCTGCGAGATGCAAAGGAAAGCTTGCGTTTTAAACTTGTATTTTACAGCTTGTTGCTTTGTGCGGTTAATGGAATGGGGATATTGAGAAAGAAGAGACTTGAAATTAGAAGCTTAGGATTTAAGGTAAGGTTACTGTCAGGGGTTCAGGGACAGAGGCACAGGGTAGGCAGGAGATGGAGAGCGATGGGGATGAATCCCAGGACAGCGAGGAAGAGGATGACAATGACTCAAGAGATTCCATGAGTCTTTCCAGCGAATCAGAGGATTCCCAGAAGGGGGCGCCGGTGGTCAAGGCCAGGGGAGCCCCAGGGGGGACGTGTCAGGAGCAGGGGGCCAGCGGGGGATCCCAAAGTGGCAGCTGGGCGTCAGGACCAGCCTCCCCGCCAGAGTGCAGCGAAGGGGGTGGAGGTTTCAGTGTATCAGGGGAAGCGGCTCCGGCAGCAGAGAAAGGGGGGAGGTCGGAGCAAGCCACCCTCCTGGAAGGGGAGGGGAGTAGTGAAGGGAGTAGTGTAGCTGTTAAAAGGAAGGTTAGAGGTTGGGCGCGCACGGCAAGTTCAAATGTAGAGGCGCGCGGAAGTACAGGGAGCCCAGAGGAGGGGCCAGGTCCCAAAGCCCGCAGGAGGGGGCAAGAGCAGTCTGATTCCGCGTCAGAGGAATCCAGGAGGGGCGAAACCCCAGCGGGCAGAAAGACCCTGCGGAAAAGGAAAGAGAGAAAGAGGTGGAGCAGCGCAAGCCTCTTAAACTGGTGCAGGGGAGGGACGGATTCAGAGGGGACTTCAGCGGTCTAAGCCTAGCAGACGTAGGGCTGCGCGCCTCGGATGTGAAGCAAACAATGAACTGCAATAAACACTTTTGTATATAAGAAGAGATAGGCGTTGGTCTTTTGTGAGCTGAGACTTGAGGCAGCCTTGACAGTTACCAAATTTATTTCAAAGAATCCGGGGACACTTTTTTCCCCCAAAAGAGAAAAAAATGTTATTTTTAAAAAATCATTTTTTAAAAAAATAAGAAGTAATACCTTCTCTTCTGGGTCTCCTCTGTCACCTGGCCTTCCTCTGGGCCCCAGCCTGATCTCTTGGAGTGCTATCTGCCCTGGAGTAGACTCGGGTCGGGCCTGGGCTCAGCCCCATGTCCTTGCCCTCCTGGTGCTCTCCTACCTCTCTTCCTCAGCGGCAGCAGCGCGGCAAGGTCGGGGCTCCCCTCTTTTTTCTCCTTCCTCTTTCTCTCTCTTCCTTCTCCTTCCCCCTGGGTTGGCTCCGGGGTTTTTACTGGCCCTGGAGCGCCGCTGGGCAGTCGGCCACGTGGCCAGGCGCTCTCACTCCAGCCTCGATTTGGGTCCGGGGGTGTGTGTCAGCGGTTCCCCCAGTTGACGCGCCGGGCATCCCTGCTTCCCCCTCGGCAGTGGCAGCACAGGCGGCAGTCTCAGCAGCCCGGAGCCAGCCTGGTAGTGCACTTGGCTCTGGCTGGCTTCAGGAGCTGCTCATTGCCCTGGCACCCGCCATTTTGCCTAGTCAGAAATCCCCATATGATGTGTCTTGGGCCGTTGAACCAATCACGCAACATTCCTTCCCTACTAATAAATCTACAACACTTAAAATATAAATCTGGGGGCCTTATATGAAATCCGGGGACATTCCGGGGGACGGATTTTGTTGGGGACAGATTTGTAAATCCGGGGACTGTCCCCGGGAGACGGGGACATCTGGTAATCATTCCGTAAAAGGGCTTTTCCTGCCTTTGCCAGTATGTCAGCCTTCTCAGCCTCCTTAAAGAGGGCGTTCAGAAGCACTTGTACGTCTGGCCATATGGGATTGTGAGTGGAGAAGATGGCGCAGTCTGGATGAGTCCCTCTGTCTTGCTCTTTGGTCACTGTGACCGAGCACCATTTGGGGCCGATCAGGATCTATGGGGAAGGGGATCCACCCAGAAGTTGTGGAGGGAACGGGAAGAGAAGCTTGGTCAAGAGACTGGCTCATGTCAGAAGGAGGCCTGACTGCATCCTTGGCGAAGCCCAGGGCAGGGCAGGAAGGCAGCATTGCCCAGCGGGAAGGCATTCGGAGGCAAATCATCAGCAAGGAGCAGAAAATCCCCTCCCCTTCCCTCAAGAAGACTGAAGAATCTCTAGTCGGCATTCAGGTGAGTTCAGCATCCCAGGTCTCTGGGGTGTTCCTGTCCATTACAAAGCTGACTCGAGGCTCCGTCAACTGAGCCCCTACACTCCTTGCGTACATGAAAGGGGCACAGAAAGGATGGGAGGCAGCCTTTTCCTGGAGCCGTCTTACCTGCAGCAGTTCACTCGCTGGCTGCTGACCCTTTTCCTCCATCACCTGGATGATCCTCTCAAGAGAGGAGAGTTTCCTGCAGAGTCTGGCCAGCTGCTCATCCCTTCTCCCTGCAATCTCCTTCTCCACCTCTTCCACATGATTCAGCAGACGCTTTTCTTCTTCTTCTTCCAGGAACTGGCGCAGTTGTCTCAACTTCTCCACAGTCTTCAGCCTCTCCGGTTCTGAGGAGGTCGGAGTGAGGAAGATGGTCAGCCTTCAAAACATCAGCAAGAGAATTAGGATTTGAATTGAACTGGTTCCACCCTCTCAGCTCACAAGTCCTCAGGCTTCTCCTTGACTGCTTTTCACATAATAAACAACAATGGGAAATAAACTCCATTTAGCTGCATTCAAAGGTGAACTTAACTAATTTGCAATTCTTGGAAAAATATGGAGACCAAAACAGCAATCTTTTGAAATTCACACCTCTGAATTTCTCAAGGTTGACCCAGCCAGGTAATGTTCACAAAAAATGTATTTATGAGGGTAAAGCACGTATCAACATCTTTATACGAGAAGGTAGCCACCCTAGCATTTGATTCATTTTCAGAATAATAAATAAATAGCAAACCGATATGGGAAAAGGAGAAATGGGGAGAAGTTGAAATGGGCAGATTTCCCCATCCCTCCTCAGTCCGGACTTGCTTCTTGAAGTGCTTGTTCCCTCACTAGTAACAAGAGTGACACTTCCAAGGAGGTCTTTGCTTTCCTTGTCCAGGTCTGCTTGATAGGCCAGAATTTCCCCTCTCTCTTTCCTCTGAATCTCCAGGCTGCGACAGATCTCTCCCTGACAAGAAAAGGGAAAACTCAGCTTTGATTGAGACACAAAGAGAGGAGATGAATATTATACTGGCTTCTTGGGTCCAGTGGCCTTGCTATAATAGCAAAGTAATTGACTGGAGGAAATAAAAGTACAGAGGTTTTCAACCTTTTCGGGTCCACGGCTCCCTGGACCAACTCCCTTCTTTCTGTGGCACTCCCTTCTTTCTGTGGCACCCCTGTGGGGCTCAGGAGACCAGTTAGGTCCCCCCTTGCTTGCCCAGCTTACCTCCCCTCCCCCTTTCTCCAACAGCCTCCCTTGCGGAGTGCTCTCTCAGCCTCCTCTCCTCTCCCCTCTCCTTAGGAGTCCTCCTCTTGGTCTCTGAGCTGCCCCCGCTGCCCCCCAGGGGCCTGGGACTTGCCTGTCCATTCCCTTGTATTAAGTATTTATCAAATTTTTTGATATTTCTTTTTCAAATCCTAACTTTTTGTCTTTCGCTAATCTATACTTAATTTGAATATATTGGAACCAATCACTAATATGAGCTTTAATTTCTGTGTAATCCTTTAATTCCAATTCTCCGTTTTCTTCCTTTAATACAGTTTTATAGGTAGCCCAGTTTTCTTTCATATTTAATTTTTTCACTGCGACAATTTCTGCTGGCGATGCCCACCAGGGAGTTTTCGGTTCTAGGAGTCTTTTATATTTCTCCCATATTTTATATATAGATTTTCTGATTATATGCCCTAGGAAGCCTTTATGTACTCTCACCTTTTCATCTATTAGATAGGCATGCCATCCAAATCTCGTCTCTACTCCCTCTAAATCCAATACATCCGAGTCATCTAATTTGATCCATTCCTTTAGCCAGGTCAGACCCACCGCATCGTGATATAACCCCATATCTGGGAGACCAAATCCTCCTCTCTCCTTCTTATCTATCATTATTTTGTGTTTTATTCTTGGCTTTTTCCCTGACCATATGAATTTAGCCAAATCTCTTTCCCAGTTATTAAAACATTTATCTCCTCCTAGTATTGGGATACTTTGAAATAAAAACATCATCCTTGGTAATATGTTCATCTTTATTACCGATATTTTCCCTAGTAAGGAAAGATTTAATTTCCCCCATACTTGCAAGTCATTTTTTATTTCATTCCATGTTTTCCCATAGTTCTCATTACTTAAATCTGTAGTGTTTGTTGTTAAATTTATTCCAAGATACCTTATTTTCTTTTTAATTTCCAATCCTGTAATTTCTTGTAATTTCACTTTATCTTTTTCTTCCATATTTTTCACTAGTATTTTGGTTTTCCCATAGTTTAATTTGAATCCTGCTAATCTGCCATATTCGTTTATGCATTCCAATATTCTAGGTGTACATTGTAGGGGATTTTCTGTTGTGATCATAACATCATCTGCAAAGGCTCTTAACTTGTATCTTTTTTCACCAACTGCTATTCCTCTTATTTGGTTGTCCTGCCTTATTTTCTTTAATAGAACCTCTAATACTATTATAAATAACATTGGGGATAGGGGGCATCCTTGTCTTGTACATTTAAAGATGTTGATTTCTTCTCCAAACTCTCCATTAATAATAATTTTTGCTTTCTGTTGGTTATATATTGCATTTATACCTTTTGGGAATTTTTCACCCAGACACAATTCTTTTAATAGTTTTTTCATAAATTCCCATGAGATTTTGTCGAAAGCCTTCTCCGTATCGATTGAAATCAAGGCTGCTTGTTTGTGTCTTCTTACTTGTAGATATTCCATTATGTCTATTATATTTCTGATATTATCCTTTATTTGTCTACCTTCCACAAATCCAGCCTGATTTTTATGTACTATTTTTCCTATAATTCTTTTCAACCTGTTAGCCAATTATACTGCATAAATTTTATAATCAGAATTTAACAATGAAATGGGTCTATAATTTGAGACAGATTCCAAATCCATACCTTGTTTTGGCAGGAGCGTTTTATATATATATATATATATATATATATATATATATATATATGATATTTATTGAGAATTTAAAATTACAGAGAAAGAAAGAAAGAAACAAGAAAACAAGAAAAAAGAAAAAAGAAAAAAGATAGACAAAAATAGAAATTGAACAATACAAGTCAATAAAAACAAAAGTCAAAGAAAAAACAAAACACACAATACATCAAAATCAAAAATAAAAATAAACAAAAAATTTAAAAACAAATCCAATATTTCCAAATCTTTATCTTTCATTAACTTGTTTCATCGACCTCCTCACACCTCCCTTTTTTGTATTCTAGTTATTAATTATCTCAGCAAATCCTTTCCATCTTTCACAATATTCTGTCATTAAATTACCTTAATCTATTTTAACCTTATTTTACCATAAAAAACCCTAAAGCTTAAAACTTAAGTCTTATTTATACCTAATTCTTTTTAGCATAACATATTTATACATAATTCTTTTTAACATTTCTACTAAAGCCAAATAATTTCATTCCAACTGTGATGGGACGATGAGCTGCTTGTGCGTAAAATCCAAGTCCCTCAGAGTTTGGTCATGTTTCCAAACCTCTGTCTGTAACGGAGCCCCTTAAACATGGCTCCGTCAGTCGCTTGCAGATTCCGACAGTGGTTGCTTTCGGAATCGCTTCCAACATAAAAGCTCCTTAACGGAAACACGTCTTCTGGACTCCCTGCGTGACAGTTTCCGGCGAGGAGTGGGTGTCCCTACAGGAGGTCCTGAAACCTCCCCACTGTTTTCGCTGGAAGTGTCTCGGAGCCATCCCTCCTGCTCACTTTCCCTCAGCTCAGCTCTTCTCCCCCTACTGGTTCCCTCTTCAGCTGCTGAGTCTCTCCCAACCTGTGTGAGCCCTTCCACCTCCCTTCCTTCCGATGCCAGTTCCCTGACATCCACCTCCCCTCCAGGGCCCCCTTCACCCCCTCCCGCCCCCTCCTCTACGGGCGGTGAGGAGGCAAAACCCCGGAAGGAACTTCCTTCACCTTCCGATGTCTCGAACACTTCTCTCCACCTGTTGCGGTTCCTGGTCTCGAAGTACTCCTCCTCCTCAGAGTCCATCTCCCCTTCCCCTTCCGAATCCGTGAATCCTTCCAACTCCTCCTCCTCATCGGTGGTCCCAAAGTATTCCCTCCGGAACCTCTCCACAGGCTGAGGTTTCCTTGGGAACCTTTGATGGAACGTTTCTATCAATACCTCGTCATTGATATCTTCTGCCATTACCCAAGTGTTTTCTGACTCCGGTTCTCCTTCCCACGCTACCAAATACTCCACCTGATCCCCCTTCCACCTGGCGTCGAGGATTTCTGCCACATGGCTGCTGCATTCCCTTTCTTCTATGATCGGTCCCCGAGTGGACATCCCTTCTCGTCCCCCCTCATACGGTGACAGTAACGACCTGTGAAATACTGGGTGCAGTTTCATGTGGTTGGGTAACCGGAGCCTGAAAGCCACTGGGTTGACTTGTTGAATGACCTCAAAAGGACCCAACCTCCTGGGTCTTAATTTCTTACAACCTCCTTTGAACGGCAACCCTTGGGTTGACAGCCACACCCTATCTCCCACCCTTATGGTTTCACCTTCCCTTCGGTTCTTGTCTGCCTGCCTCTTGTATTCTTCCTTCGCCCTTTCTAAGTTGAGTTGGAGCTGACGATGGATTGCTTCCATTTCTTCTACAAAATGCTCGGCTGCCGGGACGCTCCATCTCTCCCCTCCTCCCCCTGGGAATGCCCTGGGATGACACCCATAATTAGCCAAGAAGGGGCTCATCCCTGTGGACACATTCTCTGCATTGTTGTAGGCAAATTCCGCCAGCGCCAACCTCTCTACCCAGTCATTCTCTCTGTCATTGACATAACACCTCAGGTCCAGTTTAGTAAAAATCTTTCCCTTCCTGACCCTTGTCAAAATGTCATCAATTCTGGGCATCGGGAAAGTCACTGGTTCTGACACTGCATTTAAGGCCCTGAAGTCCACTACAAGCCTGGGTTTGTCCGTGTTTTTTTTGTCCACAAAAAACACTGGGCTGCCCCCCACCGCCCTGGACTCTCTGATGAACCCTCTCTTCAGGTTCTTGTCAATGAACTCTCTTAGCTCCTGCATCTCTCTGTCTGACATGGCGTACAGCTTGCCTACAGGGAGCTGTGCCCCAGGGAGTAAATTGATTTGACAGTCAAAGGGCCTATGTGGGGGTAGTTTGTCTGCCTCCCTCTCGCTGAAGACGTTGCTCAGGTCGGCGTATTGTTGGGGAACCTTCCCCTTCTCCGTTACTTCCGTCCCTGCTAGAGTGGCTCTGGCCCCTCCTTGAGCCTCCCGCTCTTTGCAGTGTTCTAGACAATGTGCTGACCCAAAGGAGACCACTCTCTGATGCCAGCCCACTAGCGGATCATGTAACGCCAGCCAGCTCATCCCCAAAATAATGGGAGCTCCTCCCAAGGTAGCCACATTAAACGCTATTAGCTCAGTGTGTCTTGCTACCCTCATTATCATTGGGACGGTCTGCTGGCTGACTTCTCCTCCCAGCAGCTCCCTTCCATCGATCGTGGTCACCTGCAAAGGGTTACTTAAAGGGATAGTCTGTATCTGGTGCTCAGCAGCAAACTCCTTACTCATGAAATTGCAGGAGCTGCCTGAGTCCAATAGCGCCTTTATCTTTAGTGGGTGTCCGTTAGGCAGCTCTAGTAACACCTCTATCACTAGGGCGGGTTTAGGAGGTTCCGGCGTGGGCACTTTCACTGCTCTTTGGCCTGGCTGCTGTGCCCCGACGGTGGCAGCCAGGCGTTGGCTTTTACTTGCTCCGGTACCTTTTCCTCCCTCTCCCCAACAGCTCCCGCCATTCCTTGCCATTCCTTTCTTTGGGGGCAGACTCTGGCAAAATGACCTGGCTGTTGGCAGAGATAACATTTCTTGGCGCCCTTTCCCTCCTTCTTCCGCTCTTCACTGGGCTTTGAAACTGCGCGCGCGCGCGCTGTTCCAATCTCCATCTGCTCTCCTGGCGGGAACGGTGGCTCTGGAATCTCTGGAATGCGAAGCTCCCTCCAACGTTCCCCCTTCCCTTCCCGCCTCTCCAAGGCTCTCGCCTCTTGGCGCGCTCCTATGGTCAGCGCTGATTTGGTCAGCTGGTCCATAGACTCCGCCCTGGGCGCCCGGGAAAGTTCGTCTTTCACAGCCGAAGAAAGCCCTTCTTCAAAGAGCATTTGAATGGGTTCCGCCGATAGATCCCACCCCAATTTATGGATCAACATGGTAAACTCAGTCCAGTACTCACGCACAGATCGGCTCCCCTGTTTGCACGCCATTAACTGTCTGCGTACCACTCCCTGCTCAATATCGCTGGAAAACATCAAATCCATTGCACGAAAAAACTTCCTCGTATCCTTCAGGATGTCATTGTTTGTTGCCATCAGGGGCCTCACCCAGTCTTTCGCCCCCTTTTCGAGGTGCCCAATCACAAAAGCCACCCGCGATTCCTCGTCGGGAAAGTCATCAAACTGCAGATTAAGGGCATATTGCATTTCTGTCCTAAAGGCATGATAGTCCTTGGCCTCCCCCCCAAACTTCTGCACCAATCCTGGCAACTTTCTGGCGAGCGGGGTGGTTTTCCCCTTCTCTGCATCTTGAGCCCTCCTCTCCTCGAGCCTCGCCATCTGCAGCGCTAGCTGGACCTCCAACGCCCTGTACCTTTCCTCCAGGCTTGGACCCGCTCCAGCTCCTGCTTCTCCGGTTCCGGCTGGGTTGCTCATGATGCCTTCTCCTGCACACACAGCTCACAGAGACTGTCGGAATGCTGTGATGGGACGATGAGCTGCTTGTGCGTAAAATCCAAGTCCCTCAGAGTTTGGTCATGTTTCCAAACCTCTGTCTGTAACGGAGCCCCTTAAACATGGCTCCGTCAGTCGCTTGCAGATTCCGACAGTGGTTGCTTTCGGAATCGCTTCCAACATAAAAGCTCCTTAACGGAAACACGTCTTCTGGACTCCCTGCGTGACAGTTTCCGGCGAGGAGTGGGTGTCCCTACAGGAGGTCCTGAAACCTCCCCACTGTTTTCGCTGGAAGTGTCTCGGAGCCATCCCTCCTGCTCACTTTCCCTCAGCTCAGCTCTTCTCCCCCTACTGGTTCCCTCTTCAGCTGCTGAGTCTCTCCCAACCTGTGTGAGCCCTTCCACCTCCCTTCCTTCCGATGCCAGTTCCCTGACACCAACATTTTTCTAATACTCATTAATTTTACAATGATTTTCTAAATGAATTTTTTTAACTTTCTTCCAATCTTCATCCATCATCTCTTCTTCCTGGTCTCGGGTTTTGTCAGTCCTTTCTATCCCATCCATCTGGTCCGTCAACCTGGTGACCTTCTATCCGAGGCTCTTAAGTCTTTTCCATGTCCCTTCCGCAGGTCTTCTTCATGTTTATACCTGTACTTTATCTTCTGCTGATCTTATTCTTAATTTCCTTCCTTTCTCTCAAGGAGACTCCAACTTGAGAATATCTTTATCCCTTCTCGACAAGTCAGCCCATTCTCTTTTTTTTTTTAATTAATATTTATTAAAGTTTCACAAAAAATAGAATCACATTAATAAAAAAGAAAAATTTAAAAAGAAAAAAGAAAAATACACAATACAAAATACAAAAAGATAAAAGGGGGAAAAAAACAGTTAAAAACAATTCCGTCTTTTCATAACTTCTTTTACATTTACTTGTTTCCCAGACTTCCTCATACCTCCCTCTTTTGTATTCCAATTCAGTTTGTTAGTCCAGCAATTTCTTTCCCTCCTTTTTAATCCCAATCCTTAATCTTAATATATTATAACATTAAATTTTTACCTATTAAAAACCAATTTTTCCATTCTTTTAACCTTTTTACTCCTAATCCTTAATCTTGGCCTGTACAGCTAGAAGCCACTTAACTTTAATCCAACATCACTCTAACATTCATTAATTTTGCAATATTTCTGTAAATAATCTTTGAATTTCTTCCAGTCTTCTTCCACCGACTCTTCTCCCTGGTCACGGATTCTGCCAGTCATTTCTGCCAATTCCATGTAGTCCATCATTTTCATCTGCCATTCCTCCAGTGTGGGTAACTCTTGTGTCTTCCAATAAAGTAAGCCCATTCTCCATAGTCGACACTGGAATCCATATGATATTTAAAGGCATGTTTCAAAATCCCTCCAATGTTAAGGGCCCCCACAACTCCAAACTCCCCCTGGCCCAAAGCCAGATTCGATGAGCCAAAGCATCCCTGCATGGGGGGATCTGTCCGGCTTCCCATCTCCAAACCAAACAGAACTCCATCTCTCCAAATCTGACTTTCTCCAGGTTCAGTCATCGAAAACAACAACTTATGTTCCTGCAGGGCCGCAGCTCTCTCCATTTCTGCTACTTGAGGTTCAGCAACAACCTCCTCCTTTATCTTCTTCACCACTTGATCTGTCAAAGCACATTCCTGAATTAATTCCTGAGTGGGTTCTATATAGGCATTCACTGTTTGTCCAAAATTTCCAACTGCAACAGTCATCAAATCCATCTTTTCATGTAGCTGTTCCAGTAAAGCGCTTGTCTTGCAAAAAGCAAGCACTAAGGCTTCTTCTGGGCACATTCTTGTTCAAGGTCAAAGTCTGGTCCCACGATCTTTAATCTCTACAGCTGCAAAGTTCCCCAGATCGACTCTAACAACAGTTTCACAAGCTCCCTCTAGGGGAAACAATTTCTATTTGTATCCATCTTTTTGAAAGCAGATCTAGCAACAAAGTTCCTTTCGTTTTTCAGATATTTTGTTCCTTTTAAGTGCAAAAGGGAACATTGGAATCAATATGTTTCTCTTTTTTAACTATCTGTCAAAAACGTTTTATCCACAGTCAATGAACTTCCCCAAAGCGTCTGTCCTGACACCCCGCTCCCAGGTTCAAGACGGTGGAAATTTACCTTTCTTTACTCTCTCTTCTGCAGGTTTAAACAGTCTAAAAAGATTCCCCCCTCTTCTCCTGCTTCCAAGGGGGGTTTAGTAATTTTAACTGATGGAAATTTAGTCCTTTACAAACGACTTTCCAGACTCTAGCTTGCAATGTCTTTGCTTCAATCTATTTACAAAAGCGGAAGGCAGACTTCCTGTTTAGACCTTCCCGCTTCGGTGCCAAATTAAGAAATTTCATAGTCCAATTTTCCGTTCTACTCACGGGCAATTGTTTAAAATCCAATTGTCCACAGGAAAAAGTCAGCGCTCTCTGGCAACAGCAATGCGGCTTCACTCCGTGAAAAGAGCAGTCGATTCGAAGCACCGCACCATTCACCCCACGTCGCTCCGGATCCCCGAAACCGGGTTTCCCCGCGAGTAGGGGAGGCGCAATTGGCAGGAGTGTTATATACCCTTGAGTCCAAGAGTCTGGAATATTCCCCTTCTCTACTGCTTCCTCTATTACTTCTTTTAGTGGGTCGATTAATTCATTTAACATTTCTTTGTAGTATTCTGCTGGTATGCCATCTGGACCTGGGGATTTCCCTATTTTTAATTTTTGAATTGATTCCTTAATTTCTACGGTTGATATTGGTTTATTTAATAATTTATGGTCTTCTTCTGCTATCTCTATTAATTTATTTTTCTTTATATATTCCTCTATTTCTTCTATTGGCACTTCATCTTTTTGATATAATTTTTTGTAATATTTTTCAAATTATTTTTTAATTTCTGTCATATCCCTTATTGTCCTCTCTTCTACTTTTATTTTATTTATTAATTTTTCATTTCTTTGTTTCTTTAGTTGCCAGGCAAGGATCTTGCCTGGCTTATTTGCCCATTCAAAATTTTTATATTTCCAAAATTTGATTTGTTGTTCTACCTCCTGTTCTGTAATTTTATCATATTCTACTCTCAGTAATTTAATTTCTTGATTTAATCTCTCTTTATTTTTGCTTGCATAGGCCAATTTTTCCTTCCTTTTAATTTCTTCTAAAAGCTCCCTTTTCTTTTTTTCTTTATTCTTATATGCTATTGAGTTTTGTTGTATGAAATATCCCCTAACAACCGCCTTCCCAGCATCCCACACTGTTTTAACATCTGTCCCTTTCCTCCAATTGTTTTCAAAATATTCCTTCATCAACTTTCTGGCTCCTTGTATTACTTTTTCGTTTTTTAATAAGAAAACATTCATTCTCCACCTTTTCCCCCCTTTCTCCTCTTTTCCTTTAAGAGTTAATGATACTGGATTGTGATCTGTAAGTGTTTTTGGCAAAATTTCGGCATTCTCTGCTTCAATTGTCATATCCTTAGTAATCCATATACTGTTGATTCGACTATACGAATTTTTTGGTTCTGAGAAATATGTGAACTCCTTTTCGACAGGATGTTTATATCTCCATATATCCACTAAATCAAAAATCTTTACCATTTCCATAAAGCTTTTTGGCAACTTCCCTTCATTTCCCCCCCCCCCTCTTCTTCTGCGATCTATCCAATTCTGGTTCCATTACTCCATTTAAATCCCCTAACACAATAATTCTCATATCTATATATTCCATTAATAATGATCTTACTTTAACATAGAATTCTGATTTTCTTTTATTTGATCCATAGATTCCCGCTACTACAATTGGTTCCCCCTCTAGTGATATTTTGACTATTACAATCCTCCCCTCTTTGTCTTCATATAACAATTCTGGTTCATATTTGCTTTTAACATACATTACAACCCCCCTGTTTCTTCTTACATCAGATGCGATGAATTCTTCCCCTAACTATGGTTTTACCAATAGTCTTTTATGCTTAGTATTGATGTGGGTTTCTTGTAAACAAGCAAGGTCCCACTTCTGCCTCTCTAAGATACGTTCTATTTTCTGCCTCTTCCTCCTATTATTTAAACCATTTACGTTCCATGGTAACAATTTAAATTTCATTCTTTATTAGTTAACAAATTATAAAGTTAATGGAAAGAGTTTAAGTTATCTGCAGTGGTAAAGGAGAAGGGTTTTGTAATAGTTATTGGTCTGATTATTTACCACTGGCGTAGTTCTTTATCCTTCCACCCTTTGCTGAGCTTTTTCTTCTTCTTCCGCCTCATCCGATAGCTCTCCCTTTCTTCCTTCCTCATTTCTTACTTCACTTTTCCCGCCTCCTAATTCTCCTCGATACTTCCTCCAAAACATATCTGCTTCCTCAAATGTCTCAAATCGTCTTCTTTTTCCTTTGAAGTTGAAGGAAATCCCAACTGGGTATTCCCATCTGAAAGATATTGATTTGGCCTTTAGTGCTTTTGTTAGACACTGGAATTGCTGTCTCTTTTTTATCAGCCTAGGTGGGACTTCTCGTAAAATTATTATTTCCTTTCCATCTATGGTTAATTTGTTCTTACTCTTTACTTGGAGGATCTTATCTTTCATCCAATTTGATGTGAATACAATGATGCAGTCTGCCGGCCATTTGTTCATTTTTGCTTTTCTTGAGTTCACTCTGAAGATTTTCTCTGTCTGTTCTATTATGTCTTTTTCCTGTAAATATAGCCACTTTGCTAAAGTTTCAATCATCTTCTTCCAAATATCCTCCTTCTCCTCTTCTGGAACATTTCTGAATCTCAAGGTCTTCTCTTTAATCTGCATCTGTATCATTGCTAGCACATCCCCGGTAGCTTCCTGGATTGCTTTTTGTTCCTCCATCTCCTTTTTCAATTTGTCCATTTCTTTTCTTTGTTCCCTTTGTTATTTGCTAATTTTCTTCACCATCTCATCCATTTGTTGATTCTTATTCTTAATTTCTTGCACTTTCTTATCTGTCTCCTTCATTCCTTCTAGAACTTCTGTTAATTTTTCCTTTATTTCTTCATTTTCTTTTTAATTTTTTTTCATTGTGTTTTCTAATTTTTCCAATTTCCCATCAATTGTATTGATTTTTTCTTCCAGCTCTTTTCTCAATCCTCCCACGTCCAGTTTCAAACTAATAATAAGCTCCCTCAAATCCATTTCTTCAAGGCCTGAGTTTCTTCTTAATTGTTGCTGTTGACTTCCAGTTCCAGTCTGTTTTTTAATTGCATGAGACATTTTGCGTTCTCTTTTTCAACCACCAGATGTCCTTCTATTGTTCCAATTTTCCTTTATTACTGCTTTTCCTACTTGTCCACTGGGTGTCACTGTGTTCTTATTTACTCAGCTTGCCAGCTTCTGCCCTCCTTTAACCCTCTCTTTCACTATTTTGTCTTCGTCACTTCCTCCTTCTTGATGATTACTCAGCGTCTTCAGACCCGCGACGCCATCTTATCTTATCTGTGAAATTCCCCTCCTTTATCTTTCCTTCAAGGACATTCAGATTCAAAGCAGCTGCTTTACTCCACCCAGCTCCAACAACAGGCAGCCTGCACCGCTTTGCACTTTGTAGTAAGTCCATTTCAGATAGTCTGCTTTTCAAATAGTTTAATTGCAATCTGAGTGATTTCTTTACATTCTTTCCATATTTTTTTCTGTTCTTCTGTCTTCCCTTTACTTTTGTGGTAGCATTACTTCTCCTCCGCTATTTTTACTCTTTATCTTGTTTTGGGTTTACTCGCTCTGTGAGGTATTCCCCCTCCTGGGTTCCCTTTTCCCCCCTTGTCTTATTTCCTTTTAGGTTTTATTACTGCTGCTACCACTTTACGTTTATTTTGATATAGAAATAGAGATTTTACCATCTTGTCGCTGCTTCAGTGATGTGAGGCTTTTCACCGGTCTGTTAGATGTTCTTCTCTGTGCCTGGATTCCTCCCCCACCTCAGCCGTTTTTCCTTCAGCGAGGGGTGCCGGGACTCCAAACAGACACTGCCGAAGTTCCTTTGACTTGAGCTTCCTTCCAAGCCTTTTCAGGGGTCGTTTAGCCAAACGTTGCCCCTCACAGTACCGGTGTATGCCCCGACCTGCTTACTGCAGTCAGAGCTCACACTGTTGCAGCTGTGGTAAAAGCTTGTCCATTCCCAACAGCAAGGGTCCCTCACCAGTTGACTTGCTTCCTCTGAGGCCGCCTCAGCTCCTGGCAGCCCACACCCCCTGGCCAGCCCTAGAGGCACCATTCTCTGGGGGAGAACAGCTGGGCAAGCCTTGGGGAGGCAGAGATGGCATCCGAGGAGGGAGGGAAGGAAAGAGGGACGGAGGCCAGTGTCTCCCGCGGCACCCCTGACCATCATTCAAGGCACCCCAGCTGCCACAGCACACTGCTTGAAAACCACTGCAGAACTGGGATGGGAAAGGTTTCTAGTCCAACTAGCTGGTCTGGAGAAGAGGAAAGGCAGCCATGCTTGCTCCTTTGTCTTCTCCAAGGAGACTTCCAGCCTGACTTCTCATCTTGAGGCCCCAGGGAGAAGTGGGAAGAGGAGGACGAGGAGGAAGCATCCCCAGAAGAAGTGTGCTCCCCACCAGTAGGTGCTTCCACCCCCCACTCCTAAATCTGCTTCCAACAGATACTTGGGGGGGGGCATCCTGCACCATCTGGTCAATTCCTGGTGCTAGGAGAATTAGAAGGTCTAAGATACGAACACATACATAAATACCGTAAGTAGTTCTCATCACAAAAGAATATGCAGGTAAACCCATCAACAGACAGGTAAAGCCATCAACAGGTTTCCTGCCAGACAGGAGTCTGTTGTAGGCCGCCCCTTCTGTGATGTATGTATGATGTATAGAGGGGTGGTCTTGGGTTCCAGGGTGGGCAATTTCAAATGTCTATATAAGGACTTGGTTCGGGGTCTCCTCCTCCCTCCCGCGGGGAGGGTGAGCACAAACAACACAGATGGGGGCTTCATCCTCCTTGCGAAAGAGTTTCAGGGGCTCCTGGTGCTTCTCACAGACTCCTCCTTTTCCTCCTTCCTCCTTTCCCTCTGGAAGACTGAGAGTCTTGGCTACTTCGACAAAGGTAGCCAATTGCCGATTGCGGACGAGGCTCCTTCTCTGGACTCCAACTCGGCCTTGAGGACAGGAAGCCAGCCTCCTTTTTGCCCCGCTGCACTGGATCAGGCCAGACCGGCAGAAGTTGTGCCCACACTCTGGGATGGTCCCTGTGTCATAAGAGAGTCAGGGTCAGAGAGGGGAATGAAGGAGAAGGACCCTACCAATATCAAATAGATTGTATTCTGCCTTCACACCCTACAAGAAGGTCAACGGTGCCTTGGGGAATGGATCCTTTTTCGCTGTATCGAATTGTATCCTTTTTGCTATATCTTTCTCATTGACTTTAAGAATGGATCTGAATGTATTTTTCGACTCAAATGTATTTTTCCTCAAAATGCTGTACTTTTCTAAATGTATCCAAATGTATCCGAATGGGTTTTTGTATTTCCCCCCAATCTCATCGCCTAGAGAATGTTCCTTAAATGTAACAATCACTTGTTCTAAATGTATTTGATTTGAATGTATTCGAGTGTATACTTTTATGGGAAAACATAGCTAGGACAATGTGGACATATGTATATATTGTTACGATATAGAAGCAATGCAGCTGCGAGCTGCTAGCTTGAAAACATCACATGATGGAATGTTGGGACTGTTGTGTGGGAAACAGAGGGACAGTCAATTCACAGTGCGAAGCACCGGAATTAGCTCAGAGTGTAATATGAGCTCTTCCTTTTGTTCCTGTACAGGAAGTACAGGAAGTGTTTGTCTCTTGACTGCTGGAGCTTGAAGAGAGCAGTCATGTTTTCTGTACTGCTGCAAAGACAGAAATAAAGGCATGTAAATACGTTTCTGTCTATCTCTTTCCCCTGCCCGGGGGGGGCATGAAAGAGGGGGTGTGTTCTTCTCACGCTGAGAAGAATCGCCTATCGCGACCTAGCCTGAATCTTGCTGGGGAATGCAGACAGGGAGGTCAACAGGAGATCAAGCCGGGTGCCTGGAGAGTTGCCAGTTACTACTGATATAGGCTTGAATTCCGACATCTGGTAGCAGAGGACGGTTTTGCTACATGCAGTAGCAAAAGAGGTCGATGGATCGTATTCATCCTCTGCAAGGAGATAAAGGAAGATATGGTAGCGAGCGGATGGGAGCTACAAGTACGTCTGAGCACCGGAGGAGGCGTTTTTGCCGATAAGCCAGGAGCAACGGATTCCCTCAAGGTATGGTGATTTTATGGCTGTGAGAGTGAACGCGAATTGAAGCATTCTTCGGTTCACAGAGTGTCTGCTTTTGGATAAAAACAGCACGGAGAAACAGCCCGCATATTTCACATTCCTGGGACTGATAAGGTTTGCTGCTCAAGCCTGCCAAGTCCAGTTGCTAAGCAACGAGACGTCAGTACTTTTCTGAGCCAGTTAGCTTGAAAAGAAAGTGGAAAATTACAACACAGAAGTGAGGCTGGGACTGTGAGAGGCTGGAAAAACACTGAGGGGAAATTCCAGCGTTTGTTTTGTCTGTTATCTCACTGCTCTTGGAGGGACTTTCAAGACAGCCTGAGTTTAGCTGCCAGGTGCAAGGCAACAACAAGGACTTTATTTGCGTAGCCAACAGGCCATAGCATCAAAGGACAAACACCGACAAAAATACATTACAAATATAGTTACCGTATAATCTTATGGCCTATTAAAACCCTAGGTAAAAGCTGGATTATCATTCATCAATGACCCTCTGTCCCATGGACGGCGGCCTTTTCTCTGGTATATTGTTCCAGGTCGGTTAAGTAAATAGACCAGCCAAATTGAAAGAATATAAATATAAATGGTCAGGACAGGGAGAAAGATAATAATAACCAGATGCAGATAAATTAATAATCTCAGTACTTAAAACTTGGCAAGGCAGTAAACAACCACCTATTGGATTTTACCAGCGTGTGCCTGAGAGCTGAGGCTTGGAATAAAGATGGCCTTATTCAGTTAGAAGCTGAGTGGTCAAAACTGGGAACAGTGGTGTTTTGCTATGGAATATTTGCTGGTGGGAGAACAACTTTGGCACTTAGTGCATTCCCCACTGCCTGCTGCTGTACATGCACAGGGGAAGAAGGCTGAAGTTCAAAATGAGCTTAAGCAACGTGTGATCAGAATTCTGGCTGAGAATGTGGAAGCTTATCTTGAGCCAATTCTGTTGGGTGCTGAAGAACCAAGGGTCGCTTGGGAGTCACTCCGTAAAGCTTGTGGAGCTGGGATGGGAAGCAAGAACCAAGAGTTGGCTGCACCACCAGAGAGAAAGAGCCAAGAAAGCGAAAGCCAAATTCTTGGAAGCTCATCGAAAGCTGAGGAAAGCTTTGACCCCAAAAGGGGAAGTGAAGGAACTGTTGCTGTTGATGTTCCTGTTCTTGCTGCAACGGATGTTGCTGACAGGGGGAGTGAGGCTCGGAGTTGTAGCTGTTACGATATTGAAGCAATGCAGCCGCGAGCTGCTAGCTTGAAAACAGCACATGATGGAATGTTGGGACTGTTCCGTGGGAAACAGAGGGACAGTCAATTCACAGGGCAACGCACCGGAATTAGCTCAGAGTGTAATATGAGCTCTTCCTTTTGCTCTTGTACAGGAAGTACAGGTTTTGTTTCACTCTCGACTGCAGGAGTATGAAGAGAGCAGTCATGTTTTTTTTAACGCTGCAAAGACAGAAATAAAGGCATGTAAATACATTTCTGTCTATCTCTTTCCCCTGCCGGGGGGGGGCAGGAAAGACAGGTGTGTTCTTCTCACGCTGAGAAGGATCGCCTATCGCGACCTCTGCTTGGATCCTGCCTGGAAAGCAGACAGGGAGGTCAACAGGAGACCAAGCCGGGTGCCTGGGAGAGTTGCCAGTTTCTCCTGATAAAGGCTTGAGTTCTGACATCTGGTAGCACGGAGCCGATGGTTTTGATCCATGAAAGCAGCCAGAGAGGTTGATGGATCGTACTTCATCCTCTGCAAGGAGATAAAGAAAGAATGTGGTAGCGGGCGGATGGAAGCTACAAGGACGGCTGAGCACCAGAGAAGGTGTATTTGCTGAGCAACGGATTCCTTCAAGGTATGGTGATTTTATGGCTGTGAGAGTGAACGCGAATTGAAGCATTCTTCGGTTCACTGAGTGTCTGCTTTTGGATGAAAACAGCACGGAGAAACAGCCTGCATATTTCGCATTCCTAAGTCTTGATAAGCCAGTTGCTAAGCAACGAGACGTCAATCTTTTCAGCTACTTCGGAGATAGTTAGCTTGAAAGAAAGTGGAAATTTACTAGCCAACAGAGGAGGGGCTGGGACTGTAAAAGGCTGGAAAAACACTGGTAGAAATTACAGCGTTTGTTTTGTCTGTTGTCTCACTGCTCTTGGAGGGACTTTCCGGAGCTGCCTGCGTTTAGCTGCCAGGTGCAGGCTTGAGCTTGAGAGTGAGAGCTGAGGCTTGGATTCAAAATGGATACCAAGAAGGGGGGAGGCTTACCTTACCCACCTCCACTGACTAATGACAATTATTCCTCATGGTCTGTAAAGATGAAAGCCCTGCTTCAGAATCAGAGGATTTTTGGGGTGATTGATAACCCCATCCCTGCTGCACCAACGCCAGGTTGGAATTCACAGAATGTGAGAGCCAGGACGGCCATAATTCTGTGTATCTCAGATGATCAACTCTTGCATATTCAGGATTTGGAATACACACGTGAGATTTGGCAAACGCTGTGTAGAATACATCAAAGAGATGCTGGTTCTTCAGCGTTGCTGCATTTTGAAAAACTGACCAATCTGAGGCTAGCGCCTGATGGAGATGTACAAGCGCATCTGACAGAGACGAAATTCTTATGCCAGCAGATGGCGCAACACAATTTCCCTCTTCAGGAAGAGATATTCTGCTTCATGATTATTAACAGCCTTAATCGGACTTATAAAACGGTTGCAAGTCAGCTTGGTTCTCTACCTGCCCGAGATCTTACGACGGAGAGAATTTGTGCCCTGATTCTCAATGAGAAAGATCGCCTTGCTGCAATAGATGTCAAAGACAGGGGGAGAGAAGCTCGGAGTTCTGACACCCCCACTGCTATTGCTAGTGAAGAACAGGCTGTTGCTTTGAACGTTGTCCATTGTTACAATTGTGGACAGACTGGGCATCTTCAGCGGAATTGTAAGAAGCCACGTCAACAGAAAGGAGCTAGGGGAAGCTCTGCAAAGCCTGAGGCGTCAGGCAAAAGTCGTACCAAGTCCCAAGTGGAACCAGCTATGGCTTTGATGTCACTAAAAGCCACACCAGAAGTGGAAAACTATTTTATTTTGGACACTGGAGCGACGCAACACATGACGTCACGCCGAGAACTGTTTTCAACGTTTAAGGAGCAAAGCTTCACTGTGAAACAGGCCAATGGCCAGGAGCTGAAAGCGACTGGGTTTGGAACTGTGTATCTTGAGAGTCTGAACTTGACTATTAACAATGTGTATTTGGTTCCTGATTTAAAGTTCAATCTGCTGAGTGTTTCGCAGATCACAAAGAAAGGACTGACTTTGTCCTATGATAGAAAAAGCTGCAAAATCTTCAAAGATGGAGAGCTGTATCTTTCTGCCAGAGAGAAAGATGGACTGTATTTGTTGACTTTTGAACAAAGTGATTGCATAAGTTGTAATGCATCTGATTCTAACATGATTTCTCTTGCAGGTGAGACGAAAAACGTCCAGAAGATGACAAAAGTAACCAAAGCATTTCAGCGAGTGTATGCTGATGTGATTGGTCCTCTAGCACCCATCTAGAGGCAATGCAAGATATTATCTTGTGTGTGTTGATTATTTCTCTCATTATGTGTGGATATACATAATGAACAAACCACAAGAAGCCTTAGAAAGGTTTAAAGAGTTTTGTGACAAAGTTAAAAATGTTCATGATGCTAACAATGATTGTCTTTTCACAGATGAAAAGCCAGTTTTTCTTTTACAGGATTTTCAGGATTTCCTGGATAAGAATGGGATAAGGCAGAAGACTGCTGTTTCTGCAGGAGCATGGAACAAAAGTGTCTGTGTGCAAGTGAACAAAGAATTGCAAAATGGGATGAAGGCACAATTGCTGAGTTCACATTTGCCACATGAATATTACGCGGAATCGTTATTGTGTTTTTGTTACTCTTGGTTGAGAAAGGTTTCAAAAGGTTTAGGAAGTTCTCCTTTTGAAAAGCTATTCCACAGAAAACCTTCTGTTGCCCATTTTAAGGTTTTTGGGTCTCATGTGAAGACTGAAGCTCCAGGTGGAGTAAAGAATGCAAAAGGCATTTTTGTGGGTTATGAAAAGGGTCTCTACAGAGTAATTTTGTCTGAATCTGGTCAGGTGATTCTCACAAAATTTCTAGAGAGTGCTCCTGAACAGGAGAGAGTAATTGTTCACACATTTCCCACTGAGGACGATTCAGATGATGATGATGATTTTACTGATTACAGTGGTACTGAGCGTGACAGTGATAGCTCGAAGAGCTCAGTTGACACAGTCATTGAGAGGAAATCTCACACAATGGCTAGACCTTCACAAGTGAAGGATGAACCACTGTTTACTATTGGAACTGGTTCTCCAAAGAGTCCTGAGACTGAACCAGTGAGCAGAGAGGATCAGCACCTTATACGCAGGTCTGAGAGAGTTACAAAGGGCGTACCACCCAAGAGGTATTCAAAAGAGTTTGCTAACTCAGCTGTTGCATGTGTTACTATTGTTGACAACACAAGACAGGTTAAAGGTGTGTCTAAGTCAGAGACAAAGACACAACAGGGAGTTGCTAAGCGTAACACTACATTCCCTAGCCAAGGTAATGCAGATGCACTCATTCCTTGGAAGTCAGACAACCAGAGAGGTACACTGGGGAAACCAGTGGCGGGTAGTTCCAAGGGTGGAACTGAAACAACAGGGGAGTGTTATATGTATAACAACTGTTTGTTTTCTTCTCTGGATCAAGCTTTGCTCGCAGCGCACATTGATTCATATGTGGGAGTATGTTACGATATTGAAGCAATGCAGCCGCGAGCTGCTAGCTTGAAAACATCACATGATGGAATGTTGGGACTGTTCCGTGGGAAACAGAGGGACAGTCAATTCACAGGGCAATGCACCGGAATTAGCTCAGAGTGTAATATGAGCTCTTCCTTTTGCTCTTGTACAGGAAGTACAGGTTTTGTTTCACTCTCGACTGCAGGAGTATGAAGAGAGCAGTCATGTTGTTTTTTAACGCTGCAAAGACAGAAATAAAGGCATGAAAATAAGTTTCTGTCTATCTCTTTCCCCTGCCGGGGGGGCTGGAAAGAGAGGTGTGTTCTTCTCATGCTGAGAAGGATCGCCTATCGCGACCTCTGCCTGGATCCTGCCGGGAAAGCAGACAGGGAGGTCAACAGGAGACCAAGCCGGGTGCCTGGGAGAGTTGCCAGTTTCTCCTGATAAAGACTTGATTTCTGACAGTAGCGCCCCCACTGCTATTGCAAGGGAAGAGCAAGCTGAAGCTCTGAACGTTGTTTGTTGTTGCAATTGTGGCCAGCCTGGGCATCTACAGAGGAACTGTGAGAGGCCACGTCAGCAGAAAGAAGCCAAAGAGAGCTCTGCAAAGCCTGAGGAGTCAGGCAAGACTCATACTAAGTCCCAGGTGGAACCAGCTATGGCTTTGATGTCACTAAAAGCCACACCAGTAGTGGAAAACGCTTTTGTCCTGGACACGGGCTGCACGCAACACATGACGTCGCGCCGAGAACTGTTTTCTACGTTTAAGAAGCAGCGCTTCACTGTGAAACAGGCCAATGGCCAGGAGCTGGAAGCGACCAGGTTTGGAACTGTGTATCTTGAGAGTCTGAACTTGACTATAAACAATGTCTATTTGGTTCCTGATTTGACGTTCAATCTGCTGAGTGTTTCGCAGATCACAAAGAAAGGACTGATTTTGTCCTATGATAGAGAAAGCTGCAAAATCTTCAAAGATGGAGAGCTGTATCTTTCTGCCAGAGAGAAAGATGGACTGTATTTATTGACTTTTGATCAAAATGATTGCAATAATTGTAATGCATTTGAATCTAACATGATTTCTCTTGCAGGTGTGAAGAAAAACGTCCAGAAGGCGACGAAAGTTAACAGTGCATTTCAGCGGGTGTATGCTGATGTAATTGGTCCTCTAGCACCATCTAGAGGCAATGCAAGATATTATCTTGTGTGTGTTGATTATTTCTCTCATTATGTGTGGATATACATAATGAACAAACCACAAGAAGCCTTAGAAAGGTTTAAAGAGTTTTGTGATAAGGTTAAAAGTGTTCATGATGCTAACATTGATTGTCTTTTCACAGATGAAAAGCCAGTTTTTCTTTTACAGGATTTTCAGGATTTCCTGGATAAGCGAGGCATAAGGCACAAGACTGCTGTTTCTGCAGGAGCATGGAACAAAAGTGTCTGTGTGCAAGTGAACAAAGAATTGCAAAATGGGATGAAGGCGCAATTGCTGAGTTCACATTTGCCACATGAGTATTGGGCTGAATCTTTATTGTGTTATTGTTACACTTGGTTGAGAAAGGTTTCAAAATGTTAGGTAGATTTATTGCTTTATTGTTCGGCGTCCGGCACGCTTCCCCTGCACGCCTCTGCAGGTCGTAAAGCAATTAGCAGAATTGCACAGCGTCCGTGTTGAAAGGGCAGTAAAACAAGTCCCACACTGTGATGGCCTGGGATTCCGATTCGGAGGATGAAACAGAGGAATCCCAGCCTGCACAGGAGTCCCCGCCTCCAGGGCCGGCTGAACTGGGGCAAGGCCTAGATGCTGAAGAGCCTGCACCTGTGGCAGTGCATCAGGAGCTGGCCCCAGGTGAAGCCCTTCTGGCCCCAGAGGGGCTTGATGACTCAGTGGCCACAGGTGAGCCTCCTCCAGGGCCCAGTAACCCTTCGGCCTCTCCTGATCTGCAGAGGCTTAGGGCAGAGAGGCGAAGGGAACTGGTTGCCCCCAGGAGGAGTGCTCGCCTTAAGGCCAGAGGAGGCGGGGCTCCTGGGGACCGGGACCGCCCCTGGCCTTAGAAGAGGATAAAAGCCCAGTCAGCCCGGCCCCAGGTTGCGGGAGCAACGTCGTTGTTGGCTTCGGACCTTCCTGTGTTCCTGATCCCTGCTCGGCTTCCTGTTCCTGACTATCCGGTACTCCTGTTCCCTGCTCGGCCTTCTGTTCCAGCGTTCCTGTTCCCCGCCCGGCTCTCTGCATCGGACCTCACCCCTCTTCGTGTGGACTCTGCTACACTCACGGTACCTTACCCCCGGGACCAGCACACACACGTTTCTTCTGTCCTAATATCACTTTATTTGCTCAAAAGTAGCATATTTACAATCAAGAAATTCCATCTGATTCAAGCTGCATCTTATCCCTCTGTTTGCAGCTGCGTAGCAAAGCTGCTTTCACTTTTCACTCAGCTCACAGCATTCCAAGCTGCTTTCGTCACGTCCTGGCTTACTTCCCTTGTAAGCGCCTCCTCTCAGGCTTGAGGCACAGAAGGTTAACCCTTCACTACACCCAACACCCCCTCTTGTCTCGCGCTTGAGGGGAGAATCGACCCTTGGTCGTCCCAAACCCAGACCTTCACAAAACTCTCCATGTCTTTGGAAGGTGAGTGGCTTCGTGAACCCATCAGCTAGGTTCTTGGCAGAGGGACAATACTTCAGCGCAACTAATCCCTCCTGAACACTCTGGCACACATTCCAAAAGCGAATGTCTAGGTGTTTAGTTCTGGCCTTGAACTGACCTGACTCTGCCAAACGCAGGCATGGTTGATTGTCCTCGAAAACACGTATTGGCAGACAATCCACTTCACAGAGTTCCTGCACCAAACAAGCATAGAACTCTACTTCTCTGCACACCTCTGAAAGAGCACTGAACTCAGCCTCAGTGGATGAGAGCGCTATAAGACTTTGCTTCTTGGACCTGCATCCAACTACTGAGTTCCCAAACTTCACCACTAGGCCACACAGACATGCGATCCTCAAGATTAGCCCAATCCGAGTCCACAAAGCAAGTCAGTTTGACTTCTCCTTGTGCTGGCAACCTAAGACAAAAGTCTTTGGTCTCCTGCAAATACCTCAGAACTCTCTTGATGCCATTCCAGGCTTGCACACTAGGGTTTGATGCTTCCCTACTGAGCAGATTGACAGCAAACACTATATCAGGTCTGCTCCACTGGGGCAAGTACAACAAACTCCCTAGGGCTGACTGAAACACTTCAATATTTTCGAACGCAGCACGTTCTGCTTGCTGGCTGTCCTTCACAAAACTAGTCTCCATAGGACTTTTCATTCCTGCACAATCACTCATCCTCATTTTCTGAAGCAATTGCTCAATTTTACCTCTCTGGCTGAGCAAAAAACTTGCATCCTGTGCACGCTCAACATTGACACCTAGATAGGTTTTGACAGTACCAAGCTGTTTAAGCTTGAACCGTTTACCTAGCTCTTTGGCAAACTTCTCCACCTGTTCATCTGTTTCTGAGAAGAATAGCACGTCATCAACCCAAATCAGCAAATACTCTTGTGTTGCTCCTGAACCTCTCAAATAAAAGCAACTATCAGCAATACTTCTCCTGAAACCTAGCTCTTCTAAGGCTTCATTCAGGCACATGTTCCAGTTTCTAGCAGATTGACGTAATCCATAGATGGATTTGTGCAATCTCCACACAACATCTTGCCTTAAATTCTCAAACCCCGGAGGAGGAATCATGTACAGCTCCTCCTGGAGATTTGAGTTAAGGTAGGCAACATCCACATCAAAGTGGTTTACCTTCCAGCCTCTCTGTGCTTCACAAGCTAAAAGCGTTCTCAGAGTCTCCGCTCATGACGTTGGCGAATACACCTCTGTGAAGTGTATTCCCTTCCTCTGAGTAAATCCTTGAGCAACTAACCTGGCTTTATACTGCGGCTCTCCAGCGTCAGTGGGTTTCAAGCGGTAAACCCACCTGGAACTCACAGCCTGCTTGCCCGGTGGCAACTCTGTGAGTGAGAACACACCTAGATCTTTCATGGACTTCATCTCTTGGTCCATTGCTCTGTGCCACTTGCCTGCTTCTTCCTCAGGTAAACTCTGAATATCCTCGAAGGATTCAGGTTCACATCTTGCAGAACCTACCCAGACGCCTGAAGCGTCGTACCGATCAGGAGGCCTCCTTGTCCTCGCTGATCTCCTCAGTGTGAATCCTGGTGACCCTGCCGCTTCACTGGGTCCAGCTAAATCATCCTCAACTTCAGTGTCTTCCCCCTCTGACCTGCTGCGCCTCTTGGGCCTTACAGCTGGTCCAGCAGGTGAAGAAGGCTCACTCTTTGGCTCAAACTTGACACTTGCCTGAGGAGGTGTTCTAGGTTCCCCCCTCTGAGGGATCCTGAGCTGTCCCTGCCTTGGACTCTGTTCCTCTGGACCGTGGTCCCCAGCTCCAAGTTCCTCTTCCTCCTCAACATCTGAGTCATAGAACTGCTGTGGAAGCACGTCTGGATTAGCATGAAGACGTTTCCAACCGGCTTGCTCACAGAACTCAGCGCTATTGCTGATAACCAACCTAGACTGGTCTCCACTTGGGTACGCAAACCGCCAGGCCTTTGAGCCAGGCTCATACCCTACAAAGATCATTCTTTTAGATCTTGGCTCACCTTTCTTGCGTAGAGCCTTTGGAATAAGCACCCAAGCCTCACAACCAAACACACGAAGGTAGTGTACCTTAGGCTTATTTCCATGCAGTAAGAAATACGGTGTATTTCATACACTAGAGTTGTACACTCTATTCTCCGTATGGACCACATAGCGCCAGGCCTCAGACCAATATTTCTGGGGTAGCCCTGCGTCCCACAGGATCGCAGACACAGCTTCCTGCACCGTCCTGTTCTTTCTCTCTGCCAGCCCATTCTGTTGCGGAGAGTAAGGAGCGGTCAGTCTGTGGCTAATCCCCTTCTCCCTAAAGAAATCCTGTAAAGCAGAACCAGTGAATTCAGCACCTCTGTCACTTTGAAAACCACGAACTTTGGTGGAAAAGGTTACCTCAACTGTGGTGATCCAATCCCTGATAATTTTAGCCGCCTCCCCTTTCGTTTTCAGAGAGAAGGTCCAAGCAGACCTCGAAAAATCATCAATCAAAAGCAGAGAATACTTCGAACCTCCCAGTGACTCAACAGACATGGGTCCACACAAATCTGCATGAATTAATTCAAAGGGTTGTGTGGTCTGCCTCTCTGACTTTGGATATGAGCATGTCACAACTTTCGCCTGTTTACATGCATTGCAATCTAGAAATTTGTCACAAACATTAAATTTGCACCCTTGTGTCAGCTCTGGTGCTTTCTGGAGATATTTCCAATTCAAATGGGCGAAGCGTCGGTGCCAAATATGTGAACAACCATGGTGGGGTGCTACATTCACACATTGGCCCTTCGCATCTTCGGTGTCATCCTCTCCTGTGGAAAAAGGCACATTTACAGCAAACAAATTATCTTTAGACTGTACTGTGTACACGTGTTTCCCATCCTTGGAGAATTCACATTCGTCACCTGCAAAAGAAATTTGAAAACCATCAATAAGTAGATCATGCACCCTTAACAAACAGTTAGTTAAACCGGGCACTGCATAAGCTTTGACTTCATGCTTAAGGAAAGGACAGAAGAAAAGTCCTGTCTCTGTTAGCCTTTTTCTGCTTCCATCGGCAATCGTAACAAACTTCTCAGTTTTTACTGTCCTGCAATTCCTCAAAAGACTGCTAGATGGCACTAGCGAATTTGAGGCACCAGAGTCTATTATTACAGTGAGAAAGTCTTGTTGTTTACATTCCTGGGTCACCAGGGCAACAATCTCCTCACTACCCCCCTCCTTGGGGCTTCTGCAGATGTCCTCTCTGGTTGTCACGGCAACAGACTCCCCCCGGCAGGAAGACTTGCCCACGACCTTCACAGCTTCCGTAGATGCAACTCTCTCAGTTGCCATGGAGACTGGACTTGTCTCGACGTTCCCACACAACTCTGAAGCTCTTATCTCTACTTGCTGCAGGTGGCCAGCCTTGAAGCCTCTAGCTCTTTTCAGCTTCCCAGGCTCCGACTCACAACGTAAACAACTCTTGGCAGCTTTTGGAGAAAGAGGCGTCTCTGAGCTTTCACTGCTCACTGCCCCCCCACTGCTCACGGGGTCTCCAGGACGTTTTCCTGCACCCCCTCTGATGGGTAAAGGGCTCCCAACACTTGGCCTCTCTCCAGGTTTCTCACACAGACACGTTGCAGCATCCACACAGCTCCCAGGCTCAGCAAAAGCACAAGCAGCATTGCTAGCAACAGCAACAGTACCTTCGCCCCCCTGTGGGGGCTCCCAGCTCCTCCCAGCTGTGTATCGGCTCTCAAGAATGTGGCCGGCGCCATCTAGCCTCTCCCTTTCGGATGCAGCCACTTCTCGGCCCTTGCTTCCCACTCCAGCTCCACAAGCTTCTTGGAGTGCTAGCCAAGCGGCCTCTGGCCTTCTTGCACCCAGGACAACAGGCACCAGATGAGCATCCACACTTTCTGCCAAAAAAGCAACCACATGCTTCTCAACTTCACTTTGCTCTGCAGCCCTCTTAGCCTCTGCTTTCCCAGCTGCATTCTGTGTGGGGTGAATTACATTCCACAGCTGCTCCCCAACTAGCAAAAGCTCTACTTGAAAGCTCCACTGCAGCCAATTTTGGCTAGTCAGTTTCTGACATGGCAGTTTAAGCTCAAAGCCATGTTCACAGGGCTGAGCCATTGCCTCCCTTCTGTTGGCTTTTTGCAAAGGGTACTCACTCAGCAGCCAAACTGGGAACTCCGGACGACGTGGCTCTCAGCTCCCACTCCGTCAGCCTCCTCCGATCTGCCCTTTGAAGTCTTGCTTGGCAGTCGATCAAACTGACGATCAGCAAATAAAGCTTCAAAGCCCTTTCTCACACGCTTCACGTTCACCCATAACCTTGTTAGGTAGATTTATTGCTTTATTGTTCGGCGTCCGGCACGCTTCCCCTGCACGCCTCTGCAGGTCGTAAAGCAATTAGCAGAATTGCACAGCGTCCGTGTTGAAAGGGCAGTAAAACAAGTCCCACACGTTTCTTCTGTCCTAATATCACTTTATTTGCTCAAAAGTAGCATATTTACAATCAAGAAATTCCATCTGATTCAAGCTGCATCTTATCCCTCTGTTTGCAGCTGTGTAGCAAAGCTGCTTTCACTTTTCACTCAGCTCACAGCATTCCAAGCTGCTTTCGTCACGTCCTGGCTTACTTCCCTTGTAAGCGCCTCCTCTCAGGCTTGAGGCACAGAAGGTTAACCCTTCACTACACCCAACACAAAAGATTTGGGAAGTTCTCCTTTTGAGAAGCTGTTCCAAAGAAAACCTTCTGTTGCCCATTTTAAGGTTTTTGGGTCTCATGTAAAATCTGATGCTCCAGGTGGAGTAAAGAATGCAAAAGGCATTTTTGTGGGTTATGAAAAGGGTCTCTACAGAGTAATTTTGTCTGAATCTGGTCAGGTGATTCTCACAAAATTTCTAGAGAGTGCTCCTGAACAGGAGAGAGTAATTGTTCACACATTTCCCACTGAGGACGATTCAGATGATGATGATGATTTTACTGATTACAGTGGTACTGAGCGTGACAGTGATAGCTCGAAGAGCTCAGTTGACACAGTCATTGAGAGGAAATCTCACACAATGGCTAGACCTTCACAAGTGAAGGATGAACCACTGTTTACTATTGGAACTGGTTCTCCAAAGAGTCCTGAGACTGAACCAGTGAGCAGAGAGGATCAGCACCTCATACGCAGGTCTGAGAGAGTTACAAAGGGCATACCACCCAAGAGGTATTCAAAAGAGTTTGCTAACTCAGCTGTTGCATGTGTTACTATTGTTGATAACTCAAGACAGGTTAAAGGTGTGTCTAAGTCAGAGACAAAGACACAACAGGGAGTTGCTAAGCGTAACACTACGTTCCCTAGCCAAGGTAATGCAGATGCACTCATTCCTTGGAAGTCAGACAACCAGAGAGATACACTGGGGAAACCAGTGGCGGGTAGTTCCAAGGGTGGAACTAAACAACAGGGGAGTGTTATAACAACTGTTTGTTTTCTTCTCTGGATCAAGCTTTGCTCGCAGCGCACATTGATTCATATGGGGGAGTATGTTACGATATAGAAGCAATGCAGCTGCGAGCTGCTAGCTTGAAAACATCACATGATGGAATGTTGGGACTGTTCCGTGGGAAACAGAGGGACAGTCAATTCACAGTGCGAAGCACCGGAATTAGCTCAGAGTGTAATATGAGCTCTTCCTTTTGTTCCTGTACAGGAAGTACAGGAAGTGTTTGTCTCTTGACTGCTGGAGCTTGAAGAGAGCAGTCATGTTTTCTGTACTGCTGCAAAGACAGAAATAAAGGCATGTAAATACATTTCTGTCTATCTCTTTCCCCTGCCGGGGGGGGCAGGAAAGAGGGGGGTGTTCTTCTCACGCTGAGAAGAATCGCCTATCGCAACCTAGCCTGAATCTTGCTGGGGAATGCAGACAGGGAGGTCAACAGGAGATCAAGCTGGGTGCCTGGAGAGGTGCCAGTTACTACTGATGTAGGCTTGAATTCCGACATATATATCTTGCTTATAGTGCCTTTGAACGGTCAACGTTCCACCCTCTATCCTTTCACGAGCTGCCAAAAACACTCTCCACACCACACTGCCATCTACTGGGTCTACAAATGATACCATGAATACACACAAATACAAGCTCTAAAATAAATTAGTTTTATTTTCCCATAAGTATGCAAACATAAGACTATCACACCCGAATTGATAGCTATGCAGAACAGGATTCCCCCCCTCCCTCCATCGGATAGCTGCCTGCTTGGCTGTCTTTGAGGGGGGTGGAGGGAGGAACGGGCGGGATCAACATCGGATAGCTGCCTGCCTGCCTGCCTGCCTGAACATGCCGTGCACCCGGGGGGCGCTGCGACCGGCGCCCATTGGGAAGGAACAAGACAGGAAAGGGAAGGAAATGGGAGAGGTTTTTGTAAGGCCCCACTTTTCACATGGTGTCCTGTTGTGTGGTCGGAAAGTACGCTTTATTGTTTGATTTGGGTTAATGTCAGAATAAAAGCGAGTTCCTTCAAAATAACACATTCCTTTTTATCTTACCAATTTCTCATATTGTAAGAAGCGGAAGAAGAAACCATAGAGAGCATTCATATTTTCCTTCTGATCAATGAAGTCAAACGTTACAATTATCCATTTTAGAATGAGCACCTATAGGGAGAAGACAGATCTCAGTAAGCCAAAGGAAGGCCAAGACAACAAACCCCTTCTGGAATATGGTCAGCGTGTACAACATCTAGCTGAATCATCACCAGGATAACTAAGTCAGACTGGGGGAAATATCATTCTTCAGAACCAAGACATCATTACCATGCTTTCCAAGTTACCTGAAAGTCACTAGAACACTTGCGAGCACAGAGCCAAGACACAGCTGAAAGAAGAGAATCCTCTGTTATTACGGAAATGGGAATCAGATTCTTCAGTAGCCTAGTGCTTATCACTGTGCCTGCAAGACATTGAAAGACACTGCTTAACATTCTGAACATCTTCACTCTTGATAATTTCTCACAAGCTCGAAGCAGCCCCAGTTCTTGTTAAGGGAGAAGGCAAGGGAATGCAGCTACTTTGACATACTTTGCTGCCAAGGGGAAAGAGAAGCCAAAACATGTTTTCTTTACCAAGCTTGGCACTGAGTGCGATGTTCAGCAAGTTCTGAATTTCTTCTGGTGCCAAGCCTCTCTCTTGCGCAATCTTTTCCACAGTCTCCAAAGGACTCTGCAAAGCTCCCTGCTTCCGTGAGGCACTATCTTGAATTAGAAAAAAGGCAAAGTGTGATTCAAATCCATTCGAAAAACCGTCCTCATGCATGATGGCCTGTCCAATGGCTTGCTTTACCATCAATTGGCAAGGAAGCCCCATTGAGATGCCATGGCATTTGGAAAACTCTGGAATGCTGAACTTGCCTTTTGCTTTCTTGCTCCTTCGTTCAGTGGGTAGGTAGGTGTAGGTCGGGGCAAGTCGAAAGCTTCCTTGAAATTGCTCAGCCCCAGCCAGCATTGCCAATGGGCAGGATGATGAGAATTGTAGTTCAGCAACGTCTGGAGGGCCAGAGGTTGCCCTCACCTGTTTTATCGGTTAGTGTGCTAAGATCTGGGCACAAGCCCAATTCAGCTGACGGTACTTAACAAGGGCTTGCTTTACACGAAACATGAGAGCTAATACACTATTCTGCTCCAATATACAAAATAGCCCCTTCTCTAGAGAAAGCTCAAGAAAATACAAACTTCGGGGTTTGTAGATGGCTGTAAAGGTTGCTGAAAGGTTTCTAGTTCACTAGTTGGAAACAGCTTCCAGGCTAGGCAGGACAAAGGCTGCTTTGTAACTGTTCCTGTCTGCCTGCTTGCCATTGTGCATATTTGTAAACCATTTCTGCCAAAATATATACAACTGCAATAGTAGTTTCTGGAAGCAGACCCTGCAAGAGTGCACACTCCATGAAGTCCATATGAAGAGTGTTACGGAATTGGGGGGGGGGCATATGAACAAAGTCTTACTCCCGAGTAAGAGATGTAGAGCCCGAGGCGATGACCTCAAGGGAACCCTGCCACACTAGGGCTCCCGTCGCCCCATCACAACATTGCACCAAGCACCGCACAAAAGTCCAAAACCCCGAGAAGAAAGCGCCATTTCTGACCCCATATCCCGATGCTATACACGATCAATGTATTTCATGAATGAACAATGTATTTGTATGAGGATGCACTCTAGCCAATCAGATGGCGTTGAATGTAGCCCTTCAGCCAATCGCAGCAATGCCATGGCTCTGCAGAGGCAGCTCAGCTCCAGCTGTTTTGCACGCTCCACTGAGCGCTGACAAGGTGATGACAGCTCCCGCTGCGAGAACAATGGACTGAGTCAATCGAAACCTCGTTACCCTGTTAATCCAATCAAAACTAGAAGTTGTTTAGTCGTTTAGTAGTGTCCGACTCTGCGTGACCCCCTGGACCAGAGCACGCCAGGTCCTCCTGTCTTCCACTGCCTCCCGCAGTTTGGTCAAATTCATGCTGGTAGCTTTGAGAACACTGTCCCACCATCTCGTCCTCTGTCGTCCCCTTCTTGTTGTGCCCTCCATCTTTGCCAGCATCAGAGTCTTTTCCAGGGAGTCTTCTCTTCTCATGTGGTGGCAAAAGTATTGGAGTTTCAGCTTCAGGATCTATCTTTCCAGTGAGCACTCAGGGCTGATTTCCTTCAGAATGGAGAGGTTTAATCTTCTTGCAGTCCATGGGACTCTCAAGAGTCTCCTCCAGCACCAGAATTCAAAAGCATCAATTCTTCGGCGATCGGCCTTCTTTATGGTCCAGCTAGATACAATGTAGCAGTGTCAGGCCAGGCCACTTCCGAAAAGAACCGTCTGTTTTAAAAAAGCCTAAAAACACTTTTAAAATTCATAGAAAACCACTGGTTTCACTGATTCTCTTTATTCCACCGCCAGTCTGCTTCATTGGCCAAGGATTTGGGAACCCATGGGTCCCTGCCAGAATTCCCCAAGCGGGAGGTCACCTCCTCACAGGAAGGTACTTTACCCGTATGTGTCAATCGCTGGGCAAAAGCTCTCCTCCGGACTTACCCAGGCGGCAGACTATGCAAACCAAAGTTCTATTGTCCTCTTGCAGTAGGTGCTTAGAATGTACTTCCCAAGACATATCCTGTATTTGCATGTTACCCCAACACATACCTCCTATGTTAATCATGTATAACCCTCCCCTTTTCTGATGGAGTGGTGATGTTTAGCGAACTGTCTGCTGGGATAAGATAGGAACTTTTAAAAGTCCTTGTCACCCCGTTCTCAGGGTTCAATTCCTCTCTGAACCTGTTGCGCGATAAACTTTGGTCTCCGCTATTTGCTCCGGTTGGTGGCTGGACTCCTTCTTTGTTCCGCAGGGACCCACGGGCTCTTAGCAGCCTCCTACCTGGATTTTTCCGTAACAACAGAAACTCGACTAACCCTCTTGAGAGAAGAAAGGTGGCTTTTGCTCCCGCTGCAATGTTGTAATCTAAATAAGCACATCTTCCTACAAGTGAATAGTAGCTACCTATCTGGGGGGAAATAAAGTGGTATGCTGAGAGACATGGTTACGGTGGAGAGCAAATCTGTGTTCAACAATCCGAACATCCCGAGAGAAACCAGATGGCAGCTTTGTTTTACTGTGTCCACAGAACTCAATGAAAGCCAACCAATGGTTTGGGTCAGGTTAAGTAGAAGCATGTTGAAATCTGCAGATGGCACAAAGTTCAGCGGCAGTAAATCAGAAAGAGGGGCAGTCCTTAAACAGCTGAAGAGAAGGGGATAAACCTCAACTGAGCATCCAAGTATTAGCATCCTGACGGTAAGGACCTTACCCAACCCTAGTCAGATGTAAACACCATTTTAAAGTATGGCTTGATGAGCTAAAAGATGAAGAGGAGTACCCATTCAGAAGCACATCATATTGGAAACAATGCAGTTCAGTACTAACCCTCAGATATGCACCAGCTTTATTCCCAGTTCGTGATCCAGCAAGAGACAAACATACTGGAGCTGATTTACATGTCTTGTTCTTCTTTGCTGGATTGGGGCATAAGCACTGAGCCCTATCTTTCTTCTTACCTTTATTCAAACGGGTCAAGGCTTCTTCAATGGAAAGTCGGTCATCTTCTGTCTCTTCTGGTTTGTTTACTACCAGTAGCCAGCAAAGCTTGTTCTGGCACCTTAGAATTCTCGTGTCTCTTCATTATTTTCTTATTCCAGGAAAGAAACACAAGACAAGGTCAGCTTTTCCCCCCTTTTCTTTTGCTAGTATTTTCCTGTCCTCCGATAATCAAGTTTGGTGCAGAAAAGGAATGGAGAGCTTTGTTGTTGTTGTTGTTTAGTCATGTCCGCCTCTTCGTGACCCCCTGGACCAGAGCACGCCAGGCCTCCCACAGTTTGGTCAAACTCATGCTGGTAGCTTCGAGAACACTGTCCTACCATTTCGTCCTCTGTCGTCCCCTTCTCCTAGTGCCCTCCACCTTTCCCAACATCAGGGTCTTTTATACTTCCTCATAGTAATCCCATCTGAGCACTATATCTCTGGATATTTGCACTCCTACATAGGCTGAGCCTGTGACCTGGCTCAGGAACTAAGTATTTGTCATTACAAAAGCCTGGCCAGGCTCCCAGGGTACCCAATCAAGTGAGCACTAATAGGTAACCTGCCAGACAGGAGGTAAACAACGCACTCAGCTGTCTGTTGTAGACCGCCCTTTCTGTGATGTAAGTATGCTGTATCTGGGGGGTGGTCTTGGACTCCAGGGCGGGCAATTTAAAATGTCTCTATAAGGGCAGGCACATCTTTGTTCGGAGTCCTCCTCCTTCTCCTGAGTGTGGGGGGAGCACCCTGTTGCAACAGTTCAGTAAAGATCAGGCTTACTAGCTGCTTTCATAGAATCATAGAGTTGGAAGAGACCACAAGGGCCATCGAGTCCAACCCCCTGCCAAGCAGGAAACACCATCAGAGCACTCCTGACATATGGTTGTCAAGCCTCTGCTTAAAGACCGCCAAAGAAGGAGACTCCACCACACTCCTTGGCAGCAAATTCCACTGTCGAACAGCTCTTACTGTCAGGAAGTTCTTCCTAATGTTTAGGTGGAATCTTCTTTCTTGTAGTTTGGATCCATTGCTCCGTGTCCGCTTCTCTGGAGCAGCAGAAAACAACCTTTCTCCCTCCTCTATGTGACATCCTTTTATATATTTGAACATGGCTATCATATCCCCCCTTAACCTCCTCTTCTCCAGGCTAAACATGCCCAGCTCCCTTAGCCGTTCCTCATAAGGCATCGTTTCCAGGCCTTTGACCATTTTGGTTGCCCTCCTCTGGACACGTTCCAGTTTGTCAGTGTCCTTCTTGAACTGTGGTGCCCAGAACTGGACACAGTACTCCAGGTGAGGTCTGACCAGAGCAGAATACAGTGGCACTATTACTTCCCTTAATCTAGATGCTATACTCCTATTGATGCAGCCCAGAATTGCATTGGCTTTTTTAGCTGCCACGTCACACTGTTGGCTCATGTCAAGTTTGTGGTCAACCAAGACTCCTAGATCTTTTTCACATGTACTGCTCTCAAGCCAGGTGTCACCCATCTTGTATTTGTGCCTCTCATTTTTTTTTGCCCAAGTGCAATACTTTACATTTCTCCCTGTTAAAATTCATCTTGTTTGTTTTGGCCCAGTTCTCTAATCTGTCAAGGTCGTTTTGAAGTGTAATCCTGTCCTCTGGGGTGTTAGCCACCCCTCCCAGTTTGGTGTCATCTGCAAATTTGATCAGGATGCCCTTGAGTCCATCATCCAAGTCATTGATAAAGATGTTGACTAAGACCGGGCCCAAGACAGAACCCTGTGGCACCCCACTAGTCACTCTTCTCCAGGATGAAGAGGAACCATTGATGAGCACCCTTTGGGTTCGGTCAGTCAGCCAGTTACAAATCCACTGAGTGGTAGCATAGTCAAGACCGCATTTTACCAGCTTCTTTACAAGAATATCATGGGGCACCTTGTCAAATGCCTTGCTGAAATCAAGGTAGGCTACATCCACTGCGTTCCCTTCATCTACCAGGCTTGTAATTCTGTCAAAAAACGAGATCAGGTTAGTCTGACATGACTTCTTTTTCAGAAATCCATGCTGACTATTGGTGATCACAGCATTCCTTTCTAGGTGCTCACAGACTGTTTGCTTAATGATCTGCTCCAGAATCTTCCCTGGTATTGATGTCAGACTGACTGGGCGGTAATTATTTGGGTCCTCTCTTTTTCCCCTTTTGAAAATAGGGACAACATTTGCCCTCCTCCAGTCTGCCGGGACTTCGCCTGTTCTCCAGGAATTCTCAAAGATGACTGCCAGTGGTTCTGAGATCACATCTGCCAGTTCTTTTAATACTCTTGGATGCAGTTCATCTGGCCCTGGAGACTTGAATACATCTAAACTAGCCAAGTTTTCTTGTACTATCTCCTTAGTTATTCTGGGCTGTGTTTCCTCTGCTGAATCATTTGCTCCAAATTCTTCAGGTCGGGCATTGTTTTCTTTATCGGAGAAGACTGAGGCAAAGAAGGCATTGAGGAGTTCAGCCCTTTCTGTGTCCCCTGTTTGCATTTCACCATCTTCTCCTCTGAGTGACCCCACTGTTTCTTTGTTCTTCCTTTTGCTACGAACATATCCAGAAAAGCCTTTTTGGTTGCTTTTAACCTCTCTAGCAAGCCTGAGTTCATTCTGTGCTTTAGCTTTTCTGACTTTGTGTCTACACGTGCTGGCTATTTGTTTGAATTCCTCTTTGGTGGTTTCCCCCCTTTTCCATTTTTTGTACACATCCTTTTTTAATCTTAACTCAGTTAAAAGTTCTTTAGATAGCCACCCTGGCTTCTTTAGGCACCTTCCATGTTTCCGTCTCATTGGTATTGCCTGAAGTTGTGCTTTTACTATCTCCCTCTTAACAAACTCCCAGCCATCATGAACTCCCTTTCCTTTTAGTATTACTGTCCATGGGATTTCACCCAGCACTTCCCTAAGTTTTATGAAGTCGGCTTTCTTAAAGTCAAGAAATTGAGTCCTAGTATGCTTGGCTGCTCCTTTCCGCTGTATAGTAAACTTCAGAAGAGCATGATTGCTTCTCAATCTTCTCTGCTTGGCCTCTGTTATTTTCTCCGAGCGATGGAGAACCTACAAAGGACTCTAGAAGCGCTCTTGTGTTCCCCATAAGGGAATAAGGGCAGATTTTTGTTTATTACCATATGTAGGACTGGGCTGCAGAAGACAGAGTTTGGCCTCATTAGGTCCCCCTACCATGAACTCCTTAGGTGGGCCACCCTGAGTCCGCCTCGGCATCGCGCCTCACTATTCTGCAACTCGAGATAACACTGAACTGCTCTGCAGGGTTGTTGTAAGGATTGCATGTCAAGGCATCCAAAGTGCCTTTGAACATTGAAAAGCCCCTAGTCAATGCTTTGAACTACTGTCGCTTTAAAAACGAAACTCTGATTAGTAAGAGTTTGGGGAATTAAAAATTGGTTTGTTCTGGGGGCGCTGAAGCTGTGTTCTGGCTTGAAAACCCAGTGAGACCACTGGGCCATCTAGTTCTGTATGGTCTGCCACAGCCAGCAGCTGCTCTCCAGGATTTCAGAGCTCTCTTTCCCATGAATGGGTTGAAACTGCCGCTTTCTGCATCATGTGCCTCTCCCAGTGGGCCACCCAGAGCCATTTCCTGTATAGCGTTCTACATCCCATGTAGTCCTGCTTCTTCCAGCTCAATTCAGTTCATTCTGCAACTGTGCAAGTTAGGCCGCATCTGCTTTATGCATTCAAAGCACCATCATGCCACTTGACATGCTAACAGTTGCATCTTTGTATTCAATCTGGGAAGTCAGCCGACTGAGGAGGAGCCTTAGGCTAGGGATGCCATATTTCTAAAAGTAGAAACCAAGACACCCCGAAAACTGTGGAGCTATTTTTAGGAAGACCCCCAAATTGTTGAGCTTCTTAAAGGAAGACCCAGAAGCTGTTGATGTATGATAGCCCTACCTTAGGAGGAGGCTAAGATCCTCCTTTCTGGCAACTGGGGCTAGTTCTGCCTGTGGAGTTTCTCTCTCGGGCTTTGTCTCCCTGAAGAAAGAGTCCACCTTACTGCTCATCTCTGAGTTTTGATGCTGAACTGCAGCTGAATCAGCCCTGACAGCCACGCTCCGGACACTTGAGCAGATGAGACCACTAGGGGGTCCAACAGTCAAGAAGGGGGTTTCTGCCCGTGCTGTAGAGGGAAGTGACGAGCAGTGGGGCTCATCCACCTGGGAAGGTAGCTCATTTAAGAGAAGGAAGTCCCTGATCCTAAACCTTATTGATCCATTTAGCCCAGTATTGCCCACTTCCACCCTGAGTGGCAGGAGCTCTCCAAGGTCGTGGGCAGAGAGAGGCTCCTACCTACATTGAGCTTCTAACTGCAGGTGCTAGGGACTGCACCTGGGACCTTCTGCATGCAGTGCAGGTGCTGACACACTGAGGCTATGGCGCCTCCACAAAACCTTCAGGTATGGGCAGGAGGCACTACTCGGCATCCTTATATCCCACCCTTCCTCCCAAAGGAGTCCAGGGCAGCAAACACACAACAGTTAAACAACCAAAACATCCAAAAACAGTTCCTACACAGAAGCAGACTAAGAAAAATCTCTCCTTAGAAGGCTTCTTGAAAGAGGAAGAGGAAGTAGGCATTGAAAAGATAGCAGAGAAGGGACCCCCGATAAGATGGTACCTGCAGGAAGCCGCCATCTGCAGACCCACTGGGCCATCTAGTTCTGTATGGTCTGCCACAGCCAGCAGCTGCTCTCCAGGATTTCAGAGCTCTCTTTCCCATGAATGGGTTGAAACTGCCGCTTTCTGCATCATGTGCCTCTCCCAGTGGGCCACCCAGAGCCATTTCCTGTATAGCGTTCTACATCCCATGTAGTCCTGCTTCTTCCAGCTCAATTCAGTTCATTCTGCAACTGTGCAAGTTAGGCCGCATCTGCTTTTTGCATTCAAAGCACCATCATGCCACTTGACATGCTAACAGTTGCATCTTTGTATTCAATCTGGGAAGTCAGCCGACTGAGTCCAGGGCAGCAAACACACAACAGTTAAACAACCAAAACATCCAAAAACAGTTCCTACACAGAAGCAGACTAAGAAAAATCTCTCCTTAGAAGGCTTCTTGAAAGAGGAAGAGGAAGTAGGCATTGAAAAGATAGCAGAGAAGGGACCCCCGATAAGATGGTACCTGCAGGAAGCCGCCATCTGCAGACCCACTGGGCCATCTAGTTCTGTATGGTCTGCCACAGCCAGCAGCTGCTCTCCAGGATTTCAGAGCTCTCTTTCCCATGAATGGGTTGAAACTGCCGCTTTCTGCATCATGTGCCTCTCCCAGTGGGCCACCCAGAGCCATTTCCTGTATAGCGTTCTACATCCCATGTAGTCCTGCTTCTTCCAGCTCAATTCAGTTCATTCTGCAACTGTGCAAGTTAGGCCGCATCTGCTTTATGCATTCAAAGCACCATCATGCCACTTGACATGCTAACAGTTGCATCTGCAGAGCAGAGCCATCCATTGGGTATATAAGGGGTGATATGATTTTTCAGGTGCCTTAGCCTCAACGAATACCTCGAACTATCAATCAACCTCCTCAGTCTCCTATATGCTTCTGATGAAATAGACTATGCCTGCATAAGTTTTTGTTATGTTGTCCTAAAATGCCACTACTCTTTTGTCTCTTCCTTCTGAAGGATCCCGGTGAACAAGCAAAAAGCCCTTGAAACACACACACTCACGAGGACAAGACAAGACAGGGCTGTGCACCACAAACCATCCCAAAATAAGCCTCCATTCCCCATCAATCAATATTGGGCTAAAAGCTATAGAACACAAGAGACTTCCGGGGTGGCGCCATCGGTAATGGCGGACTCCCTCTGATCCGGAGAGACCAGCTCTACCGAAATCGGGTCTGTTCCGCTACGGCGAAGCGGGGACCCTCGAAAAAATCACAGGCGGGTGAAGCCTGTGACCATGGGACTCGGTGGGCACCTTTTGCGCCCCCCCCCCAATTTGCAAAGGAGCCTGACTATGGGCTCCGTAGTGAAGCGGGGAAGCGGGGAAGCGGCGCGGTGCTGTGAGTCAACTGCTTCTTCCGTGGAGCGAAGCCGCACAGCCGTTACCGGAGAGCGCTACCTTTTTCCTGTGACAATTTGACTACAAAACAACTATCCGTGAGTAGGCTAATTTGGGAAATAAAGGAGAACAAAGAATAAAGAAGTAATTTGATACCGAAGCGGAGAGGCATAAACAGGAAGTCTGCCTTCCGTTCTTTGTAAATAGAGTAAAGCAATGAACTTGTAAGCTAAAACCTTGAAAGACGCTTGAAAAGGACTATAATTCTATCATCAAAACAAGCGATTTCCCCCCTTGACTGCAGGAGAGGAGGGGGGAAAGGTGTGAACTGTATTTCCCTGTAAAAAGAGAGAAAAGGAAGCTAAAATCCACCGCTTAAAACCTGGGAACGGGCTGCCAATGAACAATAAGAATGCCATACTGTGAAATGCGCTGTTGGTGAAAGTACTTTTTGACAGCTAACTCTGCATGTGAGATACAAGTGGGATACAATATTTCTGGCTGGCTTCTCCTGGTTTCAAAGTAACTGGAAAATAACTGAAAATTGAAACTGTCCTTTATTTTGTGAACTGGGGGATTAAAAGAAAAAAGGTTATTTATTTTAAGGTAACAACTTCGGACTGCTACTGTGTCCCCCTAGAGGAAGTTTGAAACTGTTACAATAACAACTGGGCCAGGGGAATTTTCCACTTCAAAACATATTCTGGTCGTGGGATTGACCTTGGGCCTTATCTAGTGTTATGGCAAATGGAAAAGAGAAAATAGATTTGCTTCAGGAAAAAACAACGAGGTCTGGCAGATCATTTCGCCCAGACGTTGGGCTGCAGCGAAGAGCATCAACATCTGGTCCTTCTGGCTTACCAACAGGGGCTGCATTGGTACAATCTAAACCCAAAGGAATGGCATCCGAAGGTGTTTTAGCTCAGGGACTAGGTAAAATTAATGAATCTCTGGAAAAACTAAGTAAACAAGTAGCTGAAGAATCAGTAAAAATTGATCAAAATACCACAAGTATCAACAACTTGGGACAGAAGGTAAATACTAACACAGAAACTATTGAGAAATTGCTACAGGAATTTACTTTGACCCGAAAGACAGCTGAAGAAGCAAAGGAAATAGCAGTTGCTGTAGAAGAGAAGATACCACCGATACACAAGCAACTTGAAGACCACAGGTCAATATTGTCTATGATTGAATTGAAGGAGAAGCAAACGAATTTGAGGATCAGGGCTGTACCTGAACTTGAGAAAGACAACTTGACTGACTTTCTTACGCAGGAATTTGCAGACTTTTGGAACCCAGATTTGGAGAAGGATAACTTTAAGATAGTGAGTGCTTTCAGGCTTGGAAGAGGAGGGAAGAAGAACAGGGTGAGAGACTGTTTGATCACCCTTCGAACAAAAGAGGAGAGAGACAAAATCTTGAGTCTGCACTTCCAGAAGACTTTGGAAATACATCAGTCAAAGGTGGAGATATTTAAGAACATTCCGAAATATCTTTTGGACCTTAGGTCCAATTATACAGATCTGGTTGCCCTGTTGAGAAGTAACGGTATAAGTGCAATTTACTCAGAACAAAAGGCTAAATTAATTGTAAATAATGTGGTGACGGAAGAATTTAAGATAGAAAAAGGGACACGACAAGGTTGCCCAATTTCCCCATTGCTTTTTATTTCGGTCCTGGAGGTTTTGCTGAACATGATTAGAAGGGACCGGTTGGTTAAAGGTATACAGGTCAGAGCCAAACAGTACAAATTGAGAGCATTTGCAGATGATTTAGTATTGACGTTACAGGAGCCAGAATCTAGTACCAAAAGGGTTTTAGAATTGATTCAAGAATTTGGTCAAGTGGCAGGATTTAAATTGAACAAGCTAAAAACTAAGGTTTTAGAGAAAAATTTAACACCGATTGAAAGAGAGAGGTTTCAGAATGAGACAGGTCTGACTGTGGTTAAGAAAGTGAAATACCTGGGGATTAATATGACAGCAAAAAATGGGAATTTATTTAAAGATAACTATGAAAAATGTTGGGCTGAAGTGAAAAAAGATTTAGAAATTTGGTCAAATTTGAAGCTTTCACTGGTGGGCCGTATTGCTGCGGTAAAAATGAATGTATTGCCTAGAATGTTGTTTTTCTTTCAAACATTGCAAATTGTGGACAAAATGGACTGTTTCAAGAGGTGGCAGAGAGACATTTCTAGATTTGTCTGGCAGGGCAAGAAGCCCAGAATAAAATTTAAAATACTAACAGATGCAAAGGAAAGAGGTGGATTTGCCCTGCCAGACTTTAAACTTTATTATGAATCAGCAGCTTTTTGCTGGTTGAAAGAATGGCTGCTTCTTGAAAACACTGACATTTTGGATCTAGAAGGTTTTAACAATGTATTTGGATGGCATGCATATCTGTGGTATGATAAGGTCAAAGCACATAAAGCATTTAAAAACCATATTGTTAGGAAAGCTTTGTTTAATGTTTGGATAAGATATAAGGACTTATTGGAAAATAAAACCCCAAGGTGGCTGTCACCGATGGAAGCGAAAGCCCTGAAAAAGCTCAATATGGAGGTCAAATGGCCGAAATATTGGGAAATTTTAGAACAAGATGGAGATAGATTGAAACTGCAGAGTTTTGAGGACTTCCGGAGGTGGCGCCAACGGTAATGGCGGATTCACTCTGATTCGGAGGGAATCCGCTCCACAGAAATAGGGTCGGATACCGCTTCGGCGCAGCGGGGACCCCTGAAACCACAGGCGGGTGAAGCCTGTGACCCTGGGACTCGGCGGGCACTGTCTGCGCCCCCCCAATCTGCAAAGGAACCCGGCAACGGGCTCCGGAACAGAGCGGGGAAGTGGCGCTGTGCTGTGAGTCGTCTGCTTCTTCTGTGGAGTGAAGCCGCGTAGCTGTTGCCGGAGAGCGCTGCCTTTCTTCCTTGACAATTTGGCTTTGAAAATAACGATCCGTGAGTGGATTACTACGTAATTAAAGGAACTGTAAAAAAATTGAAAGTAATTGGCCGAAGCGGAGAGGTATAAAAGGGAAGTCTGCCTCCCGCTCTTGTAGATAGAACAAAGCATTGAACTTGAAAGCGGAAGCTTTAAAAGACGCGTAAAAGGATTACAATCCGATCATCTAACCGGGTTTTTCCCCCCTCAATTTGGGGGAAGAGGGGGGAAAGTTTTGAACGTTATTTCCCCAAGAAGAGGTGAGAAAGAGGAGAGAAAAACCACCGCTCAAACCCCCTGGAACGGGTTCCCAGTGACAGTAAAAAGCCTAAGAGAATGTACTGTCTTTGAACGTATTTTGACAGCTAGCCCTGCATCTGAAATACAATTTGGATACAATATTGTTGATAGGTATCTCCTGGTCCTAAAGTAACTGTCTAAGATAGATTGTTATCTTTCTGGTGAATTGGGGGACTTAAGGGAGAAGTAAACTACTTTAAGAATTTTATGACTGTTACAGTGTCCCCCTAGTGGAATTTGGAACTAGCTACAACTGCAGCTGGCCTGAGGAAATTTCTCACACTGTTTTCCTGGAACTCTCCATTTCAAAACAAACTTGACTCTGACTGTGTGACTGACCTTGAGTTTTATCTAGAGGGGTATGGCAGATGGGAAAGAGAAGTTAGATTTGTTACAAGCAACAAGGTCCGGCAGACTATATTGCACAGACGGTGGATTGCAAAGGAGAGCTTCGACATCTGGCCCCCCTGGAGTCCCAACAGCAACCTCATCGGCACAACCTAAAACTAAAGGTATGGCAAGTGACGATGCCCTTGCTCAGGCACTGGCTAAAATTAATGAATCTTTGGATAGAATAAGTAAACAAGTAGCAGAGGCATCGGATAAGATTGATCAAAATACGACAAGTATTAACCAAAATACAGCAAGTATCAATAATTTGGGACAGAAAGTAAATCTAATACAGAAACTATTCAGAAATTATTACAGGAATCTGCTTCGACACGTGAGATTGCCGAAGAGGCTAAAGAAATTGCTACAGCTACTGTTGCAGAGGTTCAAGAGAAGATACCACCGCTACATAAACAACTTGAAGACCATAAGTCAATCCTGTCTATGATAGAGTTGAAGGAGAAACAAGTGAACTTAAGGGTCAGAGCTGTACCTGAAGTGGAGAAAGACAATTTAGTTGAATTTCTTACGCAGGAATTCTTAGATTTTTGGAATCCAGATTTGGGGAAAGACAGTTTTAAAATAGTGAATGCTTTTAGACTTGGAAAAGGAGGGGGAAAGAAGGTGAGAGATTGTTTGATCACTCTCCGAACAAAAAAAGAGAGAGATAAGATTTTGAGTTTGCATTTCCAGAAGACACTGGAAATACAACAGTCAAAAGTGGAGATATTCAAGGATATTCCAAAACACCTTCTGGATCTTAGGTCTAATTACAAAGACCTGGTTACTCTGTTGAGAAGTAACGGAATTAACTTTAGGTGGGAATTTCCTCAAGGCCTATCCTTTAGTTACAAAGGAAAGAAGAGAAAAATAAGATCGGAAGACGACAAAGACAAATTTTGGCGAGACCACGGAGAAGACCTACAGAAGAAACTTACAGGAGAATTAAGAGCAACTGTAAGAGAAACTTTAGACACACCAGGACTATCTCTGGAACTAAAAGACCGCCTGAAAAACGTGATACCACCGACGGAACAGGAACAGGCACTGGGTGCTGTTGGAGGAGAACCAAAATAATTACATCATGGCCCTGCAACTACTAAGCTGGAATTGTAATGGTCTCAGTTCCCCTCAGAAAAGGAAATCTGTGTTTCATTTATTAAAAAAGGAACAATTGGACTTGATTTGCCTACAAGAAACACATATAACAAGATTAAACAGGAAATTATTGATAAATAAAAGACTTGGTCAGGAGTTTATTTCATCGGACAAAGTTAAAAAAAGAGGGGTTGTGATTTATGCAAAGGACAGATTATCACCGAAATTTATTTTTAAGATGACCAAGGAAGATTTGTGGCAATTGAAATTCAAACACAAGGAGAAAAAATTTTGGTAGTAGGAATTTACGCACCAAATGAAGGGAAATCTGATTTTTTAAAGAAGTTGCATGAGACTTTGATGGACTATTTGGATTACAACATGATTTTGATGGGAGACATGAATGGAGTGGTATCTACACATATGGATTTTGGATTTTGGATTATGTATTGTGTATTTGTGTATTTCTTTTTTATGTTTTTCTGTCTAACTTTTTATTGAAACCTTAATAAAAATCATTTATAAAAAAAAAAAACAAAGTAAGTGTGTACGCACTTACCTGGGACTAGTTGGCCCAATCTGACTCAATGCACTTACTTCTGGCCTCTCCTTGTTGGCGCAACAGGCACACGCAACATTTCACCCCCTCCCCTAAATGTCTGAACTTTCTTTATGTATGCTACAACAGCAGCAAGAATAATTATTGCAAAGTATTGGAAGACACAAGATTTACCCACACTGGAGGAATGGCAGATGAAAATGATGGACTATATGGAATTGGCGGAAATGACTGGCAGAATCCGAGACCAGGGAGAAGAGTCGGTGGAAGAAGATTGGAAGAAATTTAAAGACTACTTAGAGAAATATTGTAAAATTAATGAATGTTAGAATGATGATGGATTGAAGTTAAGCGGTTTCTAGCAGTAATGGTTAAAAGAATTGGAAAAATTGGTTTTTAATAGGTAAAAATTTAATGTTATAATATATTATGATTAAAGATCAGGATTAAAAAGGAGGGAAAGGAATTGCTGGATTAACAAACTGAATTGGAAGCGGGCAAGGCAGGGAAGAGGCGCTTGCCCTCCGAGGCTGCAGCAGGACATGATACAAGAGCGAGCACGCAAGAGGCGTGAGCCACCCGTGCACGCCAGGCACAGATGGCAGCAGCGGCTCCCTCCGAAAGCGAGGGGCGGGGATTCGTCTTCTGAGGGTATAGGCAGCAAGGAGCCAAAGACAGACGTGCAAAGGGAAGGCAGTGTGGTGTGGCGGTTAGAGAGCTGAACGTGGGGGCCGACCTGATCTTACTCAGAGCAGAGTCACGGACATTACGGGACACAGAGAGAGTTTGGTGAGAGCCTGCAGTTCTATGATTCTTTCTTGCAGTATTTCAAACGATCCACCTTACCAAACTTCTTGCAGTCCTACTAGCGTAATCTGTTCATCACAATTACTTTTCAAATAGTTCATATATTTACTCCAGTCTTCTACGAATCTCTGATCCCGCAGGTTTCGAATCCTTCCTGTTAATTTATCTAATTCTGCATAGTCCATCAGCTTCACCCTCCATTCTTCTTTCGTTGGTAGTTCTTCTTGCTTCCATTTTCGTGCCAATAATATTCTTGCTGCAGTCATTGCATATAAAAACAACTTACAATCCTGTCTATTAATATCCTCTCCTACAATGCCAAGTTTCTTAATCAATGTCTGTTTCAACATCTTTTTCATCTCATTATATATCATTTCCCGGAAGCTTTTCACTTTTTTACATTCCCACCACATGTGATAAAAAGGTCCTTCCTTTTCTTTACATCTCCAACATTTATTACTTATTTTATACATTTTAGCTAATTTTACTGGGGTGATATAGCACCTATACATCATTTTCATCACATTTTCTTTCAAAGCATTGCATGCAGTAAATTTTAATCCTTCCTTCCACAGTTTCCCCCAATCTTTTAACTGTATATTATACCCAAAATCTTTGGCCCAGTGTATCATAACCGACTTTACCTCTTCATCTTTCAAATGCCATTCAAGCAGCAATTTATACATTTTAGACAAACATTTTAATTATTATTCAATACATCAATTTCAAATTTTGATTTGTTATCATCAAATCCCTTTCCCCTCAAATCCTGTTTAAACATTTCATTGACTTGGCGATAGTGCAGCCAATCACTTACATATTCTTTAACCTAAAAGAATAACCACTTTAACCCAAGTGGTTAGCACGCTGTCCACCAGCCCAAAGAGTGCTGGATTGTCTGTGTGCCGCTTCTTCTCTTATGGTAGTCTGTTGTAACATACACAGAGCTACTCTCTCAACCGGAAAGGAGAGTAGAACACTTCAAAATGAATAAATTAATCAGCCACAGGTTTGCTTGATCTATAAGTGATACGTTGTGGTCTTAATATTGATCGCTTAATTGGTCTAGGGGTTTTCAATTCAGCTATGCAGTTGTTCCTCGCAATATTGACTTGATAAAATGCTTATGACCCTGAGAGGTAGTGCCTGGCCCATGGTCACTCAGTGAGCTTCATGGCCTGCTGTGGATTTGGACCCTGGTCTGCCCAGTCTTAGTTCAACACTCTTAGCACTACCTTTTACTGAAGAAAATAAACTTGTTCAGAAACAGCATAGTCAAAGAGCATACACCGAGTGCTCCTAGCAGCCTTCTTCGTCTTCCCAGAGGCACAGCTCTTAGTTACTGATTAACTGGAGTCCTGGAGCCGCTCCGTCTGCAACAGCACAACATACTGGCTGAGACACACACACTCTACACACAGACTGAGGCCCACAGAGATGGCTGGTTACATTTATAGGGAACCCAAGATGAGTCCCGAGTCACAGTGACGCAGCATTTGACTCCTAACACTTAGGCTTGACAGATTTGTGTAGCCCTCGTAGGCCGCGCTGCCTAGGCCTGGCCTGCTTCTGCTCTCAAGAACCTTTGTCTCCTGACAAAACCTCAGCCCTGTCCTTAAGCGCTTAGCCATATTCTTGGGTCTTGGGACAAGAGCATGCAGCTAAAGTGTCCCATCCTTGCTGCTCCTCACCAGTTCAGAGTCAGGCAGGTCTTTGGCCAATTTGTGGCGATGCATCAACTTTGATGTGATGGAGAGAAGTGAAGCTACTGTGGAACCATTGCTCTGCCAAGTCCTCAAGGGGCGGTACAGAGTTCTCCTCCCTCCCACTTAGTCCCACAGCCACGCTGAGAGGCAGGGACTGGGCATTCAGTGAGCTTCACGCCTAGTGTGGATTTGGACCCTGGTCTGCCCAGTCTTAGTTCAACACTCTTGCCACTACCTGTCAGAGGAACTGGCAAAAAGCCACAGGAAAAGATTTTGCAAGGATACAACAGTCTCTCAATCTGTGCACTTTTGCCCATGCTAGACCCCAGCAATGCTTATGCAGCTGCAGTAAAAGAGTGTTGGGATACTGCCAGGGAGATAGCGTCCATCTGAGCCCCCATGCCGGCTGCCGGACGTCCATCGATCTCTGTAGCCACGCAGATCCAGCAATTAGCGACACGAAGCCTTAGAAATAGACTGCCACATTCCAGGCTCGTGCACATCCTTTATCAGCAGAAACACAGCCAGAAAGCTTGCACAGCAGAAGAGCAGAAGAGCATATTTACAGACTTTATTTAGCGATGAACAGAACAAAGAAAAACATGACCGTTCTGAGTCAGCATCTCGACCCGACTGAAATCGAAAGGAAACAGCAAGCATAAACATCCTGTGAACAGGACATGCGCAGACTCTGTTACTCACAAAGCCTGCTCCCTTTTAAGGTGGAACGGAAATATCCTAACATCCTCCCCCTTTCCGTGTAACCTGTAGTACCTGTGGTTCAACCCAATTGCAACCTTTGTACATAAACCTTAAGTTGTTCTTTGTTAACAACTTTAGACAACAGATCAGCAGGAATTTCATTTCCTGGCATGTAGGACACCTGAATCAGTCCTTTCTGAATACACTCCCTTGCACGATGTAGCTTAATCTGCAAGTACTTGGTTCTTTGCTTGCAACTCTCGGAGTTCAGCAAAGCCAAACAAGATCTATTGTCTTGATACACTTGTACAGGACATTTCACAGAAACCCCGATGTCCTTAAACAGTTGCATCAACCATTCACAATCCATGAGTGAAAATGACAGGGCATTGAGTTCTGCTTCACAGGAACTTAGGCTCACTGTCGTCTGCTTCTTGCACAACCAGTCAAACAGGCAGTGGTTGTACATGTAGCATACTCCAGAAGTGCTTGTACCATCCGTGGTGTCACTTCCAAAACTTGCATCAGCAAAGATTTCAAGACCTCCAGTCTTCTGACTGGTGAACCTCAGCCTGTAGTGCATAGTCCCTTTCAAATAGCGGGCTATGCGCTTCAGAGCTTTCCAATCCTGAACTGTAGGATTGTTGGCATGTCTGCTAAGCAGATTACAGCTTACAGCAATGTCAGGTCTTGAACATCTGGCAATGAAATTCAGCTTGCCTAGAATGCATCTGTACAGCGTTGTGTCAGAAAACGCTTCAGCAGTACTGTCTACCTGGTAACCTGTCACCATCGGTGTGTCTGCTGGGTTTGCATCAACCAAATTCAACCTGGTTAACACATCAGCAATTTTCTGTGTTTGGTGTACCAGAAAATTACCTGTTTGGTCCTTCTCCACCTGCAGAGAAAGATAGTTGGATACCTCACCAAGATCCTTCATGTCAAAGTGCTCCTTCAGCTGAGCTAGGGTGCTTTGGTAAAAAGCCTGATTCTTCCAAAACATCAGAAGATCATCAACAAAACATAAACAATACAGTTTGTTTTGCCCCTCCTCCTTGACAAACACACATGGATCAGCTTTGCCCTGGTGAAAACCTAGAGAAAGCAACGTCTCAGTGAGTTTTGTGTTCCAACACCTGGCACTCTGCTTGAGACCATATAAGGATTTCCGCAGTTTACAGACCATTCCCTTCTGTATCTCCATCCCATCAGGTGGAAGCATAAACAGCTCCTCCCCCAAAATCCCGTACAAAAAAGCTGTATTAATGTCGTGGTGGGAAACATGCAGTTTCTCCTCCGCAGCAATCTTGAGCATCAGCCGAATGCTCTCATATTTGACTGTGGGTGAGTAGGTCTCGTGGTAATCCTGTCCTGGTACCTGTGAAAAACCTCTGGCAACCAATCTGGCTTTGTGTCTGACAACCTTGCCATTCTGGTCTGTCTTGGCCTTGAAGACCCATTTGCTGCCAACCAGTCTCATTCCTGGGACTACCGGTACCAGTTCCCAAGTTTGGTTCCTGTTCAAGGAATCAACTTCAGCCTTCATGGCATTAAGCCAAGGCTCAGCATCTTTAGAGGTTAACTCCTGAACCTCTTTGAAGCTTGAAGGTTCCCACACCTTCTCTGAGCTACTAAGAACAGCAGTTGCTGTCTTAGCAAACTCATCAGCATACCTCTTTGGAGGTCTGCCTTTGGTCGCCCTTTCAGACCTACGTACTAGACGCAAGTCTTCTGGACTCATCTCCTCCTTCTTAGGAGAAAATTGACCAATGGTGAACAGTGGTTCTTCCAGTTCATTGTCAGACGCATCAGATGGTCTGACTGAGGCCTTTGTGCTCTGGTAGTCTGCTGTGTCATCACTGTCACTGACACCAGCAGCAGCACCGCCCACTGAACTAGAATCCGAACTCTGATCATCATCATCATCATCATCATCATCCTCATCCTCAGCTGCTTCCTCAGCTTTAGCTGCTTGCTTGACATCACCTTCATCCTCCTCTGGGTAACTCTGGAAAATTCCCACATTTTCCCCCCACTTAGGATTGTACTCAACACTCCTTGTGAACTTAATGGACTTAGAGTTAGTCATCCATACCCTGTATGCACCTTTTTCGTACCCCATGAACAAACCATGTGCCCCACGCTTCCCAAGCTTGTTGGTTTGTGGGGAGTGTACCCACATGTCAGAACCAAAGATTTTCATGTGCTTGATGTTGGGCTTTTTGCCAAACATCTTCTCATAGGGGGTACAGCCAATGGGTGATGACAACCTGCGATTAAAAGTGTAAACAAAATTCCCCAAAGCCTCCCCCCAAAATGTATCAGGGAGATTGGCATCATGCAACAAGGTTTTCATTCCTTGCAGCAATGTCTGATTTGCTCACTCCGCAAGCCCATTCATCCATGGCGATCTGGGCGTTGACATGTCATGCTGGATTCCCTTCTCAGTCAGGAAAGCTTCAAACTGCTGAGAAGTGAACTCCCCGCCTCGATCGGTAAACAGAGAACCAATACGTTTACCGTGCACATTCTCCAACCAAGCACAGAATGCCTTAAACTTCGGAAACGCTTGCGATTTCTGTTCGAGCAAAAACACATGAATGTACCTGGAAAAAGAATCAATTAGAACCATGAAGTACCTTGCTCCTCCTAAAGAGGGCGTAAGTGGACCAACCAGGTCTGCATGCACTAGCTGGTAGGGTTTGGAAGCCTGCCTGCTAGATTCCTTGCCTTTTGGAGCAACCTTCACCTTGTTCTCTGCACAAGATACACATTTCATGTGAAATTTACAGGGTTTGATGTTCAAACCCTCAACCACCTCTGGCATCTTGGCCAGTGCCTTCCAAGAGAGATGACCAAACTTTCGATGCGCATCGTGAATGCAACCTGCATGAAGAACTTTGTTAGTTTGTGCAACACAACAAGAATCAGCATTAGATACAACAGCAGTGTCATCATAAGTTATATGGAACAAACCATCCATAAACTTTGCATGCAAATAGTCCTCTTTGCCTTTACTGATGACACAGACGCTCCTCTTGAAGGAAATCTGAAAACCACGCCCAGTAAGCTGTGGGACACTTAGCAAATTGCTAGCAGCTCCCGGAACATAAAGTACATTACTGATGGTAGTGTGCAGACTTGCAAGTTTCACAGTCCCTTCTCCTGCGATTTGCAACGTCCTTCCGTCAGCCAGGTGGAACTCACCTTCCTGAGGCTTGAAGGAGATAAAGAGATGGCGGTCCTTCGAAATGTGGCGGGTCGCACCTGAATCGACAATAAATCTGCCTTTGGCTGTTGGAGCAGTCTTTACAGCAAGCAAACCCTTGTTTTCCTTCGGTGTGGGCTTTTGCAGCTTGCCCCCCTGCTGCTCCTGGCCACCAGACGTGCCTTTAGCCTTTGGTGAAGCAGTGCCAGCAAACATAGCCTTGTTTTCCACTGGCGTGGGCTTTTGCAGCTTGCCCCCCTGCTTCTGGTCAGCAGACGTGCCTTTAGCCTTTGGTGAAGCAGTGCCAGCAAACAACGCTTTGTTTTTCCCTGGCGCGGGCTCTTCACCCTCCCTCTGCTTCTGGCCATCTGCAGGCATCTGTCTTTGTTTACCTCTGGCCTTCCGGCCTCTGCAAAGACGATGACCTTGGTTCCCACGAGAAACAGAGCTCTCAGCTGCCGACTCCTTGGCTCCCCCTGGAGGCTGGAATGCTGCCTGGGATGACGTGACGGTCAGCTCCCCCTGCAGCTTGCAACCGGTGCCCTCAGCATCCCTGCATTCACTCGCATTCTGGGAAACAGCTAGGACCTCCGATGCAGTCAAACTCTGGGCTGGGATGACTGGCATGTGAGCTTTCATCAAAGCATGCCACATCTTTCGTGCAGTCAGATTGCCAGCTAGCGTTTTTATTTCCTCCAGAGAGACGGACAAGACGATTACGTCTATCGCCCTCAAATTTTCGGCCTCCCATTTCTCTGTCAGAGGAACTGGGGGGGGGGGGCTCAGATACGGTATGCCACACCCCAAACTGACGCAGCAAAGATTCACACCATTTTGCCCAGGTTTCATAATTCTGCCCATGTAATTTAGGGCAGTGAGTGGCCTCTGAAGCTTGGAAAAACTCCATTTCAGCTTTTCCTTTGAGCCGGGAGCCCTTTATGCCTTCAAAGACTTCTTATCTTGGCAGCTCATTAATCACGAACTCTCTGGCTTGGCTCCCAGAGCCATTAATCTGCCGGAGTTCCAAAGGCTCCTTCCGAGGTAAACAGAGAAAAACCTCTCTTTCGCTTTTGACATACCTCTCAGACGCAGTCTGTTGCAGCTTTACTCTCCTGTTGGTGCTGTGAATCTGGGCCCGAAACCTTGTTGTTGGGATACTGCCAGGGAGATAGCGTCCATCTGAGCCCCCATGCCGGCTGCCGGACGTCCATCGATCTCTGTAGCCACGCAGATCCAGCAATTAGCGACACGAAGCCTTAGAAATAGACTGCCACATTCCAGGCTCGTGCACATCCTTTATCAGCAGAAACACAGCCAGAAAGCTTGCACCGCAGAAGAGCAGAAGAGCATATTTACAGACTTTATTTAGCGATGAACAGAACAAAGAAAAACATGACCGTTCTGAGTCAGCATCTCGACCCGACTGAAATCGAAAGGAAACAGCAAGCATAAACATTCTGTGAACAGGACATGCGCAGACTCTGTTACTCACAAAGCCTGCTCCCTTTTAAGGTGGAACGGAAATATCCTAACAAAGAGCCAGGATGCTTCCTTGGATGTTTGAGCATGGGCCATACTGGAGATCTAACTCCTTTTTGTGTCTCTCCTCCTGCTGTAGGTCCGAGGGCGGCTTCCAAAGAAGCTACTGGGTAAGTTTGTTTTACTTAAAGTCTTTGGAAAAGAGGTGGACAATATTGAAGCTGCTTCTGTGCAGTCGCTTTGACTGTGAGCCCGATCGAGATGCACAACAGTGCACTGCCGCCTTGGGCAAACGAGAAGCTATGGAGGGATCATGCAACTTTTTGTTCTTTTCAAAGTTTGCACTTCAAGACTTTTATTTTTTAAAAAAATCCCCTTTGCAAATTCGAGAAGTTTCCCCATGTTGTGCCTCAGCATTTGACGCTGCTTCTGTGCAGCCTCACCAGTGCACTGTGCTCACTGGAAAGACTCCCTTAAAAATCCATTCTTTGCCAAACTCATTTTGGCACCAATGCTCTCCCTGACAACAACAACAACAACAACAACAACAACAACTTATTATTTATACCCCGCCCATCTGGCTGGGCTACCCCAGCCACTCTGGGCGGCTTCCAACAAAATATGAAAATACAGTAATCCATCAAATATTAAAAGCTTCCCTAAACAGGGCTGCCTTCAGATGTCTTCTAAAAGTCTGGTAGTTGTTGTTCTCTTGGACATCTGGTGGGAGGGTGTTCCACAGGGCAGGTGCCACCACCGAGAAGGCCCTCTGCCTGGTTCCCTGTAACTTGGCTTCTCGCAGCGAGGGAACCTCCAGAAGGCCCTTGGAGATGGACCCAGGTGTCCGGGCAGAACAATGGGGGTGGAGACGCTCCTTCAGGTATACTGGACCGAGACCATTTAGGGCTTTAAAGGTCAGCATCAACACTTTGAATTGTGCTCGGAAACGTACTGGGAGCCAATGTAGGTCTTTCAAGACCAGTGTTATGTGGTCTCGGCAGCCGCTTCCAGTCACCAGTCTAGCTGCCGCGTTCTGGATTAATTGCAGTTTCCGAGTCACCTTCAAAGGTAGCCCCATGTAGAGCACATGGCAGTAGTCCAAGCGGGAGATAACTAGAGCATGCACCACTCTGGCGAGACAGTCTGCAGGCAGGGAGGTTCTCATCCTGCGTACCAGATGGAGCTGGTAAACAGCTGCCCTGGACACAGAATTGACCTGCGCCTCCGTGGACAGCTGAAGGAGAAAAATAATAATTTCCTTAATAACAATTTAAATAGCGTATTTAACTAAAACAATAAAATTATAGCATATGTATCCATGTTTGTTAACTAATGTGGTTAAACGTGTTGGGTTTTTTTTGTTGAGTTTTAGCACACATGAAAGACTTAAAACAAATACTTCTTTCCTGATGAATAGCCTTTGGACTATAATGTAACTTAAATAGAAAACTATCTTTAGAAAGATCTTTCCTCCAAAAGCATTTTATTTTAAAAATCCAATTTAAATAAAAAACAGATGTTTTAATTATTCTTTTTTAAATCATTGATTTTTATCCACCCTGTTGGGTGTACACATTGAATGTGTCATACCTGGAAAATACCTCTTGCAAGAGCAGCCATAGGAGGTGCGCTCTAGTAGAGGCAACTCCAATGAATTTCATTTAAGATTTCCCATCATCCTCAGCTTGGCTATGTGCCCTGGTTCTTCTTGAAGAAGAGACATTCATCATGAGTTCTTCCCTTCTCCTTATCAGACTCTTGTATAAAGAGGACTGTCAAGGTAGGGAAAGATGCTCCACCTCGTAATAATCCTAATTGTTTTAGCTAATCTCTTGGCTGAAAGATAGAAAACAAATCTTGGTGTGCCTGCTTCTTAGCCTAATCCTGTTTCTTCCCACGTGAATGCAGTTCTATAGAGTAACACGAAAGACACCCTAACTCAGGCTTCCTCAACCTCGGCCCTTCCGATATTTTGAGACGACAATTCCCATCATCCCTGACCACTGGTCCTGCTGGCTAGGGATCATGGGAGTCGTAGGCCAAAAACACCTGGAGGGCCGAGGTTGAGGAAGTCTGCCCTAACTCCTCAAGATGTTGAACTTGCTCCCAGCTTCGGAGTACCTGCTATAAAAGAGACAACTCTAAGAAAGTCACGGTGCTCCAAAGCGTCACCAGTTGCATCAAGTTGCTTTAGAGAGAGCATTCATGATCATCCTTATCACATTACAGAATTGCTTGGCGACTAAGCAGGGAGCAGCACACGGAGATAAGGGGGAAGCAAGTACTCTGCAGCCTGTGCCTCTCCCATCCCTGTGCATCATGAGTTCAACAAGTACAGAATGCAATGCAACCCAGCACAGCAAAAGCAAGAGGGGCAGTCACAACACCTCCGCAAGACCTCCTCATACTCTGGGCAAGATGATGGTGGGAACTGCTTCTGAACCCTGTATCCCCTCCTCCTCCTCCGCCTCCTCCTCTGCCTCCTCCTCCCTGCCACACAGCCTTAATGATAGAAGTATGGATGTGGAAGTAGTTGACCTCACTTGCGAAACTTCAGAACCTCTAGTTGTTGATCTTACGCAAGACGATTCTCTTGTGCTTGTTGGAGAGAGTGGGCAGCAGCCCGATAGAGAGTTTAGACCTCAAACATTGTCTGACAGCCTCATATTTAGTGGTGGTGGTGGTGGTGGTGATAGCAGACACACACAGAGTGGTGCTCTTGCCACTAGAAAGCTCCCCAGAGAAGTGGGAAGGAGGGAATTTGCAAGATCCTCAGGCACTTTGAGTTGTGGAATTTGCATAGACAGCTTTGCAGAGATTGTGCAAAGCGGACGGCTTATAGTGTCAACAACATGTGGCCACATCTTCTGTAGTCAGTGCCTCAGCAATTTTCTTAGGTATGCTAACTTTTGCCCAATTTGTAGGAGGCATCTCACTCCAAAGGAGTATCATCCAATTATATGTGAAGACATGGGTGTTCCTGAACACAGTCTAATGTGGCCTTCATAAACATGAGTGAAATCCAAAGAACACACCAAGTACTGTATATATGACTTCAATATGACAGTTAGCAATTTCACTTTTTCCCAGTTGGCCTCCTTATAGTCCAGTTGTCCTGCTTCAGCTTCGTTTTGCTTTAAGGTTTTTGCAGCTCACATTTTTTGAGGTCTGTAGACGTTTGAAGAACAGCTTGGAGGATATGTCTGCTGCTGCCACATTGCTTTGTGCCGTTATCTCATTTCTGTTCTAGTTCTGTTGCTGCTTTGAGAAAAGACTGATGTTGAGTGAACTCATCTATTCAAGACTAGGCTAGTCATAGTCATCTATGATAATACAACCTGCAGCTTCTTTTTGCAATTTGCCTTGTAAAAAACCAAAGCCAACCACTCACCGGTGGAAGTCTGTTCCACATCTACTTGCTTTCTAGTGGCAAACCCCTCTTTCTGTTGATGTAGCCGTAATAAAGACCAAGGTTTATACAACACTGTGGCTCATTTTTAACGCTGCATGCATAAATGGTTTATTACAAAGAACTCTTGGTGGTCCGAGTCTTCTCTTTAAGAGAATACAGCCATCATGTTAGATCTGAGCAGCTTTTGCTGTTCAGGCATATGCTTAAGGAGCAGTTCATAGTGGAGTCTGTACCAAGGTTGCCACGTGGGGCAGAATCCAATGGAGATGAGCTAAGCCATTTATGTGAAACACTCCTCAAATGGTTGGCAGAGGATAAAGTAATTCTCTTGTCGGAGCCAGCCATTACAAGTGGTGGAGTTTAGCATAAAATAAGGACACAGAGAGCCAGCAATATTTTCATGATGGTAGGAGCAGCTCCTTTCGTACTCCCCTCTCCTCCTGTAGCTTCTTTATTTATCCTTTGTCTCTCTCCAGCCGCATGGCTGTTTGCCAATGTCTCACGTTACCTCATCCGGTCAAGGCTTTTATTGCCCCCAACACCATATAGGGTCATCACTGCCCAGAGGAAACACAACTGCATTTAAGGTTAATACATTCCAATACATTGTAAAGCTCAGAGTGCTGGTCAGCCAAGGTCAGGGGGCACCCTGCAATATTACAAGCCTTTGCCATGGCTTTATGACTCCCACATGCCCTCTTTCTTTATTTTATTTCAGAGCCATATATATCAGTACCAATACGGTTATATCGAGCGCGATAAGCGACTCTTTGACACCGGAAGCGGGCCGCGGACTGGAGAACCATGCAGTACATATAGAAATTAAAGAAGGAATACATTGGATACAGCAACACAAAATAATGCAAATAACTACTATAATGATCACTAAAATCAATAAATGTCGAAGCCAACTTCCATCCGGAAGCCAAGAATATAAGAATTCTGATTCCAAGCTGCATGGTAGGCTTCCTTGCTAGTTTATTAGCCATGCACTGGTGTTACTCCTATAGCACTGAGATTGGTCACTGTATGTTCCTGTAAGAGAACAAGAGATATTAAAAGTGAAATTCAATGTATATTGACAGTTTGGATATATGCCCCATGATTCTTTCCCCTCCTTAATTTGAAAATAAATGGGGGCAGGCTCATGGAGCGTCAATTGTACTGGAGGCCAAAAAGTTTGCTTAGGGGATATAATATTAGTAAATTGAAAAGATCCATTGACAGGCACACCATGAAGCATTATGCCTGAATGACTGGCATACACACCCAACATTTAGAAGCATGCAGTAAACTGGCAAACATAATCATATCTTGTACAAAAATATCATCCCTCCATATCTTAGGATAATTTTCTCCCCTAAAAGTCTTATTCAACAACACTGTTCTTCTAGTTCAAAAGTGGCTGAGCCGTGGATACTGCCAGCCAGAGTAGGAAGCTGACAACAGCTGCTTGCCAGCCGATGAGGTGAAATATGGTGGTTTCAACTGGACTGGTCGTCTGCTTCTCTTCCTTGCATAACGGTGCAGCAAAGGATGGCAAGGCAAATGGTTAGGAAGGCAAACACTGCCAGATGCAGCTCGTGTGCAGCACCTCTAGGTGGCGCATGCGGAAAGGTTTCAATGCTTCACCCACAAAATGTTGACAAAGTGTAGGGGAGTTCCGCATGCCTTGAGGCAGGACAACCCACTGATATCGCTGGGTGGGCTGCAAATTGTTATATGCTGGCAATGTAAAAGCAAATGGTTCCCTGTCTGCTGTAGCCAGTGGGATGAAGATGGTTCAATGTGGCCGAAAGTTCAGAAATAAGCTGGTCAGAGATAGCTGGTGCCGCTGCTGCGGATTTTTCTTTTGGTAGAGGCCACTGTTCTACCCCCACTGGGGTATCGGTGATCCTGGTTTGCCACACTGGAAACAAGTTGTATCGGTGGCTACAGGCTGGTTTTCATTTAGCGCTGCTGCCAGCAGATGAGCCTTGTGGGTGGCTGTATCTACAGACTGACAAATGCGAAGCATGGCTGCTGTGTCTGTGGCAGGATTGTGTATTATCGGTCGCAATGCAAGTTTACAATCCTCATTGGCATTTTCAAAGGCCAATTGTTTGATAATTATTTGTTTGGCTTCAGGATTTTCAATTTGCCGACTCACTGCTGTAAGCAGCCTATCCATAAAGGAAGGATATGATTCTCTTGCCTCTTGCCTGATTGAACCCCACCTTGATTGAATACTGGTGGGTTCTGGGATTTTTCTCATTGCTTGTTTAGCAGCGAGAGCAGTGTCCCTCAATAAGATTTGCAGCAGTGTGGCTTGCACTGAAGCTTGAGCGAAGGGACCACGCCCCATCATGGCATCTGTGACGTCTGCGAGGGTAACATTTGGATTATTTCCTCTGGCTTGTTGTAACAAGGCTGGAGCATAAGCACGGCAGGCAGTTTCCCATTCGTGGGCAAACAAAACACCAGCTGATGGGGGTAACACTGTATGGGCCAAAAGATTGATGTCCTCTGGAACCAAGAGCTGGGCTAATGTGGCTTCTAAAAGCGCCTGCGTATATGGGGCTTGGAGTCCATTGGCCTTTACTGACTGTTGCAGCTCTCTCAAGATCTTAAAGTCAAAAGGTTGGTGTTGGGCTTGCGTGCCTGCTGGGGCACCAGCAGGGGGCACAATAACAGGGAATGCCATAGTATCCTGAATTAAGGAACAGGCAAGAACTGCACGTTGAAAAGGAGTAGCTGGTTCTGCCGCTGAAAGATTAGGATCATTGCCAGCCAGACCACGGTATTTTTGCAGGATTGGGTCCTCTGGTGAGGAACTGTAGTCCGGAGGTTTGGGGTCTGGAGCTGCTGGCAAAGCAAGTATTGGAACAGATGGCAGCACAGCAGGCTGAATTAAAGAAGCTGAAGGTTGTGTTGGCACTGCAGCCATGGAGATTTTTTTGGTAATAAAGAGTCCATGGCGTAACGAACCTTGCACCATGCATTTAGAATCCGAACACCTATGCTGGGGTGCCCATGGAAATGTGCCCCAATCTTGTCCCAAAGTTTTAATTCCCAAGTCCCATCTGCAGGAAACCAGGGGGAATGCTCTTCGATGGCCAGAATGAGCTGTATCAAATCACCCTCTGGAACTTCCAATTTGTTGGAGGAGAGGAGAAATTTTAAGTCTTTTAAAAAATTCTGTTGGGGAGCAGACAAAGAGCTGCCCATTTTTCTAAAATCAAGATAAAAAAAAGAGGGATCGAACTCACCAGGGATCCGAAGATGATTAGCGCCTGAAACCCTTGCCGGGCGTGGTAAGCCGATGATATCCTTTGCTAGGATCAAAAAACCTCACACGGTTTCCTTTTAAAATCCTCTTAGTCTGCCTCAGACTGTTTCCTTTAAGTTGCCTCACACGGTTTTCTTTTAAAAGCCTCAGACGTATTCTTTTATTCAGCCTCACACGGGGCACCACTTGTCGGAGTCAGCCGTTACAAGTGGCGGAGTTTAGCATAAAATAAAGACACAGAGAGCCAGCAATATTTTCATGATGGTAGGAGCAGCTCCTTTCGTACTTCCCTCTCCTCCTGTAGCTTCTTTATTTATTCTTTGTCTCTCTCCAGCCGCATGGCTGTTTGCCAATGTCTCACGTTACCTCATCCGGTCAAGGCTTTTATTGCCCCCAACACCATATAGGGTCATCACTGCCCAGAGGAAACACAACTGCATTTAAGGTTAATACATTCCAATACATTGTAAAGCTCAGAGTGCTGGTCAGCCGAGGTCAGGGGGCACCCTGCAATATTACAAGCCTTTGCCATGGCTTTATGACTCCCACATTCTCTGCTTTTCAGAAACGCTTTGCTGTGGGGAAGCTGCACCCATAGGGCCATGTTTCAAGCAGCAAGCATGTAAGACTTGAACCTCGCATGATGAAGTCAACTTGAGTTGCGGTGACTCCCTTTCTCAGCCCTGTCACGTAGTCATAGTGGAACTATGAATGGCTTGACCTGGGGACTTCCGGGTCAGCGCCATCGCTAATGGCAGATTCCCTCTGATTCTCGGAGGGACCAGCTCCGCGGGATCGGGTCTTACCGCTGCTGCAAAGCGGGGACCCTTTAAAAATCACAGGCAGGGGAAGCCTGTGAACGTGGGGACTCGGCGGGCACCATTAGCGCCCCCCCCCAAGTTGCGAAGGGACCCTTTTTAAGGGCTCCGGAGCGGGACGGGGTGAGCGGTGCGGTGCTGAGAGTCGACTGCTTCTTCCGCAGAGTGAAGCCGCACAGCCGTTATCGGAGAGCGCTGACTTTTTCCTGGGATAATTGGACTTCGAAAGCAACTACCCGTGAGTAGGATTAAATTGGATTTAAAAGGAGAAAAAACAGCTAATTCGGCACTGAAGCGGGAAGGTATAACCAGGAAGTCTGCCTTCCTTTCTTGTAGATAGTTCAAAGCAAAGAGACTGTAAAGCGGAAACATAGAGAGACGTCCGGAAAAAAGATTAAATCTTAACATCTGGAAAGTGGTCTCCCCTCCGGATTGCAGGAGAGGAGGGGGGAAGGTTTGAGTTGTATTTACCTGCAAAGAAAAGGTGGAAAGGAATCTTAAATCTGCTGCTTAAAACCTGGAAACGGACTGCCCCTAGATAAGGAATGCCGTTCAGTGGAAAGCCTATCGGTAACCAGAGGATTTTTGACAGCTAATCCTGCAGAAGAGATATAGTGTTTCTGGACTTCTCCTGGCTTCAAAGTAACTGTTCAAGTGCATTGAAACTGTTGTTTTTAAGTGAATTGGGGGACTTATAAAGACCATCTTTGTTCTTAAAAGTTGCAAACTTTGGCTGTTACTGTGTCCCCCTAGTGGAGGCTGGACATTGTTACAATAACAACTGGGTTAGAGGAAAATTCCATTCTAAAACAAACTTTCAACTGTGGGAACGACCTTGAATTCTCATGAGAGTGTTATGGCAGATGGGAAAGGAAAGATAGAGCTGGCGCAGGAAAAAACTACTAGGTCTGGCAGATACTATCGGACAGATACTGCGCAGCAGCGAAGGGCTTCAACATCTGGAGCATCTGGAACATCAGGGGCTGCACTCCCACAGGTCAAACCAAAAATTATGTCGTCCGAAGACGTTTTGGCACATGCACTTGGAAAAATTAATGAATCTTTGGAAAATTTAGCTAAGCAGGTAGCTGAGACTAATAAACAAGTAGCTGAAGCATCAGGTAAAATTGATTTGAACACTACAAGTATTAATAATTTGGGACAGAAGGTGAACACCAATACAGAGTCTATCGAAAAATTATTACAGGAATCTGCTTCGACCCGAAAGATAGCTGAAGAAGCAAAAGATATTGCAACTGCTATTCAAGAGAAGATACCACCAGTATATAAGAAATTGGAGGACCACGATTTGACATTGTCTATAATTGAATTGAAAGAGAGACAAAGAAATTTAAGAATCAGGGCTGTACCAGAACGGGAGAAAGATAACCTGGCTGACTTTCTTACACAGGAATTTACAGACTTTTGGCAACAGGACTTGGGGAAGGAAGAATTCAAGATGGTGAATGCATTTAGACTTGGAAGAGGACAAAGCAGGAATAAGGCGAGGGACTGCTTGATTACCCTTCGAACAAAAGAAGAGAGAGACAAAATTTTGAATTTGCACTATCAAAAGACTTTGGAAATCTACGACTCAAGTGTGGTGATATTTAAGGACATTCCAAAACATCTTTTGGACTTAAGGTTGAACTACGGAGACCTAGCTGCCCTGTTGAAAAGAAATAGAATTTTTTTCAGGTGGGAATTTCCTCAAGGCCTAGCCTTTAAATACAAAGGAAGAAAGATAAAAATAAGATCACTTAATGACAAGGACAGGTTCTTGAAAGATCACGAAGAAGACTTACAGAAAGAAGTGGAATCTGGAGAAGAGCCAAAAGGCATACTAGACATAGCAAACTTATCTTTTGGATTGCACGGCCCAGAGAAAGAGACACTACCTATAGAACAAGAACAGACACTTGGTGCAGTTGGAGGTAAAGTGAAGTAACCCCATCATGGCTCTGCAACTGTTAAGCTGGAATTGTAATGGCTTGAACTCCCCTCGAAAGAGAAAAAGTGTTTTTCATCTATTAAAAAAGGAACAATTGGACTTGATTTGTTTACAAGAAACACATATAACAAGGCTACACAGGAAACTACTGATTAATAAAAGATTGGGACAAGAGTTTATCTCATCTGACAAAGTTAAAAAAAGAGGAGTTGTGATATATGCAAAGGAGAGACTATCGCCGAAATTAATTTTTAAAGATGACCAAGGAAGATTTTTGGTAATTGAAATTCAAGTTCAAGGAGAGAAATTCCTGATAGTAGGAATTTATGCACCGAATGAGGGGAAATCTGAATTCTTTAAAAAGTTGCACGAGACTTTACTGGACTATTTGGAATATAATTTGATTTTGATGAGGGACATGAATGGAGTAGTATCTACAAACATGGATAAGGCACAAAGACAGGTAGTTACCAAGGATGGTAGACTACCGAAAACATTTTTTGAGATGACAGACAATATAGACTTAGTGGATATCTGGAGAGTAAAGAACCCCTTGGGAAGAGAGGGAACCTTCTTTTCTGAAGCCAAAATGACATGGACTAGAATTGACCAAATATGGATAACTAGAGGAATGGCACCAAAGATAAAGAAAGTAGAAATCTGCCCAAAAACCTGCTCCGACCATAATGCGGTAAGGATGGAGATGAAACAAATATCAACCGGATCCTTCAGATGGAGGATGAATGACACCTTATTTAGAGATGAAGAAGTATATAAAAAGGCCCAAAAAACGTTGAGAGACTATTTTGAAATAAATATGAACACTAATGTAGAAAAAAAGAGTAATCTGGGACGCAAGTAAAGCGGTCATGAGAGGGTTTCTGATACAACAGAATGCAATAAAGAAGAGAAGTCAGAATGAGAAGAAAGTTAAAATTTTGGAGAAAATAAAAGAAAGTGAGAAGAAATTGAGAGCAAAACCAAAGTCGCAGGAGATTCTGAGAGAAATAAAATTATACCAAGTACAATACATGAAAATGATGAATCAGGAAATAGAATGGAAAATTAAACAAATGAGACAAAAAACATTTGAATCAGCTAATAAATGTGGGAAATTGTTGGCCTGGCAAATGAAAAAAAGACAAAAATTAAATACTATTACAAACTTAGAAGTGGAAGGAAAGAATATACATAACCCAACTGAGATTAGAAACTGTTTCCAGAGGTACTTTAAACAATTATACACGCAAGGGCCACAGAAAGAAATGGACATAGACCGATTTTTGAAGACAAATGGATTACAAAAAATATCTCAAGAAAGTAAATTAATGCTGAACTATAAAATATCTGAACAGGAAGTGGAAGGTGCCATTCAAAATATGCAATTGGGCAAATCTCCAGGACCGGATGGGCTGACTTCTAGATATTATAGATCTTTGAAAGAGTGGCTATTACAACCTTTGAAGGAAGTCTGCAATGAAATAATGGAAGGGAAAAGGGCACCAGAGTCATGGAAAGAGGCGAACATTACACTTATACCTAAAACAGAGACTGAAAAGACTCAGCTCAAGAACTACTGCCCTATATCGTTACTTAATGTGGATTACAAAATTTTTGCAGACATCTTGGCCAAGAGATTGAAAAAAGTATTGATGGAAGAGATTCATAAAGACCAAGCGGGCTTTCTCCCGGGAAGACACTTGTCTGACAATTTGAGGAATATAATTGACATTTTGGAAAAACTAGAAGTGAATAGTAATACTAAAGCAGTTCTGATATTTGTGGATGCGGAGAAAGCTTTTGACAATATCTCTTGGAGCTTTTTGAAGAAGAACCTACAGGGGATGGGGGTAGGCCAAGTTTTTGAAAATGGTATAGGTGCAATATACTCTGAACAAAAGGCTAAATTAATTGTAAATAATGTGGTGACGGAAGAATTTAAGATAGAAAAAGGGACACGACAGGGGTGCCCAATCTCCCCACTGCTTTTTATATCGGTCCTGGAGGTTCTGCTGAATATGATTAGAAGGGAACGGTTGGTTAAAGGTATACAGGTCGGAGCCAAACAGTACAAACTGAGAGCATTTGCAGATGACTTAGTATTGACGTTACAGGAGCCAGAATCTAGCACTAAAAGGGTTTTAGAATTAATTCAAGAATTTGGTCAAGTGGCAGGATTTAAACTGAACAAGCTAAAAACTAAGGTTTTAGAGAAAAAATTAACACCGATTGAAAGAGAGAGGTTTCAGAATGAGACAGGTCTGACTGTGGTTAAGAAAGTGAAATATCTGGGGATTAATATGACAGCCAAAAATGGGAACTTATTTAAAGATAATTATGAAAAATGTTGGACGGAAGTGAAAAAAGACTTAGAAATCTGGTCAAATTCGAAGCTTTCACTGCTGGGCCATATTGCTGCGATAAAAATGAATGTATTGCCTAGAATGTTGTTTTTGTTTCAGACATTGCAAATTGTGGACAAGATGGACTGTTTCAAGAAGTGGCAGAGAGATATTTCTAGATTTGTCTGGCAGGGCAAGAAGCCCAGAATAAAATTTATGATATTAACTGACGCAAAGGAAAGAGGTGGATTTGCCCTGCCAGACTTTAAACTTTATTATGAATCAGCAGCTTTTTGCTGGTTGAAAGAATGGCTACTTCTTGAAAATACAGACATTTTGGATTTAGAAGGTTTTAACAACGTATTTGGATGGCATGCATATTTATGGTATGATAAGGTCAAAGCACATAAAGCATTTAAAAATCATATTGTCAGGAAAGCACTGTTTAATGTTTGGATAAGATACAAGGATTTATTGGAAAATAAAACCCCAAGGTGGTTGTCACCGATGGAAGCGAAAGCTCTGAAAAGGCTCAATATGGAGGCCAAATGGCCGAAATATTGGGAAATTTTGGAACAAGAAGGAGACAAATTGAAATTGCAGAGTTTCGAGAAACTAAAAAACAAAGTGAGAGATTGGCTTCATTATTATCAGATAATGGAGGCATATAATTTGGATAAGAAAATTGGCTTCCAGGTGGAAAAATCAAAACTAGAAACAGAACTGTTAGAACCCAAAACTAAGAATTTGTCAAGAATGTATAACTTGCTGTTGAAATGGAATACTCAGGATGAAACGGTGAAATCTGCTATGATTAAATGGGCACAAGATGTTGGACATAATATTATTTTTGCTGACTGGGAACAGTTATGGACCACAGGTATGAAGTTTACGGCATGTAATGCCCTAAGAGAGAATATTATGAAAATGATATACAGGTGGTACATGACCCCAGTCAAGCTTGCAAAAATCTATCATTTGCCCGATAATAAATGCTGGAAATGTAAAGAAACTGAAGGTACATTCTTTCACCTTTGGTGGACGTGCCCAAGGATTAAGGCTTTCTGGGAAATGATATATAATGAACTGAAAAAGGTATTTAAATATACCTTCTTGAAGATACCAGAGGCCTTTCTTCTGGGCATTGTCGGCCAATTGGTGCCAAAGAAGGACAGAACTTTTTTTATGTATGCTACAACAGCAGCAAGAATACTCATTGCAAAGTATTGGAAGACACAAGATCTACCCACTTTGGAAGAATGGCAGATGAAGGTGATGGACTATATGGAATTGGCAGAAATGACTGGCAGAATCCGAGACCAGGGAGAAGAGTCGGTGGAAGAAGATTGGAAGAAATTTAAAGACTACTTACAGAAATATTGTAAAATTAATGAATGATAGAACGATGTTGGATAGTAACTAAGTGGTTTCTAGCTGTAATGCTTTAAGAGAATATGAAAAAAAGGGTTATAAATGGGTTAAAATCTAATGGTAAGGATTTGCTGAACCAATAAATTGAAGTGGAATACAAAAAAGGGAGGTACGAGGAGGTCCGGGAAACAAACTAAAGGAAAATAAGTAACTGGAAATATGTGTGTTTTTAATTGTTTTTATTTTGTATTTTTCTTTTTTCTTTTTCATTTTTACTGTAATATTTCAAAAAACCTAATAAATATCTTATATAAAAAAAATATGAATGGCTTGACCTGTTGAACTTTGGGATGCTGCTGTACTAATAGGTCTAATTGCTTTAAAACGTTTTATGTTGATAACTCTTAAATGAAAGACTTTCTCTTAAATGTATAAAAAATGCCTTCCAGTAGCACCTTAGAGACCAACTAAGTTTGTTCTTGGTATGAGCTCTCGTGTGCATGCACACTTCTTCAGATACATGAGCACACAAAAGCTCATACCAATCACAAACTTAGTTGGTCTCTAAGGTGCTACTGGAAGGCATTTTTTTTATTTTGTTTCGACTACGGCAGACCAACCTACCTGTATCTTAAATGTATGCCAGCCAATCTTCCGTTGGTAGAAAACATGGGCTATCCAGCTAATCAGCAGCATCTCACCAGGCCTTAATCGGCTGCGGTGAGTCTCATAATATTTCCCCCCATGTTTCTTGTTTATTCGATTTTAAGGCGTCTCGTAACATAGTGAAACCTCACCCGTGACAGCTTGGAGGGCCAGTGTTACGCTTCCAGTTCAGCACTGGATTGAACACCTTTTTAAAAAGGGAGGCTTCCTTAGTCTCCCCGCAGCCTGCTGCAGGGGCCTAGCTGCACACACCCCATATTAGACTTGCACATAGCCTGGCAATCATGTGGCATGGTTAGGACTTCCACAGATGGCATTGTCTCCATGAACATGGGCTGTGGGGATCAAATACTCTGTGCAAATGCGTCTGGTCTTACCAGAACCTATATGCATCCCCCAGCTTTCGAGGGGAGCTTAAGACAGAGTGCTCAACGGAAGGTCATTTCCATTCATCCCTACCATCACCGTTTCTGTTCTGTTTGCACAGGCACTCTTACTGAAGAACAAATGACACTTTGCCCAGGGAGGGACCTTGGTAATATGGTGCCCTCCTGGTGCCTTCCCAAAGCCAGGCAGGGGAGGGGTCAGGCTTGGGGAAGGATGCACAAGGCTCTGGTGGGGTCCTAGAGCCCTCTCATCTCAGTCCCAAAGCTGGGAGAGCGCTAACTAGGCTTGGGGAAGGAGGCAGGAAGGCTCCCTTCTGGCCCCCCACATCCTGTGCAGGGGAAGAGCTTCACTGCCCTAAATCCACCTCTGCTTTGCCTCGTGTTTCAGTCACCATGAAGGCATTTTACCCATTGGAGAAAGTTGCACAATGTATTTTGGAGGTCACTTCTCTGAGTCGTGATGGGAAAAACTGAATTCCTGTGCAGAATCCTTAATGCGCACCAAACTGGAGGGGTACAGCAAGCATTACTGTTGGACGATGCTGTATGGAACCTAACACTTCACCAGTCTAGTCGTTGCATAAAAGTTCTATCAAAACTATGTGTTCGGGTGCCTCGACCCTTACACAGTTTCCTGAATCCTTGCAGTGATCGGTTTTTTGGGGGGGGTGGGGGTGAGTTGTCTGGTGGCAGATGAAAAACGGCACCCAAGTTAGCAAAATGCAGTAACCAAAACTACATCTGCATAATGGACTGTTCTTGACGGTAGGCAGCAATTGCCATGTGATACCATGACAAGGATAGGAGAATATTTAGCAAGTGAGTCAGAGCTTACAGTTGCCATATTCAGATGGGTTATTACATGCTCTTGTTTGACTTGAGACTGGACACCTCCCCCACAGGACACTACACTATTACTTTTGGGGTACATAAATAACAGGTGGAATAATTGGCAGAATTCTCTGCTAGGTTTTGTGACCTCTGCCATTTCTCAAGGACAGGGTCACAGACATCTGAACACAATTGACCTGCATTTAATAAGAAATGAGTTCTTAAAGGACTGTCAGCATTTATTTGTGGTTTTCCTTTGGTGATGTAGATATAATTCATGTTTGTGAGGTGCCCCCTCCCTCCTTTTTACGTGCTCTTGGCTCCTAGTCAAGTAACCAGTTTATGTTCTGTAATTCACACAGAAATCCTCAGCACCACAGGGCAGGTGTATCTGGTACTGAACACTTTTTGCCTGAACAGATTTCAGAAAAACACAACAGCTCTTGGTATTCAACGTTACCTGTTGAGTTACTCTACTCTGAATCATGGTGAGTGCAAGGGTGTTGTAATCTATGTATTCACACATCACCATCGACTTTCTGACTTACGGTTGCAAGATAAAATCATAGAATCATAGAGTTGGAAGAGACCACAAGGGCCATCGAGTCCAACCCCCGCCAAGCAGGAAACACCATCAGAGCACTCCTGACATATGGTTGTCAAGCCTCTGCTTAAAGACCTCCAAAGAAGGAGACTCCACCACACTCCTTGGCAGCAAATTCCACTGTCGAACAGCTCTTACTGTCAGGAAGTTCTTCCTAATGTTTAGGTGGAATCTTCTTTCTTGTAGTTTGGATCCATTGCTCCGTGTCCGCTTCTCTGGAGCAGCAGAAAACAACCTTTCTCCCTCCTCTATGTGACATCTTTTTATATATTTGAACATGGCTATCATATCCCCCCTTAACCTCCTCTTCTCCAGGCTAAACATGCCCAGCTCCCTTAGCCGTTCCTCATAAGGCATCGTTTCCAGGCCTTTGACCATTTTGGTTGCCCTCCTCTGGACACGTTCCAGTTTGTCAGTGTCCTTCTTGAACTGTGGTGCCCAGAACTGGACACAGTACTCCAGGTGAGGTCTGACCAGAGCAGAATACAGTGGCACTATTACTTCCCTTGATCTAGATGCTATACTCCTATTGATGCAGCCCAGAATTGCATTGGCTTTTTTAGCTGCCACGTCACACTGTTGGCTCATGTCAAGTTTGTGGTCAACCAAGACTCCTAGATCTTTTTCACATGTACTGCTCTCAAGCCAGGTGTCCCCCATCTTGTATTTGTGCCTCTCATTTTTTTTTGCCCAAGTGCAATACTTTACATTTCTCCCTGTTAAAATTCATCTTGTTTGTTTTGGCCCAGTTCTCTAATCTGTCAAGGTCGTTTTGAAGTGTGATCCTGTCCTCTGGGGTGTTAGCCACCCCTCCCAGTTTGGTGTCATCTGCAAATTTGATCAGGATGCCCTTGAGTCCATCATCCAAGTCATTGATAAAGATGTTGACTAAGACCGGGCCCAAGACAGAACCCTGTGGCACCCCACTAGTCACTCTTCTCCAGGATGAAGAGGAACCATTGATGAGCACCCTTTGGGTTTGGTCAGTCAGCCAGTTACAAATCCACTGAGTGGTAGCATAGTCAAGACCGCATTTTACCAGCTTCTTTACAAGAATATCATGGGGCACCTTGTCAAATGCCTTGCTGAAATCAAGGTAGGCTACATCCACTGCGTTCCCTTCATCTACCAGGCTTGTAATTCTGTCAAAAAACGAGATCAGGTTAGTCTGACATGACTTCTTTTTCAGAAATCCATGCTGACTATTGGTGATCACAGCATTCCTTTCTAGGTGCTCACCGACTGTTTGCTTAATGATCTGCTCCAGAATCTTCCCTGGTATTGATGTCAGACTGACTGGGCGGTAATTATTTGGGTCCTCTCTTTTTCCCTTTTTGAAAATAGGGACAACATTTGCCCTCCTCCAGTCTGCCGGGACTTCGCCTGTTCTCCAGGAATTCTCAAAGATGACTGCCAGTGGTTCTGAGATCACATCTGCCAGTTCTTTTAATACTCTTGGATGCAGTTCATCTGGCCCTGGAGACTTGAATACATCTAAACTAGCCAAGTTTTCTTGTACTATCTCCTTAGTTATTCTGGGCTGTGTTTCCTTTGCTGAATCATTTGCTCCAAATTCTTCAGGTCGGGCATTGTTTTCTTTATCGGAGAAGACTGAGGCAAAGAAGGCATTGAGGAGTTCAGCCCTTTCTGTGTCCCCTGTTTGCATTTCACCATCTTCTCCTCTGAGTGACCCCACTGTTTCTTTGTTCTTCCTTTTGCTACGGAGATACCCATAAAAGCCTTTTTTGTTGCTTTTAACCTCTCTAGCAAGCCTGAGTTCATTCTGTGCTTTAGCTTTTCTGACTTTGTGTCTACACGTGCTGGCTATTTGTTTGAATTCCTCTTTGGTGGTTTCCCCCCTTTTCCATTTTTTGTACACATCTTTTTTTAATCTTAACTCAGTTAAAAGTTCTTTAGATAGCCACCCTGGCTTCTTTAGGCACCTTCCATGTTTCCGTCTCATTGGTATTGCCTGAAGTTGTGCTTTTACTATCTCCCTCTTAACAAACTCCCAGCCATCATGAACTCCCTTTCCTTTTAGTATTACTGTCCATGGGATCTCACCTAGCACTTCCCTAAGTTTTATGAAGTCGGCTTTCTTAAAGTCAAGAAACTGAGTCCTAGTATGCTTGGCTGCTCCTTTCTGCTCTATAGTAAACTTCAGAAGAGCATCATCACTCGCGCCTAATGATCCTTCCACTTCTACCCCACTAACCAGGTCATCAACATTGGTTAGGACCAGATCTAAAATGGCTGTTCCTCTTGTTGCTTCTCCCACTTTCTGGACAATGAAGTTGTCTGCAAGGCCAGTGAGGAATCTGTTTGACCTTATGCTCTTGGCTGAGTTTGACATCCAACAACTATCCGGGTAATTGAAGTCCCCCATTACTACTATCTCCCTTCCTTTTGCATGCTTGGCCATCTGTTCCAGGAAGGCATCATCTATGTCCTCCGTTTGGCTTGGGGATCTATAGTAAACTCCCACAATGAGGTCACTGTTATTCTTCTCTCCCTTAATTTTGACCCAAATGCTCTCACTTTGGCTTTGAGGTTCTAAATCTTGGATCTCTTCACAGGTATACACATCCCTGACATATAACGCCACTCCTCCTCCTTTCTTGTCTGGTCTGTTTCTCTGAAATAGATTGTATCCCTCCATTATTACATTCCAATCGTGGGACTTATCCCACCAGGTTTCAGTGATGCCTATTATGTCATATTTAGTTTGCTGTACCAAGAGCTCAAGCTCATCTTGTTTATTTCCCATGCTTTGCACGTTAGTGTACAGACATTGAAGTCCATTAATCATTCCCCCGTATCTCTTATTTAAGGATTTTTTCCTCCCACCACTAGGTCTGGGTGCTGTTTGCTCCATTTGGTCTATGGCATTTGGATGATCAACTTCATCAATTGATAGACTCCTACCTTCAGGAGCACTGTCTCCCTTCCCCACATTAGTCAGTTTAAAGCCCTCCTGATGAGGTTTCTGAGATTTTTGGCATAAACATTCCTCCCAACCGTTGTGAGGTGCAGCCCATCGCTTGCCAGAAGTCCATCTTCAAGAAACTGCAGTCCGTGATCTAAGAATCCAAACCGTTCCTGTTTACACTATTTGCGAAGCCAGCTGTTCACTTCCACTATTTTCCCCTCTCTTCCTGGGCCACGTCGTTCAACTGGGAGGACAGATGAGATGACAATTTGTGCATTTAATTGCTTCAATTTCCTGCCCAGATCCTCGTAGTCTCTTTTGATCTTCTGGAGGCTATTGCTTGCAGTGTCATTGGTTCCCACATGAACCAAGAGGAAGGGGTATTTGTCAGTGGGCATTATGATTCCTTGCAGTCGTTCAGTTACATCTTGGATCTTAGCCCCGGGGAGACAGCACACTTCCCGAGACATCTTGTCAGGCCCACAGATCACTGCTTCTGTTCCCCTCAGTAGGGAATCCCCTATCACCACTACACGCCTCCTCTTAGGTTTGGTCGGGGTTCTTCCGTGAGCTGTCCGTTCCAAGGTGCCTGCATATTCCCTGAGGACTGACTTTGCTGCTCGTCTTCATATACCTGATCGATTGTAATGAGGGAGAGATCCTCAAATGGAGTCTGCTCTTCGTCTTCCATGCTAGGGGAGAGGACCTCAAAGCGATTGTGTATTTCTAAACAATCAGAGCGAACCCTGGGCCTCCTACTTCTTTGAGTCACGTTTCTCCATATATCTGGCTCCTGTGTTGGTGAACTAGCCTCCTTCTCAGGGGAGTCCCCTGTCTCCTCCTTGGTGGAGACGGTGTGCTCTGTTGCTTCTAAGAAGAGCTCCAGCTCTCTAATTCTTTGGAGCGTAGCTACACGTTCCTCCAGTTGCTGGACTTTGTCTTGTAAGAGGGCAATCAACATGCAATTGCTGCAGGTAAAGCTGCCTGCAACCTTTGGCAAGATGGCAAACATTGCACAGGAACCGCAGGCGACTGCAGCTGTTCCCTCCCCCTCCATCTTGAGAACGTGTCGTTGGGGGTGGCTACAGCGGTCCTCCATCATAAAAAGCATGAAGACAGGACAAATAACTCCCCCCCAAAAAACCTAGGTCTCCCCCAACAAACGTTTGAGACTAGCTCCCCTAAATCTAAAAGATGGATCAAACTGCCCTGCAAGCTCTGATAAGCTCCTCCCACAGCTAATCACCTGCCTCAACAGAAACCCTGCCCCCTCTGACCTTTGCACAGGGAGAGCAGCTAATCAGCCACAAAGATGCTTGTGACCATTGCTTCATTTCTCCCCCTTTGCTCCTGGCACAAGTAGGAGAAAGAAATCTGGAAGCTTTTACATCTGGTCATGGTTTGTTGCTTCCTAACGAGCCACAGTCAGCAGGCCAGCCATAAGCAGGGACTTCAGATTGGCTGGCAATTGTTGCTTATTATGATAAAGCCACAGTCCCGAGTTCAGACGTGATGTGGTGCCAAGGGCTTGTGCTTTGCTTCTCCTGCTTGCTCCAAGAGAGAACAGCATGAGGAGCAATTGGGCAGCATGTGCTACATAATGCATTATAAAATGACTCATGATGGCCACTGTATGTTTACAGCGTCTAGGAAGCTGCTTTGTATGCAATCAATCACAGTCTTCACTTAGACTAATCTGCATAATAACAAAGCACCATTTCGCAGGGAATGCATGTTTTAATGCTCCCTAATGGCAAACTCCTTGCTTGTAGAAATATCTTTTAAAATACTATCCAAATGGCATGTCCTTGTCTCAGCTCCTTGTCCCAGCTCCTGAATTACCATTACCGAAATGGAGATCTAGAAAATTTCCACTTCCTGCCTACCTTGGGAACCATCACGTGCCTATTTATGACCTTTAGGTCATCAGCCCTCCCATCTCGACTCATGGAGCTAAAGGATACTCTATGGTGGTTCCACTCTCTCCGCCCAGTGAGGGTATTTAAGGACGAAACAAGGAGGCAATTGGTTCCTTGCATAGAGTCAAAGCTAATGAGGACAAGGGAAAGCAAGCTTAACACTAGAAATACTAACTGCCCGAAGGAAGAAAAGAATTCTGTAAGCCTAGATTTACAAGAAAGACATCAGTGCAACTCCCTGTTCCTTTTCAAGCGACACCGAAGTAGATGAGGAATTTGGCGCCTCCGACATTTCTATGGCAACAACACCTAAAGAACTCTACGTTGCTGAAAATCTGGAGAAATCCAGCACCCAATCTACATCTGGACCTTTGCCTAATGTTCCAAAAAATTATCAGAATGATCAACCTTCTCTACTGCACTGCTGGCGAGACAGGATGGACAGATCTTCCAAACTCGAAGCTGGCTCTTTGTTGGCCAGTGATCCACATTTTATAGCACATGCCTCATTAATACTCCCACAGCCACAGATAGAACCAACAGTCCTCCAATCAATCCAGGAGGGAGAGGGGGATTGACAGTTAACGAAACACCGTGGGACCGCCCTCCCCGCTTGGGGTGTGGTTGGTTGGGTTTTATCTTCTAGGGATACTTACCCTATCAAACCTTCACCTCTTCCCCTTACCATTTTGACCGAGGAGTCCTGGCCCAGGGATGACTTGTCAGTGAGGGGATGTTACCCCTCTATTGGGGAGGCTAGTATGGGGTCTGGGATTCCCACTATTGAAGGGCTAGGGAGGAATGGCGGTGGGGCTAGATATCACTATCGGCGAAGGGTTTTGAGATGCAGTGATGCTCGAACCCCTTCCAATCTACGTCCCATCCCAAGATACGAGGGTAGGGCGAGCAGGGATTACCCACCTCCGTCATTGGTGTTGTGCAATGCCAGGTCCATAGGCAACAAAACCGCCACCATGGGTGACTTTTTTGTCTCGCAGGGGATTGACCTGGCTTGCGTGACGGAGACCTGGGTACGGGAAGGCGAAGTAGTCTCCCTACATGAGATAACACCCCCAGGCTTCTCTGTCCTCCATCAATCGCGGACTGTGGGTCGGGGGGGGGGAGGAGGAGCGTTGTTAATCCCGGAGGATTGCTCTTTCAGAGCTCTGCCATCACCGGCAATCTCCGGCATTGAATGTGTTGGTCTCGTGTGGGGCACCAAGGAGAGCTTGGCTGTCTGGCTGGTGTACCGACCACCCAGCGCACCGGCAGCCACCCTGTCAGACCTGCTGGAGGTGGCGGCGGGCTGGGCCTTGGCGTTCCCAAGCCTATTGGTTTTGGGAGACTTCAACGTCCATGCCGATGCCGCCCCCTCCTCACAGGCTCTGGACCTAGTGACTTCCATGGCAACACTAGGGCTCTCCCAGTTTGCTTTGGGCCCCACTCATCAAGAGGGCCACATGCTGGATCTGATCTTTGGTGCTGGCATAGATGTGATCATGCTCCCCCCTGTGGAAGTGCCATGGTCTGTTCACTACGCTCTGAAAGCCAAGATTGACTTCCCGCTCCTCCCCTGCTCGGGTGGTGAGCCTATTTGGGCTCGTCCGAGAAGGCTGATGGATCCTGATAGATTCCGTCAGGCCTTGCGGGACCCTGCTCCTCCTGGCAACTCATTAGATGACCTTGTCGAGGACTGGAATGAAGGGAATTTTTCTTTCTGCAGTTTCTCTCATAACTGTGGCATTGTGGGAAGTCTTACTATGAAATCTTTCTATGCTTACTATGAGAACTCTTGCTCCTTTCCTCTTGCATTCTGGGAAGTCTCGCTCATAATCTTTTCTCTGCTTCTGCACAAGAGTCTGAGAATGTTCTGAACAGTTCCCATTGAGTTCATGAAACAGTGTATCCTGACCTGTTCTTAATGCATTGCTGACCACATTTACGGAACGTGATTGTTGTATTCCTTCATGTTATGTTCTCTCAATATCAATCTTTAGTTATAATTTAATTAGGAGGTTTCATGCCTGTCTAGTTCCAGCTCCGTTTCCCAGTCTTTGAACTATCAGTGATTAATGTAATATGTTATTCCCGCCTTGTACCTATGTTAACCAATCAGCAACAAGATGCTTTGTGTTTGTATCAACCAATCAGCCACAAGCACACCTGTGGCAATGTTTGTAATATTCAATAAAAGAGAGTTCCCGGGGCTTGCCCCGGCAGACGTCTCTCCTTTGACACCCACCATTCGTCTGTCGTGATTTCAACCCAACATCTGGTGACCCCCGACGTGCCAGATCCCTTACGCAGCCAAACCTCATACTTCACCCGACTGGAAAAGTCTCAGCGCGCTACTTCGTGAGTATGGGAGGGGAATTGACTAAATTCCAGAAAGAGCATGCTAAAGAATTGCTTTATTTAGTTAGACAGCGAGCGTTGGGTGTTAATATTTCCTTAAAAGAAATTGAACAATTGCTATGTGAGATTAATTGCCAATGCACCTTTTATCCAGAGGCTGGTTCTTTGGAGGTAGAGACTTGGCAAAAGATCGGAAAGACCCTTTTTGCAGAACCTAGGGCTCCGATTCATTGTCTGCTCACTTGGCAGAAATGTGCAGACGCCGTTGCTAAATTAGGACCCCAATTCTTCGGACCCAAGGTGTCTCCCTCGGCACCTGCACTTCCCCCACCCTACCCTAAACTTTTGCCTCTCTCTCCTTTGCAGCCCAGCCAATCCCCCCCTGCGTCTCACCCTCCTCAGCCTGCATCCTCCCCCCCATCCCTCCACCTCAGCCTGATTCCTCCCCCCCCATCCCTTCTCCGTCTGCCACAGCCCCTGTTTGCTCTATAGGAGCTGTGCGCGCTGCGCTCTCTTTGGCCAGGCAGAAAGGGCTCCTGTCCTTAGAGGAGGAGTCTGAGTGGCCAGGTGAAATGCCGTCTGCTTTCCCTATCACCTATTCAAACCCTGGAACTGCTCAACAGCAGGTTTTTTATGAATCGCTTCCTTATTCTGTAATGAGAGAATTAAGGAAAGCCATTGCTGATTCTGGTCTAAAATCCTCTTATGTGACAGGAATGCTAGAAGGCATAGCAACTGGTTACAATATACTACCTCAGGACTGGAAAGACCTGATGCGCATGCTTTTGTCCCCTGCTCAGTATGTGGTGTTTGAGAGTGAATTTAAGCATAGCGCATCGGCCCTGTCTGATCCTCAACATACTGCCAATGAACTTTATGGTGCTGGTCAGTTTGCTGATATAACTGCCCAAGCAACACTGACACCTGTACATTTTGTTCGCACCGCGACCTGTGTACAACGCGCCTTTCGGAAAGTCCCTGTCTCTGGGTAACCGCTGAGCTCCTTTGTAAATATTAAGCAACAGCATTCGGAGCCATACCATCAGTTTATAGATAGATTGAAAGAATCAGTCACTAGGCAGATTGATAACACCACTGCTCAAAATGAATTGATGAAAAAATTGGCCTTTGAAAATGCAAACACTGATTGCAAGAAAGCTTTGCAGTCAATCATACATCGCCCTAAATATGAACTGGCCGATATGATTCAAGCTTGTGCGGATGTCGGTAGCCAGAGCCATGCGATGTCTTTGCTTGCCGGCGCAATCCAAGCAACCTCTAAGCCTACTGGTAACTGCTTTAATTGTAAGCGCCCAGGCCATTTTGCCAAGCAATGCAGAGCCCCTGGCGGGGGGGCACACAAGGATGGTTCTGCCTCTAAGGCTAAACCTTCTAAAAAGTGCCCGAAATGTGGCAAAGGCTATCATTGGGCTAATCAATGCAGGAGTTCGGGAAACTGCATCCCGGCCTCTCTCTCGGGCCAGGAAAATTAGAGAGATTTCCACCTTTAATTTCTGCTGCTGCAAACTTTTCAAAGAACACATCCTCTGAATTTGCCATTGATTTGATCAATCAAGAGACCAAAGACTCTGTTCTACCTGGTGAAATTGTGCTTATGCCAACTCAATTGGCAGGTCCCCTGCCTCCTAAAGTCGCAGGTTTAATTTTACCCAAATTTTCTGCGGCAAAGGAAGGAATCCAGGTTATTCCTGGAGTTCTGGATCCTGACTATGTAGGCACAATAATGGTTCAACTCTGGAGCCATATGCCCATGCAATTAAAAAAGGGTGAGTCTTGGGCGCATTTGGTGGTGCTCCCTTCTCATCCTACTGCTTCTATTATGGATACTAATTTGCACGAGCTCTCTTCTTTCCCTCCACAGCTGTTAGCTGTAGTCCAGAGGATTGGTGAGAAGAAACTTCTTCGTAAGTATAAAATCAATGGTATTGTGCTGGAAGGCTTGATTGACACAGGCGCAGACGTTTCTGTAATTTCTAGTAGTTGCTGGGACCCCACGTGGCCCCTTGAGTCTGCCTCTGCAGTCTGGGGTGTGGGTGGCCCCCAAACCTCTTCCAAAAGCGTACAGTGGCTGCCTGTTTCTCTGCCTGATAGCTCTGAAACCATTGCTTACATCCAGCCCTGTGTGCTGAAAATCCACCTCAATCTGTGGGGAAGAGACTTGCTACGGCAATTACAAGCTACCATTCAATTAATTGAGTAAGCTTGCACTTCCCCTCAACTGGAAATCTTCTGGTCGTGTCCTGGCTATACGTTTAATTACATTCCAGCAAACATCAGCCATGGCACACCTTGCTGTTTAAGCCGTTTGTCCATCATTTTATCGCCGCTCTATTGAATTGACTAATGATTGTGATGCTTTTGTCTCTCTTCTCAGTAGGTCTGAATATATCTCTTTAGCTGTCTCTCTCTTAGGAGTTCCTGGATTGGCTGTACGCAATAGTAGAAATATTAATTCTCTAGCTTGTTCTGCAGCAAAAGCGCTGAACTATACTTCTCAAGCCCTTCACCTTCTGAATAAAGAGCGAAGTGAACTCCAGCATGGGCTTTTACAGAACCGCGCCGCGATAGATTACTTGCTGATGCTTCATCATTATGGCTGTGAACAAGTGAATGACATGTGCTGTTTCAATATTACTGACAATTCTAGAGCCATTCAAAGCCAAATCTCTCATTTGCAAAATCTTACACATCACATTAAACAGGACGTTGGATTTTCTGGCCTCTGGGATTCTTTCACCCAGTGGCTTACTGCTTGGCTGCCTAACTTTACTTGGCTTCGTAGTCTCTTTCAATATGCTATTTTCATAATTTGTATTCTTATTTTACTATGCTGTTTCCTTCAATGCGTTCCTAGCCTCATGAGTCTTTTCTCCCGGCTTCTGTCCCCCCCTCCACCACCCAGCAAACTCCTTGCTGCTTACATTGCGAAATGGCAACACCAACAGTAAACCTTAGGGGAGATGTGGGCGGATTTATTTTGGGCATGCGCTGGCAAACCACGTATCCTGAAGTATTTTTGTCCCATCGACCCTGGCAGGCTTATTTCGGGCATTCGCTGGCACACCACTAATCCCGAAGTATTTTTGCCTTATCCACCTGGAATGCCTCGCAAACAAGAAAAGAAAGGGGGAGATGAAGGGAAGTTTTCTTTCTGCAGTTTCTCTCATAACTGTGGCATTGTGGGAAGTCTTACTATGAAATCTTTCTATGCTTACTATGAGAACTCTTGCTCCTTTCCTCTTGCATTCTGGGAAGTCTCGCTCATAATCTTTTCTCTGCTTCTGCACAAGAGTCTGAGAATGTTCTGAACAGTTCCCATTGAGTTCATGAAACAGTGTATCCTGACCTGTTCTTAATGCATTGCTGACCACATTTACGGAACGTGATTGTTGTATTCCTTCATGTTATGTTCTCTCAATATCAATCTTTAGTTATAATTTAATTAGGAGGTTTCATGCCTGTCTAGTTCCAGCTCCGTTTCCCAGTCTTTGAACTATCAGTGATTAATGTAATATGTTATTCCCGCCTTGTACCTATGTTAACCAATCAGCAACAAGATGCTTTGTGTTTGTATCAACCAATCAGCCACAAGCACACCTGTGGCAATGTTTGTAATATTCAATAAAAGAGAGTTCCCGGGGCTTGCCCCGGCAGACGTCTCTCCTTTGACACCCACCATTCGTCTGTCGTGATTTCAACCCAACACTGGAATAACCAGCTCTTGGCAGCCATCGATGAGATCGCGCCTAAGCGCCCTCTGCGACCCCGTTGAAACCAGGCCCCTTGGTTTACTGAGGTGCTCCGGAAAATGAAGCAGGATCTCAGACAGCTAGAGTGAGTATGGCGACGGACTCGTGACAGAGCTTCAAGAACATCTTATAGGACACTTATGAAAGCCTATGAGATGGCTATGCAAGCTGCTAAGAAATCTTACTTTGCAGCTTCCATTGCATCCGCTAGCTCTCGCCCGGCACAACTTTTTAGAATAATTAAGTCGATAATGTCCTTAGGAGGACAACCAAATTTAAGCACAAATTTGACCCACAGCTGTGAGGCATTCGCAAGCTTTTTTGCGAAGAAAGTCCTGTTGCTACGTCATGACCTCCCTGCCAATTTAGACACAGTGACTGAACTGGAGGCCCCTTGACTGTCTTCGGGTCCAGTGTTGGACCATTTCAATCGGCTACTCCCTGCTGATGTGGATAGATTCCTCCAAGCTGGTAGGCCCACCACCTGCCTCCTCGATCCGTGCCCGTCTTGGCTGATTAGGGCATGTCCAGATGTTGCACGGACCCCCCTGGTTGAAATTATCAATTTGTCCCTTGGTATGAGGACATTCCTAGGGGACCCGAAGGAAGCAGTGGTGTGTCTGCTCTTAAAGAAAAACTTCACTAGATCCTTTAGACCTATCCAATTACCGGCCAGTTTCAAATCTTCCATATCTGGGTAAGGTAATTGAGAGAGCGGTTGCTGATCAGCTTGGTAGGTTTCTGGAGGAAACATCGGCTTTAGGTCCATTTCAGTCCGGGTTCCATCCTGGTTTCGGGACCAAGACGGCTCTGGTTGCCCTAACAGATGATCTACGTAGACAACTGGATCGAGGCGGGTCAGGACTGCTGATTATTTTAGATTTGTCAGCAGCCTTTGACATGGTCAATCATGATCTTCTGGACCACCGCCTTGCCGACGTGGGGATACAGGGCATAGCCAGTAAATGGCTGTGCTTTTTTATCTCTGGTCGGGGACAGAGGGTGGCGCTAGGGAGGGAGATGTTGTCGTGCCACTCCTTGGTGTGTGGAGTGCCGCAGGGCGCAAACCTCTCCCCAATGCTTTTTAACATCTTTATGCGCCCCCTTGCCCAGATTGTCTGAAGCTTTGGGCTGGGCTGTCACCAATATGCTGATGACACTTAGCTCTACCTGCTGATGGATGGCCGCACCGACTCGGCCCCGGACTCGGCCCCGGTTTTAATGTATGCTGATGACCTAGTACTTGTATCTAGAACCCAGGTGGGCCTGAGACGGCTGCTTGCAAAATTAAGTTCATATTGCATGAGGAATGCTTTATCTATAAACTATGATAAGACGCAGGTCATTGTATTTGGGAAGCGTTCTAAAAAGCATGTTTGGCACCTGGATGAACACATCATAAACCAAGTAAATACGTTTAAATATCTGGGATTGATTTATTCAGAAACGGCCTCTTGGAATACACAGCTATCCAATATTAAATTGCAAGCCTTTAAATCAGCAAAAGCCATTCTGAAATTCGCTTCATGTAAAGGTGGAAATCTGGTCAACCCAGCTCTATCTGTGTATAAAGCAAAAACAATGGCCCAGATTTTATATGGTGCAGAGGTTTGGGGTACCTCAAAGGTCTGGAACCCCCACAGAATTATTTTTTAAGAGTTCTTTTAGGTTTACCCAAAGACGTGCAATCTGCCATGGTCAGGTTGGAAACTCGCATGTTGAGCATAGAGAGCCAAATAGATAAAAGAATTTTTCTGTTACTGGTTTAGAGTTCAACAGATGGACAACACAAGGCTACCAAAAAAATGCCTGATTGAGCTCTCAAATGGATTACCCTTTAAAAACTGGGTACATCATGCTGCCCAACTGATGGGCAAATATGACCTCTCAGTGACTGAGATTAAAGAACTCCCCTTATATTCACAGAAAAATATTTTTAAACGAACCATAAGGGCAGTGGCAACTAAAAACAATCTAAACTCTATGTGCACATCTACATGCGCCCCATTGTATTTTAAACTTAGAGAGGTCAATGAACACATATCTTATTTTAATGAATTGACTTTTGCACAGCTTCGAAAAGCTTTTACAGAGCTACGACTAAATACAATAAGCTCTGCTTATAGAGATGGGAGACACAGAGGCATACCAAAAAACGAACGTGTTTGCATTAGGGGATGTTCTGAAGTAGAGGACCTTATGCATTATATCTTGCACTGTCCGTTATATAATGATGCAAGAAAAAGATTTTTGGTACCTATAATGACAGGTACCTGGCCAGAACCCCCTTGATATGATGTTATATCTCCTTGCAGACACAGATAAGTATGTGACCTGGCGGGTAGCACTTTTTGCAACTGCTGCTAGGAAAATTAGAGCAAATTATATAGCCAAGGTAGCCATTAACTGTAAAGGAGATGAATTTATTTGATCCTATCTATCTACCTCAGGCTATGCTCTATCTTTGTCACCAAACTCTGAGTATAAATTGCACACTGTATTAATTGATATTGTTTTTAACATTAGTGACCATGTGATGATTTTAGCTTATGAATTTTATTGTTTAATGTTTTTATTTGTACATTGGGGTACTTTTATAGCTTTGTTTAGAGTATGTAATGTTTTAATAATATAAATGTTTTAAGTCTTTTTTTTTTACCAATTCAGTATATTTTCTTTTAATTGTCAAATATTTCTGTGTACATTGCGGCAGCCTTTGGCTATGTGCAATAAAACTGACTGAGACTGAGACTACCTGCTGATGGATGGCCACACCGACTCGGCCCCGGGCACACTGAGCAGATGCTTGGAAGCTGTGGCTGGATGGTTTCGTGGGAGCTGATTGAAACTAAATCCTTCGAAGACAGAGGTCCTATGGCTGGGTTGGGATGGCATGGGGATGAGGGACCAACTCCCTTCTCTTGTGGGGGCTCTATTAGTGCCATTGCCTTCTGTTAAGAGTTTGGGTGTAATCCCTGACGCCTCCCTTTCCATGGAGGCGCAGGTTACAGCAACAGCCAAGTTGACATTTTTCCACCTTCGCCGCATCAAGCAGTTGGTCCCTTACCTTTCCTGCCCCGACCTGGTAACAGTGATCCATGCGACGGTCACCTCCAGGCTTGACTACTGTAATTCGCTCTATGCGGGGCTGCCCTTGAAGTTGTCCTAGAAACTCCAGTGGGTGCAGAATGCTGCAGCGAGGCTCCTCACGGGGTCTCTGCCATGGGAGCATATTCACCCAGTGCTTTTCTAGCTGCACTGGCTCCCGGTGGAGTACAGGGTCAGATTTAAGGTGCTGGTTTTGACCTTTAAAGCCCTTCACGGCTTAAGACCTACAGGACCGCCTCTCCCGGTATGCCCCACGGAGGACCTTAAGGTCCATAAATAGCAACACCCTAGTGGTCCCGGGCCCTAAGGAAGTTAGATTAGCTTCAACCAGAGCCAGGGCCTTTTCAACACTGGCTCCGGCTTGGTGGAACGCTCTGTCTCATGAGACCAGGGCCCTGTGGGATCTGATTTCTTTCAGCAGGGCCTGTAAGACAGAGTTGTTCCGCCTGGCCTTTGGCTTGGAGCCAATTTGATTCCCTCCCCCTCTTTCTTTTTCCTTTCTCCTCCTGTGATGAGGCTGCATTTTAAAGTTTCAATATTTTAATGCTGTATTTTAATCTTGTTTTTAAGTTGTATTCATTCAACTTGTTCTAATTATTGCTTGTTAGCTGCCCTAAGCCTGGCCTTGGCTGGGGAGGGTGGGGTATAAATAAAAATTATTATTATTATTATTATTATTATTATTATTATTATTATTATTTGGGCACAGATATCCTTGTAATCCTGGTTTCGGTGCTCAAAGTCTTCCACGTGGGCAGCAAGGTGGTAATTGACAACGCAGAAGCTGGTATTGTTGCAGACAAGCCTCACGGCCACACACCCCTTGTTACCCTGCAGGGGCGGAGCAAAGATGGCTGTTAGTGAGCAAGCAGGAAAGAGGGGGGAACTGGTTCGCAGAGATTAGAAAAACAGATAGACAGACAGAAAGATCGACGTAGGGAATTCCGCTGTCAGGGTCTACTCCCCATCTTCCCCATGATGCCTGTGCCCACTGTCTCCCTCATCACTTCCTTGATGCGGCTGAGCTGGTCCTTCCTGACAAAGATGAGCAACATCATTCCGACTAGATGCACCAGCTGCACCTAGAAGATGCAAGGTACTGGGATGTCTACCAGCTCTGTTCATTGCTTGCTGTCCTGGGCCGGCTGGATGCAGATAGGAGTGGCAGGTGGCACCAACTGGGGATCCCCCAAGGGAAGAAGGCTCAGAGCCAGGGAACTGGTGGGGGGAAGACGACGCTGAGCCGTCAGAGGGAGAAGAGGGAGCAGACTGTGAGCAAGAGGAGGTGTTGGAAACTGAAGAGGCAGGAGGGCAGGAAGATTCTGTGGCAAACAGCAGCCCAGAATCCGAGGCAGAAGTGAAGGCTGGAGGCGGGGGTCAAGAGGCAGAGATCAGGCAGGCTGCTGAAGAAGCCAGGGGGTCTCCCCATCCTGCTGCGATCAGCTCCCCTCCCTGCTGGTCTCCCAGAACACAGAGAAATTAAGAGGATGGAGCAAAGTCAGGCAAGGTGTCAGAGTCTCAGGTTGCTTGGGAAGGACCAGGAGGAGGAGGAGACTTCAGAGAGTGGTGGGAGGGTAGCAACCTTCAGCCTTCACAACTACCTCACTGGGGCAAGACCTGTTGGGAAAGGTTTCTGTGATCACGAGGCCTGCACGGTTTGGGTTTCTTTGAATAAAGAATGTTGGCTTCTTTTGAATAAAACACCACTGACACCAGGTGTTTTTTATTGCTGACCTGTTCCTCCTCCTTCTCCTCCTCACTCCAGCTCCTGACAGCTGTCTGGCTGCTGAAGAAATGGGTGGGGTTGGACTTACTTTCTTGTACTTGGATTTGGAACGCAAAGCCTTTTCCACAGCTGTCAGCCACTCTTGCTCCTTTGTCGAGTCCAAGTAGAAGAAAGCCTCTGTGCTCAGGTCCAGCTCCTGGAACCGAATGCCCAAGTGCCAAAGAGAAGGATGTGGAACTGCAGGAATAGGACTCCAATCAGAACAGACGTGCTGGTTAAATATGCAAAGACAACAGGAGTGTGTGGCAGGTAGGATTACAAGGGCAGGCAAGATCAGGACCAAGAACAAACAAGTAATGCCAGCCACTTCTTCCTCAGCTTAGCTATCCGGGGCCCCAAAGGAGCTTTGCTAATGAAAGAAAAAAAGCTTTTTCCTTGTATTTTTTAAGATGTGTCAGCCAGCCTGATATCTAAGCACTATCCCAGTAGCCACAGGCAACCAGAAATTCTTTGAAGGCAAGTGAGTTGGTTGATCTCTCCATTCTTCCTTCACCTGGCAACCTGGTTTCCAGGCTGGCTTTCCGGGAGCAGAAAGCCACCTCTCAGATCTGCTGTGCCAAGCTTGTTTGCTAGAAGATTACCCCGTAACACCCTTGTCCTCTTTGCAAACCTCCTAAATGGCTAGCCTTCTGTGTTTTCATGCTGGCCATGAAGGAATGGGCATTCCCAACTCTGAAAACAGCACAGAAATACAGCCTGTCTAGTAAAGGGGTAAAAAGAGCAAGCTAAACAGCCTCTGTAAAACAGTAGGATCTGAAGCTGCTAACCACATACTGATAAACATATCATAAAAGCAGACATGAAAAACAAATGGCCACTGGGTACTACTAACAGTGGGACATGGGTGGCGCTGTGGGCTAAACCACAGAGCCTAGGACTTGCAGATCAGAAGGTCGGCGGTTCGAATCCCCGTGACGGGTGAGCTCCCGTTGCTCGGTCCCTGCTCCTGCCAACCTAGCAGTTTGAAAGCACGTCCAAGTGCAAGTAGATCAATAGGTACCGCTCTGGTGGGAAGGTAACAGTGTTTCCGTGTGCTGCTCTGGTTCGCCAGAAGCGGCTTAGTCATGCTGGCCACATGACCCGGAAGCTGCACGCCGGCTCCCTCGGCCAATAAAGTGATATGAGCGCCGCAACCCCAGAGTCGGCCACGACTGGACCTAATGGTCAGGGGTCCCTTTACCTTTACCTTACTACTAACAGTACGAGGAAATAACCAAAGCAAAAACTTTGTTTGAAGTAGTAAGCTTAGCATTATAAGGATGACCCACACCAAGTGTTTGGGGGGGGGGTCACACCTCCCTGTCCTCCAGCACAGCTTTTAGGAGGAGTTCCAAAGGTTTTGCTTCAGTTTTGGATTAACTGCATCTTGTCACAATGTCTGAAGCTGCACAAACCGCTTCATTTGAACCATGGCTCATTGAAACACGCCAACTTCCAATCGTGGGTTTACAAAGCTGGTAAAATGAACCACCATAGGATCTGGACATACCAAACTGTGGTTAATTTAAAATCCAAGTGGAAGCTTCCCAATAGGCTTGGGGTGGGGGAGAGGTGTGCAAACCTGGAGGAGAGGCTGCCGTCCTGCTCATAAAATGAAGCCACGGTTCAGTATGTGGCACCAAGGAAAATTGTCCACCACAACTAATACTTTCCATTACCCACCCATGTGGCCTGAGTGAACAGAACAGACTTTGCCTGGCACCCAACAATAAAGCTGTCATGTAGATGTCGCTTTCTCCAGCCCCAACTCTGATACAGGTTCCACTGGTCTTTGCACTTTTGCATGATCTGACCTGAAATTCTGGGTGTTGACATATTCCTTCTCTCTCTTGGCGAGGACGTGCTGGATGAGTCCCTCTCTCTGTCCGGACTGCGTATGTGTGGAAGGCACAAAGAGCTGGCACATAGTGTGGGTCATTGGGGTTGCTTCTTGCTCATGCTCTCCTTGTCACGGATACGCCTCAGGGAGATGAGAACAGAACTCAAGTGGTCCTTAAAAGCAAGGAGGCGGGAGGGCACAGTACACCTCTAAGGCAACTTACAGCCTGCTTGGTGGCAGCGGTGGGGGTGGAGGCTCCCGGCGGGCACTCATTTGCTGATTCTGCAGGTTTCTTTCCTTCTCCATGAAGTTATCCTCGAATCCCAGAATTCCTGAGAGAGAAAAAGACTTCTGAGGTTAGAGAGGCTTCAGAACCGTTTGGGGAAGTTTCGGGAAAGGAACTTAGAAAATACTTAACTGCAGGAAAATGTTCCTGCCTCCCCACAGCACCACATTTACCGGACAATTGCCTCTCAGCTTATGCACGTTTAGGAAGGATTGTGGAGGCAACAGGTCCTCCCCTCAAGGCCTTTTCCTCTAAAGGAGGTAGACTGGTCTTCTCCAATCCTCTGGCCACTGCTGAGTTTTCCAAACTTGCTGGCATATTGCGTGTAGCACCTTAACAGCATCATCTTTAACAAAATTTAATAGTTCAGCTGGAATATCATCACTTCCACTGGCCTTGTTATTAGCAGTGCTTTCTAAGGCCCATTTGACTTTGCTCTCCAGGATGTCAGGCTCAAGGTCAGCAACCACACTACCTGGGGTGTACGAGCCATCCATATCTTTCTGGTATAATTCCTCTGTGTATTCTTGCCACCTCTTCTTGAAGTCTTCTGCTTCTGTTAGGTTCTTTCCACCTTTGTCCTTTATTATGGTACTCTTTGTATGAAATGTTCCTTTCATAGCTCCAGTTTTCTTGAACAGATCTCTGGTTCTTCCCATTCTGTTGTTTTCCTCTATTTCTTTGCATTGCTCGTTTAAGAAGGCCCTCTTGTCTCTCCTTGCTATTTTTTGGAAATCTGCATTCAATTTCCTGTATCTTTCACCATCTCCCTCGCATTTTGTTTGCCTTCTCCAAGTCCACCTTTCCTTTTGAAGCAAAATGTCCTTGAAATGGGGGAGAAATGCCCTGCATGAAGTCTTGGGTTTGCAATTTGGGGAGAGGGAAGAATGTCTGCGGCGCTGGGGAGCGGGCAGGCTGGCGAGGCCCCCTAGATCTAGAGGCCCTAGGCTTCTGCCTACTTAGCCTATACATAAATCCAGCCCTGCCTATGTCACAGTGAGCACAGGCCCATCGATCACGTGCAAGGCATTCTGCGTGTTGGGAAGGAGCCTCCTGTTCTGGGCCAGGGGGAAGAGTGACACCAGCAGAAGACTGGGTGGTGGGGTCGAAGCTGATCCCGGGGAGCACGTGAGGAGTCAAGGCTTCCCGCATGAAGGCTTCGCTTCCCCTAGAAGTCCCTGCCTCCTGGTCTGTGTTCGCTTTCTTCCTCAGGTACAGTGGCAGCATGTTCTGGATGGTGCACCTGCTTTCGGGGGAGAGCTTGTCGAACTGGTCCACACTAGAAGAATAGCCATGAGACGGGTGAGACTCGTGCAAGGCGTCCCCAAAGTCAGGGGAACATAAGCGCATTTGAAGAGCCTTGCTGGGTCAGGCCAAGGCCCATTCAGTCCGACATCCTGTTGGCATAGTGGTTCCTTCCAGATGCCCGTTTTTGTCGATTCATGATTGTTTCTATTCATGACAGTAGGAGGGCAGTTATATGCAAGACTGTATTCAGTACTGTTCGTGCCTGTAAAGGTTTCGGGACAGACATACTCCGGCCCTTCCAACCAGTGCCCCCTAACTTCCAGCTGAAACCAGGTACCTTGTTCATACCACAAATGTTCTTCAGTGGTGAACCATGGCATCTCAAATTCCAGGGGAGCCCTGTACGATGCCAAAATTCAGTGCCCCCACGCCTCTCAACGTCTATTCAACATCATAGTTGCGGTGTCCCCTGTGGGGCCCGCAAGGCTTCACGCCAGTGTGACCAAACCAGTTGCACTCCCCTAAATCCACCTAAATGTTATTGGGGGGGGGGGGGATTTGTTGCACTTTATAGCTCAAGAGGGCCCCTCTGGCTGATAATAATATAGTAGCACAGGGGACGCATCACAGAACAACTTGCAAAGCAAAATGACATGTAGTTGGTCCACCACAATTGCAAGATTATTGCATCCTTCAGGAATGGTGTGTCCAGCTCCATCTGAGTCATCATCCAGGCACGCTGTGGAGCTGCCTGGATGAGAGATGGGCATCTTCGGCCAGTCAGGGGTGAAGAGCTGGCAAGATCCCCTGTACTGAGCAGAAAAGCAAATTCTTTGGCCTCTGAAATCTCTCCCAACTCTCAGCAGCCCTCACTGTGAGCCGTACTAGAGGAATTTTTGTTAATGGTTTCAGAACTCATAGAGTTAAAGAGTTCTGGTGACGTCTCTTTCCTGAGGCGTGGTTAGAAACACTTAAGGGAGTGGTTTGACGCTAAGTGTTTCAGTCTGCCTCTGGGACGCTATGCGAGAGGGAGAATGTGTCAGTTCTCGCCAGGTCTGAATTTATGCTGTTAAACTTCATGATTAAAGGCAAGAGAAGATAAGGAATGCCTTGTATCTGTTCTGAGTTATTACCCACACTGTTGCAATTGCTTCTCACCGCTGTGTTCGCTCTGCTACCGGCAGGAGAGAGAGGCAGGAAGGAGGGTTGGATCAGCACGGACAACAGCAAAGCTGCGCAAGAAGGAGGCGTGCCAGGCTCCATGTTTAGCCTCTGTTTACACTCTTGTCCGGCATAATCCAACAATTTTGTCCTGCTTTTGCTGAGCTACAACACAGGAGCGCACCCCCAGGGGGCCATGATGTGGTAACCCTGGCGAAGCATTGCAGAGCAACTGAGAAAGCAGAATGATGTTTGCGTGGACAGTCCATGTCAGGGAACTGCCATCGGAGCCAGGGGGAGAGGGAGGGCTCCAGAGGGATTCCGGAGAGCGTCCCGGGAGGGAGAGAAGCAGCACATCTTCTGGGGAAGGAAATCAGCATAGCACCAGTGGAGAAGGGGGGCAGATGGGGGAATCGGCGAGGTGGCTCCATGACTCTTCGCCGGGGACCAGCTGGGAGAGCACGGGTCCTCCGCTGCCCACACCCTCCCTGCGCAGAAGTCTTCTGCGCAGGGAGACTAGGCAGAGACTAGGCGTCAAAGAACTTTTGTGCTGGAAGAAGTTCAAGAAACGCGCACTGACGGATTCTGCCAGCGATTGAGACAGCCACGGGCGAGTGGCTGTCCGGACAGAAAAGGTTCACTCAGGCAACCCAGCCAGGTGGGGCGCCGATTTACGCACGAGCAACCCCTAGAACCATTACAGTCCATTAGAAAGCTGCACTATTATTGCATCGATAGCACATTGCAGAATACGGCCCCCCTCCAGGCAAAAACATCCGTTCGGAGGCACAGTAGCTTTCATTTCGGAGGTTGTGGTTTTACATCTTCCTATTTATTTATTTATTTATTTATTTATTTATTTATTCAAAATTATTGATTTATTTCATAAAATTTATACACACCAGATGGTAAGAAACATCAAAGCCGTTTACAGAAAGATAAAACCATAAAATCAGGAAAAACCTACAGTACATTAAACGCTGAAGAAGTGAATACCAGAATAGATCAGAACTCACTCCCAAGGTAAGGGGAAGAGACATGGCTAAGATGGCAGGACAGCTTACTCTATGGTGTTAACCCTTCATGCACTAATTAGACTGAAGCATGTTGGTTATATGAGACTGGTTATCCCACAAAACATGCTCTCACACAAGCCATGCCCTCCAACTGAAAACCCATTTCCTGGACAATATCAACATTGTGTTTTGTGCCTGTGAACTGCACAGTGAATATTTTTATTAGGGGGGAAAAACAGCCCGGTGTTCCAGCTTCTCAAAGTTGTTTTATTCAGTGCGCTGCTACAGCTTGTCACACCCAAATCCTCCAAAGGAATCTGCCAAAGTGCTTTTCCAGGCAAAAGGGGGCAGAGGGAGAGAAACCAAGAACCTCAAATTCACTAGACCAGGGATGCAGAATTGTGTGGCCCTCTAGATGTTGTTGGATTCCATCACCCCTGACCGTCGGCCATGCTGGCTGAGGCAGAAGGCCATTGGATCTGGCAATATCTGGGAGCCCACAAGATTCCCAGCCTCCGCCCTACACAAACAACCAAGCACTCAGCTGTGAGGCACGCCTCTTACCAGAGGGAGGGTCACTCCAGAGGCAGCTGTGGCATGAGGGTGCTGGATCATGCCTTTGTGGGCACATCTGAGGATTAAAGTGGAGTCCCTAGGAAGCATACTTGGAGATCTTCCTTACCACATGGCTCTCTGGCAAAAACACAACAGTACTAACGGCCATATGGAACCACACCTCAAAGCTGGATCAGACTTCCCAGATCCTGTAGCCTACATCAGGAGGAAGACTGGGGCAGAGGGGCCTAGAGTGGGAGTCAGAGCTGCTCTTAGGGCTGCATGTCTGAAGCATGGGCAGAAATATTTGGGTGTGAGGTTGCATGGGGCTGTCTCTTTGTGTTTTGGTGATGCCAAGCCGCCAGCCAGCCACAGGCAGGCAACCAACTGGCTTCAGGGGCAAGCTCCTTTGCAAAGCCAGTCTGACTTCACCAAATGCAATGGCAGAGTGACCATTCAGCCCGTGTTCTGCTTCGCTGTGAAATGGCGTGTGTTCCTCAACGCAGAGAGCCTCTTTTTCAACGTCAAGCTGGTCTAAGGAAGAAAAGCATAAGAGTTAGTCTGGAATCCCCAAACACATGTGCTTGGATATGCCTGCACACCGCACACGTAAAGCACATCTCCACCCACCCACACCCAAAAAGTCCTGGGAACAATGGTTTGTTAAGGGTGCTGGGAATCGTAGCACTGTGAAAGGAAAACTAAGGTTCTTAGGATGCTTTGGAGGGGGTGGAATGTTGAATACACAGCAGCCACATGGACAGACGGACACACACAAACACATACACACACACACACCGCAGCATAGCTTCAACTTTTAGCACCAAAAGTCTTCAGCCAGATGTCATGCAACCCTTTGGCAGGGGCAACTTATCATTTTATTGATTTTCAATAACAAACAATTAAAAAGGCGGCCAATCTTGCAAAGGAGTGTTGCCATTTAAACTGCTGGTGTGACCTAGGAACCCGAACAAAGAAAAGGAACCAACTACCCAGAGTCTGCTTCCGATTGCCCTTGTTCTCCACCTCCCTCTATGCTAATCAGCCGCAAACAAGAGTTCAGTTTTGAAAGCCTTGTTATCACCTCATTCCCTTCAATTAGCCAGCTGCTCTGGCAGATGACATCAGTTCCTTCCCGCTCCCAATATTCCTGCTCCTAACCTGGTTAGCCATAGCCCGGAAGCTGAATCTCAGGGGAACGCCTTTGGGCTGGGAAGGGCTCATCTTTTCTGGGCCTCTTCTCCCCCTCAGGAAGGGGTGCTTGGCTCCTGGCCCTTGAAATGTGCTCAAAATGTAAAGATGCCTTCTTTCCAGGGAGCCAAGGGAGAAGGGGGGAATTTGAAATACCTCCAAACCTTCCCACTTCAGAGATGCAGGAGTTGCGTCACCTCCAACTTCCTCAGGGATGAAGCAGCTGCGAAAAACGAAACATCTCACCTGGGCACGGTTTCTGAGAGAGCAACAGCAGAAGACCCAGACTCTGGCAAGATGAGCATTTGCCCAGTGGATTCTGGCCGCTCCATGAGGGCAGAGAGAGGATGGCTGCGGTGGCCGCCAGCCCCTTCCCACTCCATCTCAGATACAGAACGCATTTGCTCTGCCACTCCTTGGCTCGGGCACCAGCTACTGTTAGCCTCCTTGCCTTCCACCCTCCTGGTCCCAGTGAGCACCATCCACCCCGGTCCAGAGGCGCAGAGCAGTAGTTAGGTGATCTTGCGCCCCAGCAGAACCGTCCAGATTGCGCCCCCTAGCCACGGACAAGTTAGCTCTTCTTTCCTCCGCTCCTCCAACCCCCCCCACCTATTCAATTCACTCTGGAACTACAAGTATCGAAAAGAACAATGTTAGAGGTTTCCCCCCACCCCATAGCAATATAATTGGATTCAGCTAGCTGGTCAGTCTACTTTCGGTTTCACTCCTGGCTCCTTGTTAAATTAATACTGCATCAGAAACTTCCCAAGCAGATATCCAAAGCTCTTTGGCATTTCTCCAGTTGTTAATGAGATGTCTCTTCTAGTCCAGGGGAGTCTTTTGATCATCTTCCAGGAAACCAAGAGTCGAAAGCCTTGATTTTCCTTTTCCCCCTTTTTCCAGTCATTTCCACACAGTTAGTCATTATTAGAGTTATTAAAACCTTATTATATCAACAAATGCAATTTTTTTTAGTCTCCCTTGCTTTCCTGCTGACCTTCAGCTTAAACACAAACTGCTCTGGAGTGAGAACAAGCCATCACACTCAAAAAGCCCAGCTGGAGGGACCTGGAAGTGTGCGGGGAAGAGCAATTTTGTAGTGGGTTTGTTGCGCAGGAGCACCAAGTTCACTAACTGGCTGATTCAGATTGAATCCCATTCAAAAAGAGTGCAATGGTGTGTGTTTCAGCCAGCCATCCGGCTGCTGCAACTATTCCCTGGGTGCCACCACACTGTCCTGTCTGTGTGTTTGGAAGGGAATGGGAGCTATGCTCCCCCCGGAGACACTCCACTCCTTCTTGCTTAGCTGTGTTGCTCAACAGTTGAGGCAACCTTCACAGTTCTGGGATGCCGAGGAAGCGAACCAATAGTCACGTTCATCTTTTTTTTTAAAAAAAATAATAATTAATATTTATTAAGATTTGAAAGGTTACAAAAAGTAAAAAGGAAAAATAAAAAAACAGCATATTAAGCAAAAACAGAACATCACATCACAATACGGAAAAGAAAACAACAAAAAAGGAAAAAAAATACAATGAATCTTCCCATAACTTATCTTTCATTTACTTATTTTCTTGACCTCCTCACACCTCCCTTTTTTGTATTCTAGTTCAGTTAGCTATTTTAGCAAATCCTTTCCATCTTTTCCAGTTTTTGTCCTATATTTTATCTTAATATAATGTAACTTTACCTTCCCTCCTTTCACCATTTAACAACCTGTTTTTTCTTAATCCTTTATAGCATTTCTTCTAAAACCACATACATTCCAACATCCATCTAACATTCCTTAATTTTACAATGTTTCTGTAAATAAACTTTAAATTTCTTCCAAACTTCTTCCACCGACTCTTCTCCCTGGTCTTGGATTCTGCCAGTCATTTCCGCCAATTCCATATAGTCCATCACCTTCATCTGCTATTCTTCCCGGGTGGGTAGATCTTGTGTCTTCCAATACTTTGCAATGAGTATTCTTGCTGCTGTTGTGGCATACATAAAGAAAGTTCTATCCTTTTTTGGCACCAATTGGCCAACCATGCCCAGGAGAAAGGCCTCTGGTTTCTTCAGGAAGGTATATTTAAATACCTTTTTCATTTCATTATAAATCATCTCCCAGAATGTCTTAATCCTTGGGCACGTCCACCAAAGGTGAAAAAATGTACCTTCAGTCTCTTTACATTTCCAACATTTATTATCGGGCAAGTGATATATTTTTGCAAGCTTGACTGGTGTCATGTACCACCTGTAGATCATTTTCATTATATTCTCTCTTAAGGCATTACATGCCGTAAACTTCATACCTGTGGTCCATAACTGTTCCCAGTCAGCCATCATAATATTATGTCCTACGTCTTGTGCCCATTTAATCATAGTTGATTTCACCGTTTCATCCTGGGTATTCCATTTCAACAGCAAGTTATACATTCTTGACAACTTTTTAGTTTTGGGATCTAACAGCTCTGTTTCCAGTTTTGATTTTCCCACCTGGAAGGGAATTTTTTTATCCAAATTGTACGCCTCCATTATTTGATAATAATGGAGCCAGTCTCACACTCTATTTTTTAGTTTTTCAAAACTCTGCAGTTTTAATCTGTCTCCCTCTTGTTCCAAAATTTCCCAATATTTCGGCCAGTTGGCCTCCATATTGAGCTTTTTCTGAGCCTTCGCTTCCATTGGTGACAACCACCTTGGGGTTTTATTTTCAAGCAAGTCCTTATATCTTATCCAAACATTAAACAGTGCTTTTCTGACAATAAGGTTTTTAAACGCTTTATGTGCTTTGACCTTATCATACCACAAATATGCATGCCACCCAAATACGTTGTTAAAACCTTCTAGGTCCAGCAAGTCAGTATTTTCAAGAAGCAGCCATTCTCTCAGTCAGCAAAACGCGGCTGATTCATAATAAAGTTTAAAGTCTGGCAGGGCAAATCCACCTCTTTCTTTGGCATCGGTTAATATCTTAAATTTTATTCTAGGCTTCTTGCCCTGCCAGACAAATCTAGAAATATCTCTCTGCCACTTCTTGAAGCAATCCATTTTATCCAAAATTTGCAATGTTTGAAACAAAAACAGCATCCTTGGCAGTACATTCATTTTTATCACAGCAATTCGGCCTAGCAATGATAACTTCAGATTTGACCATATTTCTAAATCCTTTTTCACTTCCATCCAGCATTTTTCATAGTTATCCTTAAATAAATTCACATTCCTGGCAGTCATATTGACCCCTAGGTATTTCACTTTCTTAACCAATGTTAATCCTGTCTCCTTCTGAAACCTCTCTATTTCAGTCACTGTTAGATTTTTCTCTAAAACCTTAGTTTTCATCTTGTTCAGCTTAAAACCCGCTACCTGACCAAATTCTTTAATCAGTTTCAGTACTCTTTTGGTACTAGATTCTGGCTCCTGTAATGTCAATACCAAATCATCGGCAAATGCTTTCAATTTGTACTGTTTAGCTCCGACTTGTATACCTTTAAGCATTTGGTCCCTCCTAATCATGTTTAAGAGAACCTCCAAGACCGATATAAAAAGCAATGGAGAGATTGGGCAACCTTGTCGTGTTCCTTTCTCTATCTTAAATTCTTCCGTCACTACATTATTCACAATTAATTTAGCCTTTTGTTCTAAGTAAATTGCACCTATACCATTTCCAAAACCTTGGCCAACCCCCATCCCCTGTAAATTCTTCTTCATAAAACTCCAGGAAATATTGTCAAAGGCTTTCTCCGCATCCACAAATATCAAAACTGCTTTAGTATTTATATTCACTTGTAGTTTTTCTAGAATATTAATTATGTTCCTCGTATTGTCAGACAAGTGTCTGCCCGGAAGAAAGCCCGCTTGGTCTTTATGAATTTCTTCTACTAGTACCTTTTTTAATCTTTTAGCCAAAATGTCTGCAAAAATTTTATAATCCACATTAAGCAAAGATATGGGGCGGTAGTTCTTAAGCTGTGTCTTCTCAGACTCTGTTTTCGGTATAAGTGTAATATATGCTTCCTTCCACGACTCTGGTGCCCTTTTCCCTTCCAATATTTCATTACAAACTTCTTTTAATGGCTGTACTAACCATTCTTTCAGGGATCTATAATATCTTGAGGTCAAACCATCCGGTCCTGGAGATTTGCCCAATTGCATGGTCTGGATGGCCCCTTCTACCTCCTGCTCCGTTATTTTGTAGTTCAACATTAGTTTGTTTTCTTGAGAGATTTTTTGTAGTCCATTTGTTTTCAAAAATCGGTCAATGTCCATTTCTTTCTGCGTCTCCTGTGTATATAATTGTTTAAAGTACCTCTGGAAGCACTTTCTGATCTCCACTGGATTCTGTATATTCTTTCCTTCCACTTCCAAATTTGTAATGGTATTAAGTTTTTGTCTTTTTTTCATTTGCCAAGCCAGCAGTTTCCCACATTTGTCTGCCGATTCAAATGCCTTTTGTCTCATCTGTTTAATTTTCCATTCTATTTCCTGGTTCATCATTTTCATATATTGTACTTGATATAACTTTATCTCTTTCAGGATCTTCTGCGACTTTGGTTTCACTCTCAATTTCTTCTCTCCTTCCTTTATTTTCTCCAAAATCTTGTCTTTTTTCTCATTTTGAACTCTCTTCTTAATTGCATTCTGTTGTATCAGAAATCCTCTCATAACCGCTTTACTTGCGTCCCAGATTACTCTTTTTTCAGTAATGGTGTTCATTTTTATCTCAAAATAATCTCTCAAGGTTTTTTGGGGCCTTCTTAGTCACTTCTTCGTTCCTAAACAAAGTGTCATTCATCCTCCATCTAAAGGAACCAGTTGCTGTTAGTTTCATTTCCATCTTCACAGCATTGTGATCGGAGTAAGTTTCAGGGCAGATTTCCACTTTTCTAATCTTCGGAGCCAACCCTCTAGTTACCCAAATTTGGTCAATTCTTGTCCATGTCATTTTGGCCTCAGAGAAGAAAGTTCCCTCTCTTCCCAAAGGGTTCTTCATTCTCCAGATGTCAACTAAATCCATATTGTCAGTCATATCAAAAAAAGTTTTCGGTAGTCTACCATCCTTGGTAACTACCTTTCTTAATGCCTTGTCCATATTTGTAGAGACCACTCCATTCATGTCCCCCATCAAAATCATATTGTAATCCATATAGTCCATCAGAGTCTCATGTAACTTCTTGTAAAATTCTGATTTCCCCTCATTTGGTGCATAGATGCCTACTATCAAAAATTTCTCTCCTTGTGATTGAATGTCAATTGCAACAAATCTTCCTTGGCCATCTTTAAATATAAATTTCGGTGATAGGCTCTCCTTTACATAAAGGACTACTCCTCTTTTTTTGACTTTATCTGATGAAATAAATTCTTGGCCCAGTCTTTTGTTACTCAATATCTTCCTATGTAGCCTTGTCACATGTGTTTCTTGCAAACAAATCAAGTCCAATTGTTCTTTTTTCAATAAATGAAAGACTCTCCGCCTTTTTTCCGGGGAGTTCAGTCCATTCACATTCCAGCTTAATACTTGCAGTGCCATGATGTGATTAGTCTGATTTTCCTCCAACTGCACCCAATGCCTGCTCTTCTTCTGTTGGTAGTGTCGGTGTCGCTAGTCGGTCCAGTCCAAAAGGTAGTGTTGCAATGTCCACTATTCCTCTTTTTGGTGGTCTTCTGTCCAATGCTCTTTGCTCTAGTCCTCTGTCTGGTGATCCTCTGTCCAATGCTCTTGACTCTTTTCCAAGTTCCTTCTGCAGATCTTCCTCGTATCTATTCAAAAACTTTGCTTTATCTTCTACTGATCTTATTTTTATTTTCTTTCCTTTAAAGCTGAAGGATAGGCCTTGGGGAAATTCCCACCTAAAGATGATCTGGTTCCTTCTCAGCAGGGCGGCCAAATCTCCGTAATTGGACCTGAGATCCAAAAGATATTTTGGGATATCTTTAAATATTTCCACTCTTGACTGTTGTATTACCAATGTCTTCTGGTAATGCCAACCCAAAATTCTGTCTCTCTCTTCTTTGGATCTGAGGGTAATCAAGCAGTCTCTTATTCTGTTCTTCTCTTTCTTCCCCCCTCTTCCCAGTCTAAAGGCCCTCACTATTTTAAATTCCTCTTGTTTCAAATCCAGCTCCCAAAATACTGCAAGTTCCTGCATGAGAAAGTCTATTAAACTGTCCTTCTCCAGTTCAGGTACAGCTCTGATCCTCAAATTTGTCTGTTTCTCCTTCAGCTCAATCATAGAAAGCGTCAGCTTATGGTCATGAAGTTGCCTCTGCAGGTCTGGAACTTTCTCTGTTTCTAATTGTGTTACCTTAAATTCCACTGAAGTAACTAAACTAAATATGACATAATAGGCATCACTGAAACCTGGTGGGATAAGTCCCACGATTGGAATGTAATAATGGGGGGATACAATCTATTTCAGAGAAACAGACCAGACAAGAAAGGAGGAGGGGTGGCGTTATATGTCAGGGATGTGTATACCTGTGAAGAGATCCAAGATTTAGAACCTCAAAGCCAAAGTGAGAGCATTTGGGTCAAAATTAAGGGAGAGAAGAATAACAGTGACCTCATTGTGGGAGTTTACTATAGATCCCCAAGCCAAACGGAGGACATAGATGATGCCTTCCTGGAACAGATGGCCAAGCATGCAAAAGGAAGGGAGATAGTAGTAATGGGGGACTTCAATTACCCGGATAGTTGTTGGATGTCAAACTCAGCCAAGAGCATAAGGTCAAACAGATTCCTCACTGGCCTTGCAGACAACTTCATTGTCCAGAAAGTGGGAGAAGCAACAAGAGGAACAGCCATTTTAGATCTGGTCCTAACCAATGTTGATGACCTGGTTAGTGGGGTAGAAGTGGAAGGATCATTAGGCGCGAGTGATGATGCTCTTCTGAAGTTTACTATAGAGCAGAAAGGAGCAGCCAAGCATACTAGGACTCAGTTTCTTGACTTTAAGAAAGCCGACTTCATAAAACTTAGGGAAGTGCTAGGTGAGATCCCATGGACAGTAATACTAAAAGGAAAGGGAGTTCATGATGGCTGGGAGTTTGTTAAGAGGGAGATACTAAAAGCACAACGTCAGGCAATACCAATGAGACAGAAACATGGAAGGTGCCTAAAGAAGCCAGGGTGGCTATCTAAAGAACTTTTAACTGAGTTAAGATTAAAAAAGGATGTGTACAAAAAATGGAAAAGGGGGGAAACCACCAAAGAGGAATTCAAACAAATAGCCAGCACGTGTAGACACAAAGTCAGAAAAGCTAAAGCACAGAATGAACTCAGGCTTGCTAGAGAGGTTAAAAGCAACAAAAAAGGCTTTTATGGGTATCTCCGTAGCAAAAGGAAGAACAATGAAACAGTGGGGTCACTCAGAGGAGAAGATGGTGAAATTCAAACAGGGGACACAGAAAGAGCTGAACTCCTCAATGCCTTCTTTGCCTCAGTCTTCTCCGATAAAGAAAACAATGCCCGACCTGAAGAATTTGGAGCAAATGATTCAGCAAAGGAAACACAGCCCAGAATAACTAAGGAGATAGTACAAGAAAACTTGGCTAGTTTAGATGTATTCAAGTCTCCAGGGCCAGATGAACTGCATCCAAGAGTATTAAAAGTACTGGCAGATGTGATCTCAGAACCACTGGCAGTCATCTTTGAGAATTCCTGGAGAACAAGCGAAGTCCCGGCAGACTGGAGGAGGGCAAATGTTGTCCCTATTTTCAAAAAGGGGAAAAGAGAGGACCCAAATAATTACCGCCCAGTCAGTCTGACATCAATACCAGGGAAGATTCTGGAGCAGATCATTAAGCAAACAGTCTGTGAGCACCTAGAAGGGAATGCTGTGATCACCAATAGTCAGCATGGATTTCTGAAAAAGAAGTCATGTCAGACTAACCTGATCTCATTTTTTGACAGAATTACAAGCCTGGTAGATGAAGGGAACGCAGTGGATGTAGCCTACCTTGATTTCAGCAAGGCATTTGACAAGGTGCCTCATGATATTCTTGTAAAGAAGCTGGTAAAATGCAGTCTTGACTATGCTACCACTCAGTGGATTTGTAACTGGCTGACTGAGCGAACCCAAAGGGTGCTCATCAATGGTTCCTCTTCATCCTGGAGAAGAGTGACTAGTGGGGTGCCACAGGGTTCTGTCTTGGGCCCGGTCTTATTCAACATCTTTATCAACGACTTGGATGATGGACTCAAGGGCATCCTGATCAAATTTGCAGATGACACCAAATTGGGAGGGGTGGCTAACACCCCAGAGGACAGGATCACACTTCAAAACGACCTTGACGGATTAGAGAACTGGGCCAAAACAAACAAGATGAATTTTAACAGGGAGAAATGTAAAGTATTGCACTTGGGCAAAAAAAAATGAGAGGCACAAATACAAGATGGGGGACACCTGGCTTGAGAGCAGTACATGTGAAAAGGATCTAGGAGTCTTGGTTGACCACAAACTTGACATGAGCCAACAGTGTGACGCGGCAGCTAAAAAAGCCAATGCAATTCTGGGCTGCATCAATAGGAGTATAGCATCTAGATCAAGGGAAGTAATAGTGCCACTGTATTCTGCTCTGGTCAGACCTCACCTGGAGTACTGTGTCCAGTTCTGGGCACCACAGTTCAAGAAGGACATTGACAAACTGGAACGTGTCCAGAGGAGGGCAACCAAAATGGTCAAAGGCCTGGAAACGATGCCTTATGAGGAACGACTAAGAGACCTGGGCATGTTTAGCCTGGAGAAGAGGAGGTTAAGGGGTGATATGATAGCCATGTTCAAATATATAAAAGGATGTCACATAGAGGAGGGAGAAAGGTTGTTTTCTGCTGCTCCAGAGAAGCAGACACGGAGCAATGGATCCAAACTACAAGAAAGAAGATTCCACCTAAACATTAGGAAGAACTTCCTGACAGTAAGAGCTGTTCGACAGTGGAATTTGCTGCCAAGGAGTGTGGTGGAGTCTCCTTCTTTGGAGGTCTTTAAGCAGAGGCTTGACAACCATATGTCAGGAGTGCTCTGATGGTGTTTCCTGCTTGGCAGGGGGTTGGACTCGATGGCCCTTGTGGTCTCTTCCAACTCTATGATTCTATGATTCTATGATTCTATGATTCTATGATTCTATGATTCTATGAACTTTTTCCTTAGCTTCCTCTGCAGTCTGTCGTGTCGAATTGGATTCCTGTATCAGTTTCTCAATGGTTTCTGTATTGGCATTCACCTTTTGTCCCAGACTATTTATACTTTCTGTATTTGCGTCAATTTTGGTAACTGCAGTGTCCACTTTTGCATTTGTGTCATCCACTTTTGCATTTGTACCATCCACTGTTGCATTTGTAGTATCTACTTTCTTATTAAGTTGTTCCAAAGATTCATTTATCTTACTCAATGCAAGAGCTAGGGCTTCTTCTGATGACATTCCTCTTGTTTTTGGTTGTGTTGGTGCAGCCACAGATGAGGCAGATGAAACAGATGAAGCAGAAGGGCCGGATGTTGATGCTCTTCTTAGCCAATTCTTCCCAGACCTTGTTGTTTTGTCTGGGAATAATGGATCTACTTTTTCTTTCCCATCTGCCATAACACTTTTTTTTTTTTTAAGACAAAAAGAACCCAAGGTCGGTCCCACAGTCACACAGCTTTATCTTGACAGTGGAAAATTCCAAAACTGAACCAACTCTTGTAACAGTTTCAAAAGCTTCCTCTAGGGGGAAACAGTTAATGTCTGCTCTTGCATTAATCCAAAATAACTCCTTTTAAAACACAACTCAAATGCAAAATTTAGTTTCCATTTACAGTTACTTTTCTCCTTTTTAAGGTCAAAAGTGGGCAGCAAAAACAATGTATCTCTCTTACTCAGTTAACTGTCAGCGGATGGTCTACTCACAGTCAAGACGCATTTCAAAGTACAGCAGTCTTATTGTCCTATCGGCAGCCCGTTCCCAGGTTCTGAGCGGTGGAATTTTAGCTTCTTTCCCTCTCTCTCTTGCAGGTATATATAGTTAAACTTCCCCCCTCTTCTCCTGCTTCCAAAGGGGGGGAATTCACTTTCTTTTTAACACTGAAGAATTCGTCTTTTCCAATCGATTCTCCGAGACTTTAGCTTACAGTCTCTTTGCTTTGATCTATTTACATAATCGGAAGGCGGACTTCCTGTTTAAGCCTCCCCGTTTCGGTGCCAAATTTAAATCTCCCCCCCCTTAAGATCTTCTAATTTATCCTACTCACGGGTAGATACTTTTAGAATCCAATTGTCCACAGGAAAAAGTCAGCGCTCTCCGGCAACGGCTGTGCGGCTTCGCTCCGTGGAAAAAGCAGTCGATTCACAGCACCGCGCCACACACCCCGCTTCGCTCCAGAGCCCCAAATCGGGGTTCCTCACGAGTAAGGGGGGGTGCAAAAGGTGCCCGCCGAATCCCACGTTCACAGGCTTCACCCGCCTGTGATCTTTGAAGGGTCTCTGCCTTCACCGTGACGGCCAGACCCGGTTCCCACAGAGCAAATTCCTCCTAGTCAGAGGAATTCCACCATTACCGATGGCGCTGACTCCGGAAGTCAACTGAAGAAGCACTTTGACATGAAGGATCTTGGTGAGGTATCCAACTATCTTTCTCTGCAGGTGGAGAGGGACTAAGCAGGTAATTTTCTGGTACACCAAACACAGAAAATTGCTGATGTATTAACCAGGTTGAATTTGGTTGATGCAAACCCAGCAGACACACCAATGGTGACAGGTTACCAGGTAGATAGTACTGCTGAAGCGTTTTCTGACACTACGCTGTACAGATGCATTCTAGGCATTCATTGCTAGATGCTCAAGACCTGACATAGCTGTAAGCACTAACCTGCTTAGCAGACATGCTAACAATCCTACTGTTCAGGATTGGAAAGCTCTGAAGCGCATAGCCCGCTATTTGAAAGGGACTATGCACTACAGGCTGAGGTTCACCAGTCAGAAGACTGGAGGTCTTGAAATCTTTGCAGATGCAAGTTTTGGAAGTGACACCATGGATGGTGTCACGGCTAAAATGGCCGGTGTTTCTTTAATGCGAATAAAGCTGGGTCAGCATGACTCAGCGGCCTCAACCCCAAGGTGGCTCAACCCCAAGGTGGCTGTCACCGATGGAAGCGAAAGCTCTGAAAAAGCTCAATATGGAGGTCAAATGGCCGAAATATTGGGAAATTTTAGAACAAGATGGAGATAGATTGAAACTGCAGAGTTTTGAAAAACTAAAAAATAAAGTGCGAGACTGGCTTCATTATTATCAGATAATGGAGGCATACAATTTGGACAAGAAAATTGGCTTCCAGGTGGAAAAATCAAAATTAGAAACAGAACTGTTAGAACCCAAAACTAAGAATTTGTCAAGAATGTATAACTTGCTGCTGAAATGGAATACCCAGCATGAAACGGTGAAATCTGCTATGATTAAATGGGCACAAGATGTTGGACATAATATTATGTTTGCTGACTGGGAACAAGGATTTGTTGCGACCTCATCCTGTGAGGCAGAATATGGGAGCCTGTCGCTAGCATGCAATGAAATCAAGTGGTTTATACAGATACTAAAAGATCTACCGTATTTTTCGCCCTATAGGACGCACTTTTCCCCCTCCAAAAATGAAGGGGAAATGTGTGTGCGTCCTATGGGGCGAATGCAGGCTTTCGCTGAAGCCTGGGAAGCGAGAGGGGTCGATGCGCACCAACCCTTCTCGCTCTCCAGGCTTCAGGAGAGCCGCAGCGCCAGCCCCACAAGGTCGGGGGACAGCGGGGAGGCGGAACGCCGCCATCCCGCTGTCTCCCGATGTGGTTTGGAGGCTGACAGCGGGGAGACGCGTGCTTCTCCCCGCCGCCTGCCCCGCAAGCTCCGGGGACAGCTGGGAGGCGCAGCGCGTCTTCCCGCTGTCCCCGGACCTGGTCTGCAGGCGGGCGGTGGGGAGAAGAGCGCTTCTCCCCGCTGCCTGCCCCGCAAGCTCCGGGGACAGCTGGGAGGCGCAGCGCGTCTTCCAGCTGTCCCCGGACCTGGTCTGCAGGCGGGCGGTGGGAAGAAGAGCGCTTCTCCCCGCTGCCTGCCCCGCAAGCTCCAGGGACAGCTGGGAGGCGCAGCACGTCTTCCCGCTGTCCCTGGACCTGGTCTGCAGGCGGGCGGCGGGGAGAAGAGTGCTTCTCCCCCCTGCCGGCCCCACAAGAGCCTGGGGGGAAATAAATTTTTTTTTCTTTATTTCCCCCCCAAAAAACTTGGTGCGTCCTATGGGCCGGTGCGTCCTATGGGGCGAAAAATACGGTAGATTGTAAAGTAGATTTGCCTATCCAAGTGTATGAAGATAGCCAATCGTGCATTGCATTAGCGGGCTCAGAAATAATGAAATCCGCATCCAAAACATATTGCTATCCGGCATGCAAATGTGAAAGATTGTGTACAGAATGGGGTAATCAAACTGGAGTACTGTCAATCACAAGATAATATTGCTGACTTGTTTACCAAGCCTTTGCCAGCAACATGTCATAATGAATTGATGACTAAACTGGGTTTATGTATATAATGCATGTATGTATGTATTGTTTCTGGTGGGGTTTTTCGCATTTAAGAAACAGAAGGGGTGTCACGGCTAAAATGGCCGCTGTTTCTTTAATGCGAATAAAGCTGGGTCAGCATGACTCAGCGGTCTGCAGCAGGTTGTATATATAAAGTGAAAAATGTTAGTTTGTGCTGAGGCTGGAGGTTGGGTTGGTTGGTTAGTGCTGGTGTGTATAGTTATTCAGTCATGTTTTGCACAAAAAAACTTTTAAGATTAAAGCTCTGCAAGGATGTTCTCGTGGACTCTTTTATGCAGACAAGGGTCCAAGGACCAGGCTGAGGAGACAAAGGGAGGTCAGAACCCTTTCCTTCTTTTTTTTGCTTTTTACAAACACTGACAGATGGTACAAGGACATCTGGAGTATGCTACATGTACAACCACTGTCTGTTTGACTGGCTGTGCAAGAAGCAGACGAGAGTAAGCTTAAGTTCCTGTGAAGCAGAACTCAATGCACTGTCATTTTCACTCATGGATTGTGAATGGTTGATGCAACTGTTTAAGGACATCAGAGTTTCTGTGAAATGTCCTATACAAGTGTATCAAGACAATAGATCCTGTTTGGCTTTGCTGAACTCAGAGAGTTGCAGGCAAAGAATGAAGTACTTGCAGATTAAGTTACATCATGCAAGAGAGTGTATTCAGAAAGGACTCATTCAGGTGTCCTACATGCCAGGAAATGAAATTCCTGCAGATCTGTTGTCTAAGGTTTGTTAACAGAGAACAACTTAAGGTTTATGTACAGAGGTTGCAATTGGATTGAACCAAAGGTACTACAGGTTACACGGAAAGGGGGAGGATGTTAGGATATTTCTGTTCCACCTTAAAATGGAGCAGGCTTTGGTGTCACAGAGTCTGTGTATTTCCTGTTCACAGGAAGTTTATGTTGTGTCTATGCTTTCGCTCTCTCTGTGCCAGAGACACTGAAGCTGGCAGTCATGTTTTCTTTGTTCTGATCAACGCTGAATAAATATGCTCTCCTGCGTGCATCTTTCGCTTTGCATTATCTGCTGATAGAGCGTGCATGAGCTCTGGACTGTGGCAAGCTATTTCTGGAAGCTCGTGTCGCTAATTGAATGATACTGCGTGTCTACGGGAGATCGATGGACGTCTGGAGGCGGCTTGGGGGCCATGATGGACTTTGTCTCCCTGGCAGTATCCCAACAGCTGACAGCTGTGGAAAAGGCTTTGCATTCCAAATCCAAGTACAATAAAGTAAGTCCAACCCCACCAATTTCTTCAGCAGCCAGACAGCTGTCAGGAGCTGGAGTGAGGAGGAGGAGGAGGTCAGCAATAAAAAACACCTGGTGTCAGTGGTGTTTTATTCAAAAGAAGCCAACATTCTTTATTCAAAGAAACCCAAACCGTGCAGGCCTCGTGATCACAGAAACCTTTCCCAACAGGTCTTGCCCCAGTGAGGTAGTTGTGAAGGCTGAAGGTTGCTACCCTCCCACCACTCTCTGAAGTCTCCACCTCCCCCTGGTCCTTCCCAAGCAACCTGAGACTCTGACACCTTGCCTGTCTTTGCTCCATCCTCTTAATTTCTCTGTGTTGTGGGAGACCTGCAGGGAGGGGAGCTGATCGCAGCAGGATGGGGAGACCCCTTGGCTTCTTCAGCAGCCTGCCTGATCTCTGCCTCTTGACCCCCGCCTCCAGCCTCCACTTCTGCCTCGGATTCTGGACTGCTGTTTGCCACAGAATCTTCCTGCCCTCCTGCCTCTTCAGTTTCCAACGCCTCCTCTTGCTCACAGTCTGCTCCCTCTTCTCCCTTGGATGACTCAGTGTCGTCGTCCCCCCACCAGTTCCCTGGCTCTGAGCCTTCTTCCCTTGGGGGATCCCCAGTTGGTGCCACCTGCCACTCCTATCTGCATCCAGCCGGCCCAGGACAGCAAGCAATGAACAGAGCTGGTAGACATCCCAGTACCTTGCATCTTCTAGGTGCAGCTGGTGCTCATCTTTGTCAGGAAGGACCAGCTCAGCCGCATCAAGGAAGTGATGAGGGAGACAGTGGGCACAGGCATCATGGGGAAGATGGGGAGTAGACCCTGACAGTGGAATTCCCTACGTCGATCTTTCTGTCTGTCTATCTGTTTTTCTAATCTCTGCCAACCAGTTCCCCCCTCTTTCCTGCTTGCTCACTAACAGCCATCTTTGCTCCGCCCCTGCAGGGTAACAAGGGGTGTGTGGCCGTGAGGCTTGTCTGCAACAATACCAGCTTCTGCGTTGTCAATTACCACCTTGCTGCCCACGTGGAAGACTTTGAGCACCGAAACCAGGATTACAAGGATATCTGTGCCCAGATAATAATAATAATAATAATTTTTATTTATACCCCGCCCTCCCCAGCCAATGCCAGGCTTAGGGCAGCTAACAAGCAATAATTAGAACAAGTTGAATGAATACAACTTAAAAACAAGATTAAAATACAGCATTAAAATATTGAAACTTTAAAATGCAGCCTCATCACAGGAGGAGAAAGGAAAAAGAAAGAGGGGGAGGGAATCAAATTGGCTCCAAGCCAAAGGCCAGGCGGAACAACTCTGTCTTACAGGCCCTGCTGAAAGAAATCAGATCCCACAGGGCCCTGGTCTCATGAGACAGAGCGTTCCACCAAGCCGGAGCCAGTGTTGAAAAGGCCCTGGCTCTGGTTGAAGCTAATCTAACTTCCTTAGGGCCCGGGACCACTAGGGTGTTGCTATTTATGGACCTTAAGGTCCTCCGTGGGGCATACCGGGAGAGGCGGTCCTGTAGGTCTTAAGCCGTGAAGGGCTTTAAAGGTCAAAACCAGCACCTTAAATCTGACCCTGTACTCCACCGGGAGCCAGTGCAGCTAGAAAAGCACTGGGTGAATATGCTCCCATGGCAGAGACCCCGTGAGGAGCCTCGCTGCAGCATTCTGCACCCACTGGAGTTTCTGGGACAACTTCAAGGGCAGCCCCGCATAGAGCGAATTACAGTAGTCAAGCCTGGAGGTGACCGTCGCATGGATCACTGTTACCAGGTCGGGGCAGGAAAGGTAAGGGACCAACTGCTTGATGCGGCGAAGGTGGAAAAATGTCAACTTGGCTGTTGCTGTAACCTGCGCCTCCATGGAAAGGGAGGCGTCAGGGATTACACCCAAACTCTTAACAGAAGGCAATGGCACTAATAGAGCCCCCACAAGAGAAGGGAGTTGGTCCCTCATCCCCATGCCATCCCAACCCAGCCATAGGACCTCTGTCTTCGAAGGATTTAGTTTCAATCAGCTCCCACGAAACCATCCAGCCACAGCTTCCAAGCATCTGCTCAGTGTGCCCGGGGCCGAGTCGGTGTGGCCATCCATCAGCAGGTAGTCTCAGTCTCAGTCAGTTTTATTGCACATAGCCAAAGGCTGCCGCAATGTACACAGAAATATTTGACAATTAAAAGAAAATATACTGAATTGGTAAAAAAAAAGACTTAAAACATTTATATTATTAAAACATTACATACTCTAAACAAAGCTATAAAAGTACCCCAATGTACAAATAAAAACATTAAACAATAAAATTCATAAGCTAAAATCATCACATGGTCACTAATGTTAAAAACAATATCAATTAATACAGTGTGCAATTTATACTCAGAGTTTGGTGACAAAGATAGAGCATAGCCTGAGGTAGATAGATAGGATCAAATAAATTCATCTCCTTTACAGTTAATGGCTACCTTGGCTATATAATTTGCTCTAATTTTCCTAGCAGCAGTTGCAAAATGTGCTACCCGCCAGGTCACATACTTATCTGTGTCTGCAAGGAGATATAACATCATATCAAGGGGGTTCTGGCCAGGTACCTGTCATTATAGGTACCAAAAATCTTTTTCTTGCATCATTATATAACGGACAGTGCAAGATATAATGCATAAGGTCCTCTACTTCAGAACATCCCCTAATGCAAACACGTTCGTTTTTTGGTATGCCTCTGTGTCTCCCATCTCTATAAGCAGAGCTTATTGTATTTAGTCGTAGCTCTGTAAAAGCTTTTCGAAGCTGTGCAAAAGTCAATTCATTAAAATAAGATATGTGTTCATTGACCTCTCTAAGTTTAAAATACAATGGGGCACATGTAGATGTGCACATAGAGTTTAGATCGTTTTTAGTTGCCACTGCCCTTATGGTTCGTTTAAAAATATTTTTCTGTGAATATAAGGGGAGTTCTTTAATCTCAGTCACTGAGAGGTCATATTTGCCCATCAGTTGGGCAGCATGATGTACCCAGTTTTTAAAGGGTAATCCATTTGAGAGCTCAATCAGGCATTTTTTTGGTAGCCTTGTGTTGTCCATCTGTTGAACTCTAAACCAGTAACAGAGAATTCTTTTATCTATTTGGCTCTCTATGCTCAACATGCGAGTTTCCAACCTGACCATGGCAGATTGCACGTCTTTGGGTAAACCTAAAAGAACTCTTAAAAAATAATTCTGTGGGGGTTCCAGACCTTTGAGGTACCCCAAACCTCTGCACCATATAAAATCTGGGCCATTGTTTTTGCTTTATACACAGATAGAGCTGGGTTGACCAGATTTCCACCTTTACATGAAGCGAATTTCAGAATGGCTTTTGCTGATTTAAAGGCTTGCAATTTAATATTGGATAGCTGTGTATTCCAAGAGGCCGTTTCTGAATAAATCAATCCCAGATATTTAAACGTATTTACTTGGTTTATGATGTGTTCATCCAGGTGCCAAACATGCTTTTTAGAACGCTTCCCAAATACAATGACCTGCGTCTTATCATAGTTTATAGATAAAGCATTCCTCATGCAATATGAACTTAATTTTGCAAGCAGCCGTCTCAGGCCCACCTGAGTTCTAGATACAAGTACTAGGTCATCAGCATACATTAAAACTGAGAGTTTTTGGTTGAGAATTGTGACAGGGGCAAACTGTAGGCCCTCCAGTTCTTTAACCATGTCATTAATATAAAAATTGAACAGGAAAGGTGCCAAAATGCATCCCTGTTTGACTCCAGCAGTGGTCTTAATTCTAGTGGTGAGATGGCCAGCCAGATCCACCTTTACTTGTATTGATGTGTCAGTATATAATGTTTTGATGAGAAATAATAGACGGAGGTCTATATTTGTCTTTTCCAATTTTTGCCACAATGCGTGTCTTGGGACCGTATCAAAAGCTGACTTTAGATTGATAAAAGCAACATATAATTTTTGTTTCAAATTATGGATGTATTTACATAGCAGAAAGTTCAGCACAAAGCACTGGTCCAATGTGGATTTCCCTCTTTGGAAACCTGCCTGGACTTCAGATATCACCTTATTTGTATCTGCCCATTCTTCTAGTCTCCCAAGAAGGAGCCTGGCATATAGTTTGGAGGCTACATCTAACAAACTAATGGGTCTATAATTGGCAGAGTTTTTCTTATCGCCCTTTTTATATATTGGGGCAATTATACTCAACTTCCACCCTTCAGGTATATGACCTGAGCTGTTAATGTATGAAAACAATTTTGCAAAAATGGGTGACCAGAAATCAGGTCTTATCTTATAGATCTCCATTGGGATCATGTCTTCTCCTGGAGCTTTATTAGCTAGTTGGCTTGCGATTAGCTTCTTAATCTGATTGGGTCTGGCCATTCTGGCAGTTCTGATAACTGAGTATAGTAAACTTGTGGGGGTAGGTCAGGACAGGGGCGATATATTTCTGTAAAATATGTCACCCAATCCTTTCCTTGGACAGATGCTTCTAACGAGTAGCCTAGCCCATTGGTGCCTTGGGCAACCAGATGCCAAAATTTCCGTGAGTCCTTCTGAAGTGCTGTGTCTCCCAATTCTTTCCACTGTTGTTCATAATATATTTGTTTCTTGCTTTTAAGTAATAATTTATAGTTGTTTCGTAACTGGGCTACCTCAGCTTGTAGGGCAAGATTGTGCTTATCCTGTTTTAACTTCAATTTTCTAAGTACCCTAGCTAGGCATTTTTTGCTATTCTGACATTCCTTATCAAACCAAGTCTGTCTCTTAAACTTGTTGTTTTTTATCACACTAGCTGTGGTCATCAGTGGGCGCATTCGGTTGATTATGTTCTCATAAAGTCCAATTACGTTTCCTGTTTCTAACAACATTTCCCCCTTTAATAGAGCAAATTCATGGGAATCCAGGATCTGAATCATTTTTTCTTGGACCTGTGCATTCCATTTTAACCTTCTATTTCCAAGTATCAGATATTCTGTTTCATCCAATAATTTAGGAAAGACAGGAGAAAAGAATAATGTCAGAGATAACTCAAGTGGAAAGTGGTCACTTTCAGCTCTGGGAATTATCCTGAAGGTATCTCGGTTAACTGGCACATTATTAGATGTTAGGATATAATCTATGGTGCTAGTAAATCCTCTGGGGGAGATAAAAGTAAAATAACCCTCTTGATCCCCTTGACCATGCCCATTGCATAACAAAAGGCATAACAAAGATGTTTCCCAGCGCGATTAGGGGTGGTGTCCATTGCTGCCCTCTGACAGATTTCAGGTTCGTCCTCCAAGTTTAGACCAGATAATATTGTATTTTGTGGGGAAACAAGGCCGATCCGGGCATTGAAGTCACCTCCCAAGATAAACCAAGGGTTAGGTGACAGAGAGTCTATACTTTTGAGTAGTTGGTCAAGTTTATCCCAATATGATCTCAGTTCCCCACAAGACTTTACTGGAGGTATATACACACATATGCAATAAGTATTTCTCAGGAGACTATCAGAAAGGGACAACACTAAAAAATTAGGGGTGGTCAACGAGGGACACTGTTGAATTGATACATTAAGAGAGGTTGACACCAGCACCGCCAGCCCCCCACTAGGCCTTCCATACTTTAGAGTTTTAAGAGCTGGTTGAGTGTAACTTGTAAAACCCTGTAATTCAACCATAGTGCCCTCTTTTGCCCATGTTTCTTGAAGAAAGATGATATCATGTGTTTGTAGATAAGAACAGAAATCACTGTCTTGGATCTTGTTCGTCCACCCTGTTACATTCCATGAGAGAAGTTTAATTGTTTTACAATGATTTACTCTTAGTCAATTGTTGGCCGATGTGCTCTCGGAGTTTACCAGTTTTTGAGGCAACAGGTTATTGCTAATGCTAGTGGAATAATCCAGATGTTCGATTATTTCAGTCGTTGTACATAAAGTGCTCACATTTGTAATCACTGGGCCTTTTCTTTGCAAATTGTTTGCCAATGGGGATTTCTTGGGTGTATTTCCTGACTCCTCCTCTTCTAAATATCTCATCTTTGTCCAATACTCCGGTGGTTCCATAGTTATCATTCTGTTGTGGCCATTGGATCTATTATCAATCTCTGCCTCCGGTTCTTTAATCTCTTTCAATGTCTGGCTCATAAGATCAAGCCTCTTGATAACTGTTTGTTGCTCTTCCTGAGGGAGATTCCTAAAGGAGCTGAGAAAATCCTCTTCCAAAGGATTTACAGAGTGCTCAGATTCCTGAAGATGATTGTCTAGAGGAATCGGCTGTTCCTTTTGGCTCACCTGGTTATTTTGATGTTGGGCATGATCCTGCGGATTCAACTCAGGCATGTCTGTTTCCTCCCCACCTGCCAAGTTTTTTTGTGATGTCATTACTTCCATTGGGGGTCCAGGCTTTGGTTTTGTGAGCCCCTCTGATGCAGCAGTCCTCATCTTACATAAGGGTGCAACAATAGAATTGCGAAATACCCGGGTTGGAAAAACTCCTCTGCTTGACAATCTGAATTTCAGCTTGTGAATCAGTGAGGGCAGTCTAGTAGAGGAAAAAGTTAACATAATTTTTTGGCTTTGATTTGTGGTACTCAAGAGTTCAGTCTTAACGAGGTCGATCTCTGTAAGTCCCATGCCAAGTAAGTCTGATAAATGTCGTTTGGAACGCTGGGCACCTTTCCAGCTAGGAGTTTGATCTGGCTTTCCACAAATTGTCATGCAGATCTTTTTTGGTTGGAAGATTAAATAAGAAGAGTTTGTTTTAAGAGCCTCTGCACGTTCTATGTTGAGCTTAGGGGTCTGCTCTTGTTGTCGCCAATTTCCTTTGGTACGATGGTGTTCTGTTGATGCCTGCTTGTTATTTACTGATAAACTGTGGACCTCTTTGGATAACTGGGTTATTTGAGAGGCAATACCTCTAATTTGCTGGAAGATATGCTCAACCGTTCTTGCAATTAGAGTTAATTGGGTGCTCTCCCTACTTGTTATTCCTTCCTCTCTGAGGAGCACAGGATCAGCTTGCCCCATTGCTGGATCCAGTTCCACGCTCTCACCTTGAATACTCTCCCCACACTCACAATCATCTTCAAGAGGAGAAAACCGGTTTTTTGTTGGAACTGTAAAAGCAGATTTGTTAAAAAAGTCCTCTATTTTAGATTGTTTGGGAACCGGTGAGAGAGCTACATCCTCTGGGTCCCTGTGGCGTTTACTAGCAGGCATAGCGTCACCGTGGGGAGTAAACAGGGAGAGGTTTCCCCAACCAAAAAAGAGAGAAAAGAATAGAAAGTGCTCAGTTTGTTCAATTTAAGAGCTTCTCTGTGTGGAGGCTGCCAGGAGTTTCAGGAACAAGGTATAGAAGGGAGTTGGCGGTTAATAGCTAGCAGCTGGCGGCCTGCCCAGGATGCTTCACAGAACTTGCCCAGGATGTCTCCCACAGCATAGACAAGAAGGTGCTGCCAGAATCTCAGGAAGTTAAAAAGTAGAGAAGTAAAAAAGGAAAAACTACTTCCCTGGGTGACAGTCAACGCCAACTACAGTCCTGTTATCTGCGGAGCTCCGAAGCCTGCCTGCCTGCCAAGCCGTCGCCATCTTGGACTCCCAGCAGGTAGAGCTAAGTGTCATCAGCATATTGGTCACAGCTCAGCCCAAAGCTTGGGACAATCTGGGCAAGGGGGCGCATAAAGATGTTAAAAAGCATCGGGGAGAGGATTGCGCCCTGCAGCACTCCACACACCAAGGAGTGGCACGACAACATCTCCCTCCCTAGCACCACCCTCTGTCCCCGACCAGAGATAAAAGAGCACAGCTATGCCCTATATCCCCACTTCGGCGAGGCGGTGGTCCAGAAGATCATGATTGACCATGTCAAAGGCTGCTGACAAAGCGAGAGCTAGCGGATGCAATGGAAGCTGCGAAGTAAGATTTCTTAGCAGCTTGCATAGCCATCTCATAGGCTTTCATAAGCGTCCTATAAGATGTTCTTGAAGCTCCGTCACGAGTCTGTCGCCATACCCGCTCTAGCCGTCTGAGATCCCGCTTCATTTTCCGGAGCGCCTCAGTAAACCAAGGGGCCCGGTTTTGACGGGGTCCCAGAGGGCGCTTAGGCACGATCTCATCGATGGCTGCCAAGAGCCGGTTATTCCAGTCCTCGACAAGGTCATCTAATGAGTCGCCAGGAGGAGCAGGGTCCCGCAAGGCCTGACAGAATCTATCAGGACCCATCAGCCTTCGCGGGCGAGCCCAAATAGGCTCGCCACCCGAGCAGGGGAGGAGCAGGAAGTCAATCTTGGCTTTCAGAGCGTAGTGATCAGACCATGGCACTTCCACAGGGGGGAGCATGATCACATCTATGCCAGCACCAAAGATCAGATCCAGTGTGTGGCCTGCTTGATGAGTGGGGCCCAAAGCAAACTGGGAGAGCCCTAGTGTTGCCATGGAAGTCACTAGGTCCAGAGCCTGTGAGGAGGGGGCGGCATCGGCATGGACGTTGAAGTCTCCCAAAACCAATAGGCTTGGGAACTCCAAGGCCCAGCCCGCCGCCACCTCCAACAGGTCTGACAGGGTGGCTGCTGGTGCGCTGGGTGGTCGGTACACCAGCCAGACAGCCAAGCTCTCCTTGGTGCCCCACACGAGACCAACACATTCAATGCCGGAGATTGCCGGTGCTGGCAGAGCTCTGAAAGAGCAATCCTCTGGGATTAGCAATGCTACTCCTCCCCCCCCGACCCACAGTCCGCGATTGATGGAGGACAGAGAAGCCTGGGGGTGTTATCTCATGTAGGGAGACTACTTCGCCTTCCCGTACCCAGGTCTCCGTCACGCAAGCCAGGTCAATCCCCTGCGAGACAAAAAAGTCACCCATGGTGGCGGTTTTGTTGCCTATGGACCTAGCATTGCACAACACCAATGACGGAGGTGGGTAATCCCTGCTCGCCCTACCCTCGTATCTTGGGATGGGGCGTAGATTGGAAGGGGTTCGAGCATCACTGCATCTCAAAACCCTTCGCCGATAGTGATATCTAGCCCCACCGCCATTCCTCCCTAGCCCTTCAATAGTGGGAATCCCAGACCCCATACTAGCCTCCCCAATAGAGGGGTAACTGTTAGGATATTTCCATTCCACCTTAAGAAGGGAGCAGGTTGTTGTGTCACAGCCTGCGTATTTCCTGTTCACAGGAAGTTTATGTTTTGTACATAGATTTTATTTTCTCTCTCTGCGTCTGAACACGCAAGCAGGCAGTCATGTTTTTTCTTTGTTCTGATCAACGCTGAATAAAGTTGTAAATAATGCTCTCCTGAGTGCACCTTTCGTTGTGCGAATTCTGCTGAAAGAGCGTGCACCAGCCTTGGAATGTGGCATGTTATTTCTGAGGCTCGTGTCGCTAATTGACTGATACTGTATCTACGGGAGATCGATGGATCGTCCGGAGACGGCATGGGGGCATGATGGCTTTTGTCTCCCTGGCAGTATCCCAACAGTAACATCCCCTCACTGACAAGTCATCCCTGGGCCAGGACTCCTGGGTCAAAATGGTAAGGGGAAGAGGTGAAGGTTTGATAGGGTAAGTATCCCTAGAAGATAAAACCCAACCAACCGCACCCCAAGCGGGGAGGGCGGTCCCACGGTGTTTCGTTAACTGTCAATCCCCCTCTCCCTCCTGGATTGATTGGAGGACTGTTGGTTCTATCTGTGGCTGTGGGAGTATTAATGAGGCATGTGCTATAAAATGTGGAGCACTGCACTTCCGGGTCAGCGCCATTGGTGAATGGCGGAGTTCCTCCGACCAGAGGAACGGGCTCCGTGGAAACTGGGTCTTCCCGCTGCGGCGAAGGTGGGGACCCGCTAGAAATCCCAGGCGGAGGAAGCCTGGGAACGTGGGGTTCTGCAGGGCACCAGAAGCGCCCCCCTACTCACAGGGAATCCCATCTTGGGGCTCCGGAGCGAAGTGGGGTGAGAAGTGCGGTGCTACGAACTGACTGCTACTTTCACAGAGTGAAGCCGCACAGCCATTGCCAGAGAGCACTGACTTTTTCCTGTGGACAATTGGACTTAAAACAAGTACCCGTGAGTAGAAACGGAAAATTGGATCAAGAAATTGTTTAATTTGGTATCGAAGCGGGAAGGTGCAAACAGGAAGTCCGCCTTCCGCTTTTTTGTATATAGACTAAAGCAAAAATTTTGCAAGCTAAAGCTGGGAAGCTGTCAAAAAAGACTAAATTTCCTTCATTCAGAATTACTGAAACCCCCCTTGCAAGTAGGAGAAAAGGGGGGGGAACCCTGTTTAACCGTAGCAGGAGAGGGAGTGAAGAAGGATAAGTTTCCACCGTCTCTAACCTGGGAACGGGGTGTCAGAGACAGAAACTGTTGGAGAGGTTCATTGACTGTGAACGTAACACTTTGACAGATAGTTAATGAAGAGAAACAAGTTGATTCTAATGTTGCCTTTTGCATTTTAAAGAAACAAAATATCTGAAAAAACATCTGAAATATCTGAAAAAATGAAAGTAACTTTCCTTTGTCTTCAAAAAAAAATAATGGATACAAATAGTTTGTCTCTAGAGGGAGCTTGCTAAATTGTTGCTGTAGGATATTTGAGACCCAATATCTGTGAGATTAAGACCGTGGGAACAGTCTTTTCTGACCTTGAACAAAGATGAGCTGGGAGGAAGACTGGGTGCTTGCTCTATGCAAGACAAATGCTTTGCTGGAACAGATGCATGAGAAGATGGACTTGATGAATGAGAAAATGGATTTGACTGTTGTGGTTAATAACTGTGGACAAACAGGGAACATTGATACAGAAATCATTCAGGAACCAACCTATGAATCTGTACTGACTGGGCAAGTGCAGATGACAATGGAGGAGGATGCGGCTGCACCTCAAATAGTACAAATGGAGAGACCCGAGGCCCTACAGGAGCATAAGCCGCTGTTATTGAAGATTGAAGTTGGAGTGGGCCAAGGGGAGTCTGGAGATGAGGAGATTCCTAGCTCTGGAGAGATCTTGAAATTTGATTTCAAATACATTTTGGATTATATCGAGGACTGTGGGGAGTGGGACTGTGGGGAATGGGCGAGCTGGATGAAGGGTGATGGAGACAATTTTGGGTTGGAATTCCCCAGAGACCTACTCCTCAATGAGAAAGGAAAGAAACTAAGACAGAGACCAACAAAAGACAAGGAAAAGGGTAAGCACAAACAAGATGAAGAAGAATTGCAGAAGGGACATGGAAGAGACTTAAGGGCCTCGGACATAAGGCTTCCAGGTTGATGGACTAGATGGAATGGACAGTAAGGACTGACACGACCTGAGACCAGGAAGAAGAGACACTGGATGATGATTGAAAGAGAATTTATAATGGAAATTTTTTATTTTGGAATCAGCTTAATGAATATTAGGGAAAATGTGGGAATGAAACTATACGACTCTAGCAGAAATGTTATCAGGAGCTATGTATATTTGAAAACTAAGATTTAAGTCTTAAGGTACTTAGGGGTAAGATAAGGTTAAATAAATTAAGATAATTTGAATAACAGAATATGGGGAAAGATGGAAAGGATTTGTTGATTTAATTATTAGGTTAAATTGTTAAGATAAATTGTATAACAAAAATTGAGAAAGATGGAAAGAATTTGCTGAAATAACTATTAAACTAGAATACAAAAAGGGTTTTTTGGTTTTAAAGTAACTGGAGATTAAGTGCAATTGAAACTGTCGTCTTTTTGTGAATTGGGGGATTTATAAAGGTTTTTTTCTTTTCAAAGTTACAAGTTTTGACTGCTACCGTGTCCCCCTAGAGGAGGTTTGACATTGCTACAATGACAACTGGGCCAGGGGAATTTTCCACTTCAAAACAAATCCTAGCCGTGGGACTGACCTTGGATTCTAATTAGAGTGTTATGGCAGATGGAAGAGGAAAGTTAGAGTTGATTCAGGAAAAAACTACCAGGTCTGGCAGATCCTTTCGTACAGATACTGGGTCGCAGCGAAGAGCTTCAACATCTGGTCCTTCTGGACCATCTGGATTATCAGGGGCTGCACCTCTACAAGTTTCCAGAGGTACTTTAAACAATTATATACACAAGGGCCACAGAAAGAAATTGACATAGATCGATTTTTGAAGATAAATGGACTACAAAAAATCTCTCAAGAAAGTAAATTAATGTTGAACTATAAAATATCTGAACAAGAAGTAGAAGGTGCCATTCAAAACATGCAACTAGGCAAATCTCCAGGACCAGATGGGCTGACTTCTAGATACTATAGATCCTTGAAAGAGTGGTTAGTACAACCTCTAAAAGAAGTCTGCAATGAAATATTGGAAGGAAAAAGGGCACCAGAGTCATGGAAAGAAGCGTATATTACACTTATACCGAAAACAGAGACTGAAAAGACTCAGCTTAAGAACTACCGCCCCATATCAATACTTAATGTGGATTACAAAATTTTTGCAGATATTTTGGCCAAGAGATTGAAAAAAGTGTTGATGGAAGAGATTCATAAAGACCAAGCGGGCTTTCTCCCGGGTAGACACTTGTCTGACAATTTGAGGAATATAATTAATATTTTGGAAAAACTAGAAGTGAATATCAACACTAAGGCAGTTTTGATATTTGTGGACGCGGAGAAAGCTTTTGATAATATTTCTTGGAGCTTTATGAAGAAGAACTTACAGGGGATGGGGGTGGGTGAAGGATTTGAAAATGGTATAGGTGCAATTTATTCTGAACAAAAGGCCAAGTTAATTGTTAATAATGAGGTGACGGAGGAATTCAAGATAGAAAAAGGGACACGACAAGGCTGCCCAATTTCGCATTGCTTTTTATATCAGTCCTGGAGGTTTTGTTGAATATGATTAGAAGGGACCAGTTGGTCAAAGGTATACAAGTCGGAGCTAGACAGTATAAATTGAGAGCTTTTGCAGACGATTTAGTATTGACATTACAGGAGCCAGAATCTAGTACTAAAAGAGTTTTGGAATTGATTCAAGAATTTGGTCAAGTTGCAGGATTTAAACTGAATAAGTTAAAAACAAAGGTTTTAGAGAAAAATTTAACAGTGATTGAAAGAGAAAGGTTTCAGAATGAGACAGGTTTAACAGTGGTTAAGAAAGTGAAATACCTTGGGATTAATATGACAGCTAAAAATGGGAACTTATTTAAAGACAATTATGAAAAATGTTGGACGGAAGTGAAAAAAGACTTAGAAATTTGGTCAAATTTGAAGCTTTCATTGCTAGGCCGTATTGCTGCGATAAAAATGAATGTATTGCCTAGAATGTTGTTTCTGTTTCAAACATTGCAAATTGTGGACAAAATGGATTGCTTCAAGAAGTGGCAGAGAGATATCTCTAGATTTGTCTGGCAGGGCAAGAGGCCCAGAATAAAATGTTAAGATAGATTTATTGCTTTACTCTTGTCGTCCAGCACACTTCCCCCTGCGAGCCTCTGCAGGTCGTAAAGCAATTAGCAGAACTGCACAGCGTCCGTGTAGAAAGAGCAGTAAAACAGTCCCACACGTTTCTTCTTTCCTAGTAGCACTTTATTTGCTCAAAAATAGCATATTTACAGTTCATTTACACCATCTGATTGTAACTGCATTTTGCTCCCTGTTTGCATCCTTCTCTCTCAGCAGCAGCTGCGGAACAAAGCTGCTTTCACTTTTCACTCAGCTCACAGCATTCCAAGCTGCTTTCGTCACGTCCTGGCTTACTTCCCTTGTAAGCGCCTCCTCTCAGCCTCGAGACACAGAAGGTTAACCCTTCACTACACCCAACACCCCCTCTTGTCTCGCGCCTGAGGGGAGAATCGACCCTTGGTCGTCCCAAACCCAGACCTTCACAAAACTCCCCATGTCTTTGGAAGGTGAGTGGCTTCGTGAACCCATCAGCTAGGTTCTTGGCAGAGGGACAATACTTCAGCGCAACTAATCCCTCCTGAACACTTTGGCACACATTCCGAAAGCGAATGTCTAGGTGTTTAGTTCTGGCCTTGAACTGACCTGACTCTGCCAAACGCAGGCATGGTTGATTGTCCTCGAAAACACGTATCGGCAGACAATCCACTTCGCAGAGTTCCTGCACCAAACAAGCATAGAACTCTACTTCTCTGCACATCTCTGAAAGAGCACTAAACTCAGCCTCAGTGGATGAGAGCGCTATCAGACTTTGCTTCTTGGACCTCCATCCAACTACTGAGTTCCCAAACTTCACCACTAGGCCAGACACAGACTTGCGATTTTCAAGATTAGCCCAATCCGAGTCCACAAAGCAAGTCAGTTTCACTTCCGGGGGCGGCGCGAACGGCAATGGCGGTCCTCTTCTAATTGTGAAGAGGAGGCTCCGCAGAAACTGGGTCGTCCGCTACGGCGAAGCGGAGACCCACTCCGGTAACCCACAGGCGGCAAGAGCCTGTGGTCTCGAGGCTCGGTGGGCGCCAGAAGCGACCTCCCAAACGTCAAAGGAACCCCGTAAGGGGCTCCGGAGCGTGGAGGGGGCTGGCGGCGCTGTGAGCCGTTTCGCAATCTGCGGAGCGAAGCCGCGCTGCTGCTGCCGGTGAGCGCTGATCCCTTTTCCTGCAAATTCTGGATCCGGAATCAAAATCAACCTATTCGTGAGTAAAGACTGAAACACTTTAAATTTGAGACTAAAAGCTGAATTAAAAGCTTTGAACTTGGCTGAGAGCGGAGAGACGTGGAAACAGGAAGTCCGTCTTCCGCTGCCATTGAACTTTAAAAAGCAAAGAGCTGGAGGAGTGGAGGCTGAAAAAAGAACTTTTAATTTTACTGATCTAAGCACCCACTGAACCTGCAATTTAAAGTAAAGACTTTAAGTTTATGACTTGGAATTATTATTTGCATTTGACTTTCCTTCTTTTATTGGATTACAATTAAAAGGTGAAACCCAGGGTCCGGAACTGCCTGAGCTCTGAGAGACTGAGCTGTCAGTATTGCAGATTTGGATACTGTGTATTGGAACTTGCAACAATCTGAGGGTACTTAGACCTCCTAATTTGAAACATTTTTTGGAGACCAGTAAGCACTGTTTGAAACAAAGTGACTATTAATATCAACTCTGCTAAATACTTGTATTTGAAGGTTCTTGGACATTAAATTAGACTCTGAAAGACATCTTAAGCTCCCTCTAGAGGATTGGAGATTTAAAACAGTGGCTTTACATTTACTTTCGATTCCCCGGCTGCTTGCTTTCTCTGGGCCTCTCTATTCCCATGGGAATAACTCAGTGTGACCTTGACTGATAGATAACGTTGGAATGAGTGGCACAAGAAGAAGAGGAAGAGTTAGACAAACAACTTTGACAACTCTAACCTCAGCCTCACAGACACGTAGATCATCTGTACCTACTCTGCCTTCAGAAGTAGAAGAAGTTGCCTTGTCACAGGCAAAAGAGGGAGAAATAGAGCAGTTACAATTGGAAGATATGGCCTCAGGAGCATCTGCTTCTATTTTAGAGAAAATTTTTGAAAAATTGGAAGCTTTGGACAAGAAAGCAGATGAGCAAACGGCTAAGATTGACCAAAATACAGAATGCCTAAATAAATTAACTGGACAAGTGGCACAGAACACACAGGCAATTGGACAGTTGACGGAGGCTACAGCAGAAAATCGGAAATTGGCTGAGGATACCAGACAAAAATTAGAAAACTTAGAACAAGAGGTAAGACCACTCACCAAACAAGTAGGGGAACATCAGATTTATCTCTCTATGATAGAACTGCGAAATCGTGAGAATAATTTGAGGATTAGGTCGCTACAAGAAGCAGAAGAAGGAAACCTAGCTGAGTTTTTAACCAAAGAATTCTCCAAGTTTTGGAATTTAGAGGAAAAGGATTTTAAAATTGTGTCAGCCTTCAGGCTTGGAAGATTTATAAAAAAGGAGAGGCCCAGAGACTGCCTGATAATATTGAGATCAAAGGAGGAAAGGGACAAGATTTTGGGCCTACACTACGGAAAGTCACTGGACATTTTGGACAGAAGAATTGAAATTTACAAAGATATTCCTAGACAACTGTTGGACCTTAGAGCCGCCTATTCTGAACTTGCCAAATTATTAAGGAGCAACGCAATTGCTTTTAGGTGGGAATTCCCCCAAGGAATATCCTTTACCTTTAGAGGGAAAAAGGTCAAAATTAGAACACCGGAAGAGAGAGACAAATTTCTGTCTACATACGGAGAGGACCTTCAAAAAGGAATTGAATTACCTCCTGGGCCTGGAGCAACGGCAGTACCAGCACCTGTGGAACCCGAAGATCCTGTGAACAAGATACCACCCCTTGAAAAATAATCAGATTAATTCAGGATGTCTCTGCAACTGTTGAGCTGGAATATAAATGGCTGTAACATTCCGGAAAAAAGGAAGAAAATATTTCATATATTAAAAAAGAACAATTGGACATTATTTGCCTACAGGAAACACATGTGACAAGGCTCCACAGAAAAGTGTTAATAAATAAAAGATTGGGCCAGGAATTTATATCTTCGGACAAAGTGAAGAAGAGAGGTGTGGTGATATATGCGAAAGAGAGCCTGTCACCCAAATTCTTATTTAAAGATGAACATGGAAGAATTTTGGCAATTGAGATACAACACCAAGGAGAGAAACTTTTGATATTAGGAATTTATGCACCTAACGAAGGGAAATCGGAATTTTACAAGAAGCTGCATGAGACTATGCTGGATTATCTGGACTACAACAACATCATAATGATGGGAGATATGAATGGGGTCGTATCAACTAACATGGACAAGTCACAAAGTCAAAATGTCACAAAAGACGGCAGACTACCTAAAACTTTTTTTGAAATGACAGACAATATGGACTTGATTGACATTTGGAGGACAAAGAACCCACTAGGAAGAGAGGGAACATTCTTTTCTGAAGCCCAACTGACCTGGACAAGAATCGACCAAATATGGATATCTAGAGGCCTGGCACCTAAGGCCAGAAAAGTGGAAATCTGCCCAAAGACCTGTTCCGACCATAATGCAGTAAAGATGGATATGATACTACTACCAACCGGCTCTTTCAGATGGAAGATGAATGACAATTTGTTCAGAGATCAGGAAATTACCAAGAAGGCCCAAAAAGTTTTGAAGGACTATTTTGAGATAAATATGAATACTACGGTGGAAAAAAGAATTGTCTGGGACGCAAGTAAAGCTGTAATGAGGGGATTCTTGATACAACAGAATACTGTAAAGAAAAGGACACAAAATGAGAAAAAAGACAAGATCCTGGATAAAATAAAAGAATTAGAGTAGAAGTTAAGATTAAATCCGAAGTCACAGCCAACTCTGAGAGAAATTAAACTTTATCAAACGCAATATTCTAAATTGATAAATCAGGAAATAGAATGGAAGGTCAAATTAATGAAACAAAAAACGTTTGAGTCGGCGAATAAATGTGGAAAACTGCTAGCTTGGCAGTTGAAGAGAAGACAAAGATTAAATACGGTTACAAATTTAGAGATTGAAGGAAAAAACATTCAGAATCCTGTGGACATTAGAAAGTGTTTCCAGAGATACTTTAAAAAATTATACACTCAAGGGCCGCAAGACGAGGCTGAGATTAAACAATTTTTGGCAAAAAATGGACTATCAAAACTGTCACAAGAAAATAGGACAATCCTGAATTGCAAAATAACACGACAAGAGATTGAACAAGCCATTCAGAACATGCAACTGGGCAAATCTCCAGGGCCAGATGGGCTGACCTCCAAGTAGTATAAGACATTGAAAGACTATTTGATACAACCTTTGATGGAGGTCAGCAATGAAATTTTGGAGGGGAGGAGGGCACCGGAGTCGTGGAAGGAAGCGTTTATCACATTAATACCAAAGACGGAAGCTGAAAAGACACAACTTAAGAACTATCGTCCCATCTCTCTTTTAAACGTGGATTACAAAATATTTGCAGACATTTTGGCAAGTAGACTTAAAAAAGTTTTAAATGAAGTAATCCATAAGGACCAGGCAGGCTTTCTCCCAGGTAGACATTTGATTGCTAATACAAGGAACATTATTGACATTTTGGAACTTTTGCAAACAGATATAAACACAAAAGCAGTTTTAATTTTTATAGATGCGGAGAAGGCCTTTGACAACATCTCCTGGAAATTTATGATGGGAAACTTAAAAGAAATGGGAGTGGGACGGGGTTTTGAGAATGGGATTGAGGCGATATATTCAGAGCAGAAAGCTAAACTGATAGTTAACAATGTGGTTACAGAGGAGTTTAAAATTGAAAAAGGAACACGACAAGGTTGCCCTATTTCCCCTTTGTTATTTATCTCGGTTCTGGAAGTGCTATTGAATATGATCAGAGGGGACCGGTTGGTGGAAGGAATCCAGGTCGGACAGAAACAATACAAATTAAAAGCTTTTGCAGATGACCTGGTTTTGACCTTGCAGGAGCCAGAGTCTAGTACGAAAAGAGTATTACAACTGATTAATGATTTTGGTCGGGTGGCTGGATTTAAATTGAATAAACAGAAAACTAAAGTTTTGGGGGAAAACTAACAGATACAGAGTCAGAACGGTTTCAGAAAGAGACAGAACTTAATGTGGTTAAAAAAGTAAAATACCTAGGGGTAAACATAACATCAAAAAATCTAAGTCTATTTAAGGATAATTATGAAAAATGCTGGGCAGAAATTAAGAGAGACTTAGATAGTTGGTCAAAATTGAAACTTTCTTTGTTAGGCCGAATTGCTGCTATTAAGATGAATGTATTGCCAAAGATGTTGTTTTTGTTTCAAACACTTCAGGTTTTGGACAAGACGGAGTGCTTTCAGAAGTGGCAGAGAGATATTTCTAAGTTTGTCTGGCAGGGCAAAAAGCCCAGAATTAAGTTTAAGATATTAACCGATGCGAAAGAAAGAGGGGGCTTTGCCCTGCCAGATCTAAAGTTGTATTATGAGGCCGCAGTGTTCTGCTGGCTAAAAGACTGGCTACTTCTTGAGGACACTGACGTGTTGGATTTGGAAGGGTTTAACAATGCTTTTGGTTGGCATGCATACTTATGGTATGACAAGGTTAAAGCAAATAAGGCCTTTAAGAACCATATTGTCAGAAAATCACTGTTTAATGTCTGGACAAAATATAAAGACTTGCTGGAAAATAAAACTCCAAGGTGGCTTTCACCTTTGGAAGCTAAGGCCCGAAAAAGACCCAATATGGAGGCTAAATGGCCTAAATATTGGGAAATATTAGAAAAAGACGGAGACAATTGGAAATTGCAGAGTTTGGAGAAAATGAAGGATAAAGTGCGAGACTGGTTACATTACGCTCAGATTAAAGAAGTTTTTAAAAATGACAAGAAACTAGGGTTCCAGGTGGAGAAATCGAAATTAGAAACAGAATTGTTAGAACCAAAGACTAAGGTACTTTCAAGGATGTATAACTTGCTGTTAAAATGGAATACACAAGATGAAATGGTCAAATCGGCTATGATAAGGTGGGCACAGGACATTGGGTATAATATTATGTTTGAGGACTGGGAAAGGTTGTGGAGTACTGGATTGAACTTTACTGCATGCAATGCTTTGAAAGAAAATGTAATGAAAATGATATATAGATGGTATATGACCCCAGTCAAACTTGCAAAAATTTACCACCTGTCTGATAATAAGTGTTGGAAATGTAAAGAGAGTGAAGGAACATTCTTCCACCTCTGGTGGACCTGCCCTAAAGTGAAGGCGTTCTGGGAAACGATTTATAATGAACTGAAAAAGGTATTTAAGTATACCTTCACTAAGAAACCAGAGGCCTTTCTTTTGGGCATTGTCGGCCAAGGGGTGGTAAAGAAGGACCAGACATTTTTTATGTATGCAACAACAGCAGCAAGGATACTTCTCGCAAAGCACTGGAAAACTCAAGATCTACCCACACTGGAAGAATGGCAGATGCAACTGATAGACTATATGGAACTGGCCAAGATGACCGGCAGAATCCGGGACCTGGGAGAAGAGAAGATGGAGGAGGATTGGAAGAAATTTAAGAATTATCTACAAAAACATTGTAATTTGAGTGAATGTTAAGCAGGATGCTAGATCACAAATAATTGAGCACCACTAAACTAGATGATTTAAGATAATAAGTGAAATTGAGAAAATATGAACTTTTTTGAGAATTATAAGATTATAAATATATAGATGGGATATAAGAATGCAAATAAGATAATAAATTGCTGGCAAAATGCTATAACGATGAAAGTGGGAGCGGGAGATGTGAGGAAGTCCAAAGAAAATGTGAAATTATGTTAAGATATATGTTACACTGTTTATTATGTTTATTTCTATTGTAAACCCCAATAAATATTTAAAAAAAAAAAAAAAAACACAAAGCAAGTCAGTTTGACTTCTCCTTGTGCTGGCAACCTAAGACAAAAGTCTTTGGTCTCCTGCAAATACCTCAGAACTCTCTTGATGCCATTCCAGGCTTGCACACTAGGGTTTGATGCCTCCCTGCTGAGCAGATTGACAGCAAACGCTATATCAGGTCTGCTCCACTGGGACAAGTACAACAAACTCCCTAGAGCTGATTGAAACACTTCAGTATTTTCGAACGCAGCGCGTTCTACTTGCTGGCTGTCCTTCACAAAACTAGTCTCCATAGGACTTCTCACTCCTGCACAATCACTCATCCTCATTTTCTGAAGCAATTGCTCAATTTTACCTCTCTGGCTGAGCAAAAAACTTCCATCCTGTGCACGCTCAACATTGACACCTAGATAGGTTTTGACAGCACCAAGCTGTTTAAGCTTGAATCGTTTACCTAGCTCTTTGGCAAACGTCTCCGCCTGTTCATCTGTTTCTGAGACGAAAAGCACGTCATCAACAAAAAACAACACCAGTTCCTGTGAGTCTCCTGATCCTCTAAGGAACAGGCAACTGTCAGCAAGACTCTTCCTGAAACCTAGCTTCTCCAAAGCTTCATTCAGGCACATGTTCCAGTTTCTAGCAGATTGACGTAATCCATAGATGGATTTGTGCAATCTTCACACAACATCCTGCCTTGAGTTCTCAAACCCCGGAGGAGGAATCATGTACAGCTCCTCCTGGAGATCTGAGTTAAGGTAGGCAACATCCACATCAAAGTGGTTTACCTTCCAGCCTCTCTGTGCTTCACAAGCTAAATGCATTCTCAGAGTCTCCGCTCGTGACGTTGGCGAATACACCTCCGTGAAGTGTATTCCCTTCCTCTGAGTAAATCCTCGAGCAACTAACCTGGCTTTATACTGCGGCTCTCCAGCGTCAGTGGGTTTCAAGCGGTAAACCCATCTGGAACTCACAGCCTGCGTTCCCGGTGGCAACTCAGTGAGTGAGAACACACCTAGATCTTTCATGGACTTCATCTCTTTGTCCATTGCCCTGTGCCATTTGCCTGCTTCTTCCTCAGGTAAACTCTGAATATCCTCGAAGGATTCAGGTTCACATCTTGCAGAACCTACCCAGACGCCTGAAGCGTCGTACCGATCAGGAGGCCTCCTTGTCCTCGCTGATCTCCTCAGTGTGACTCCTGGTGACCCTGCCGCTTCACTGGGTCCAGCTAAATCATCCTCAACTTCAGTGTCTTCCCCCTCTGACCTGCTGCGCCTCTTGGGCCTTACAGCTGGTCCAGCAGGTGAAGAAGGCTCACTCTTTGGCTCAAACTTGACACTTGCCTGAGGAGGTGTTCTAGGTTCCCCCCTCTGAGGGATCCTGAGCTGTCCCTGCCTTGGACTCTGTCCCTCTGGACCGTGGTTCCCAGCTCCAAGTTCCTCCTCCTCCTCGTCTGAGTCATAGAACTGCTGTGGAATCACGTCTGGATTAGCGTGCAGACGTTTCCAACCAGCTTGCTCACAGAACTCAGCGCTATTGCTGATAACCAACCTAGACTGGTCTCCACTTGGGTACGAAAACCTCCAGGCCTTTGAGCCAGGCTCATACCCTACAAAGATCATTCTTTTAGATCTTGGCTCACCTTTCTTGCGTAGAGCCTTTGGAATAAGCACCCAAGCCTCACAACCAAACACACGAAGGTAGTGCACCTTGGGCTTCTCTCCATGAAGTAAGAAATACGGTGTATTTCGTACACGAGAGTTGTACACTCTGTTCTCGGCACGGACCACATAGTGCCAGGCCTCCGACCAAAATTTCTGGGGTAGCCCTGCGTTCCACAGGATCGCAGACACAGCTTCCTGCACCGTCCTGTTCTTTCTCTCTGCGACCCCATTCTGTTGCGGAGAGTAAGGAGTGGTCAGTCTGTGGCTAATCCCCTTCTCCCTAAAGAAATCCTGTAAAGCAGAACCAGTGAATTCAGCACCTCTGTCACTTTGAAAACCATGAACTTTGGTGGAAAAGGTTACCTCAACTGCGGTGATCCAATCCCTGATCATTTTAGCCGCCTCCCCTTTCGTTTTCAGAGAGAAGGTCCAAGCAGACCTCGAAAAATCATCAATCAAAAGCAGAGAATACTTCGAACCTCCCAGTGACTCAACAGACATTGGTCCACACTAATCTGCATGAATTAATTCAAAGGGTTGCGTGGTCTGCCTCTCTGACTTTGGATATGAGCATGTCACAACTTTCGCCTGTTTACATGCATTGCAATCTAGAAATTTGTCACAAACATTAAATTTGCACCCTTGTGTCAGCTCTGGTGCTTTCTGGAGAAATTTCCAATTTAAATGAGCGAAGCGTCGGTGCCAAATATGAGAACAACCATTGTGGGGCGCTACATTCACACATTGGCCCTTCGCATCTTCGGTGTCATCCTCTCCTGTGGAAAAAGGCACATTTACAGCAAACAAATTATCTTTAGACTGCACTGTGTACACGTGTTTCCCATCCTTGGAAAATTCACATTTGTCACCTGAAAAAGAAATTTGAAAATTATCAATCAATAGATCATGCACACTTAACAAACAGTTAGTTAAACCGGGCACTGCATAAGCTTTGACTTCATGCTTAAGAAAAGGACAGAAGAACAGTCCTGTCTCTGTCAGCTTTTTTCTGCTTCCACCTGCAGACGTAACATACTTCTCAGTTTTTACTGTCCTGCAATTCCTCAAAAGATCAGGAGATGGCACCAACGAATTTGAGGCACCACTGTCAATGATTATAATGAGAAAGTCTTGTTGTTTACATTCCTGGGTCGCCAGGGCAACAATCTCCTCACTACCCCCCTCCTTGGGGCTTCTGCAGATGTCCTCTCTGGTTGTCATGGCAACAGACTCCCCCCGGCAGGAAGACTTGCCCACGACCTTGACAGCTTCCGTAGATGCAACTCTCTCAGTTGCCATGGAGACTGGACTTGTCTCGGCGTTCCCACACAACTCTGAAGCTCTTATCTCTACTTGTTGCAGGTGGCTGACCTTGAAGCCTCTAGCCCTTTTCAGCTTCCCAGGCTCCGACTCACGACGTAAACAACTCTTGGCAGCTTTTGGAGAAAGAGGCATCTCTGAGCTTTCACTGCTCACTGCCCCCCCACTGCTCACAGGGTCTCCAGGACGTTTTTCTGCACCCCCTCTGAAGGGTAAAGGGCTCCCAACACTTGGCCTCACTTCAGGTTCCTCACACAGAGACGTTGCAGCATCCACACAGCTCCCAGGCTCCACAAAAGCACAAGCAGCATTGCTAGCAACAACAACAGCAACAGCAACAGTCCCTTCGCCCCCCTGTGGGGGCTCACAGCTCCGCCCAGCTGTGTATCGGCACTCAAGAATGTGGCCGGCGCCATCTTGCCTCTCCCTTTCGGATGCAGCCCCTTCTCGGCCCTTGCTTCCCACTCCAGCTCCACAAGCTTCTTGGAGTGCTAGCCAAGCGGCCTCTGGCCTTCTTGCACCCAGGACAACAGGCACCAGATGAGCATCCACACTTTCTGCCAAAAAAGCAAGCACACACTTCTCCACTTCACTTTGCTCTGCAGCCCCATCAGCCTCTGCTTTCCCAGCTGCATTCTGTGTGGGGTGAATTACATTCTACAGCTGCTCCCCCACCAGCAAAAGCTCCACTTGAAAGCTCCACTGCAGCCAATTTTGGCTAGTCAGTTTCTGACATGGCAGTTTAAGCTCAAAGCCATGTTCACAGGGCTGAGCCATTGCCCCCTTCTGTTGGCTTTTCCCAAAGGTACTCACTCAGCCAAACTGGAAACCTCCGGACGTCATGGCTCTTAGCTCCCTCTCGTCAGCCTCCTCCGATCTGACTCTTTGAAGTCTCTGGCAGTCGATCAAACTGACGACCAGCAGATAAAGCTTCAAAGCCCTTTCTTACACGCTTCACGTTGACCCATAACCATGTTAAGATAGATTTATTGCTTTACTCTTGTCGTCCAGCACACTTCCCCCTGCGAGCCTCTGCAGGTCGTAAAGCAATTAGCAGAATTGCACAGCGTCCGTGTAGAAAGAGCAGTAAAACAGTCCCACACGTTTCTTCTTTCCTAGTAGCACTTTATTTGCTCAAAAATAGCATATTTACAGTTCATTTACACCATCTGATTGCAGCTGCATTTTGCTCCCTGTTTGCATCCTTCTCTCTCAGCAGCAGCTGCGGAACAAAGCTGCTTTCACTTTTCACTCAGCTCACAGCATTCCAAGCTGCTTTCGTCACGTCCTGGCTTACTTCCCTTGTAAGCGCCTCCTCTCAGCCTCGAGACACAGAAGGTTAACCCTTCACTACACCCAACATAAAATTTAAAATATTAATGAATGCAAAGGAAAGAGGTGGATTTGCCCTGCCAGACCTTAAACTTTATTATGAATCAGCAGCTTTTTGCTGGCTGAAAGAATGGCTGCTTCTTGAAAACACAGACATTTTGGATTTAGAAGGCTTTAATAATGTATTTGGATGGCATGCATATTTGTGGTATGATAAGGTCAAAGCACATAAAGCATTTAAGAATCATATTGTCAGGAAAGCATTGTTTAATGTCTGGATAAGATATAAGGATTTATTGGAAAACAAAACCCCAAGGTGGCTGTCACCGATGGAAGCAAAAGCACAGAAAAAGCTCAATATGGAGGCCAAATGGCCGAAATATTGGGAAATTTTGGAACAAGAGGGAGATAGACTGAAATTGCAGAGTTTTGAGAAACTAAAAAACAAAGTGCGAGATTGGCTTCATTATTATCAGATAATGGAGGCATATAATTTGGACAAGAAAATTGGCTTCCAGGTGGAAAAATCAAAATTAGAAACAGAACTGTTAGAACCCAAAACTAAGATTTTGTCAAAGATGTATAACTTGCTGTTGAAATGGAATACTCAGGATGAAACGGTGAAATCTGCTATGATTAAATGGGCACAAGATGTTGGACATAACATAATGATGGCTGACTGGGAACAGTTATGGACCACAGGTATGAAGTTTACGGCATGCAATGCCTTAAGAGAAAATATTATGAAAATGATATACAGGTGGTACATGACCCCAGTCAAGCTTGCAAAAATCTATCATTTGCCCGATAATAAATGTTGGAAATGCAAAGAAACTGAAGGTACATTCTTTCACCTTTGGTGGACGTGCCCAAGGATTAAGGCTTTCTGGGAGATGATCTATAATGAATTTAAAAAGGTATTTAAATATACCTTCTTGAAGAAACCAGAGGCCTTTCTTCTGGGCATAGTCGGCCAATTGGTGCCAAAGAAGGACAGAACTTTTTTTATGTATGCCACAACAGCAGCAAGAATACTCATTGCAAAGTATTGGAAGACACAAGATCTACCCACTCTGGAAGAATGGCAGATGAAGTTGATGGACTATATGGAACTGGCGGAAATGACTGGCAGAATCCGAGACCAGGGAGAAGAGTCGGTGGAAGAAGATTGGAAGAAATTTAAAGACTATTTACAAAAATATTGTAAAATTAACGAATGCTAGAATGATGTTGGATAGAAAGTAGGTGGTTTCTAGCTGTAATACTATAAGGGAATATGAAAAATGGATTACTAACAGGTAAAAATTCAACGTTACAATATTTTAAGATTAAAGACTAGGATAAACAAAGAGGGGAAGGATTTGCTGAACCAACAAACTGAACTGGAATACAAAAAAGGGAGGCGTGAGGAGGTCCGGGAAACAAGCTAATGAAAAATAAGTAACGGAAAGATTGAGTTGTTTTTAACTATTTTTATTTTGTATTTTTCTTTTTTCTATTTTTATTTTGTAATATCTTGAAAAGTTCAATAAATATCTTATAAAAAAAAAAAGGAAGTGGAAATTTTCTAGATCTCCATTTCGGTAATGGTAATTTAGGAGCCGAGACAAGGAGCTGAGACAAGGACATGCCATTTGGATAGGATTTAAAAAGATATTTCTACAAGCAAGGAGTTTGCCATTAGGGAGCATTAAAACATGCATTTCCTGTGAAATGGTGATTTGTTATTATGCACATTAGTCTAAGTGAAGACTGTGATTGATTGCATACAAAGCAGCTTCCTAGACGCTGTAAACATACAGCGGCCATCATGAGTCATTTTATAATGCATTATGTAGCACATGCTGCCCAATTGCTCCTCATGCTGTTCTCTCTTGGAGCAAGCAGGAGAAGCAAAGCACAAGGCCTTGGCACCACATCACGTCTGAACCCGGGACTGTGGCCTTATCATAATAAGCAACAATTGCCAGCCAATCTGAAGTCCCTGCTTATGGCTGGCCTGCTGACTGTGGCTCGTTAGGAAGCAACAAACCATGACCAGGTGTAATGGGGAAAACAAAGCTTCCAGGTTTGTTTATCCTACTTGTCCCAGGAGCAAAGGGGGAGAAATGAAGCAATGGTCACAAGCATCTTGCAACCGTAAGTCAGAAAGTCGATGGTGATGTGTGAATACAGAGATTACAACACCCTTGCACTCACCATGATTAAGGGAGTTCAGCAACGTCTTCTAGCGCAAGCAAAAATGGACCCACTGGGTTTGGGTCCCCTCTTTCCAAACTGGTTCCTACTGGAATCCTGATGGGAGTTTTGTTTAAGATGCAAAGTGTGTTTTGTTGATGCAGAAAAGTGGACTCGATTAACTAAGCAAGGGCATTCAGAGTAGAGTAACTCAACAGATAACGTTGAATACCAAGAGCTGTTGTGTTTTTCTGAAATCTGTTCAGGCAAAAAGTGTTCAGTACCAGATACACCTGCCCTGTGGTGCTGAAGAATTCTGTGTGAATTACAGAACATGAACTGGTTACTTGACTAGGAGCCAGGAGCACGTAAAAAGGGAGGGGGCACCTCACAAACATGAATTATATCTACATCACCAAAGGAAAACCACAAATAAACACTGACAGTCCTTTAAGAACTCGTTTCTTATTAAATGCAGGTAAATTGTATTCAGATGTCTGTGACCCTGTCCTTGGGAAATGGCAGAGGTCACAAAACCTAGCAGAGAATTCTGCCAATTATTCCACCTGTTATTTATGTACCCCAAAAGTAATAGTGTAGTGTCCTGTGGGGGAGGTGTCCAGTCTCAAGTCAAACAAGAGCATGTAATAACCCATCTGAATATGGCAACTGTAAGCTCTGACTCACTTGCTAAATATTCTCCTATCCTTGTCATGGTATCACATGGCAATTGCTGCCTACCGTCAAGAACAGTCCATTATGCAGATGTAGCTTTGGTTACTGCATTTTGCTAACTTGGGTGCCGTTTTTCATCTGCCACCAGACAACTCACCCCCACCCCCCCAAAAAACCGATCACTGCAAGGATTCAGGAAACTGTGTAAGGGTCGAGGCACCCGAACACATAGTTTTGATAGAACTTTTATGCAACGACTAGACTGGTGAAGTGTTAGGTTCCATACAGCATCGTCCAACAGTAGTGCTTGCTGTACCCCTCCAGTTTGGTGCGCATTAAGGATTCTGCACAGGAATTCAGTTTTTCCCATCACGACTCAGAGAAGTGACCTCCAAAATACATTGTGCAACTTTCTCCAATGGGTAAAATGCCTTCATGGTGACTGAAACACGAGGCAAAGCAGAGGTGGATTTAGGGCAGTGAAGCTCTTCCCCTGCACAGGATGTGGGGGGCCAGAAGGGAGCCTTCCTGCCTCCTTCCCCAAGCCTAGTTAGCGCTCTCCCAGCTTTGGGACTGAGATGAGAGGGCTCTAGGACCCCACCAGAGCCTTGTGCATCCTTCCCCAAGCCTGACCCCTCCCCTGCCTGGCTTTGGGAAGGCACCAGGAGGGCACCATATTACCAAGGTCCCTCCCTGGGCAAAGTGTCATTTGTTCTTCAGTAAGAGTGCCTGTGCAAACAGAACAGAAACGGTGATGGTAGGGATGAATGGAAATGACCTTCCGTTGAGCACTCTGTCTTAAGCTCCCCTCGAAAGCTGGGGGATGCATATAGGTTCTGGTAAGACCAGACGCATTTGCACAGAGTATTTGATCCCCACAGCTCATGTTCACGGAGACAATGCCATCTGTGGAAGTCCTAACCATGCCACATGATTGACAGGCTATGTGCAAGTCTAATATGGGGTGTGTGCAGCTAGGCCCCTGCAGCAGGCTGTGGGGAGACTAAGGAAGCCTCCCTTTTTAAAAAGGTGTTCAATCCAGTGCTGAACTGGAAGCGTAACACTGGCCCTCCAAGCTGTCACGGGTGAGGTTTCACTATGTTACGAGACGCCTTAAAATCGAATAAACAAGAAACATGGGGGGAAATATTATGAGACTCACCGCAGCCGATTAAGGCCTGGTGAGATGCTGCTGATTAGCTGGATAGCCCATGTTTTCTACCAACGGAAGATTGGCTGGCATACATTTAAGATACAGGTAGGTTGGTCTGCCGTAGTCGAAACAAAATAAAAAAAATGCCTTCCAGTAGCACCTTAGAGACCAACTAAGTTTGTGATTGGTATGAGCTTTTGTGTGCTCATGTATCTGAAGAAGTGTGCATGCACACGAGAGCTCATACCAAGAACAAACTTAGTTGGTCTCTAAGGTGCTACTGGAAGGCATTTTTTATACATTTAAGAGAAAGTCTTTCATTTAAGAGTTATCAACATAAAACGTTTTAAAGCAATTAGACCTATTAGTACAGCAGCATCCCAAAGTTCAACAGGTCAAGCCATTCATATTTTTTTTTATATAAGATATTTATTAGGTTTTTTGAAATATTACAGTAAAAATGAAAAAGAAAAAAGAAAAATACAAAATAAAAACAATTAAAAACACACATATTTCCAGTTACTTATTTTCCTTTAGTTTGTTTCCCGGACCTCCTCGTACCTCCCTTTTTTGTATTCCACTTCAATTTATTGGTTCAGCAAATCCTTACCATTAGATTTTAACCCATTTATAACCCTTTTTTTTCATATTCTCTTAAAGCATTACAGCTAGAAACCACTTAGTTACTATCCAACATCGTTCTATCATTCATTAATTTTACAATATTTCTGTAAGTAGTCTTTAAATTTCTTCCAATCTTCTTCCACCGACTCTTCTCCCTGGTCTCGGATTCTGCCAGTCATTTCTGCCAATTCCATATAGTCCATCACCTTCATCTGCCATTCTTCCAAAGTGGGTAGATCTTGTGTCTTCCAATACTTTGCAATGAGTATTCTTGCTGCTGTTGTAGCATACATAAAAAAAGTTCTGTCCTTCTTTGGCACCAATTGGCCGACAATGCCCAGAAGAAAGGCCTCTGGTTTCTTCAAGAAGGTATATTTAAATACCTTTTTCAGTTCATTATATATCATTTCCCAGAAAGCCTTAATCCTTGGGCACGTCCACCAAAGGTGAAAGAATGTACCTTCAGTTTCTTTACATTTCCAGCATTTATTATCGGGCAAATGATAGATTTTTGCAAGCTTGACTGGGGTCATGTACCACCTGTATATCATTTTCATAATATTCTCTCTTAGGGCATTACATGCCGTAAACTTCATACCTGTGGTCCATAACTGTTCCCAGTCAGCAAAAATAATATTATGTCCAACATCTTGTGCCCATTTAATCATAGCAGATTTCACCGTTTCATCCTGAGTATTCCATTTCAACAGCAAGTTATACATTCTTGACAAATTCTTAGTTTTGGGTTCTAACAGTTCTGTTTCTAGTTTTGATTTTTCCACCTGGAAGCCAATTTTCTTATCCAAATTATATGCCTCCATTATCTGATAATAATGAAGCCAATCTCTCACTTTGTTTTTTAGTTTCTCGAAACTCTGCAATTTCAATTTGTCTCCTTCTTGTTCCAAAATTTCCCAATATTTCGGCCATTTGGCCTCCATATTGAGCCTTTTCAGAGCTTTCGCTTCCATCGGTGACAACCACCTTGGGGTTTTATTTTCCAATAAATCCTTGTATCTTATCCAAACATTAAACAGTGCTTTCCTGACAATATGATTTTTAAATGCTTTATGTGCTTTGACCTTATCATACCATAAATATGCATGCCATCCAAATACGTTGTTAAAACCTTCTAAATCCAAAATGTCTGTATTTTCAAGGTAAAATACAGGTAGGTAGCCGTGTTGGTCTGCCGTAGTTGAAACAAAATAAAAAAATGCCTTCCAGTAGCACCTTAGAGACCAACTAAGTTTGTGATTGGTATGAGCTTTTGTGTGCTCATGTATCTGAAGAAGTGTCATACCAAGAACAAACTTAGTTGGTATCTAAGGTGCTACTGGAAGGCATTTTTTATACATTTAAGAGAAAGTCTTTCATTTAAGAGTTATCAACATAAAACGTTTTAAAGCAATTAGACCTATTAGTACAGCAGCATCCAAAAGTTCAACAGGTCAAGCCATTCATAGTTCCACTATGACTACGTGACAGGGCTGAGAAAGGGAGTCACCGCAACTCAAGTTGACTTCATCATGCGAGGTTCAAGTCTTACATGATTGCTGCATCCATAGCCCTATGGATGCAGCTTCCCCACAGCAAAGCTTTTCTGAAAAGCAGAGAATTACTTTATCCTCTTCCAATCATTTGAGGAGTGTTTCACATAAATGGCTTAGCTCATCTCGATTGGATTCTGCCCCACGTGGCAACCTTGGTACGGACTCCACTATGAACTTTTTTTTAAAAAATGATATTTATTAAAGTTTCAAAAAAAGGTTACATAGATAAGAATAAAAAAAAAAATAGAGAAAAGAAGAATACAAAATACAAAAGAAAACAATTAAAAACAATTCCATCTTTTCATCACTTATCTTTCATTTACTTGTTTCCCGGACCTCCTCATGCCTCCCTTTTTTGTATTCCAGTTCAATTTATTGGTTCAGCAATTCCTTTCCCTCCTTATTTTATCCTGATCTTTAATCTTAATATATTATAGCATTGAGTTTTTACGTATTGAAAATCTAATTTTTCCATATTCTTTTATACCATTACAGCTAGAAACCACTTAACTTCAATCCAACATCATTCTTTTTTTTTTTTTTAAATATTTTTTATTGCGCTTTTTCCAGATAGAGATACAAAGTCAGATATACAAAGAGATAACAAAGAAGAAAAAAGAAAAGAAGAAAAAATCATCTTTTCAAAACACTTTTCCATAACCAACCGGACTTCCCCACGTCTCCCTCACCGTGCATTCTTTACAATAAAATTTTTCAGCAAATTATAACCTTATTTCGTGTATTCTTTTGCTCTTTCAGATAGTTATAATTTATGTTTAAAATACTTATTGTCTATTTACACTAAAAACATATATAATATTATTTTAAACATTTAATCCTTTCATTCATATAACTTAGCTTACCATACCTTAATCTTATTGCTGGAGCTAGATTTCCCTAATCATGCGAATTCTTAACATTCATATAACTTATAAAATTTTTGTAAATAATCTTTATATTTTTTCCAATCCTCCTCCATTGCTTCTTCTCCCAAATCTCGGATCCTGCCAGTCATTTCGGCCAGCTCCTTATAGTCCATCAATTGCGTCTGCCACTCTTCCAGTGTGGGTAAATCCTGAGTCTTCCAGTATTTTGCGATGAGAATTCTTGCTGCTGTAGTTGCGTACATAAAAAAAGTTTTATCCTTCTTTAACACCTTCTGGCCGACAATGCCCAGGAGGAAGGCCTCTGGTTTCTTGGGAAAGGTGTACTTGAACACCTTTTTTAACTCATTGTAGATCATTTCCCAGAAAACCTTCATTTTTGGGCAAGTCCACCAAAGGTGAAAGAATGTCCCTTCAGCCTCCTTACACTTCCAACATTTATTATCAGACAAATGATATATCTTAGCCAGCTTGACTGGGGTCATGTACCACCTGTATATCATTTTCATAATATTTTCTTTCAAGGCATTACATGCCGTGAATTTCATGTCAGTGGTCCATAACTGTGATGGGACGATGAGCTGCTTGTGTGTAAAATCCTAGTCCCTCAGAGTTTGGTCAAGTTTGCAAACCTCTGTCTGTAACGGAGCCCCTTAAACATGGCTCCGTCAGTCGCTGGCAGATTCCGACAGTGGTTGCTTTCGGAATCGCTTCCAACATAAAAGCTCCTTAACGGAAACACGTCTTCTGGACTCTCTGCGTGACAGTTTCCGGCGAGGAGTGGGTGTCCCTACAGGAGGTCCTGAAACCTCCCCACTGTTTTCGCTGGAAGTGTCTCTGAGCCATCCCTCCAGCTCCCTTTCCCTCAGCTCAGCTCCTCTCCCCCTACTGGTTCCCTCTTCAGCTGCTGAGTCTCTCCCAACCTGTGTGAGCCCTTTCACTTCCCTTCCTTCCGATGGCAGTTCCCTGACATCCACCTCCCCTCCAGGGCCCCCTTCATCCCCTCTCGCCCCCTCCTCTACGGGCGGTGAGGAGGCAAAACCCCGGAATGAACTTCCTTCATCTTCCGATGTCCCGAACACTTCTCTCCACCTGTTGCGGTTCCTGGTCTCGAAGTACTCCTCCTCCTCAGAGTCCATCTCCCCTTCCCCTTCCGATTCCGAGAATCCTTCCAACTCCTCCTCCTCATCGGTGGTCCCAAAGTATTCCCTCCGGAACCTCTCCACAGGCTGAGGTTTCCTTGGGAACCTTTGATGGAACGTTTCTATCAATACCTCGTCATTGATATCTTCTGCCATTACCCAAGTGTTTTCTGACTCCGGTTCTCCTTCCCACGCTACCAAATACTCCACCTGATCCCCCTTCCATCTGGCGTCGAGGATTTCTGCCACATGGCTGCTGCATTCCCTTTCTTCTATGACCGGTCCCCGAGTGGCCATCCCTTCTCGTCCCCCCTCATACGGTGACAGTAACGACCTGTGAAATACTGGGTGCAGTTTCATGTGGTTGGGTAACCGGAGCCTGAAAGCCACTGGGTTGACCTGTTGAATGACCTCAAAGGGACCCAATCTCCTGGGTCTTAATTTCTTACAACCTCCTTTGAACGGCAACCCTTGGGTTGACAGCCACACCCTATCTCCCACCCTTATGGTTTCACCTTCCCTTCGGTTCTTGTCTGCCTGCCTCTTGTATTCTTCCTTCGCCCTTTCTAAGTTGAGTTGGAGCTGACGATGGATTGCTTCCATTTCTTCTACAAAATGCTCGGCTGCCGGGACACCCCATCTCTCCCCTTCTCCCCCTGGGAAAGCCCTGGGATGACACCCATAATTAGCCAAGAAGGGGCTCATCCCTGTGGACACATTCTCGGCATTGTTGTAGGCAAATTCCGCCAGCGCCAACTTTTCTACCCAGTCATTCTCTCTGTCATTGACATAACACCTCAGGTATTGCTGGAGGACCCCGTTTGCTCTTTCCGCCTGCCCGTTGGTTTCAGGGTGCCGGGCAGTCGAAAAGTTGACCTCCACCTGCAGTAAGCTCATGAGCTTCCTCCAGAACCTGGAAGTAAATTGTTTTCCTCGGTCTGAGACCACCCTCAATGGCACTCCGTGCAACCTAAAAATGTGTTCTACAAATAACTTCGCTGTCTCTTCCGCCGTGACTGCATGCGAGCAGGCTACAAAGTGGCACATCTTTGTTAGTAGGTCTACCACCACCATGATGGCTGTTTTCCCCTTGGACTTCGGCAGATCAGTCATAAAATCTATCGACACTGCCTCCCAAGGTCGTTCTGGGGTTGGTAAGGGTTCTAATAGCCCCGCCGGTGCCCGCCTCTCCCCTTTGGCTCGCTGGCATTGCTCACACCCTCTTACATACTCCCGTACATCTTCCCTCACCTTAGGCCACCAAAATTCCCTGGTGACCAACCACATGGTTTTGTGTTGTCCAAAATGCCCCGCCGTGGGGCTGTCGTGCAACTGCTTGAGTACCCTCCCCCTTAAGTCTCCTTCAGGGATATACAGTGCCCCTTTGTAATACAAAGCTCCATTTCTTTCCTCGAAACCCCCTGGTTCCTCTCCCTCACCCCTAAGACCTCTGAGCTTATTCTGGGCGTATTCATCATTCTCTGTTTCCTCTACCAGTTCTCTTTGTCCCACCAATGCCGCCCCACACACCCAGCGGTCCTCTGGAATGACATGTCTCTCTTCGGGTGCTCCCTCCCCCTCCAAATATTCAGGTTTGCGTGAGAGAGCGTCCGCCCTAATGTTCTCTGGGCCTGGCACGTAACAAATCTCAAAGTTAAATTTGGAGAACTCCTGGGCCCATCTCACTTGCCGTTGGTTGAGCACTCGTGCCGTCCTCCAATACTCTAGGTTCTTGTGGTCAGTGCACACTTGCACCTTATGTTGTGCGCCAATTAGCAGGTGCCTCCATCTCCGGAACGCCTCATGAATGGCTAGTAGTTCTCGGTCATACACCGTGTAGTTCCTCTCGGATTTGTTCAGCTTTCGCGAAAAAAAGGCACACGGTCTCCACTCTGACTCCTCCTTCCCTGGCTGCAGAAGCACCGCCCCAATAGCTCTGTCTGATGCGTCAGTTTCCACTCTCATCGGTTTTTGTAAATCCACATGCAGGAGTTGTTGTTCCGAGGCGAAGGCCCTTTTTAGTTCCTCAAATGCTCGCTCCGCCTCCTCAGTCCAAACGAACTTCTTCTTACTGCTGAGACAGTCCGTAATGGGCGCCGTCAGGTGGGCAAAGTTTCGGATGAACTTACGATAGAAGTTCCCAAATCCTAGGAACCTCTGCACATCCTTCCTTGTTTTGGGTGTTTTCCATTCCAGCACCGCCTGGACCTTGCCGGGATCCATGGCCAATCCCTTGTCTGACAGGCGATACCCCAGGAATTCCACCTCCTTGGTATGAAACTGACACTTCTCCAGTTTCACCCACAGCTGGTTGGCTTGCAGCCTGCTCAACACTTCTCTGACGTCTCTCACATGCTGCTCCTCATTCTCAGAATACACCAACACGTCGTCTAAGAAGGCCACACAATTCTTGTAAAGCAAAGGCCCCAGGACGTGGTTCATAAACGATTGAAAGCACGCGGAGCCTCCTTGTAGGCCGAAGGGCATAACTAAATATTCAAATGCCCCCAAAGGGGTGAACATGGTGGTTTTCCATTCATCCCCCTTCCTTATTCGTATCAGGTTGTACGCCCCCCTTAGGTCCAGTTTAGTAAAAATCTTTCCCTTCCTGACCCTTGTCAAAATGTCGTCAATCCTGGGCATAGGGAAAGCCACTGGTTCTGACACTGCATTTAAGGCCCTGAAGTCACACACAAGCCTCGGCTTGTTCGTGTTTTTTTTATCCACAAAAAACACTGGGCTGCCCCCCACCGCCCTGGACTCTCTGATGAACCCTCTCTTCAGGTTCTTGTCAATGAACTCTCTTAGCTCCTGCATCTCTCTGTCTGACATGGCGTACAGCTTGCCTACAGGGAGCTGTGCCCCAGGGAGTAAATTGATTTGACAGTCAAAGGGTCTATGCGGGGGTAGTTGGTCAGCTTCCCTTTCGCTGAAGACGTCGCGGAGATCTGCGTATTGTCGTGGTACCTTCACGTTCTCCGTTACTTCAGTCCCTGCTAGGGTGGCTTGGGCCCCTGCCAAACCCTTTCCCTCTTTGCAGTGTTCTAAGCAATGTGCTGAACCAAAAGAAACCACTCTCTGATGCCAGCCCACCAGCGGATCATGTAACGCTAGCCAGCTCATCCCCAATATAATGGGAGCTCCTCCCAAGGTGGCCACATTAAACGCTATCAGTTCGGTGTGCCTTGCCACCTTCATTATCATTGGGACGGTCTGCAAGCTGACTTCTCCTCCCAACAGCTCCCTGCCATCGATCGTGGTCACCTGCAGGGGGTTGCTTAAAGGGATCGTCTGTATCTGGTGTTCAGCTGCAAACTCTTTGCTCATGAAATTGCAGGAGCTGCCTGAGTCCAACAGCGCCTTTATCTTTAGAGGGTGTCCGTTTGGCAGCTCTAGCGCCACTTCTATCACTAGGGCGGGTTTAGGAGGTTCTGGCGTGGGCACTTTCACTGCTCTTTGGCCTGGCTGCTGTGCCCCGACGGTGGCAGCCAGGCGTTGGCTTTTACTTGCTTCGGTATTTCTTCCTCTCTTCCCTCCACAGCTCCTACCATCCCTTGCCATTCCTTCCTCTGGGGGCAGACTCTGGCAAAGTGACCTGGCTGTTGGCAGAGATAGCATTTCCGGGCGCCTTTTCCCTCCTTCTTTCCCCCCTCACTGGGCTTTGAAACTGCGCGCGCGCGCGCTGTTCCGATTTCCATCGGCTCTGCCGGCGGGAAAGTTGGCTCTGGAATGTCTGGAATGCGGAACTCCTTCCAACGTTCCCCCTTCCCTTCCCGCCTCTCCAATGCTCTCGCCTCCTGGCGCGCTCCTATGGTCAGCGCTGATTTGGTCAGCTGGTCCATAGACTCCGCCCTGGGCGCCCGGGAAAGTTCGTCTTTCACAGCCGAAGAAAGCCCTTCTTCAAAGAGCATTTGAATGGGTTCCGCCGATAGATCCCACCCCAATTTATGGATCAACATGGTGAACTCAGTCCAGTACTCACGGACAGATCGGCTCCCCTGTTTGCAAGCCATTAACTGTCTGCGGACCACTCCCTGTTCAATATCGCTGGAAAACATCAGATCCATGGCGCGAAAGAACTTCATCGTGTCCTTTAGGACGTCACTATTCGCTGCCATCAGGGGTCTAACCCAGTCTCTCGCCCCCTTTTCAAGATGCCCAATCACGAAAGCCACTCGTGATTCCTCGTCAGGGAATTCATCAAACTGCAGATTGAGGGCATATTGCATCTCTGTCCGAAAGCCATGATAGTCTTTGGGCTCCCCCCCAAACTTCTGCACCAATCCTGGTACCTTTCTGACGAGCTGGGTGTCTTTCCCCTTTTTGTCTGCATCCTGAGCCCTCCTCTCCTCAAGCCTCGCCGTCTGCAGCGCTAGCTGGACCTCCAACACCCGGTACCTTTCTTCCAGGCTTGGACCCGCTCCAGCTCCTGCTTCTCCGGTTCCGGCTGGGTTGCTCATGATGCCTTCTCCTGCACAAGCTGCTCACGAAGACTGTCGGAATGCTGTGATGGGACGATGAGCTGCTTGTGTGTAAAATCCTAGTCCCTCAGAGTTTGGTCAAGTTTGCAAACCTCTGTCTGTAACGGAGCCCCTTAAACATGGCTCCGTCAGTCGCTGGCAGATTCCGACAGTGGTTGCTTTTGGAATCGCTTCCAACATAAAAGCTCCTTAACGGAAACACGTCTTCTGGACTCTCTGCGTGACAGTTTCCGGCGAGGAGTGGGTGTCCCTACAGGAGGTCCTGAAACCTCCCCACTGTTTTCGCTGGAAGTGTCTCTGAGCCATCCCTCCAGCTCCCTTTCCCTCAGCTCAGCTCCTCTCCCCCTACTGGTTCCCTCTTCAGCTGCTGAGTCTCTCCCAACCTGTGTGAGCCCTTTCACTTCCCTTCCTTCCGATGGCAGTTCCCTGACAATAACCTTTCCCAGTCTTCAAACATAATGTTGTACCCAATGTCCTGAGCCCATTTTATCATTGCTGATTTGACTGTCTCATCCTGAGTGTTCCATTTAAGCAGTAAGTTATACATTCTCGAAAGTACCTTGGTCTTTGGTTCCAACAATTCTGTCTCTAGTTTCGATTTTTCCACCTGGAAACCTCTTTTTTTATCCACTTTAAAAACCTCTTGAATTTGAGCATAATGAAGCCAATTTTGCACCTTATTCTTTAATTTCTCATAACTCTGCAGCCTCCAAGTTTCTCCAACTTTTTCTATAATTTCCCCATATTTCAACCAACCAACCTCCATATTGGGTTTTTTCCAGGCCTTAGCCTCTGCTGGTGATAGCCACCTCGGAGTCTTACCTTCTAGTAAGTCCTTATATTTTGTCCAGACCATAAATATTGATTTTCTGACAATATGATTTTTGAACATTTTATGAACCTTTGCCTTGTCGTACCACAAATATGCATGCCAACCAAAAGCATTGTCAAACCCTTCCAGATCTAGGACATCGGTGTTCTCAAGAAGTAACCAATCCTTCATCCAGCAGAAGGCCGCAGCTTCATAATATAATCTCAGGTCCGGCAGGGCAAACCCTCCTCTTTCTTTCAATTCAGTTAGTATTTTAAACTTTATCCGGGGCTTTTTGCCCTGCCAGACAAACTTAGATATATCCTTCTGCCACTTTCCAAAACATTCCACTCTGTCCACAATCTGTAGGGCCTGAAACAAAAATAACATTTCCGGCAATACATTCATTTTTATAGCTGCAATTCGACCCAACAAGGAAAGTTTCAATCTTGACCAGGTTTCCAAATCTTTTTTGATTTCCGACCAGCATTTTTCATAATTATCTTTAAATAAATTCAAATTTTTAGCAGACAAATGAACCCCTAGGTATTTCACTTTTTTTACCACGCTTAGTTCTGTCTCCTTCTGGAACCCATCTATTTCTGAAAATGTCAAGTTTTTTCCCAGAACCTTGGTTTTTTGCTTATTCAACTTAAATCCCGCCACCCGACCAAACTCATGAATCAGTTCTAATACTCTTTTTGTACTAGATTCTGGCTCCTGTAATGTCAAAACCAAATCATCTGCAAATGCTTTCAATTTATATTGTTTCACTCCAACCTGTATTCCTTGTATCGACCGGTCCTCCCTGATCATGTTCAATAGCACCTCCAGGACTGAAATAAATAATAAAGGGGATAGGGGGCACCCCTGTCGTGTCCCTTTTTCAATTTTGAACTCATCTGTCACCACATTGTTCACTATCAGTTTAGCTTTTTGCTCAGAATAAATTGCTTCTATTCCATTTTCAAACCCCCGACCCACTCCCATCCCTTCCAAGTTTCTCTTCATAAACATCCAAGAAATGTTATCAAAGGCCTTCTCTGCGTCAATAAAAATCAACACAGCTTTCGTATTGATATTAGTTTGTAAAAGTTCCAAAATATCAATAATGTTCCTGGTATTATCACTCAGATGTCTCCCTGGGAGAAAGCCCGCCTGGTCCTTGTGAATTACTTCATTAAGTATTTTTTTAAATCTGCTTGCCAAAATATCAGCAAAAATTTTGTAATCCACATTTAGGAGTGAGATGGGACGGTAGTTCTTAAGCTGAGTCTTTTCAGTTTCCAATTTAGGTATCAATGTGATGAAAGCTTCTTTCCACGTTTCCGGTGCCCTCCTCCCCTCCATAATCTGATTACAAACCTCCATTAGTGGTTGTATCAAGTAGTCTTTTAATGTCTTATAATACTTGGAGGTAAGTCCATCTGGGCCTGGAGATTTGCCTATTTGCATATTCTGAATGGCACCCTCAATTTCCTGTTGTGTTATTCTGTAGTTCAAGATTGTCCTCTTCTCCTGAGATAGTTTTGATAAACCATTAACTTTTAAAAATTGGTCTATCTCAGACACTTCCTGAGGCCCTTGTGTATAAAGTTTTTAAAAATATTTCTGGAAACACTTTCTAATTTCTTCTGGTTTCTGAATATTTCTCCCTTCCACCTCTAGATTTGTAACGAAATTCAGTTTTTGTCTCTTTTTCAACTGCCATGCTAGCAGTTTTCCACATTTATTCGCTGATTCGAATGATCTTTGTTTCATTTGTTTAATTTTCCATTCCACTTCTTGGTTTATCAATTTCGCATATTGTGCTTGGTGGAATTTGATTTCTCTTAAAACCTCTTTTGATTTTGGTTTTAATCTCAATTTTTTCTCACCGTCTCTTATCTTCTCTAATATCTTATCCTTTTTTCCATTCCAGAGTTTTTTCTTAATTGTGTTCTGTTGTATCAGAAACCCTCTCATTACTGCCTTGCTTGCGTCCCAGATTATTCTCTTTTCCACCGAAGTGTTCAGGTTAATTTCAAAGTAGTCTTTTAAAGTTTTTTGGGCCTTCTTTACAATCTCCTGATCTCTTAGTAGGGTGTCATTCATTTTCCATCTGAAAGAACCGGTTGGAGTAAGTCTCAATTCCACTTTCAAGGCGTTATGGTCGGAGCAAGTCTTTGGGCAGATTTCCACTTTTCTAGTCTTGGGTGCCAGCCCTCTAGTCGTCCATATTTGGTCGATTCTTGTCCATGTCAGGTGGGCCTCAGAAAAGAATGTTCCTTCTTTACCTAAGGGGTTCTTTGTCCTCCAAATGTCAATTAAGTCCATGTTGTCAGTTAGTTCAAAAAAAGTTTTCGGTAGTCTGCCGTCTTTAGTTAAGTTCTGATTTTGTGACTTATCCATGTGAGTAGAAACCACCCCATTCATGTCACCCATCATTATGATGTTGGTATAGTCCAGATAGTCCAGCATTGTCTCATGCAGCTTCTTGTAAAATTCCGATTTCCCCTCATTTGGTGCATAAATCCCTAATATCAAAAATTTTTCTCCCTGTGTTTGTATTTCAATTGCCAAAATTCTTCCTTGCTCATCTTTAAATAAAAATTTCGGTGACAAGTTCTCCTTTGCATAGATTACCACGCCTCTTTTTTTAACTCTGTCTGATGAAATAAATTCTTGACCTAATCTTTTGTTAATTAGCACTTTCCTGTGGAGTCTAGTCACATGCGTTTCCTGCAAACAAATAATATCCAATTGTTCTTTTTTCAAAATATGGAAAATCCTCTGTCTTTTTTCCGGGGAATTCCCGCCATTTATGTTCCAACTGTACAGCTGCAGGGACATCGTGGGTCAATCTGTTGTTCCTATAGTGGGGTGTCTTCCTTTTCTTCTGAACCCGAGGGTGTAGGTGTCGGTGCTATTCCAGGCAATGGCGGTGGCCAAGAAGCTGCTGCTCCCTTTTGAAGGTCTTCTCCGTGGTCGTGCAGGAACTTCTGGTTATCTTCTGTTGTTTTAATTTTAACTTTCTTTCCTTTAAAGTTGAAAGATAAGCCTTGGGGGAACTCCCACCTATATGGAATCGCGTTACCTCTCAGTAGTCTTGCTAGTTCTGTGTATGTGGCTCTGAGGTCCAAAAGTTGTTTAGGAATATCTCTGTAAAATTCTGCTCTTTTGCCTTGAATATCAAGTGATTTCTTAAAGTGAAGGCCTAATATTTTGTCTCTCTCCTGCTTGGATCTCAAAATAATCAAACAGTCTCTGGGCCTGTCCCTCTTCACGACTCTTCCCAATCTGAACGCAGTTGTAATCTTAAAATCTTTGTCCTCTTCTATACCCCAGAACTTAGAAAATTCTGCTGTCAAATAACCAATTAAATCTTCCTGTTCAAGCTCTGGGATAGCTCTTAATCTCAGATTATTTTCCCGGTTTCTCAATTCCACCATAGCCAGGTAGGCCTGCTGATCACTGATGTGCTTGTGTAGTGGCCTTACCTCCCCTTTTATAGCCTCAACTTTCTGGTTTGCTTGTTCTGCTTTTTCATTTGCTGCCTCAGCCAATCTCCGATTTTCCACAGTTGCTTCCTTAAGGTTCCCAATAACTTGTGTATGTTGTGCAACTTGGTCAGATAATTTAGTAATAGAGGATGTGGCTTGATCAATTTTTGCCGATTGGTCATCCACCTTCTTATTCAAAATTGCAAATTGATCTAGCATTTGTTTTAAGAAGGTATCAGATCCTCCTTCAGCCATATCCTCTGATGCAGGCTGTGCAACTTCCTTTTCTTGTGCTCCCAAAACAGCTGGGACAGATGATCTACGTGACTGAGTAGTCAAAGTTGTTTGTACAAGTTGGGCTTGTCTTGCTTTCGTTTTAGCAGATCTTGTTTTCGGTTGGCCACTCATTCCACACCTGTCTATGAGTCAAGGTCAAATTATATATTGTCCCATGGGAAGGACAGTTCCAAAGTGTAAATAGCAAAGCCACAGAGAGTCAAAATAAAATTTGTTCCCAGGCACTTGTAAATCCAAAACTCCACTAGGGGGAGTATTACTGTAGTTCATAGAAAGGAAAGAAATTTATCCGCCATTAAAGTCCCTGCAGTCCCAAACAATTTAACCAAAAGTTCTTCATAAACTTTTTTTAACTTGCAGAGCTGTTCCCAAATTGCCACAATGTCTCACAAAAAAGGTGCCAATAACAGTTTCTTTAATTGTATCTTGCCAGCAACACTCAACTGTAACAGTTTCTATTTTAAATACAGTTTCCGCAATGACAGCTCTCTTTTTCTCCTGTCAGTCCGAGGTTTGGTGTTTTATTTCTTTATAATCCAAAAAGGGGAGGAAAGTCCCATTTAAAGTCCAATACACTTAGAAATAAAAGTCTTTTCTTTTCCCTTTTGTAAGCCAATTCCTTCAACACACGATAGTCCCAAATTTATAATCCTTTAAAACTGCTTCCATCTTGTTAAGCTCTTTGCCTTTGATCTTTAAAGCACTGCCGGGAGACGGGCTTCCTGTTTATCGTCTCCCGCTTTCAGCCAAATTTAAAATTTTAAGTCCCAAAATGAATAATCCTTACTCACGAGTAAGTAGTTTAGAGCCTGATGTTTCAAGAAGAAAGGTCGGCGCTCATCAGCAGCAGCCGCGCGGCTTCGCTCCCGCAGAAAGAGCGATGAACTCACAGCACCGCTCCCCCTTCCACGTTTCCGGAGCCCCTTACGGGGTCCCTTCTTCGCTTTTGGGGTCGCTCCTGGTGCCCGCCAAGTCCCACGGCCACGGGCTCACTCTGCCTGTGGTTTTTCTTGATGGGTCACCGCTGTGCCGCAGCGGACGACCCTTTCCTGCGGAGCCCCTCTTCAGAGACCGAAGAGGACCGCCATTGCTGTTTCGCGCCGCCTCCGGAAGCCCAATCCAACATCATTCTAACATTCATTAATTTTACAATATTTCTGTAAATAGTCTTTAAATTTCTTCCAATCTTCTTCCACCGACTCTTCTCCCTGGTCTCGGATTCTGCCAGTCATTTCCGCCAATTCCATGTAGTCCATCATTTTCATCTGCCATTCTTCCAGTGTGGGTAGGTCTTGTGTCTTCCACTGCTTTGCAATAAGTATTCTTGCTGCTGTTGTAGCATACATAAAGAAAGTTCTATCCTTCTTTAACACCAATTGGCCGACTATGCCCAGGAGGAAGGCCTCTGGTTTCTTCAAGAAGGTATATTTAAATACCTTTTTTAATTCATTATAAATCATCTCCCAGAAAACCTTAATCCTTGGGCACGTCCACCAAAGGTGAAAGAATGTACCTTCAGTTTCTTTACATTTCCAACATTTGTTATCGGGCAAATGGTAGATTTTTGCAAGCTTGACTGGGGTTATGTACCACCTGTATATCATTTTCATAATATTTTCTCTTAAGGCATTGCATGCCGTAAACTTCATACCTGTGGTCCACAACTGTTCCCAGTCAGCCATCATTATGTTATGTCCAACATCTTGTGCCCATTTAATCATAGCAGATTTCACCGTTTCATCCTAAGTGTTCCATTTCAACAGCAAGTTATACATCTTTGACAAAATCTTAGTTTTGGGTTCTAACAATTCTGTTTCTAATTTTGATTTTTCCACCTGGAAGCCGATTTTCTTGTCCAAATTGTATGCCTCCATTATCTGATAATAATGAAGACAGTCTCGCACTTTGTTTTTTAGTTTTTCAAAACTCTGCAGTTTCAATCTATCTCCATCTTGTTCTAAAATTTCCCAATATTTCGGCCATTTGACCTCCATATTGAGCTTTTTCAGAGCTTTCGCTTCCATCGGAGACAGCTGTCAGGAAAAAGCACCAAGGCAAAAGCCAGCTCCAGATGGCTGGAATGCAAAACAGTGCAGATGTACTGTTGGAGAAAAGGTGGAGCCTATTCTCTGTACTGAGCACCGGATGTTAGCTCAGTGTGTCATCTGACCTGTGCTGGAAGTACAGGGGAGGAGTGTGTGACTCTTCTGATGGAGTCTGAAGGGTGCAGTCACATTTCTATGTACTGTTGAGTGACAGGAATAAAACATGTAGAAAGGACTCCTGTCTGTCTTTCTTCCCCTCCCTGGGGGAGTGCAGGGAGGGAGAGAAGGAGGAGGGTGTGTTCTTCTCACGTTTGAGGAGGATCGCCGGGTTTGTTTACCTAGCCTGCCGGGGTCGCAGACGGACGGTAAACACACAGTATCTCGCTCAATTGCCTCGGGGGAGGCCAGGTACCTCTGCCTGTGAGCTGATGATATTGACATATGGCAGCCTTCGGATGGTTGCGATTCATCGGACATCTGCATGAGAGGCTGGTAGATTGTCCTCCTCTGCTCCAAGGAGGAAGAGAAGCGTCTGAAAGTAGCCAGAGGCTCAACGGACAGCTGGTGGAAAGAAGAGGTGTTTTCCAGAGCAACAAAGTTCAAGGTATGCTGCATTTCGGGCTAAAAGTGTGAACGCAGTCTGATAAATTCACTGGTTCACGGGGAGCTGCGTCTTGGAAAAATACAGCTCCGGGAGAAGAGGCCTGCATTCCACAAATTCTTGTGGTTAAGATAAGATGTCCTATTGAAATGCATTGTTGCTAAGTAACGGAAAGTTGGAAAGTTACTGGCAAAGGGGCTGGACTGTGAGTGTCAGCCTGGGAAAGCGAAACAAAACCAGAGAATGTTTTGGCTACAAAGTTTACGTGCCCTTGGAAGGGACTTTCAATAGCAGCCTGAGTTTAGCTGCCAGGTGCAAAGAGCGTAAACAATTTGCAGTTTGCTGCGTGAGAAAAGAAAAAACAACTGTTGGATTTTACAGTTTGTTTGACAGTGTGAGCTGGAGGCTTGGCTTCAAGATGGATGCCAACAAAGGGGGAGACTTGTCTAACCCACCTCCCTGACCAGAGACAGTTATTCATCAGGGTCTGGATGGATAACTACCCCAGAAGGGGTGAGCCAAGATGATGCTGGCCAAGTTCCTAAGAGCTCATCGAAAGCTGAGGAGAGCTTTGACCCCAGAGGGGAGAGTGCAGGAACTGTGGTTGTTGGAACTGTTGGTGTTCCTGAACAAGGTGCAATGGGTGTTGCTGACAGGGGGAGGGAAGAACAGAGTTCTAATTCCCCCACTGCTGATGCTACTAGGGAGCATGGTGTAGCATTGAGTGCTGTCCGATGCTACAATTGTGGACAGACTGGGCATCTACAGCGAAACTGTAAGAAGCCGCGCCAGTCAAGAGGAGCAAAGAGCAGCTCTACGAAGCCTGAGGCGTCAGGCAAAAGCCGTACTAAGTGCCAGGTGAAACCTGCAAAGGCTATGATGGCGAAAGGAACCACGCCAGATGTTGGGAACTCGTTCATAATCGACACTGGATGTACAAAACATTTATGCCCACACAGAGGACTATTTTCGACGTTGAGGAAGCAAAGCTTCACTGTGAAACAGCCCAACGGTCAGGAGTTGGAAGCGACTGGAATTGGAACTGTGTATCTTGAGAGTCTGAACTTGACTATAAGTGATGTTTACCTGGTTCCAGATCTGAGATTTAATCTGCTGAGCGTGTCGCAGATTGCAAAGAAAGGACTGAAACTGTCCTATGATGCTAAAAGCTGTAAGATCTACAAAGATGGAGAACTGTTTCTTACTGCCAAAGAGAAAGATGGACTGTATTTATTGACTTTTGATCAAAGTGATTACATGAAATGTAATTCTTCTGATTCTAACGAAATCTCTCTTGCAGGAGTGACTAGTGTGAGCACCAGGAAGGTGACCAAGACCAAGAAGGTCGACAGAGCATTTCAGTGGGTGTATGCTGATGTGATTGGTCCTCTAGAACCATCTAGAGGCAGTGCAAAGTATTACCTTTTGTGTGTGGATTGTTTCACTAATTATTCTTGGGTTTATATGATGGAGAAACCGCAAGAAACTTTAGAAAAGTTTCAGGAGTTTTGTGACAAGGTTAAAAATATGCATGATGCTAACATTGATTGTCTTTTCACAGATGAGAAGCAAATTTTTCTGTTACAGAAGTTTCAGAAGTTCCTGGATGGAAAAGGGATAGACCACAAAGTTGCAGTTTCGCAAGAAGCGTGGAACAGGGGGGTCTGTGTAAGAGTGAACAAAGAATTGCAAAAGGGGATGAATGCGCAATTGCTGAGTTCACATTTGCCACATGAATATTGGGCCGAATCGCTAGCGTCCTATCTTCATGTGTGGTTGAGAAAAGTCTCAACAGAGTTGGGATGTTCTCCTTTTGAGAAGCTGTTCAATAGAAAACCTTCTGTTGTCTATTTTAAGGTTTTCGGGTCTCATGTGAGAACAGAAGCTCCAGGTGGAGTAAAGAATGCCAGAGGCATTTTTGTGGGTTATGAAAAGGGTCTCTACAGAGTAATTTTGTCTGAATCTGGTCAGGTGATTCTCACAAAGTTCCTAGAGAGTGCTCCAAAGCAAGAGCGGATAGTACAGACATTTCCCACAGGAAACGATTCAGATGATGATGATGATTTTTCTGATGTCACAGATTACAGTGGTACTGATGATGATGACAGTGATAGCTCAGAGAGTTCAGTTGTAACAGTCATTGAGAGGAAATCTCACACAATGGATAGACCTTCACAGGTGAAGGAAGAACCACTGATAGCTACTGGTTCTCAACAGAGTCCAAAGGTTGAACCAGTGAGCACAGAGGATCAGCACCTCATACGTAGGTCTGAGAGAGTCACAAAGGGTGTACCACCAAAGAGGTACTCAAAAGAGGTTGCTAACTTAGCTGTTGCATGTGTTGCTATTGTTAACAACTCAAAGCAGGTTAAAGCAGTGTCTAAGTCAGAGACAAAGACACAACAGAGGGTAGCTAGCCAAGGTAATGCAGAAGCACTCATTCCTTGGAGGCCAGACAACCAGAGAGGTACACTGGTGAAACCAGTGGTGGGGAGTTCCAAGGGTGGAACTGAAACAACAGGGGACTGTTATATGTATAACAACTGTTTGTTCTCTTCTCTGGATCATGTTTTGCCAATTGATGCTTTTGGGGGAGGATGTCAGGAAAAAGCATTAAGGCAAAAGCCAGCTCCAGATGGCTGGAATGCAAAACAGTGCAGATGTACTGTTGGAGAAAAGGTGGAGCCTATTCTCTGTACTGAGCACCGGATGTTAGCTCAGTGTGTCATCTGACCTGTGCTGGAAGTACAGGGGAGGAGTGTGTGACTCTTCTGATGGAGTCTGAAGGGTGCAGTCACATTTCTATGTACTGTTGAGTGACAGGAATAAAACATGTAGAAAGGACTCCTGTCTGTCTTTCTTCCCCTCCCTGGGGGAGTGCAGGGAGGGAGAGAAGGAGGAGGGTGTGTTCTTCTCACGTTTGAGGAGGATCGCCGGGTTTGTTTACCTAGCCTGCCGGGGTCGCAGACGGACGGTAAACACACAGTATCTCGCTCAATTGCCTCGGGGGAGGCCAGGTACCTCTGCCTGTGAGCTGATGATATTGACAACAGCCACCTTGGGGTTTTATTTTCCAATAAGTCCTTATATCTTATCCAAACATTAAACAAAGCTTTCCTGACAATATGATTTTTAAATGCTTTATGTGCTTTGATCTTATCATACCACAGATATGCATGCCATCCAAATACATTGTTAAAACCTTCTAGATCCAAAATGTCAGTGTTTTCAAGAAGCAGCCATTCTTTCAACCAGCAAAAAGCTGCTGATTCATAATAAAGTTTAAAGTCTGGCAGGGCAAATCCACCTCTTTCCTTTGCATCTGTTAGTATTTTAAATTTTATTCTGGGCTTCTTGCCCTGCCAGACAAATCTAGAAATATCTCTCTGCCACTTCTTGAAACAGTCCATCTTGTCCACAATTTGCAATGTCTGAAACAAAAACAACATTCTAGGCAATACATTCATTTTTATCGCAGCAATACGGCCCAGCAGTGAAAGCTTCAAATTTGACCAGATTTCTAAGTCTTTTTTCACTTCCGTCCAACATTTTTCATAATTATCTTTAAATAAGTTCCCATTTTTGGCTGTCATGTTAATCCCCAGGTATTTCACTTTCTTAACCACTGTTAAGCGTGTCTCATTCTGAAACCTCTCTCTCTCCATTGGTGTTAAATTTTTCTCCAAAACCTTGGTTTTTAACTTATTCACGGACTCCACTATGAACTGCTCCTTAAGCATATGCCTGGACAGGAAAAGCTGCTCAGATCTAACACGATGGCTGTATTCTCTTCAAGAGAAGGCTCGGACCACCCAGAGTTCTTTGTAATAAACCATTTATGCATGCAGCGTTAGAAATGAGCCACAGTGTTGTATAAACCTTGGTCTTTATTAGGGCTACAGCAACAGAAAGAGGGGTTTGCCACTAGAAAACAAGTAGATGTGGAACAGACTTCCACCGGTGAGTGGTTGGCTTTGGTTTTTTACAAGGCAAATTGCAAAAAGAAGCTGCAGGTTGTATTATCATAGATGACTATGAATAGCCTAATAATGAATAGATGAGTTCACTCAACATCAGTCTTTTCTCAAAGCAGCAATAGAACTAGAACAGAAATGAGATATCGGCACAAAGCAATGTGGCAGCAGCAGACATACCCTCCAAGCTGTTCTTCAAACATCTACAGACCTCAAAAAATGTGAGCTGCAAAAACCTTAAAGCAAAACGAAGCTGAAACAGTACAACTGGACTATAAGGAGGCCAACTGGGAAAAAGTGAAATTGCTAACTGTCATATTGAAGTCATATATACTGTACTTGGTGTGTTCTTTGGCGTTCACTCATGTTTATGAAGGCCACATTAGACTATGTTCAGGAACACCCATGTCTTCACATATAAATTGGATGATACTCCTTTGGAGTGAGTTTCCCCCTACAAATTGGGCAAAAGTTAGCATACCTAAGAAAATTGCTGAGGCACTGACTACAGAAGATGTGGCCACATGTTGTTGACACTATAAGCCGTCCGCTTTGCACAATCTCTGCAAAGCTGTCTATGCAAATTCCACAACTCAAAGTGCCTGAGGATCTTGCAAATTCCCTCCTTCCGACTTCTCTGGGGAGCTTTCTAGTGGCAAGAGCACCACTCTGTGTGTGTCTGCTATCATCACCACCACCACCACCACTAAATATGAGGCTGTCAGACAATGGCTGACGTCTGAACTCTCTATCGGGCTGCTGCCCACTCTCTCCAACAAGCACAAGAGAATCGTCTTGCGTAAGATCAACAACTAGAGGTTCTGAAGTTTCGCAAGTGAGGTCAACTACTTCCACATCCATACTTCTATCATTAAGGCTATGTGGCAGGGAGGAGGAGGCAGAGGAGGAGGCGGAGGAGGAGGAGGGGATACAGGGTTCAGAAGCAGTTCCCACCATCATCTTGTCCAGAGTATGAGGAGGTCTTGCGGAGGTGTTGCGACTGCCCCTCTTGCTTTTGCTGTGCTGGGTTGCATTACATTCTGTACTTGTTGAACTCATGATGCACAGGGATGGGAGAGGCACAGGCTGCAGAGTACTTGCTTCCCCCTTATCTCCGTGTGCTGCTCCCTGCTTAGTCGCCAAGCAATTCTGTAATGTGATAAGGATGATCATGAATGCTCTCTCTAAAGCAACTTGATGCAACTGGTGACGCTTTGGAGCACCGTGACTTTCTTAGAGTTGTCTCTTTTATAGCAGGTACTCCGAAGCTGGGAGCAAGTTCAACACCTTGAGGAGTTAGGGCAGGCTTCCTCAACCTCGGCCCTCCAGATGTTTTTGGCCTACAACTCCCATGATCCCTAGCTAGCAGGACCAGTGGTCAGGGATGATGGGAATTGTCGTCTCAAAATATCGGAAGGGCCGAGGTTGAGGAAGCCTGAGTTAGGGTGTCTTTCGTGTTACTCTATAGAACTGCATTCACGTGGGAAGAAACAGGATTAGGCTAAGAAGCAGGCACACCAAGATTTGTTTTCTATCTTTCAGCCAAGAGATTAGCTAAAACAATTAGGATTATTACGAGGTGGAGCATCTTTCCCTACCTTGACAGTCCTCTTTATACAAGAGTCTGATAAGGAGAAGGGAAGAACTCATGATGAATGTCTCTTCTTCAAGAAGAACCAGGGCACATAGCCAAGCTGAGGACGATGGGAAATCTTAAATGAAAATCATTGGAGTTGCCTCTACTAGAGCGCACCTCCTATGGCTGCTCTTGCAAGAGGTATTTTCCAGGTATGACACATTCAATGTGTACACCCAACAGGGTGGATAAAAATCAATGATTTAAAAAAGAATAATTAAAACATCTGTTTTTTATTTAAATTGGATTTTTAAAATAAAATGCTTTTGGAGGAAAGATCTTTCTAAAGATAGTTTTCTATTTAAGTTACATTATAGTCCAAAGGCTATTCATCAGGAAAGAAGTATTTGTTTTAAGTCTTTCATGTGTGCTAAAACTCAACAAAAAAAACCCAACACGTTTAACCACATTAGTTAACAAACATGGATACATATGCTATAATTTTATTGTTTTAGTTAAATACGCTATTTAAATTGTTATTAAGGAAATTATTATTTTTCTCCTTCAGCTGTCCACGGAGGCGCAGGTCAATTCTGTGTCCAGGGCAGCTGTTTACCAGCTCCATCTGGTACGCAGGATGAGACCCTCCCTGCCTGCAGACTGTCTCGCCAGAGTGGTGCATGCTCTAGTTATCTCCCGCTTGGACTACTGCCATGTGCTCTACATGGGGCTACCTTTGAAGGTGACTCGGAAACTGCAATTAATCCAGAACGCGGCAGCTAGACTGGTGACTGGAAGCGGCTGCCGAGACCACATAACACTGGTCTTGAAAGACCTACATTGGCTCCCAGTACGTTTCCGAGCACAATTCAAAGTGTTGATGCTGACCTTTAAAGCCCTAAATGGTCTCGGTCCAGTATACCTGAAGGAGCGTCTCCACCCCCATTGTTCTGCCCGGACACCTGGGTCCATCTCCAAGGGCCTTCTGGAGGTTCCCTCGCTGCGAGAAACCAAGTTACAGGGAACCAGGCAGAGGGCCTTCTCGGTGGTGGCACCTGCCCTGTGGAACACCCTCCCACCAGATGTCCAAGAGAACAACAACTACCAGACTTTTAGAAGACATCTGAAGGCAGCCCTGTTTAGGGAAGCTTTTAATATTTGATGGATTACTGTATTTTCATATTTTGTTGGAAGCCGCCCAGAGTGGCTGGGGTAGCCCAGCCAGATGGGCGGGGTATAAATAATAAGTTGTTGTTGTTGTTGTTGTTGTTGTTGTTGTCAGGGAGAGCATTGGTGCCAAAATGAGTTTGGCAAAGAATGGATTTTTAAGGGAGTCTTTCCAGTGAGCACAGTGCACTGGTGAGGCTGCACAGAAGCAGCGTCAAATGCTGAGGCACAACATGGGGAAACTTCTCGAATTTGCAAAGGGGATTTTTTTAAAAAATAAAAGTCTTGAAGTGCAAACTTTGAAAAGAACAAAAAGTTGCATGATCCCTCCATAGCTTCTCGTTTGCCCAAGGCGGCAGTGCACTGTTGTGCATCTCGATCGGGCTCACAGTCAAAGCGACTGCACAGAAGCAGCGGCAATATTGTCCACCTCTTTTCCAAAGACTTTAAGTAAAACAAACTTACCCAGTAGCTTCTTTGGAAGCCGCCCTCGGACCTACAGCAGGAGGAGAGACACAAAAAGGAGTTAGATCTCCAGTATGGCCCATGCTCAAACATCCAAGGAAGCATCCTGGCTCTTTTACTGCAGCTGCATAAGCATTGCTTGGGTCTAGCATGGGCAAAAGTGCACAGATTGAGAGACTGTTGTATCCTTGCAAAATCTTTTCCTGTGGCTTTTTGCCAGTTCCTCTGACAGGTAGTGGCAAGAGTGTTGAACTAAGACTGGGCAGACCAGGGTCCAAATCCACACTAGGCGTGAAGCTCACTGAATGCCCAGTCCCTGCCTCTCAGCGTGGCTGTGGGACTAAGTGGGAGGGAGGAGAACTCTGTACCGCCCCTTGAGGACTTGGCAGAGCAATGGTTCCGCAGTAGCTTCACTTCTCTCCATCACATCAAAGTTGATGCATCGCCACAAATTGGCCAAAGACCTGCCTGACTCTGAACTGGTGAGGAGCAGCAAGGATGGGACACTTTAGCTGCATGCTCTTGTCCCAAGACCCAAGAATATGGCTAAGCGCTTAAGGACAGGGCTGAGGTTTTGTCAGGAGACAAAGGTTCTTGAGAGCAGAAGCAGGCCAGGCCTAGGCAGCGCGGCCTACGAGGGCTACACAAATCTGTCAAGCCTAAGTGTTAGGAGTCAAATGCTGCGTCACTGTGACTCAGGACTCATCTTGGGTTCCCTATAAATGTAACCAGCCATCTCTGTGGGCCTCAGTCTGTGTGTAGAGTGTGTGTGTCTCAGCCAGTATGTTGTGCTGTTGCAGACGGAGCGGCTCCAGGACTCCAGTTAATCAGTAACTAAGAGCTGTGCCTCTGGGAAGACGAAGAAGGCTGCTAGGAGCACTCGGTGTATGCTCTTTGACTATGCTGTTTCTGAACAAGTTTATTTTCTTCAGTAAAAGGTAGTGCTAAGAGTGTTGAACTAAGACTGGGCAGACCAGGGTCCAAATCCACAGCAGGCCATGAAGCTCACTGAGTGACCATGGGCCAGGCACTACCTCTCAGCGTCATAAGCATTTTATCAAGTCAATATTGCGAGGAACAACTGCATAGCTGAATTGAAAACCCCTAGACCAATTAAGGGATCAATATTAAGACCACAACGTATCACTTATAGATCAAGCAAACCTGTGGCTGATTAATTTATTCATTTTGAAGTGTTCTACTCTCCTTTCCGGTTGAGAGAGTAGCTCTGTGTATGTTACAACAGACTACCATAAGAGAAGAAGCGGCACACAGACAATCCAGCACTCTTTGGGCTGGTGGACAGCGTGCTAACCACTTGGGTTAAAGTGGTTATTCTTTTAGGTTAAAGAATATGTAAGTGATTGGCTGCACTATCGCCAAGTCAATGAAATGTTTAAACAGGATTTGAGGGGAAAGGGATTTGATGATAACAAATCAAAATTTGAAATTGATGTATTGAATAATAATTAAAATGTTTGTCTAAAATGTATAAATTGCTGCTTGAATGGCATTTGAAAGATGAAGAGGTAAAGTCGGTTATGATACACTGGGCCAAAGATTTTGGGTATAATATACAGTTAAAAGATTGGGGGAAACTGTGGAAGGAAGGATTAAAATTTACTGCATGCAATGCTTTGAAAGAAAATGTGATGAAAATGATGTATAGGTGTTATATCACCCCAGTAAAATTAGCTAAAATGTATAAAATAAGTAATAAATGTTGGAGATGTAAAGAAAAGGAAGGACCTTTTTATCACATGTGGTGGGAATGTAAAAAAGTGAAAAGCTTCCAGGAAATGATATATAATGAGATGAAAAAGATGTTGAAACAGACATTGATTAAGAAACCAGAAGCATTTTTACTTGGCATTGTAGGAGAGGATATTAATAGACAGGATTGTAAGTTGTTTTTATATGCAATGACCGCAGCAAGAATATTATTGGCACGAAAATGGAAGCAAGAAGAACTACCAACGAAAGAAGAATGGAGGGTGAAGCTGATGGACTATGCAGAATTAGATAAATTAACAGGAAGGATTCGAAACCTGCGGGATCAGAGATTCGTAGAAGACTGGAGTAAATATATGAACTATTTGAAAAGTAATTGTGATGAACAGATTACGCTAGTAGGACTGCAAGAAGTTTGGTAAGGTGGATAGTTTGAAATACTGCAAAAAAGTCTATGAAAAGCATTATTAGTTAAGGATAATTAAATGTAATCTAGAAATTAAGAAATGCAGAATAAGTGATAAAGAATGGGAAATCATCAGAGGTGTTGACGGAAGTCTAAAATATTGTATAAGATGAGAAGATCTGTTGTACGATATATATAAGATTTTTTTAAAAAATTATGGATGGCATTGAGAAAGTGGGTAGGGAAAAGTTCTTCTCCTGCTCTCCAAGAATCATAGAACTGCAGGCTCTGAGTAAGATCAGGTCGGCCCCCACGTTCAGCCTCCCAGGTCTCAGGCCAGCTCTCTATCCGCCACACCACCCTGCCTTCCCTTTGCACGCTCAGGAGCTGTCTTTGGCTCCTTGCTGCCTATACCCTCAGAAAAGGAATCCCTGCCCCTCGCTTTCGGAGGGAGCCGCTGCTGCCGTCTGTGCCTGGCGCGCTCGCTCTTGTATCATGTCCTGCTGCATCCTCGGAGGGCAAGCGCCTCTCCCCTGCCTTGCCCGCTTCCCATGAGAAAGCCTGTGGGAACCACACTTTCTCCCTGGCTGCAGGTCTCGTCTCTCGCCCACGGCACGCAACTTCACATTCACACACGCGCAGCCATACACGGGTCTGCCGCCCTTTGGGCGCGCACCTTGCCTCCTTGCCGTGCTGGCAGTTCTCTCAAGCAACAGGTGTAATAAGAACAACACTTTCCTGGCGATTTTCCCGCAAGAAAGCTCCCTCTCCTTGTTGGCGCTGAGGACCGAGCGCAACAGGCACACGCAACATTTCACACCCTCCCCTAAATGTCTACTCAGAAGTAAGTGCACTGAGTCAGATCGGGCCAACTAGTCCCAGGTAAGTGCGTACACACTTACTTTGGAGTAAGCGACAGCAGGCGCTGCAGCCTCCGTGCCCTTCTCGGGAGTCCGCCGTGAGCTCCACGGCTGGAAGCTCTGCTGCTCACGACGAGGCCAGGTCCCTGCCAGGCGCATGCGCGAGCGACCAGCTCCTGCTCTCCCATCTGTACAATAGTTTCAAGGAGTTTCCCCAAAGAAATCTGGAAGCAGATTTTAAGGGCTGCGCTTCCCAAATTTCATTCCCATCCTTGGGAATCGTTTGTGTGCCATATCTTTTTCAGGGGTTCCATTGGTAACCTACATGAAGCAATAGAGAGTATAATTGAGAATCTAATCCTCCCCCCTCTCTATCCATTGCAATTTTCAAATTTGGTTCAGGGTGACTGTTTTTCTACACACCCCTCACCCTCTCCAGTTGCACATCCAGACTCAGGCATGCTGATGGGTGAGCTGTGGGATAAGCCGGTGGAGACAGGGTTTTCGTGTATGGGGGAGGGGGTACTTTGTACATGCTCAGAAGCACCCTCTATACATATCCCAAGGCATGTGGATGAAAGCAGGCAGTGCTAAGAAGGTGTGTCTGTGTGTTTGTGTGGGCACTAGGGGTGTAACTTGTTGACTTTTCTTTTCTTCCCCCAAAACAGTTTCCTGTATCATAAAGGGATGCACTTTTGCTTAGAAACACTGGAAAAGGGACTAAGTATTCTCAGTTATGGAAAAAGGTCACCCCAAAATAAAAAGTTGGAAACATCGTATATGTAACGTTACTACTCATAACTATGAGCACTTTTTAAAACTTCATGGAACTGTTTATAACTTTTACAGCTGCCTGGAACTTCCTCAAACTGTGGAGAATGTTCAAGAAGAATCCAAATATTGGTCTATAGGGAAAGATTTGTGGGCAAACAACTAAACTTCTTAATTTTTAATATTTCTTTCTGTGGCAATATACAATTGTGGCTGGAGAAACCCAGCTGGGTGGGCAGGGTCTAAATATAATCATAATCGTAAACATTACAATGTCACACAAGATCCTCAATTTATTCTCAGCAATAAGAAGTGATGACCCATGTGTATTAGAAAATTTGCAAGCTCTATTTTTCCTGGATACATGCTATGCATATTACATACTACATTGTTTATTAATTTTTTGTTTAAATCGGGTGCTCAGCTTCTTCTACCATTGCAAGGAAATAGCCTCCTATCCTGAGCAGTACTGAGTGTCCAGCCAAGCAGTGGACTGGGATGCGGGCCTCACTGGAGTCCCTTGGGCACGCCCATTGTGCAGAACCTGCCTGGCCAGAGCCCCCTCTGACAGCAGACACCATGGGGGGGGGGGAGATCTGCTCGGTGGTGAAGTGCCCCCACTTAGATGGACACCAGTGTCCGCCAGATTCTTCTGTTCTGTGCCTTGGCGGAGCAGCTGTGATGAAACTTTGAGCCCCAGCTGATGGTGGTTGATGGGAGTTGTAGTCCAAAATATTTCTTTGTTTGCATTTGTATCCCACCTCATTCTCCAAGGAGCTTAACGTGGCAGAGGTACAGGGTTCTCCCTTCCCGATTGAATCCCATCGCAACACTCTCTTGCAATGCCATTGCAGTGCCTTTGAGTGCATGCAGAGTGCCCATACCCTGTGATGCCTTGCGACTGGCCTTCGCGTGGCTTTATCCACCAGGGGTCGCCGTGAGGGGCGGAGAAGGGCTATAGTTCAGAAGGTCCCAGGCTTAGTCCCCAGGGACATCTCCAGCAAGCAGGGCTGGGAGAAGACTATGAGGAGATGCTGCCAGTCAGTGGAGACAATTCCGAGCTCTATAGACCAGGAGTCTCTGACTTGGCAAAAGGCAACCGCCCCACGTTCTTCTGTTCTTCTATTATTCTGCGTGGAGCAAATGGGTGCACGAAAAAGGGAGCAAAAGAGAAGGAGGGGCACACATTTCAACACGACACCCTGGTCGGGTGTTATTTATTCATTCATTAAGTGCATTTATATCCCCTCTTTTCCTTGGAGGAGCTCAATGTGACATCCACGTGGCGTCCAGAGTGGCGCAATCTAATCCCAACGACAACCCTGTGAGGTAGGCTAGAGTGACAAGCAGTGACTGGCCCGGGGGGGGGGGCAACTTGTATGAAATATTGTGGGAGGGCAGGTAAGCCCCTTCCCGCATAATCGACTGTCCCACCCAAATATTTTATTAGGGGGTGGGGAAAGGGACCTCGACCCCTAGGAGTTGGCTTCCATGGACTGGCCTCTAATGCCACATGCAGGGAGCTTCGAGGCCAAGTGGGAGGATTTGAACCCAGGTCTCTCCCAGGTCCTAGTCTGACAAACTAATCACTATGCCACCCCGGATCTCTTAAAAAGAGCTCCTTCAACAACAGAGGCCAAAAGGGGGAAAAGGTAAAAGGCGGATCTACACAGATCCTCGTGAATTCATATGATTTTTTCCTTCAAATTAAATAAAACCACCATGATACTGTAGACCATGTCTTACTCTGTAGACAGCTTCAAAAAAATCATGCATCCACTATTTCATGGGGCCGCAGGGGCGCAAAAACATGGTTAAAAAACACGGATCCTCATGGATCCTCATGATTTTTGCACAAGACCAGCCCAAAGTCACCATCAGATCAAACATCATGGTGAGGGGCACAACATCCACCACAAAAATCACGGATCCACGGCTTCCTGGCCATACCATGGCCCAAAAACGTGGTTCCGAACCACGGATCCTCATGGATCCTCATGCTTTTTGCATTGGGCCACCCCAAATTCACTGTCAAATCACATATCATAGCCAGGGGCACAGCCTGCACCACAAAAAACTCGGATCCACGCCTGCCTGGCCATACCGTGGCCCAAAAACGTGATTTTGAAGCATGGATCCTCATGGATCCTCATGATTTTTGCACTAGATCAGCCCAAAGTCACCATCAGATGAAACATCATGGCCAGGGGCACAGCATGCAACACAAAAATCACGGATCCACGGCTTCCTGGCCATACCGTGGCCCAAAAACGTGGGGGTTTTTTATGATATTTATTGAAAAAAATTTAGAATTACAAAAAAGAACAAAGCAGAAAAAGAAAAAAAGAAAAAAAGAAAACAAAGAAAAAACAAACCACATCAAACAATACAAATTCAAAAAAACAAAAATACACCACAAACAGACAAAAACAAAGCCATCATTCTCGAATCCTCAACTTTCATTACCTTCTTTCTTTGACCTCCTTCTCCTCCCTTTTTTGTATCCTGGTTATTAATTATCGCAGCAAATCCTTTCCATATTTCATAATATTCTGTCATTACATTACCTTAATCTATTTTCATCTTATCTTATAGAAAACCTTAAAACTTAAAACTTAAATCTTATTTTTACCAACTTCTCATAACCATAATATTCTTACCTAATTCTTTAAACATTTTTACTAGAGCCAAGTAATTTCGTTCCAACATTTTTCTAACATTCATCAATTTTATAAAACAATCCTAGTAATAAAAAAAAAGAAATAAAAACAATCCAATCTTCATCCAGCGTCCCTTCCTCCTGGTCCCGGGTTTTGTCAGTCCTTTTTATCCCATTGATCTAGCGCATTAACCTGGTAACCTTATATCCAAGGCCCTTAAGGCTTTTCCATGTCCCTTCCGCGGCTCTTCTTCATATTCTCCTTTCACTCGTGGGAACTCCAGCTTGGTAATGTTTTTGACCCTTTTCAACAAATCAGCCCCTTTTCCATAGTCCAGACTAAACTCCATGTGGTATTTAAAAACATGTTTCAGAATCCCTCTAAAATTAAGAGCCCCCACAGCCCCAAACATCTCATGGCCCATTGCCAGACTTGGAAAGTCCAAACATCCCTGCATAGGGGGGTCTATCCAACCCCCCATTTCCAAACCAGTCCAAACTTTAACTTTCCAAATCTGGCTTTTTCCAAGTTCATTTGTCAAATCCAAAAGCTCATGTTCCTGCAGGGCCGCAGCTCCCTCCATCTCTGGCACCCAAGATTCAGCAACATCCTCTTCTCTCATCTGTTCTGTCAGGGCACACTCCTGTTTTAATTCCTGGGTGGGCTCCATATAGTTTCCCACTGCCTGTTCAAAAATTCTGACCGCATTAGTCATCAAATCCGTCTTCTCATTTAACTGTTCCAGTAGGGCATTTGTTTTACAGAGAGCACACAACAGAGCTTCTGAATACATTGTCCTACAAGGTCACAAGTCTATTCCCACGATTGTAATCTGTAACAGCTGCAAGCTCCCTGGAATTGGTTACAGTTTCACAGTCTCCCTCTAGGGGGAAAACTTCTATTTGTTCTTTCTTTTAAGGACAAATCTAGCAACAAAGTTTCCTTTTTGAGATATTTTGTCAATATTTGTTCCTTTAAAATGCGAAAGGGAACAGTGGCGTCACTATGTTTCTCTTCTTTTAGCTATCTGTCAAAAACGTTTGTCTCTGGTCAATGAGCTTCAAACGTCAGTCTGACACCCCGCTCCAGGATCAGGACAGTGGAAAGTTACTTTACTTTAAACTCACTTCTGCAGGTTTAAACAGTCCGAAAAAGATCCCCCTTCTTCTCCTGCTTCCAAAGGGGGGTTCAACAATTTTAAATGATGAAAGTTAATCTTTTAGAAGCAATTTTCTGAGCTCTAGTTTACCTTGTCTTTGCTTTATTCTGTCTACAAAAAAAACGGAAGGCTGACTTCCTGTTTAGATCTTCCCGTTTCAGTGCCAAATTAAAATAAATTTTAAGTCCAATTCCTTTCTGCTCGCAAGTCCTTATTTAAAGTCCAATTGTCCGAAATTTAAGTACTCACGGGTGATTATTTTAGAAGCCAAATTGTCCCAGGAAAAAGGCAGCGCTCTCCGGCAACGGCTATGCGGCTTCGCTCCACGGAAAAAGCAGTTGACTCTCAGCACCGCGCCACTTCCCCCTCTTCGCTTCGGAGCCCGTTAGTGGGTTCCTTTGCGGGTTGGGGGGGCGCTAAGGGTGCCCGCCGAGTCCCATGGTCACAGGCTTCATCCGCCTGTGATTTTTGAAAGGGTCCCCGCTTCGCCGTAGCGGAAAAGACCCGTTTTGCACGGAGCTAGTCCCTCCAGATCAGAGGGAGTCCGCCATTGCCGATGGCGCCACCTCAGAAGTCCCCAAAAACGTGGTTTTGAAGCACGGATCCTCATGGATCCTCACGCTTTTCGCACTAGATCAGCCCAAACTCACCGTCAAATCACACATCATGTCCAGCGGCACAGCCTGCAACACAAAAACTAGGACCCACAGCTTCCTGGCCACTCCATGGCCCAAAAACGTGGTTTTGAAGCACGGATCCTCATGGATCCTCACGCTTTTTGCACTAGATCAGCCCAAACTCACTGTCAAATCACACATCATGCTCAGGGGCATAGATTGCACCGCAAAAAACTCGGATCCACGGGTTCCTGCCCATACCGTGGCCCAAAAACGTGGTTTTGAAGCATGGATCCTCATGGATCCTCACGCATTTTCCATTGGGCCAACCCAAACTCACCGTCAAATCACACATCATGGCCATGGTCGCAGCCCGCACCACAAAAAACTAGGATCCACGGCTTCCTGGTCATACCATGGCCAAAAAACGTGCTTTTGAAGCACAGATCCTCATGGATCATCACGCTTTTTGCATTGGGCCAATCCAAACTCACCGTCAAATCACACATCATGGCCATGGGCACAGCCTGCACCACAGAAAACTCGGATCCATGGCTTCCTGGCCACTCCATGGCCCCAAAACATGGTTTTGAATCACGGATCCTCATGGATCATCACACTTTTTGCATTGGGGAACCCAAAATTCACCCTTTATTCAAATATCTTGTACATAACCACAGATCTGACCACAAACATCATGGATCTACTGCTTCATGGCCCTGGCCAGATGCTACCCTGGATATATTGGCCAATTTTTAGGTGGGTGTGCTGGGATGGAGGAAACGGAGTCAGCTGAATCTCTATCCATTAAAGATGGGCGCCTAATGGCTGGGCCAGAATGATTTCAGTTCGATTTGCCAGCTCCCAGCTCTTCATGGGGTGCAATAGTCACCTGTAGCTGCCATCAGGAGTCCCTTTGTGATCCTGGATGCTTCTGTCTCTATGGAGGCATTGGTCACAAATGTAGCCAAACAGGATTTTTTGAATCTATGTCAGGTTAGGCAATCGGTACTGTACCTGTCCCTTTCCAACCTAGCCATGGTGATCCATGCAGTAGTCACCTTCAGACTAGACTACTTTAACTTGCTGTACACCTGAGCCGGGGAGTGCAGGGTATAAATGTGATAGAGAGAGAGAGAGTGAGAAAGAGAGAGAGAGATGCAGGGCTACCCTTGAGACTGCTCCAGAAACTCCAAATGGTCTAAAATGCAGATGCATGAGTTCTTACTTGGACTTTGTAGAGAGCCCACATTCAGTTGGTTGTTCATCAGCTGGATTGGCTCCAGATGGAGTATCGAATCAGGTTCAATGTTTTGGTGCTAATCTTTAAAGCCCTAAACAGGCTGTGACCTTTCTTATCTGTGGGAATTATCTTCCAATACACCCCCCATGAGTATGACGCTCATCTAACAGCAACCTACTGGTGGTCCCTGGCCCAAAACATATCCAGCTGTCTTCAATCAGAGCCAGAGCCTTTTTGGTGGAACGCTTTGTCTAACGAGACCAGGGCTCAGTGCAATCTATCTCAGTTCTCTCACTTGTCATGGTGAGTGCGCTTGCACATTCCTATGACCCTTGTGAGCGAAGCCGTTGGGAATCTCGTGCTCCCAGCAGGGTCACCCGAGGTGGTAAGGTCAAAGAAAATTAAATATGCTCAGAGTCCTGTAGTGATTTCATGCTCTTTATTGCAGCTTGTAAAACAGTGACTGAATTTCCCCCCCAAAACCTCAGGCTTTTATATACATTATTTACACAATGAGTCTCGTCTGACTGGCTGATTCTGCTTCCCTCCTGGAGCCTGATTGGTCTTTTCCTGCAAGCCAATCAGTTCTTGCATTCTAGGATCCTACTTGCCTATTGTTCTAGGATCCAAGCTTAGTACATAACAGGGAAGGAGCTAGACAAAGAATGATCCAAGAAGTCCTCAACGGCAGAACAGGCGGGTGATAACAAGCAGTGTGTTACAATGGCTCTGAAGGCGGATGAAGGCTGCAGCAGATAGGATCCACCAGTTCGTCGTGACTACTCATGCCATCAGAACAGAGCCCTACTGCGAAGACTGTGCGTTGGTCAGCGTGCACTGATCTACACACATAAAACAAATTCACGCACAGGCGTCTTCCAAAAACCCAACCCACCTCCCCCAAACCCTCCCCCCATGGCGATCACTAAATGGCTACGGGGGCAGGAATGTGAAGCCCCTAGTCATGAACCGACACATGGGCGGTCAGTCGTTCTGACTCAAGGAATGAGGCAGTTGAGCAGCTCAGCAGCTGTATCCATGACTGAGCAGCCCTTTTTAGGATCCACTATGCTCACCCCGAAAAGGGGAAGGGGCTGGAAACGGTGCCCTAAACATAGTATGCCTCCCTTTTTCCCTGACTGGATTACCGCGCCCAGGTGGAATCTCTTTTCCCATAGTTTGAATCCATTATTCTGCATCCTAGTCTCTAGAACAGCAGAAAACAAGCTTGCTCCCTCTTCAACATGACATCCCTTCAAATATTTAAACATGGCTATCATGTCACTCCTTAATCTTCTCTTCTCTAGATTAAACAAATCCAGCTCCCTAAGTCTCTCCTCATAGGGCTTGGATTCCAGACCTTTTACATTTTGGTCACCCTCCTCTGGACATGCTCCAGCTTGACAATATCCTTCTTCAACTGTGGTGCCCAGAACTGGACACAATATTTCAGGTGTGGTCTGACCAACCAGAATAGTGTGGTAGCATTCCTTCGCTTGATCTAGACACTATACTCCTATTGATGCAGCCCAGAATTGCATTGGCGTTCTTAGCTGCCACATCACACTGTTGACTCATATTCAGCTTGTGGTCGACTAAGACTCCCAGATCCCTTTCACAGGTACTGTTGTCAAGCCAAGTGTCCCCCACCTGTGCATTTCATTTTTTCTATCCAGGTGTAGTACCTTACATTTCTCCCTATTGAACTCCATATTGTTGGTTTTGGCCCAGCTCTCTAGGCTATTCAGGTCATTTTGAATTCTGACCCTGCCCTCCGGTGTATTAGCAACCCCTCCCAGTTTGCAGTCATTTGCAAATTTGATTAGCACGCCCTCCATTCCATCATCCAAATCATTTATAAAAATATTGAATAGCACCAGGCCCAGGACAGAACCTTGTGGAACCCCAATAGTCATTTTTTTCCAGGATGAAGTTGAGCCACTGATGAGCACTCTTTGGGTTCAGCCCGTCAACCAATTACAAATCCACCTAACAGTAGCTTTGTCTAGCCCACATTTTACTAGTTTTTTTTGCAATAATATCATGGGGGACCTTTTCAAAGGCCTTACTGAAGTCAAGGTAAGCTGGTACAAGGGAAAGCAGGATTGTAATTACTGTAAAAATTACTGATCACTTTGGATCAGCAGTTTCAACCTAACCCGCTATGTGGGGAGAGCCACGTGTTCCTTTGGAAGGCAAGTGGAATACAGTGTGATATACTGACAGCTGTTTTAAAAGATGTAACTGTAACTTAAAATCCAGTATCAGAAAAAAATAAAAATAGATGGTCCCTGTGTGGATAGTCATGTTTGCATGATGGGGCCACCTCCAGTGACCATGTGGCCTGATATAAGAGGGTTCTAAAATCAGTCCTGAAAGTAGACTGATTGAGAATGACACACGCATAGCTTTTGCTCTGCCATTAACAAGGTGAGCTGAAGCAAATTCTTGCCTCCCTTTGGGCTTAGCAATATTTCCTACAGCATTCTTGTTGAAGGGCATTGGAGAGTTAGGTGAGGGTCACTTTTCTGTTTTTCCATCAAGCCCCCAGACAACAATGCTACAGCATCAGCCCCAAACACTCAGTCTCATAACAAAAAATACTCAACGGGGTTAGGGCTGAGGGTAGGGGAAGTACAATCATGATCTTTCCAGTCCTCTAGAAGCTGACCCTTTTGGTCATGGAGCCAAATATCTGTTCCCAAGTTTAAAGATCTAAACAAGTAAAGAACAAGCTTGCCCTTTACATGCAAAAGCCCTGAAATTCAGCCCATTGGGCAACTGATCATGGGGTTGGGAGGAGGGAGGTAAGGAATAGCACCTTCTCTGCCCTCCACCTCCAACAGCTACACCTGAAAGTTTCATGATGGGGTACGATTTGAGAAGCTGAATGTTTATAAAGGCACTTAGCCAATTTCTGCCACAGAAATTCTGAACAGAAACACTCTGCAGGTTCAGCCCCCAAAAGAAACTGCTCTATGGTCTCTGTGTTGGGAAATGGGAACAGATCTTGCTCATCACCAACCTTCCCTCCACAAATCAGTATCACTATGAGGCTGAACTGAACGGCTTGCTCCAGAGTTTTAAGAGATACGTTTCTGTGGTGTAGTGGTTAAGAGCGGTGGACTCTAATCTGGTGAGCTGGGTTCGCTTCCCCGCTCCTCCACATGCAGGCTGCTGGGTGACCTTGGGCCAGCCACACTTCTCTCTGGACTCTCTCAGCCCCACCTACCTCACAAGGTGTCTGTTGTGGGGGTGGAAGGGAAAGGAGATTTTTAGCCACTTTGAGACTCCTTCAAGTAGAGAAAAGCAGGATATAAAAACTAACTCCATAAATAGGAATTCTATGGAAAAGGACCATCCCTGCCATGATGATGAAAACTATATGTTTGGATTTTGCTGTATTATACCAACCTGTGGAATATGACAGTTCACAGTTTCAAAATCTATTTGGCCACAGTGGATTGACAGTCTGGACACACGAAAACCTCTGGAAGATATTCTGAATCAATGCCTATGCGAAAGCAGTGGTACCAGTCCTTGCAGTTTCCTTCACAGTAAACCATAGTTAGGTCACCACTGGGCCTTCTGCACCGTTCCTTCAAGAAACATAGTGACCAGCAGCCTTCAAACAAGGAAGGTAAAATATCTGAGCAATAGGTTAGTGTATCCTTCCATCCTTCTGGGCATGATTGAGACACAGTAATGTAACTCTCGTTCAAGATTTGTCTCTTCTTGGGAGGAACAGCATCAATTTCCAGTTGAAAATATTTGTCTTGTCCTTCAGAATAGGTTTTCCCACAGAGCTGTATTATTTCTTTTGCAATCCAGGGTCTAATGGCAGCCATATCCTTTTGTATGAACTGTAATTGGGCAGCAGAAGCAATCAGATGGGCAATGGTACATGTGAAAGGACCGTAGTCACTGGAATTACCTTGCCTGGGTATATCAGTTGGTGCAAAAATGGACCAGCCGCAAAACTGTAGGGATATTTTGAATCCATCTCATACAGACATGCTAAGAAGGATGTTATTGCATCAATCACAGAGTGGTTCAATCCATGTTTGGAATCTAGATAGAGCATGGTCTTCTTTTTAAAAATGATTACTATCAGTATCCAGTGGACTTCTCTGTCATTTACTGGAATAATCAAAACATCTTTCTTTAGCACTCCAAATCTCAAACAGTTCTTCAGAGCTTGCACTGGCAATCTTTGACATATCTGCATGAAGTGGCAAGTACGGTAAGTGGGAAAATTGTTCCATTGTGACCTAGCTCTTTGGCCATGATCACCCTGGAGGCAAGAAAGGCATCTATTATGCGATCATTTATCCAGTTTGATCCTTTCAGTGTGTTTATGTCATAGTCATACACACAGATGTTGCCAACTGAACCCACAAGTCCCATGGTTTGTAGACTGAGTGTGGGGAAGGTACAGTTGTGCCATGGGGGAACTGATGTACAAATCAGTGATTTGTCCAAACACTTTGTCAGGGAACTGCCATCGGAGCTAGAGGCGGAGGGAAGGCTCCAGAGGGATGCCGGAGAGGGTCCCAGTAGGGAGAGAGGCAGCCCATCTGCTGGGGAAGGAAATCAGCGTAACACCAATGGAGAAGGGGGGCAGATGGGGGAATCGGAGAGGAGGCTCCAAGACTCCTCGCCAGAGACCAGCGGAGAGAGTACGGGTACTCTGCTGCCCACACCCTCCCTGCGCAGAAGACTTCCGCGCAGAGAGAGTAGGAGGAGACTTGGCGTCAAAGAACTTCTTTGCTGGAAGAAGTTCAAGAAACGCCCACTGACGGATTCTGCCAGCGACTGAGACAGCCATGAAGCTAGAGGCTGTCCAGACAGAAAGGGTTCAACCAGGTAACCTAGCCAGGAGTGGCGGCAACTTATGCACGAGCAACCCCTAAACCCATTACACACTTCTCACTTTGTGTTGAGAATATGGGGCTGCTATCAAAAGAATCAATATTGGTCACTGTTAAATCCTCTTTCCCACTTTTTGGAGTGGAGGTCATCTGAGGCTGAGTGCTTTCCAGGTGTCTCATAGTCAGTTGGTGATCTTAAGGAGTCAAACCCCTCAGCAGCCTGCAATGAATCAGATACTGGGGCTACTGTTATCTTTTCCTGCAGTCTGGGGAACTTTCTTCCCGATCTACTCTTCTGTCTTTTATTTCACTTCAACTGTGTGAGCTGCAACTGGCAAGGCTTCCCTGGTTCTGGTGGCATGCCGATAGATTTTGTGGCAGCTATAATATGGTAACAAGTCCTGGATGATGGGTGCGCACACAATGTCCTGGCAGCCTGTATGGACGCCGCGTGTGCGGCAGCCCGTATGGTCGCCAGGAGAGCGGCTGCCCATACAGCCTGTACGGCCGCCATGAGAGGGGCTGCCTGTACGGACACTACACGAGCAGCAGCCTGTACAGTCACCGCGAGAGCAGCTGCCCGTATGGGCCATACGGTCACTGCGAGAGGGGCTGCCTGTACATTTGCCGCACAAGCGGCAGCCAGTACAGCGACCGTACTGTCACTCTCCCCCCAGCATGACACCCCGGGGCACCATCACCCCGCTGCCCCTTCATATGCCCCTGCAGTCAATCAAATGTACTATGAACAATCTGAAGTCATGCTGGGCACAATTCACCGCTAATCCTGTTCTTTTTCTAAAAACACGTGGTGGACTCCAGGAAAGCTGTCAGCAGGCACCATGATGCCCATGGGCACCACGTTGGAAACCCCCTATTTCAAAGTTTGCACTGACAAAATCTGTTGGCAAGGAAAACTTGCAGTTAAACCTCCATTTATAATTACCACCCCCCCCCCAAGCAACCAACTTTTGTCCCAAAACCATTTGTAGCTGAATTGACGCAAGACAGGTGATTGTTTTTCATAGTTACTTTGGTGGTCTCCATCTAGTTGGTTTGATAATTTACATTCACAGGTAAGATCATCACAATCTCTGCCTTGGATATTCTTGAGGTTTAGCAGCGTCAAAAATTTCCAGGTGCAGTTCTTCACAGTGGAAGCTATGAATATGAATGTCATTTTAATACAATGTTCTTGCTAATGCAGAACCATTTCAGATAGCGTTTGTATTTCGGTCATTCCATGGACATTGGTGTGATCTTACAATATAATTTGGTGGAGTCCATTTAACAATCATGCCGATCCATGAGGATTAAAGTATTTAATATAGTGTTTGTTCCTTGGCTGTGCTCTGTGGTTTTTGTGGTTCATTCTGTGGTCATATACATCATGTGTGATTTGATAGTGATTTCAGGGTGACCAAACATAAAAATCCTAAGGATCCATGGGGATCTGTGCTTCATGAGAATCTTTTTACAGCATGGCAGTGCCCCAAAGTGATCTGGCCATGAGCAGCATAGGTGGTTGGGTAATGAATATGGGGCGACCCAGAAAACTGTGGAGCCGTAAATTTTAAATATATATATATATATATATATATTCAATTTTATAAGGATAGGGAAGTACAGAAAGGGAAAAGGGGGAGGGGATAGATAGATAGATAGATAGATTAGAAATTTAAGAGACCTATAAAGATTATCAAATCCTACAAAGTACTACTACTACTACTACTACTACTACTACTACTAATATATTTGTACCCTGCCCATCTTGCTGGGTTTCCCCAGCCACTCTGGGTGGCTTCCAAAAAAATGAAATAAAAATACATTAAAAAGTCACACATTAAAAACGTCCCTAAACAGGGCTGCCGTCAGATGTCTTCTAAATGTCAGGTAGTTGTTTATCTCTTTGACATCTGATGGGAGGACATTCCACAGGGCAGGTGCCACTACCAAGAAGGCCCTCTGCCTGGTTCCTTGTTGCTTTGCTTCTCGCAGTGAGGGAACCACCAGAAGGCCCTTGGTGCTGGACATCAGTGTCTGGGCAGAACGATGGGCGTGGAGATGCTCCTTCAGGTCTACTGGACCAAGGCCATTTAGGGCTTTAAAGGTCAGCACCAAAACTTTGAATTGTGCTCGGAAATGTACTGGGAGCCAATGTAGGTCTTTCAGGACATGTGTTATATGGTCTTGGTGGCCACTCCCAGTCACCAGACTAGCTGCCGCGTTTTGGATTAGTTGTAGTTTCCGGGTCACCTTCAAAGGTAGCCCCACGTAGAGCACATTGCAGTAGTCCAAGCAGAAGATAACAAGAGCATGCACCACTCTAGTAAGACAGTCTCTGGGCAGGTAGGGTCTCAGCCTGCGTACCAGATGGAGCTGGTAGACAGCTGCCCTGGATACAGAATTGACCTGTGCGTCCATGGACAGCTGTGAGTCCAAAATGACTCCCAGGCTGCGCACCTGGTCCTTCAGGGGCACAGTTACCCCATTCAGGACCAGGGAGTCCTTCACACCAGCCCACCCCGTCCCCCAAGAACAGAACTTCCATATTGTCAGGATTCAACCTCAATCCATTAGCTGCCATCCATCCTCCAACCGCCTCCAAGCACTCACACAGGACCTTCACCGCCTTCACTGGTTCTGAGTTGAAAGAGAGGTAGAGCTGGGTATCATCCGCATATTGATGGACACCAAGCCCAAACCCCCTGATGATCTCTCCCAGCAGCTTCATGTAGATGTTAAAAAGCATGGGGGAGAGGACGGAACCCCGAGGCACCCCACAAGTAAGTCTGAACACTCATCCCACACCACCACTTTCTGGACACAGTCCAGGAGGAAGGAGCGAAACCACTGTATAACAGTGCCCTCAGTTCCCAGCTCCTCTAGACGGTCCAGAAGGATGTTATGATCGATTGTATCAAAAGCCGCTGAGAGATCCAGCAGAACTAGGAAACAGCTCTCACCTTTGTCCCTAGCCCACCGGAGATCATCAACCAGTGCGACCAAGGCAGTTTCAGTCCCATGATGAGACCTGAATCCCAATTGGAAGGGATCCAAATTGTCTGCATCCTCCAGGCATGCCTGGAGTTGTTCAGCAACCACCCGCTCAATCACCTTGCCCAAGAATGGAAGATTTGAGGCTGGGCGATAGTTGGCCATACTGGCCGGGTCTGAAGATGTTTTTTTAAGAAGCGGTTTAATGACCGCCTCTTTCAGCAGGTCTGGGAATGCCCCCTCACAGAGGGAAGCATTCACCACCCTGCAGAGCCCATCGGCCAGCCCTTCCCGGCTTGCTTTTATTAGCCAGGATGGGCAAGGATCAAGGAGACAGGTGGTTGGTTTCACACATCCAAGCAGCCTGTCCACATTCTCGGGGGTAACGGATTGAAATTGATTCCATGCAACTTGACCAGACAGGGCTCTAGCACTCTCCCGCCCCAGCCCTGCTCCCACGGTGGTGTCTACTTCCTTCCGAATATTAGCAACTTTATCTGCATAAAAATTTGAAAAATCGTTGCAGGAGATCTTGGGGTCTTTACAAGGCCCCGGTGGTAAAGGTGGTTCCGTTAAATTGCAAACCACCTGAAAGAGTCTCCTGCTACTATTTTCTGCAGATGCAATAGAGGCGGTGAAGAAAGTCTTCTTCGCCGTCGCTATCGCCACTTGGTAGGCTCGACATTGAGCTCTAACCTGTGTCCGGTCCAATTCAGAATGAGTTTTCTGCCACCGGCACTCTAGCCGTCTCAGCGTTTGCTTCCTCACCCTCAGCTCCAAAGAAAACCACGGGGCTGTCCGGGCTCCATGCAGTCAGAGAGGGTGCTTCGGAGCCAGACGGTCGATAGCCCTGGTTAACTCCGCATTCCAGCAGGCCACCAGGGGAATCAGCTGAAAGGCCATCAACATGGGATAAAGCATGCCCTACCACTCTCTGGAAACCATTTGGATTCATTAAGTGGCGGGGGCGGACCATCCGCATTGGTCCCACCTCCCTGCAGAGGAGAAGGGTCACGGAGAAGTCCAGTTGCACCAGGAAGTGATCTTACCATGGCACTTCTTTTGTTTCACTTTTACCTAGTGTCATATCACCCATGTCACTAGAGGTGAACACTAGGTCTAAGGCATGTCCGTGACTATGAGTTGGGCCAAACTTATTCAGGGACAGCCCCATGGAGGCCATGCTTTCCATGAAGTCCCAAGCAGCCCCTTGTAAGGTCATGTTGGCATGGATGTTAAAATCCCCTAGGACAACCAAACTAGGTATCTCCAGGAGAACATCCGCCATGACCTGAAGCAGCTCAGGCAGGGAATCCTTGGTGCAGCGGGGAGGTCAGTACACCAAAAGGAATCCTGTACTGCCCCTATTGCCCAGCTTCCAGAACATGCACTCAGAGAACTGGGTCTTCCCAGTAGGACACCTAATGCAAGCTAGTGACTTCCTAAAAATCACTGCAACCCCCCCCCCCCCCGCCGCCCACATGACCTGGGTTGCTGTGTGTAAGAGAAACCTGGTGGGCAAGCAGCAGCTAGGACAGGACCAACTGCTTCATCCAACCAAGTCTCTGTTACACATGCCAGGTCAAGTCCTCCATCCACGATCAAGTCATGGATGGCAGTGGTCTTATGAATCATTGACCTAGCATTGCACAGCAACACCTTCAGGTCATGTGGGTTTCCCTTGTTGAGCGCAAATATAACATTGAATCACAATCGTACAAAATAACTCAGCAAGCTGACATTTATCAAGAGTTAAACAAAGGTTAGTGTACTAAATATTATTTCCAATTCTAGGTAGTTTGCTATTGGAGAAATACCATATATGATTATAAAAATCTAAAGCAAGAATTATTTTAAAATATGATTTCATTTCTAGATCAGACAGACAAGATTTCTTCTACTATATATTTCTTTCTTTATCATATACACACAAAGCTTCTATTTTTAAACAGGAAATATTTTTGTAACTAAGGTCTATTATACAAATCCTTACAGATGTTCATTTTGTTACAGTTCTGTTAAGTTGTATACAAATTATAAAGATGAGTCAATTATTTACTAAATTCTCGAGTTTTGCCATTACTGCATATTCTGATAGTTTCTCTTTCCATGCATCTATTTCAGGACATATGTCAGATTTCCCTATGTTGGCCAACACCACTCTGACTGCTGTGGTCATATAACTAAATAGTTCGACTGATGATTTCACAATACAGTAGCTGAAGGAGTCATTCCCAACAGCATAGTTTTGGGGTCCAATGCAAATTTAAGGGTTTTTTTTTTACATTTTTTCATTTCGAAATGAACTTTCCTCTAAAACTTTTTGGTCTTTTCACAGGTCCACCATAAATGGAAGAAGATTCCTTAAGGTCTATCACATTTCCAGCAATGTCCATTCATTGCATTATTCATCTTCTGTATATTTTTCATAGAATCATAGAATCATAGAGTTGGAAGAGACCACAAGGGCCATCGAGTCCAACCCCCTGCCAAGCAGGAAACACCATCAGAGCACTCCTGACATATGGTTGTCCAGCCTCTGCTTAAAGACCTCCAAAAAAGGAGACTCCACCACACTCCTTGGCAGCAAATTCCACTGTCGAACAGCTCTTACTGTCAGGAAGTTCTTCCTAATGTTTAGGTGGAATCTTCTTTCTTGTAGTTTGGATCCATTGCTCCGTGTCCGCTTCTCTGGAGCAGCAGAAAACAACCTTTCTCCCTCCTCTATGTGACATCCTTTTATATATTTGAACATGGCTATCATATCACCCCTTAACCTCCTCTTCTCCAGGCTAAACATGCCCAGCTCTCTTAGCCGTTCCTCATAAGGCATCGTTTCCAGGCCTTTGACCATTTTGGTTGCCCTCCTCTGGACACGTTCCAGTTTGTCAGTGTCCTTCTTGAACTGTGGTGCCCAGAACTGGACACAGTACTCCAGGTGAGGTCTGACCAGAGCAGAATACAGTGGCACTATTACTTCCCTTGATCTAGATGCTATACTCCTATTGATGCGGCCCAGAATTGCATTGGCTTTTTTAGCTGCCGCGTCACACTGTTGGCTCATGTCAAGTTTGTGGTCAACCAAGACTCCTAGATCCTTTTCACATGTACTGCTCTCAAGCCAGGTGTCACCCATCTTGTATTTGTGCCTCTCATTTTTTTTGCCCAAGTGCAATACTTTACATTTCTCCCTGTTAAAATTCATCTTGTTTGTTTTTGCCCAGTTCTCTAATCTGTCAAGGTCGTTTTGAAGTGTGATCCTGTCCTCTGGGGTGTTAGCCACCCCTCCCAGTTTGGTGTCATCTGCAAATTTGATCAGGATGCCCCTGAGTCCATCATCCAAGTCGTTGATAAAGATGTTGAATAAGACCGGGCCCAAGACAGAACCCTGTGGCACCCCACTAGTCACTCTTCTCCAGGATGAAGAGGAACCATTGATGAGCACCCTTTGGGTTCGGTCAGTCAGCCAGTTACAAATCCACTGAGTGGTAGCATAGTCAAGACCACATTTTACCAGCTTCTTTACAAGGATATCATGAGGCACCTTGTCAAATGCCTTGCTGAAATCAAGGTAGGCTACATCCACTGCATTCCCTTCATCTACCAGGCTTGTAATTCTGTCAAAAAACGAGATCAAGTTAGTCTGACATGACTTATTTTTCAGAAATCCATGCTGACTATTGGTGATCACAGCATTCCTTTCTAGGTGCTCACAGACTGTTTGCTTAATGATCTGCTCCAGAATCTTCCCTGGTATTGATGTCAGACTGACTGGGCGGTAATTATTTGGGTCCTCTCTTTCCCCTTTTTGAAAATAGGGACAACATTTGCCCTCCTCCAGTCTGCCGGGACTTCACCTGTTCTCCAGGAATTCTCAAAGATGACTGCCAGTGGTTCTGAGATCACATCTGCCAGTTCTTTTAATACTCTTGGATGCAGTTCATCTGGCCCTGGAGACTTGAAAACATCTAAACTAGCCAAGTATTCTTGTACTATCTCCTTAGTTATTCTGGGCTGTGTTTCCTTTGCTGAATCATTTGCTCCAAATTCTTCAGGTCGGGCATTGTTTTCTTTATCGGAGAAGACTGAGGCAAAGAAGGCATTGAGGAGTTCAGCCCTTTCTGTGTCCCCTGTTTGCATTTCACCATCTTCTCCTCTGAGTGACCCCACTGTTTCTTTGTTCTTCCTTTTGCTACGAACATACCCATAAAAGCCTTTTTTGTTGCTTTTAACCTCTCTAGCAAGCCTGAGTTCATTCTGTGCTTTAGCTTTTCTGACTTTGTGTCTACACGTGCTGGCTATTTGTTTGAATTCCTCTTTGGTGGTTTCCCCCCTTTTCCATTTTTTGTACACATCCTTTTTTAATCTTAACTCAGTTAAAAGTTCTTTAGATAGCCACCCTGGCTTCTTTAGGCACCTTCCATGTTTCCGTCTCATTGGTATTGCCTGACGTTGTGCTTTTACTATCTCCCTCTTAACAAACTCCCAGCCATCATGAACTCCCTTTCCTTTTAGTATTACTGTCCATGGGATCTCACCCAGCACTTCCCTAAGTTTTATGAAGTCAGCTTTCTTAAAGTCAAGAAATTGAGTCCTAGTATGCTTGGCTGCTCCTTTCCGCTGTATAGTAAACTTCAGAAGAGCATGATCACTCGCGCCTAATGATTCTTCCACTTCTACCCCACTAACCAGGTCATCAACATTGGTTAGGACCAGATCTAAAATGGCTGTTCCTCTTGTCGCTTCTCCCACTTTCTGGACAATGAAGTTGTCTGCAAGGCCAGTGAGGAATCTGTTTGACCTTATGCTCTTGGCTGAGTTTGACATCCAACAAATATCCGGGTAATTGAAGTCCCCCATTACTACTATCTCCCTTCCTTTTGCATGCTTGGCCATCTGTTCCAGGAAGGCATCATCTATGTCCTCCGTTTGGCTTGGGGATCTATAGTAAACTCCCACAATGAGGTCACTGTTATTCTTCTCTCCCTTAATTTTGACCCAAATGCTCTCACTTTGGCTTTGAGGTTCTAAATCTTGGATCTCTTCACAGGTATACACATCCCTGACATATAACGCCACTCCTCCTCCTTTCTTGTCTGGTCTGTTTCTCTGAAATAGATTGTATCCCTCCATTATTACATTCCAATCGTGGGACTTATCCCACCAGGTTTCAGTGATGCCTATTATGTCATATTTAGTTTGCTGTACCAAGAGCTCAAGCTCATCTTGTTTATTTCCCATGCTTTGTGCATTAGTGTACAGACATTGAAGTCCATTAATCATTCCCCCGTATCTCTTATTTAAGGATTTTTTCCTCCCACCACTAGGTCTGTGTGCTGTTGGCTCCATTTGGTCTATGACATTTGGATGATCATCTTCATCAATTGATAGACTCCTACCTTCAGGAGCACTGTCTCCCTCCCCCACATTAGTCAGTTTAAAGCCCTCCTGATGAGGTTTCTGAGATTTTTGGCAAAAACATTTCTCCCAACCGTTGTGAGGTGCAGCCCATCGCTTGCCAGAAGTCCATCTTCAAGAAACTGCAGTCCGTGATCTAAGAATCCAAACTGTTCCTGTTTACACCATTTGCGAAGCCAGCTGTTCACTTCCACTATTTTCCCCTCTCTCCCTGGGCCACGTCATTCAACTGGGAGGACAGATGAGATGACAATTTGTGCATTTAATTGCTTCAATTTCCTGCCCAGAGCCTCGTAGTCTCTTTTGATCTTCTGGAGGCTATTGCTTGCAGTGTCATTGGTTCCCACATGAACCAAGAGGAAGGGGTATTTGTCAGTGGGTTTTATGATTCCTTGCAGTTGTTCAGTTACATCTTGGATCTTAGCCCCGGGGAGACAGCACACTTCCCGAGACATCTTGTCAGGCCCACAGATCACTGCTTCTGTTCCCCTCAGTAGGGAATCCCCTATCACCACTACACGCCTCCTCTTAGGTTTGGTCGGGGTTCTTCCGTGAGCTGCCCGTTCCACAGGTCCACCATAAATGTCTTTTCACAGGTCCACCATAAATGGAAGAAGATTCCTTAAGGTCTATCACATTTCCAGCAATGTCCATTCATTGCATTATTCATCTTCTGTATATTTTTCAAAGTTATATACCATTGAAAGAACATTTTTGTACAGTCTTACCTCATGTTACGGCCGCTTCAAGTTACGTGTTTTTGGGTTGCAGACCACGGGAATCCTGGAAGTACCGGAACGGGTTACTTCCGGGTTTCGCCGCTTTCATATGCGCAGAAGCGCCAAATTTCACCGGTGCCTGTGCAGACGTGGCGCTTCAGGATGCGAACTCTGTGGGTTGCGAACGTGCCTCAGTCACGGGTTATGTCTGCAACCCGAGGTTCCACTGTACCAATTTTGTTTTAGTGCTTAACTTGCAGTAAATTTTATTCCTTTATTCATAATTGTTCGCATTGTTCCACTGTGAACTGCTCTTAAAATTTTTGCATCCATTTTGTCATATAAGGTTTTGCTTGTTCGGGCTTGGTGTCATATTTGAGTAATAGTTTATAAATTTTACCCAAAAGGTAGAACTCTGTTATGATGGACTCAAATTCTGTCTTTTAACTGATTTAACTGTTTGCCATACAGTCTTTCTTGAATCTGGATATTAGTTGACAGTATGTAAGCAGTTTCATATTTTTTCTCCTCTTTAATACTTTGGCATGTATTTGATCTGTTCTTGAAGATGAACCATATCTTGGTACAATATATACCGTATTTTTCACTCTATAGGACGCACCGGACCATAGGAAGCACCGAACCATAGGAGGGGGAGAACGGGGGGGGGGGAATTCTCCCCCTCTCCGCTCAGCACCCTTTCATCGAAGCGGGAGGAGAAACGGAGCCCCTTCCATTTCTCCTCCCACTTCACTGAAGGGGCACTGCGCAGGGAGGAAAAACTGTGCAGCGCCTCTCCAGCGCAGCAAAGCCTGGAGACCAAGAGGGATCGGTGTGCACCGACCCCTCTCGTTCTCCAGGCTTCAGGCGGCTATCCGCAAGCCTTCGGAGTGCAGCGGGAACTTGCGCTGTGCTCCAAAGGCTTCAGGCGGCTATCCCTGAAGCCTGGATAGTGAGAGGGGTCGGTGCGCACCGACCCCTCTCGCTCTCCAGGCTTCAGCGAAAACAACGCGTAGCCTCTGGAGCGTGGAGGGAGCGCTTCCTCTGCGCTTCGGAGGCTTCGTGTTGCTATCGCTGAAGCCAAGGAGCCTGCATTCGCTCCATAGGATGCACACACATTTCCCCTTAATTTTTGGAGCGAAAAAAGTGTACCCTATAGAGCGAAAAATATGGTAGTCATATATTCTCCTATCGGCTCTAATAATAATATTGCAGTGGTGACATTAACAGTGCAGGTAAGGTCATTTTTGTGATTTTTGTGGTGCAGGCTATGCCCCTGGCTATGATGTGTGATTTGACGGTGAGTTTGGGGAGCCCCAATGTGAAAAGAGTGAGGATCCTTGAGGATCCGTGGTTCAAAACCACATTTTTGGGCCATGGTGTTGCCAGGAAGCCGTGGATCCATGATTTTTGTGGTGCAGGCTCTGCTCCTGGCTATGACGTGTGATTTGACAGTGAGTTTGGGGTGGCCCAATGCAAAAAGCGTTAGGATCCATGAGGATCCATGCTTCGAAACCATGTTTTTGGGCCACGGTATGGCCAGGAACTCGTGGATCCGAGTTTTTTGCAGTGCAAGCTGTGCCCCATGGCATGATGTGTGATTTGACATTGATTTAGGGGTGGCCCAGTGCAAAAAGTGTGAGGATCCGTGCTTCAAAACCACGTTTTTGGGCTACGGTGTCGCCAGGAAGCCATGGATCCGTGATTTTTGTGGTGCAGGCTGTGCCCCTGGCCATGATGTGGGATTTGAAGGTGAGTTTGGGCTGATCTAGTGCAAAAAGCGTGAGGATCCATGAGGATCCGTGCTTCAAAACCAAGTTTTTGGTACACGGTGTTGCCAGGAAGCCGTGGATCCGAGTTTTGTGTTGTGCAGGCTGTGCCCCTGGACATTGATGTGTGATTTGACAGTGACTTTGGGTTGGCCCAATGCAAAAAGCGTGAGGATCCATGAGGATCCGTGCTTCAAAACCACGTTTTTGGGCTACGGTGTCGCCAGGAAGCCGTGGATCCTAGTTTTTTGTGGTGGATGCTGTGTCCCTGGACATGATATGTGATTTGACAGTGAGTTTGGGTTGGCCCAATGCAAAAAGCGTGAGGATCCATGAGGATCCGTGCTTCAAAACCACGTTTTTGGGCTACGGTGTCGCCAGGAAGCCGTGGATCCTAGTTTTTTGTGGTGGATGCTGTGTCCCTGGACATGATATGTGATTTGACAGTGAGTTTGGGTTGGCCCAATGCAAAAAGCGTGAGGATCCATGAGGATCCGTGCTTCAAAACCACGTTTTTGGGCTACGGTGTCGCCAGGAAGCCGTGGATCCTAGTTTTTTGTGGTGGATGCTGTGCCCCTGGACATGATGTTTGAGCTGATGGTGACTTTGGGCTGACCCAGTGCAAAAATCATGAGGATCCATGCTTCGGAACCACGTTTTTGGGCCACAGTATGGCCAGGCAGGTGTGGATCCGAGTTTTTTGTGGTGCAGGCTATGAACCTGGCTATGATATGTGATTTGACAGTGAGTTTTGGTTGGCCCAATGAAAAAAGAGTGAGGATCCATGAGGATCTGTGATTCAAAACCACGTTTTTGGGCCATGGAGTGGCCAGGAAGCCGTGGATCTCAGTTTTCTGTGGTGGATGCTGTGCCCCTGGCCATGATGTGTGATTTGACAGTGATTTAGGTGTGGCCTAATGCAAAAAGCGTGAGGATCCATGAGGATCCGTGCTTCAAAACCACGTTTTTGGGCCACGATATGGCCAGGAAGCCGTGGATCCGAGTTTTTTGTGGTGCAGGCTGTGCACATGGACATGATGTGTGATTTGACAGTGAGTTTGGGGTGGCCCAATGCAAAAAGCGTGAGGATCCGTGAAGATCCGTGGTTCGGAACCACGTTTTTAGGCCACGGTATGGCCAGGAAGCCATGGATCAGTGATTTTTGTGGTAGATGCTGTGCCCCTGGTCATGATGTTTGACCTGATAGTGACTTTGGGCTGGTCTTTTGCAAAAATCATGAGGATCCATGAGGATCCATGCTTCGGAACCACGTTTTTGGGCCACGGTATGGCCAGGAAGCCGTGGATCCGAGTTTTTTGTGGTGCAGGCTGTGCACATGGACATGATGTGTGATTTGACAGTGAGTCTGGGATGGCCCAATGCAAAAAGCGTGATCCATCCATGAAGATCCATGCTTCAAAACCACGTTTTTGGTCCACGGTATGGCCAGGAACTCGTGGATCCGTGATTTTTGTGGTGCAGGCTATGCCCCTGGACATGATATGTAATTTGACGGTGAGTTTGGGCTGATCTAGTGCAAAAATCAGGAGGATTCATGAGGATCTGTATTTTTTAACCATGTTTTTGCGCCACTGCGGCACCACGAAACAGTGGATGCGTGATTTTTTTGGTTCTGCCTACAGACTAAGATGTGGTCTACAGTATCATGGTGTTTTTAATTTGTTTCAATATAAAAATCATATGAATTCATGAGGATCCGTGCCTCAGATCCATGTTTTTGTGGTGCTGCAGCGTGGCAAAGTGTTGTATCAACGTTTTTTATAGTCCAGTTTGTAGGCGTGCCTTCTAGGTGTGATTTGACACTGCATTTGTTGGAGTTATTTTTAAAAAAGTGGCGGATCCATGAGGATCCGTGTAGATCCGCCTTTTACCCAGACCCGCCAAAAGGCAACATGAAAGTGTAGTGATTTGGGAGGACTAGAGGAAAGGGAGGGGGCGCTGACACCAGCCGCTCTTAAAGGGCTCAAAAGAAGAGGAAGGATGTGCGCGAGAGCAGGAGTGACGCGAGGAATCAGGGCATCATTGGCATGGCGCATAATTGCGCAGGGGTGCTCGCAGACCTCGATGCACGCAGCCTCAAGCGCTTCTGGTTCACTCTTCGGCGGCCGATCCCGAGCGATCATTGGCTGCTGGAGACGCGGGGAGGTGGAGATAACAGAGGCCGGAAACATCTTTGCTAGCGGCACCGAGGAAACTCAGCGGTAGGCAGAGGACTTCCCAAGGTGGCAGAGAGGGGGAGCCCACGGCCATGTTGGCTGCCAGTCCGGCGAGCGACGGGCCACGGGGGGTCGACCACACCTGAACTCCCCATTCTCATTTCCCGTCGACCGGCTTGCAGGAATTGGTGGGACTTTGCTGGGAGGTCCCTTCCCCAGCTTTCTGAATGATTTAATTTGTAACGCACTGCCTTTCTGGCCAAGGAACCCAAGGCGGCTCACCATTTTCGAATGCAGAAACCAATAAATTACACAGCATAAACTTGTACATTGACTGCTTCCGCCACAGAATCCAAACAGATGTAACCAGAAAACACCATCGCTTACAACAAAATCTAAACCATGCTGAAAGGAGAGCCATAGATAATCTCAGAAACAACCCAAACATTATAATTAAAGAAGCAGACAAAGGGGGAGCTGTCGTCATCATGAACAAAACTGACTACATTCAGGAGGCTCGCAGACAACTTTCCAATACCGCCTTTTACACAAAATTGGACTCAGACCCCACACAAGAATACAAGAAAGAACTGAACAAGATTGTTAAGGAGCTACCCCCACACATCCAAGAACAGATCCTCACCAACACACCAACAGAACCTCGACCAGGAACTTTCTATCTTCTACCTAAAATACACAAACCAGGAAATCCAGGACGCCCCATCATTTCAGGTATTGGCACTATTACAGTGGGTGTCTCCGGTTATATGGACTCTGTTCTGAAACCATATGCCATCAGTGCTCCCAGCTATGTACGTGACACCACAGATTTTCTGAGGAAAATACAATCTTTAAATAATCTTCCCAACAATACTATACTAGCTACTATGGACGTGGAATCTCTGTATACCAACATCCCACACAACGATGGTTTACAAGCTATAAGGAACACCATTTCAGATAAAACCACAGCGGACCTTGCCACCAAACTCTGCCAATTTGTCCTTACCCACAACAACTTCAAATTCGGTGATGACCTGTTCCTTCAGATCAGCGGCACAGCAATGGGCACCCGCATGGCCCCACAGTATGCCAACATCTTCATGGCAGATTTAGAACAACGTTTCCTAAACTCCTACCCACTCAAACCTCTCTTGTACCTACGATACATTGACGATATTTTTATCATCTGGACACATGGTCAACAGACCCTGGACACCTTTCACCAGAAATTCAATGATTTTCACCCCACAATCAACCTTACAATGAATCAATCTATGCAAGAAATACATTTTTTGGACACTACTATAAAAATACAGGATGGACACATAGACACCACCTTATACCGTAAACCAACTGACCGACAAACATATCTACATGCCTCTAGCTACCATCCCAAACATACCAAACAGTCCATTGTATATAGCCAGGCACTACGTTACAGCCGCATCTGTTCCAATTCTACAGACAGAGACTCTCACCTAAGAGATCTACAGCAAACCTTCTCAGAACTAAAATACCCAGCAGATGAAGTTAGACAACAGATCAACAGAGCCAGACTGATACCCAGAGAGAACTTGCTGCAAGACAGACCCAAAAAAGAAAATAACAGAACTCCACTAGTCATCACATACAGCTCCCAAGTTAAAACAGTTCAACGCATCATCAGAGATCTACAACCTCTCCTGGACAATGACAGTTCTCTTTCTCAAGCTCTGGGAGGAAGACCTTTCATTGCCTACAGACAGCCACCCAATCTTAAACAACTCCTAACCCACAATAATACTACAACCAGACTTAACACGGACACTGGCACCAGAGCCTGCAATAAACCCAGATGCCAACTTTGCTGCCACATACACCCGGACAACACCATTACTGGCCCCAACAACATCACACATACCATCTCGGGACTATTTAATTGCTCATCGTCTAACATTGTGTATGCCATCAAATGCCAACAGTGTCCTTCAGCTCTCTATATTGGACAAACAGGCCAAACCTTACGCCAAAGAATAAACGGACATAAATCTGACATCAAGAATCACAAAACAGAGAAACCAGTAGGAGAACACTTCAATCTCCCAGGACATTCTATACAAGATCTCAAAGTAGCTGTTTTACTACAAAGGAATTTCAGAAATAGACTGGAAAGAGAAGCTGCTGAATTACAACTCATTACCAAACTTAAAACAATGGAGAAACCTGGTCTGAACAGAGACATCGGATTCTTATCTCATTATACATGACTAAGCCATTTCTCACCTTCTCACCCCTTGCCTTTTCCTGTAAGACCTATTACAGTCGTTAAGAGTCGTCAACAGGCTCATCTCAGCTATCTGCCAATCTCCGATTCCCACCACCCTTCTAAGTAATACCCCTCCCCACCTTCTCTCTATATAGAAGGATCTGGTAACTTCTGTTTCAGTGTATCTGAAGAAGTGTGCATGCACACGAAAGCTTATACCAAGAACTAACTTAGTTGGTCTTTAAGGTGCTACAGGAAGGAATTTTTTTATTTCGACTATGGCAGACCAACACGGCTACCCATCTGTAGCATAAACCAAGAAGTTCTCGCTGAAGTAGGAACCAGACCGAGGTGAGGAGTTGAGTTTTGGCGCGCCTCTTCCGCTCCAGATGTGGTCCCCAGGCTCCAGCAGCCTCTGGAGAGCCGCAGGCCCCTCATCCCCAGCGCTCCGAGCTTGGGGAGGGCTGTTGCACCAGCAGCCTGCTTCCAAGATGCATCTGGAGGATGGTCTTATAAGAATTTGAAGGTCTTAGATAGGTCATAAATGTTCATAAATGGACCAAGCAAACACGTGCCTAAATATAGAAACCACATGTCTGGAGCAGCAGAGGAATACAGTCCTGAAACCATTTTGACTCCCAAACTGACCAAATGTTTCTCTCCAAGGAGGGAGAGGGAACCTTCCCATTGTCCCAGGAATTAAGTGATTACCATCTCAGAGGACTGGCCAGGTTCCCCAGGTAATCCAATCAAGTGACCATTAACAGGTAACCTGCCAGACAGGAGATAAACAACGCACTCAGATTTCTGATGTAGACCGCCTTTTCTATGATGTAGGCGAGATGTATCTGGGGGGTGGTCTTGGGCTACACCCCTTCTGTGATGTATGTATGATGTTTCTGGGGCTGGTCTTGGACTCCAGGGCGGGCAATTTAAAATGTCTATATAAGGGTGGGCACACCTTTGTTGTGGGCCCTCCTCCCTCCTCCTGCGTGTGAGGGGAGCACCCTGTTGCAACAGCTTTAATAAAGATCAGGCTTACTAGCTGCTTTGCTTCTCAATATTCTCTGGTTGATCTCTGTTATTTTCTCCTACCAATAGGGAACCCACTTAAGGACTCTATACGGGCTCTTGCATACCCCATAAGGGACGAAGGGCAGATTTGGTTTACAACAGAGGGCAGCGTGAGAAAAGCATATCGGACCACCAAGGTCTTTGGTTGGACCTCCCAATGTCAGCTGCTGGCTGGGCCGCTGGCTTCCAGCTCATGCACAGACCGCTGGGGTGCACAGATGGGGCGGGTTGTTCCCATTTCAAATTAAGTTTTTTTAAAAAAATTCTCATTAAAGAATTCTATATATATCTACTTTTCCATCCCCACTTTCCCCCACTTTTTCTATTTACTTATTACAATGGTGTTTTCCCCCCCTTCTCTTTTCTGAACAAACAAACAAACAAACAAACAAACCATTTTCAGTAGGATTTTTTGTGTTTTCTTTTTCTTTTTCTTTCTTTCTTCTTTTTCTCTCTATCTATTTTCTCTCTTCCTTATCTTTTCTTTTCCATCTTGTCTTTTGTCTCACACTATAACTTGAATCACCACAGCGACTTTTGATTTTTAAATAGAATTCCATTAGCCTTTACATTTTTAACTTTGGACTCTTATCTGCAAACTCCCAACCCCACCTCCCCACCTTAACACCGGGAGGGCCATGTCCCTGGAATTTGTGAAGACAGGGTTCTCAAAAATACCTCTTCCTTGCGGCTTCCTTGGGCGCCTTCTTCAGTATTTCAACATCCTGGAGAGGACAGACACTTCCTGCTAGACATTTACTCCAGACATTTACAGAAGGCACAGAGGCACTGGTTGAAGAAGTTGGGAATGAGCAGACAGTGCTATTGCTGAGAAGGAGCTCCACCCCAGGGTGCTAAAGAGCTCTTTCCCTAGCCTGCAGGTGCCAGAAGGCCAAGCGCTGGGGTTGCAGTGGTGGTACTTCAGAGGAGTATGAGAAAAGGCTGCTCTGGATTCTGGGTATATAAATGGCCTTGCCTGAAGCTGTGGATTGTGCTCTGCCTTAGCAAAGAGGCTCTACTTAGTTGCAAATGAAGCACATTTCAGTTATTATAGAAACCGGTGTTTCCATGCATGCTTGTTCAGGAACTCTGTGAACCAGACAGCCGCTGTTTTAAACTGGCCCTTTTTCTGGCAGGTTAAACGATTAAAGTTGGCTTGATTAACTTCATCCACCAACTACCCTTCTAAGCAACCAGAGCGATTACAAATAAAAGGCTCTCCAACCGTGCACTATCCCTATCTGCAAGCAAGCTCTCCCACAAAGTGGGGGGGGGAGGGGATCCCCGCTGCTGTGCTTTGCCTCAACGCCCCAAAGACAAGCCGTCCAGCTGGAGAAAAGGGGGGAGGGGTGTATGCCACAGGAACGGCCAAGAACACTGTTTTTTGCTCAGCAATGAGGCGTTAAAGCAGACATTTCCAACAAACATTTGGTATGTTTTAATGTATTCTAAATAACTTCTCGGGAGTTAGATACCAACAATACTTAAATATATATATATTTAAAAGTCTATTTTAAGTCATAACTCAATGTATATTTTAACTCTTTAGTCCACATATGTTCCCACTATTCCAACTGTACAATATAACCAAAAAAAGAGAGAATCTTGCCCCTTTAATCATGCACTTTTTAGTCTGTTCCTCTTCCATTTAGGATTTCAACAAAAGTTTGTACATTTTTGATATCACATGATGTGCACAATTGTATCTCAAAACCCGTCTTCCACTCTTCCATACCCCAAGTCTTCATTTCCAACTAGAATCTCTCAATCAATCAGTCAATCATTTATTTATTTGTATGTTGCCTTTCCAAATTTCAAACCATGTGCAAGGCAGCTTACAAAAAAAATAAAATATTCCATAAGTGCAAACATAAGAAAACTAGTCGTAAACAATGAACAAAATATCAAAAAGTACACAACGAAATTGAAAAAAAATCCACATAAATAGTAAGATTCCACGTAAATCATATAATCCAAACTAAAGAGATAAAAAATTATCATCAGCAACAGCAACCCCCCCCCAGAAAAAGAACCCATAAACAACACCCCAACCCTCTTTTATTAAGTGTAAAAAAGAAACCCCTTGTTTAAATTTTACAATCTCCCCGTTTCCACTTTAAGAACTCTCAATAGAAACCATTTCTCTTTATCCGTCACCCTTTTGTCTATAAAAAGTGTCTTCTGGTGAAACCCAAAATAGAGTCTTTGTGTATAAACTAACTTTATATCTATTTTCAGATTCTTAATACACCACGCACGTCTAATACAGTGGTTCTCAAGGTGCGCATTTACTCTGACTTGATCTACCACAAATATCCAAGCCATCTAACCCTGAAATCCTAACCTTCTAATTCCAAGTCTCTTCTTTCTCAATATCCCCATTCCGTTAACCGCACCAAGCAACAAGCTGTAAAATACAAGTTTAAAACGCAAGCTTTCCTTTGCATCTTGCAGAACTTTAAATGTAATTCGTGGGTTTTTTCACCTGTCCTCCAAACTTAGGCTTTTTTGCCATCCTTTAAATGGGAAATCAGTAGCCGAGCCATACTTTTTGGTAAAACGTTCGTCTGGATCCCGGAAGTCCTACCTGAGAAGAACAATGGGAGGTTCCGCTAGCACCAGCCACTTCTCCTTTTGCAAGCAGCGCCACCCGAATTCCCACCTGGGATGAGCCGCTAAACTGAGCAAAGACTGGGGCGGGCGGCAAGTGGGAGGGGGAAGTCGTGCGCTTCTGTCCCGTCAGAAAAGTGTTGCTCCTCCCAGGAGGTTCCCGTCTCCGCTCTGCCACATGCAGCTGCTGGGTGACCTTGGGCCAGTCACACTTCTGTGAAGTCTCTCAGCCCCACTCACCTCACAGAGTGTTTGTTGGGGGGGAGGAAGGGAAAGGAGAATGTTAGCCGCTTTGAGACTTGTTATGTACTGAGTTGAATAGGATCCAAACTGTAGCAGTCTGATTGGTCCTAGAACAATAGGATCCAAAAGGCAGCAGTCTGATTGGTCCTAGAACAATAGGATTCAGAATGCAGCAGTCTGATTGGTCCTAGAACAATGCAGCAGTATGATTGGTTGGCAGGAACCACCCAATCCTGCTCCAGATAGAAGTGAATCCACAACCTGATTGGCTTACAGTAGAATTCCAGAATTAGCCAATCATGTGCAGCCCATTGTGTAAATAATGTATATAAAGCAGATACTGTGAGGGGACATTTATTCATTCCTCCTCACCACTATGAGCGGAATAAAGAGCATGAAATCACTTTGCGACTCTGAGCTTATTTCACTGGCGACGAGGATGGGATCCCGCTGAGCTGACTGCCACACACAGCACCGCAGCACCGCCAACTGCCGCACCGCTGCCTCGCACCGTGTATCCAGGCTTCAGCTCCGGGGCACAAGGAACTCAGAATGGCAGCCAACAGCAGCTTCTCGCCATTCAACCCAGCATCTGGAGACTGGGAAGCGTACGCCTCCCGTTTCACCTTCCTCCTAGAAGCCAAAGGGGTCACCGACGAAGAAGACGCCAAGAAGAGGGCGATATTCTTCAGCGTCTGCGGAGAGGAGACGTTTGAAATCGCCCGGGCTCTCCTTGCGCCTGAAGACGTCGCTACTGTTCCATACAAAACAATAATGGAACAGCTGAAGGGGCACTTTTCGCCGCAGCCCTCAGTGGTGGCTCGTCGAAATGCCTTCTACGCAAAGCGGCAAGCCCCTGGGGAAACCATAACTGGGTTTGTGACCTCTCTCCACCAAGCCGCCCGGTTCTGCAACTTCTCAGAGCTGGAGAACATGCTTCGTGACCGCCTCGTCGGTGGCCTGAAGGATGAGAAGCTGCAACGGCGCCTCTACGCTAAGAAGGACCTAACGTTCCAGGTCGCTCTGGAGGAGGCCCTGGCAACAGAAGCTGCCGAGAGGTCGACCCAAGAGGCACGGCCGAGCCTGCCATCCCAACCGAGGGTCCACCATGAAGACCTCACCGACGACTCAGGATCCGACAGGGAGGAGGTGCACCGAGTACAGCAGCGCACTCAAGCAGCGCACAGACCACAGCTGCCTCGACGAGAAGGAGGGAACTGCGCAAGCTGCGGGGAGAGTCACGAGAGGAGGACCTGCCGTTTCCGCAACGCAGAGTGCAGGCAGTGCAGAAAATCGGGACACATCGCCCGGGTGTGTCGGGCTCGGCCCACCCGACACCAGGCATCAGATGACCAATCCAAGAGCCCCAGGTCCCGGGGCCCAACGCACCAAGGCAACTCGACGGAGCTCACGGACTTCCAGGTATACCAGTTGCCCCACCCCAACGTAGAGAAAATTTATGTAGAGGTACAGATAGAGGGGGCCCCATGCCGCATGGAGCTTGACACGGGTTCAACTCTATCCATAATCTCGGCAAGGACCTTAAGGAAACTGTGTCCCACTGGGGGTCCCAAACTCAGGCCGGCCCCATTCACCCTCCGGGACTTCCAGAAACGTAAGGTCCCCACAATGGGGGTGGGGACCTTCAGGGTGCAATACCGAGGGCGGACGCGGCAACTGGACTTGCTTGTGGTCAAGGGCCCCTACATTAGCTTACTGGGATTGGCATGGTTTGGACCACTGGGGCTAGCTGTCACCGGGGTGAACCACACTAGCTTACAAGTGGACGTGGACGCCATATGCAAGGAATTTCCAGGGGTTTTCGATGGGAAATTGGGACAGTATACGGGCCCCCCCATTGCGCTACAGCTTGACCCCGCAGTACGACCGGTCAGGCTCAAGGCCCGCCGGGTCCCGTTCGCCTTGAAACCCCGTATAGACGAGGAATTGGACCGACTCGTAGAGCAAGGAGTGCTGGAGCCGGTGCCTAATGCTCCCTGGGAAACCCCAATCGTCACACCCGTCAAGCCTAATGGTTCGGTCCGCATCTGCGCAGACTACAAATGTACCATAAACAAGGCCCTCACGGCCCACGCATACCCAGTGCCAGTGGTCAGCCATGTCCTTGCCACCCTGGCTGGGTCGAAAATTTTTGGCAAGCTGGACTTGGCCCAAGCATATCAACAGCTGCCAGTAGATGAGGCCACAGCAGAGGCACAGACGATTGTGACGCACAGAGGAGCGTTCAGGGTAAAGCGGCTGCAATTCGGTGTCAGCGTGGCACCAGGCATATTCCAGAATATAATGGACTCTCTCCTTAAAGGGATTCCTGGCGTCACCCCCTTCTTCGATGATGTGTTGATTGCCGGCCCCACACCAGAGGAGTTTGAGGACCGCCTCCGCACCGTTCTGCACCGTTTCCAGACGGCGGGTCTCAAGGTGAAGCGGGAAAAATGTCTACTAGGAGTGCCTCAGGTGGACTTTCTGGGATTTATGGTGGACGCAGAAGGGGTCCACCCGACTGGGGACAAGGTACGGGCCATTTGTGATGCCCCAGCGCCCAAGAGCAAGACTGAACTTCAGGCCTTCTTGGGACTATTGAACTTTTACCATTCCTTCCTTCCCCACAAGGCGGCGGTAGCGGAGCCCCTACACAGACTCCTGGACAAGCGGGCCCCTTGGGTGTGGGGCCAGCGCCAGGAGGCCGCATTCCAGGCAGTCAAGGACTTGCTTGTCTCAAACTCGGTCTTGGCACACTTCGACGAGAGGCTGCCGGTGGTGCTAGCATGCGACGCCTCACCCTATGGCATTGGAGCTGTCCTGGGGCACCAACTCCCGGATGGAAGAGAGGTACCGGTGGCGTACTTTTCCCAGACACTCAACACAACCGAGCGGAACTACTCGCAAATCGACAAGGAGGGTCTGGCAATCGTAAAGGGAGTAAAAAAATTCCATGATTTCTTGTACGGGCGGCCCTTCACCGTGGTGACTGACCACAAGCCGTTGCTTGGCTTGTTTGCCCCCGAAAAGCAGACCCCCCAAGTGCTGTCTCCTCGCGTCCTCAGGTGGTCAATTTTCCTTGCCAGCTACCAGTATGCACTGATTCACCGACCTGGGAAGGCGATGGGCCATGCGGACGCCCTCAGCAGGCTACCACTACCGGAAACAGGCCCTGACCCAGCACCTGCACAAGAGGTTATGAGCCTGGAGCTGCTTCCCGACCGCCCCATTCAGGCACAAGAAGTTGCACACCATTCCAAGAAAGATAGGGTCATCTCCCGGGTCCTGGACTGGGTGTGGAGGGGATGGCCCAGCAGCAGCCCCGGGCCAGAATTCGCCGGCTACACAACCCGCAAACATGAACTGTCGGCCCACAAGGGGTGCCTGTTATGGGGAAGCAGAGTCGTTGTTCCCCAGCCCCTCTGCAAAAGGGTCCTCACAGCCCTACACGAGACACATCCAGGGGTAGTAAGAATGAAGGCCCTTGCCAGGAGTTATGTGTGGTGGCCGGGGATCGATGGAGAGATAGAGGCCTGGGTCAAACACTGCCAGGCCTGCCAAGAATCCCGCCCAGATCCCCCAAGGGCCCCAGTCCAGTCCTGGGAGTCCGCCCGAGCACCATGGTCACGCCTGCATGTGGATTTCGCTGGCCCCTTTCAGGGGAAAACATTCTTCATAGTGGTGGACTCCTACACCAAATGGCTGGAAGTCGCACTGGTACCGTCCACTTCCACGTCCGCAGCCATCCGGGTACTACGCAGGCTGTTTGCAACCCACGGGCTCCCTGACACTCTCGTCTCAGACAATGGGACTGCATTTACGTCAGGAGAATTCCAAACCTTCACAGCGCAGAACGCCATCCGCCACATCCGTTCGGCGCCGTTCCACCCTGCCACCAATGGCCAAGCAGAACGCATGGTGCGGACCACCAAGGACACCCTTCGCCGCATGACGCAAGGGGACTGGGAGTACCGCCTTGCCACATTCCTTCTAGCACAGCACAGCACCCCCAGCTCAACGACTGGCCGGAGCCCCGCTGAACTACTAATGGGTCGGCGCCTTGCAATCAGATTGGACCGCCTTCACCCCGATAGAGCTCAGGATGAGGTAGTGGTGGGGGAAGGCAGGAACCCCCGGACCTTCGAGGCCCAGGACCCAGTGTACGCAAAGAATTTTGGGGCAGGCCCAGCATGGGTACCCGCCACAATCACCAGGGTCACTGGCCCCGTGTCGTACGAGGTGCTAACGGATGGGGGGCAATGCTGGCGCCGCCACTGCGACCAGATACGGCGACGAGTCCCGGGAGAAAACCAGGAGGAGGACAGGTCAGAGGAGTCCCAAGGGAACAGCGGGGCAGTGAGGCCCATAGAGCAGGAGGGGCCAGCAGGAGAGGCAGAATCAGTAAATACAGAGAGGACCCGTGAGGCCGAAAGGACACCGGAACCAGAACCACGACTGAGCGAGCCGGTTGCACCAGACCAAACAGCCGCATCACAGCCAGCATCCTTGGAACACGAGCCAGAACCCGGAGCCCGGACCAGGGAACACCCCAGGCCACAACGCACACGTAGGCCGCCGGCATACCTTGAGGACTATGAATGCGACCTCCCGGGCAGGACTGGAACTTAGAGGGGAGGGGTGTTATGTACTGAGTTGAATAGGATCCAAACTGTAGCAGTCTGATTGGTCCTAGAACAATAGGATCCAAAAGGCAGCAGTCTGATTGGTCCTAGAACAATAGGATTCAGAATGCAGCAGTCTGATTGGTCCTAGAACAATGCAGCAGTATGATTGGTTGGCAGGAACCACCCAATCCTGCTCCAGATAGAAGTGAATCCACAACCTGATTGGCTTACAGTAGAATTCCAGAATTAGCCAATCATGTGCAGCCCATTGTGTAAATAATGTATATAAAGCAGATACTGTGAGGGGACATTTATTCATTCCTCCTCACCACTATGAGCGGAATAAAGAGCATGAAATCACTTTGCGACTCTGAGCATATTTCAAGACTCCTGAAGGGGAGTGAAAGGCGGAATATCAAAGACAAACTCTTCTTCATCTTCTTCTGGGCTGCCTCAAAGCCCATCAAGACCACAGGCTGCTAGCATGACTCATCCCGGCTTTATCATCTGAGGGGAAAGGGTGCGTGGTCTTAAATGCTGGCCTTGGCAACTTGGCTGAGCTACCTTGGGCCAGTTCTTGGGCCAGCTTAGCCTCCCTCACAGAGGGTTGTTCTGCAGATACACTCAGGAAAACACCCGAGGCATGAAGAAGAAGAACGAGGAGAGTGGGGTCTGGAAAGGGGGGTGGGGAGCGCTCCCACCCCAGCCGCTCCAGGATGGGAAGTGCGTCCCAGGGGAAGCGGGATTCAGGCGGAGGACGACGTCGGGTAGGGTGGGGGTTGCCAGGAGCAGCACGATGTCCCTCGAACCCCCAGCTTCCACTCTCCAGGCAGGCGCCCAACGTGGCCAGCTGGCAAGGGCTCTTTCTTACTCCAGCCTTGGTGTGCAGATCCCGGGTTCAGCCCCAGATCCAGGTTCTGATATTATGAGGGAGAAAACATCGCTCTGCACCTTTCCCACATCATGCATACTTCTATGATGTCCCCACTTTCCCCCCTCTCGCAAAGCCCCAAAGCCTCCTACATTGTAAGCCTTCCTTACAGGGGAATCATCAGAGCCACCTGTGCTGCAGAGCTTCTGGCTGAAAGGCGACTCATGGAGATTTGCAATGACTGCTGCAATGCACCCCTCATGATTCAGATTGTATCATTATAGCATCATTGTGTTTATTTGTTATTGGTATATTAAGTTTCTTTTTTTATTTATTTTATTTTTTATTCAAAATTGTAACAAGACATATTATCCAAAAGCGTATCATCCTTGTCCCCCCCCCCATTTTTCCTCCCTCCCACACAGAACCCACCCACCCCCACCCCCACCCCGGACTTCCCTCAGTTCCAGTCTTAAGGTTTCTCTAAAAATGCTGTTTTCTGCATGTTACAAAGTTGTATAGATCCTCAAACTATTTAGCTGATTATTATTAATAAAAAGTTTGTGAATGTTTATTCAAAACCTGCCAAGGAGTCCAGTTTGCTTTGTTGCATCTTCAGAGACTTTGTGAAAGGTTCCCATTCATCCTTAAAGTCACAGTTATCCTTGTCCCGTAGCTTATATGTCAGTTTTGCCAGTTCTGCATAGTCCATCCATTTTTCTTCCCATGATTCTTTAGTTGGGGTTTCTTCAGTCTTCCATCCTTGTGCTACCAGAACTCTCGCAGCCGTTGTCGCATACATGAAGATTTTTTCAATTTTTTTGGCAAGTCTTTCCCTACAATCCCCAACAAAAATGCCTCGGGTTTTTTAACAAATGTTAAATGGATTATTTTCTTCAATTCGTTGTATATCATTTCCCAAATTTTTTAAATTACCTTACAATCTCACCACATATGATAAAATGTCCCCTCCTTTTCCTTACACTTCCAACATATATTTAAACTAGTTTTGTACATTTTCCCTAACTGCACTGATGTTGTGTACCATCTGTACATTATCTTCATGTAATTCTACTTCAGTAGGGAACAATCTGTAAATGTTAAGTCAGTTTTCCATAATTTAACCCAATCTTCCATCATAATGTTGTGACCTACATCTTGTGCCCATTTAATCATAACTGATTTTACCTCTTCATCTTTCATCTCCCATTCTAATAATATGCTGTATGCGACCTGCAATAGTTTCACTTTCCTTTCAATCACTTCCGTTTGAAACCTAGATCTAGTATAACTAAATCCTTTCTTGCTGTCTTTATGTGTTTCATATAGTTGTTGATAATGCAACCAACTCTGAAAGTGGTCTTTGATCTCAAATTTGTATAATCTTAGAAGCGGTGTGGCTGTGAGTACCATGAAGGGAGCCTGCACTTTGTGATTTGCCAGGGCACTACTGCAGGTTAGGAAGGAGGAAGAGGCAAAGATCCTTTCCCCAGTAAAACATGTTTGCACCCAGGGTGTTTCCAGACTGTCAGTATTTTGTGGGAAGGATTCAGGTCCAGCCCAGAACTTCAGCTTTTCCAGTGGGAATGGATTAAAGCACTCTGACCATTCCCTTAGTAGAGTCTAACCACTGTGTTACGTTTTGGGCAAGCAAGACATGAACGCAAAACAAACAAGTGGTCGTCTCCTTTGGAGGAACCCCTGCACTGTAAATATATTGACAGCACACTTCCAGGTCGTTGGCATCGGCATCCCAGAACTGTGAAGGTTGCCTCAACTGTTGAGCAACACAGCTAAGGAAGAAGGAGTGGAGTGTCTCCGGGGGGAGCATAGCTCCCATTCCCTTCCAAACACACAGACAGGACAGTGTGGTGGCACCCAGGGAATAGTTGCAGCAGCCGGATGGCTGGCTGAAACACACACCATTGCACTCTTTTTGAATGGGATTCAATCTGAATCAGCCAGTTAGTGAACTTGGTGCTCCTGTGCAACAAAGCCACTACAAAATTGCTCTTCCCCGCACACTTACAGGTCCCCCCAGCTGGGCTTTTTGCAAGAAGAAAAGTGATAGGTAAATGCCCTGAAAAGCTTGACTGCATGTAGTATCACCACCCCACAAACAAATCAGGATGAATGCTCAAGAAACAGGTTGCCTGGAATGATCTTTCTGCATATGCTTCCTTCTGAGCACCTCACAAGTAGCATACTGCACACACTTTGTCCCCCGAACTTCTATGTTACACACACACGTGTGAGTCTAGGCAACCCTAGTCATTGTTTGAATGGGGTCATCCAGAGTTCTGGAGTACATTGTCAGCAATATGTTGCTGATACATAGCTCTGCTTCATCTTGACACCTGTGGCTGTGGCAGAGGGTGCAATGTTTTCATCTAATGGTCAGCTCTACTCGGAGAGACCGTGGGAAATGAGCTCTCTGCTATTTCTTCCTCCTGAACACCCAGAAGTAGACCCAAATTTCTATTTCCTACGCGCAAGCACATATGCACACGCACGAGGTTCCAGGGCTTCCAGGCACTTTCCCAGGATTCCCGTTTCCTTCAGAATGAGGCACAGCAGAGATGTGTATTGTATATTACGTTGAAATCTTTTAATAAAAATTGATTTTTAAAAAAGAACTTGGAGAAGGGGTTAGCGTCCTTGAGGTCCTGAACATCTGCAGGTGGGCGGGTGCTGTAGCATGAGAAGTTTTTATCTCACTCAGTTTCCAGACAAAACAAAATCAGGCAGAAGCACAAGAAAGATGTTGTACAGGAACAGCAAGCAGAGAGTTAGACCTTCACCACTTTGGATTCAATTTCAAGAGAGTTCATTTTAATTTAATGTAACTTAATTCATCCGATATCATTTCTACCCCACTTGATTGTCAAAAAAACTTAAAGCAAGTTTACAAAAACTCCTCATGGAAATGTTTAATGATCCAGTGAAATACAGGCACACATTTCAAAATATTGCCATGACAATTAAACTCAGCAGTAAGCAAAAGGCTTTCCACACCCTGCAGCCTTCCACATGTCTTCCAAAGGCCCCTAAACCTGAAGGCTTTACGGAGGTGTGGGGAAGAGTACAGTGAAGGCAGCTGCCTGGGGTCCCTAGGCAGGGAGTTCCAAAGTGTTAGTGCTGTTGCACTAAAATAGAGATTTCTTGCAAGTGTGAAATGAGTCTTACGTGGCAGCTGGAACAGTCCTACTTGTGCAGGTTGAATTGGTTGAGTAGGCACACAAGACGTAAGGCGATCCCTCAAGTGTAGAAGATGCTTGAAATACCTGCAGCGCCACATCTGCATCTCCTCCACAGGTGTCTCAAAAGACCCCTCACCTGTGCTAGCTGTATATCACAAATGACCAAGCATCAGCGAAGCCTGCACACTCTCTCCATCCCTGGAAGTCACATTTCACCATGACACCAACCTGGGAAGGGTAGCTCATGCTGCAGAATGAATTTCCAAAGCTTCTACACTTAGGCAGGAATAAGAAGATAGATGCACAAATATAGGATGGGGACACCTGGTTTGACAGCAGCGCATGTGAAAAAGATCTAGGGGTCTTCTTGGGCCTCAAGCTTAACCTGAGTCCTCATCGTGGAGCAGCAGCAGAAGCGCTAAGGCAATTCTAGATTTTATCCACAGAAGTCTAGCGTTCAGATCAGGGGAAGTAACAGTACCCCTCAATTCTGAGCTGCTTCCCTTCATAGCACTGAGCTCCAGTGCAACTCCTTCCTGACCCAGGAAGCAGACACCAGCTTTCCAACAGCCCTGGAACTGCCCCCATCTCCCCTCCGACCTCTTGTGGGCCTGGCCCAGTTCCATGCTGTTAGGACCTCCGTGTAAAATTGTTGCTCCAAGACACAGAATGCCACTGGAGATGAGCTGTTGGGGAGAAGCAGCATGTGGGGAGGTTGCTTTCCTGCCTGGCTTGTGGGCTTCCCAGAGGCATCTAGTCAGCCAGTGTGTGGAACAGGAGATTGATGTGTTTATTACATCATCTCCAATGGATAGACTTCACTCCGAAGGGGGCTCCCAAGCCAAAGTGGATGGGCATTGCCCTACAATTGGTGTGTCTGATTGATTATGCAGGGAGGGGCTTACCTCATGTTAGCAACCCTGGTGGAGGTCAAGCATTATTCTCCCACCGTTCCTCCATGGAGCTCAAGGGTCTTCCCCCTCCTCATTTTATGCTCACAACAACCCTGTGAGGCAGGTTAGGCTGAGAGGCAGGAACTGGCCCAGACAGCTTCATGGTTGTGTGGGGATTTGAACCCTGGCCTTCTAGGTCCCAGCCCAACACTCTACCCACTACACCACACAGCCAGGCCCCCCCAGTCAGGAGTCCAATTCCCAGAAGCCTCAGCCAGTACTGCCCTGTGATGCTGGAGCTGTGGAAATGCATTGCCACCCATTGGGACTCTTTTTCTGCTTCAGCAAGACGGTCTCCTAGGTTCTCCTTGAGGGCTTTTAGGCCAGAATAAATGAAAGTCCATTGGACAAAAAACGGCAGGAACCTAGGCAAATGGCTAGAGGAGAGGATTGCTGATGGCTCTAGATATAATGACTAGGCTCTGCCTCCATTGCTGGAGGCAGTGGTGCCTCTGCATCCTAGTTGCTAGAAACCACAGGAGGAGAGAGCGGTCTTGTGTGCGAATCCTCCTTGTGGGTTGGCCTCTGGGTGAACAGGATGCTGGACTGAATGCTGGACTGAACGGGCCACTGGCCTGATCCAGAAGACTCTTTGGATGGTCACTGCTGAGGATCTCATGAGAGATCTTCCACGGTGCAGCAGGAAGGGTTCTGGAACTGGGATGAAGGACATTGCAAGACGTTGGCCAGTACAAACGTTTAGATCATCATGCACTTTCCCAGCTGCACACAGATGGTGAGGTTTAACTCTGCTGAAAACAGATCATTTGCATTCTCACACACATGAGAAAGAGGAAGGATAATGGCAAAATAAAGTATCTTCTCCTAGTTCTCTAAATCCGTCCAAAAGATTATTGGTATAGGAGCTCCAGAGTGGCTGGTGAGAGACATGTGGTTGAGCTGGAGCAACTAGCTCAACTCTCTCTGCAAGCTGAGTTTCTCAGGTACACCAGGGGTGAGGGGACAATAGCCTTGACTACCTATTTCCTCCCAAGGTAAGGGGAAGAGGCATGGCTAAGATGGCAGGACAGCTTACCGTACTCTATGATGTTAACCCCTTCATGCACTAATTAGACTGAAGCATGTTGGTTATATGAGACTGGTTATCCCACACAACATGCTCTCACGCAACCCATGCCCTCCAACTGAAAACCCATTTCCTGGACAATATCAACATTGTGTTTCCTGCCTGTGAACTGCACAGTGAATATTTTTATTAGAAAAGAAAACAGCCTGGTGTTTCAGCTTCTCAAAGTTGTTTTATTCAGTGCGCTGCTACAGCTTTGTTGTTGTTGTTTAGTTGTTTAGTCGTGTCCGACTCTTCGTGACCCCATGGACCAGAGCACGCCAGGCACTTCTGTCTTCCACTGCCTCCCGCAGTATGGTCAAACTCATGCTGGTAGCTTCAAGAACACTATCCAGTGAGCACTCAGGGCTGATTTCCTTACAAATGGATAGGTTTGATCTTCTTGCAGTCCATGGGACTCTTAAGAGTCTCCTCCAGCACCATAATTCAAAAGCATCAATTTTTCTGCTACAGCTTATCACACCCAAATCCTCCAAAGGAATCTGCCAACGTGCTTTTCCAGGCAAAAGGGGGCAGAGGGAGAGAAACCAAGAACCTCAATTTCACTAGACCGGGGGGGGGGGGGGCTTCCGGTTTCCATCGCGAACAGAAAGGGAGCGCGGAAACCCTCGGAGAGGTTTTCCGAGTAATACAGGGGCTTGGGGGAGCCACAAAGGCACTGCACCCCCAAAAATCTCAAGGGGGAATACCCTTGAGGGATAGGACATCCAGCCGCGCGGGAGCGGTTTCGCTGCTTTTTCGAGTTTTTTTTTCATGGAAGAACCCGAGGGCGGTGAGACTGCAAGCGCAAAAGGAAAAGTATTGACCCTGTGTTACGATGCCTCTGGCTCTCTCTGAAGAGTGCGACGAACCTCCAAAATTGCAAGAACGGAACCCTTAGTGTGAGTAGAACCTTTTCATACCATAAAATTGGAAAATACACTAAGAGAACGTCGTATGTTAAAGGATTTAAGCAAGGAATTCAGTTCGGTAGAGGATTAAAATGGCGCAGGATACAAAGTCGCAGGGAGGAGGAGGAAGTACTATTTTGCCTGACTGAGTGAATACAAAGTAAAACGTTCTTGTCATTATTGTTGAGACTAACGAATTTGAAATATAAAGTAACAAACATCAGACCGTCTGGAAACTTTGTTATACCTTTTTTGGGGAATAAAGATTAAGTAATAGATATGGAACTATATAGAGCCATTTAAAAGAACAGCTTGAAAGAGCAGGGAAAAAAGAGAGATAGAAGGAAAGTTTGAAAAACGGCTGTGCTGGCCTGGGAATCCGATTCAGAGGCTGAACCGGAGGAATCCCAGCCTGCGCAGGAGTCCCCGCCTCCAGGGCCGGCTGAACTGGGGCAGGGCCTTGATTCTGAAGCGCCTGCACCTGTGCCGGATCCTCAGGAGCAGGCACCACGTGAATCCACTCTGGCTCCGGAGGTGGTTGAGGACTCAGTGCCTACAGGTGAGTCTCCCCCTGGGCCCAGTAACCCTTCAGCCTCTCCTGAACTGCAGAGGCTCAGGGCAGAGAGGCGAAGGGAACTGGTTTCGCCCAGGAGGAGTGCTCGCCTTAAGGCCAGGAGAGGCGGGTCTCCTGGGGGCCGGGACCGCCCCTGGCCTCAGAGAAGATAAAGGCCAGTCAGCCCGGTCCCAGGTTGCGGGAGCAATGTCGTTGATGAGCTGTTTCGGCCAGCATCCAGTCCTGTTCCCCCAGAGTTCCTGTCCTTGCCCGGCTTCTCGCTGTGGACCCTGCTTTGCCCAAGGAGGACTGTCTGGCGACCCTCTACTCAGGTCCTGGACCTCGCCCCACGGTAACCTCCCCCCTGGACCAGCACAACGGCTCTAAGAGACAAAAGAGAAATCTGGAAAAGGACTTCTTCTTTTTTCCACTCCAGGATATTTTTTTACAAACGTTGGAGCGGCTTGGATAGAAGATTTAAGAACCTTTTGAACTTTAAAAGACATCCAGAACCCATTGCAAAGTTTTCAGTCTTGCTTGGTCTCCAAGGATTTGTCTCCTTCCATTTCTTCTCTCTTCCTTCTCTCTCCCTCTTTATTCAACTTACAATTTTCCTTATATAATTTTTTGAATTACTATGTTACCCCCCTTTTCTTTTTGGTACCAAATTTGAGAGGGGGATAAATTTGTTCTCTTCTTTTTCTTTTCTTTCCTCCTTTTCTTCCCCCTTTGTTTTCCACCTTTATAACATAATATTAACAACTCATCTTTCCTACTCTCAGTCTTGACAACAATACAAAGATTTATAAAATTTAAGTTGATCCCACCAATTTTGGCAGGATTTGCATTCAAGCCAGGACGTCTCTTTTCATTCCAAGTTGAACTATTATTTGAACTTTAATAAATCTGAAAGGCTGCAAATAACACTCATGGAGTCTATATACTGAATAACTTCAGGTCTTGAAAGCTGTGCCTTATCTGACTATCTACTGGAGATTTATTTAAATACATTTTCTCCCCCAGGATTACAAAGATTGAAAATAAGGGACTAGATTTAATAATAAAACTTGGGACTTGAGATACAAGACTGTAATAAACGTTGGAAAACTCCTTTGGACTAAGCCGACAAGTGGCTGAAGATTATAAAAACTTGATTGGGACTGGACATCCTTCTTTAGACTTTTTTTAAAAAAGAGAGACCACTACTTTTGCTTTTTTGCTTTTTGCGTTTGAAAACTTGCTTCCTTTGCTTTTTGCGTTTGAAAACTAACATACTAACATACTAATATAATTAGATTTAATATGACATAAGGCCATTGACAAGGTTACTGGGATTTGAAAATATTTTAAAGGGTATTGAAGGGCTTCTCTTTTCTTTTGGTTGTGAAGTCTTGATTGAAATCAAGGGGGGTACGATATTAAGAAAAATAAGGTGACATAAGGAAAGTGGTAAGAAAATAGATTTGTAAACGTGTTAAAATCTGTTAAAGATACAGAAAGGGTAAGAGAGAGATTGTGCGCCCTCTAAGGGAGAGAGTGGAAGTTAAAACTGATTATTGAGAAAATAACCGCAAAATGTCGGGGGAAAATGGAAAAAAAGTAGGAGGGACGCCAGGAGATAGAAAGGCATCCCGACAAGAGGAAATTAAAGACTTAGACATTCTGTGGTTAAAAATTAAGGAGGAATTTAAGCAAAGTGAATTACATATGGAAAGCAAACTAGGAGAGATCCAGGAACAGATAGATAGAAAGATAGAAGGTGCTGTAGGAGAACTGTCTAGTAAGATACAAGATTTGACAGTTAAGTCAAAAGTTATTGAAGAGACAAATAAAAAAATTCAAAAAGAAATGAGAGACCAAAAGAAAGAGACAGAAAAAATAAAGGAAGATATAAAAGATTTAAATAAAACACAAGATCAAATTTGGGATAATTTAGCCATGGCAGAAATGTGTCAGAAACAACTTAACTTGAAATTTAGAGGTGTGGGAGAAGAAGTGAATGAGAACAGAAAAGAAAAAATGATTAAAGAACTTGCAAAATGGCTGGAGATAAAAGAAGATCAGGTAGCATACATGGTAGAAAATGCATTCAGAATAAGAGTGAAATCCCAACAAACTAAGTCAAAGAAACTTCCTGGTGACTGTTTAGTCATATTTAACTCAATTGAAATGAAAAACACAATATTAAGAACAAGCTATCAAAAAAAATTAATGATTGGAGGCCGACCAATTATTATTTTTAAAGAAATTCCAATTAGGATTCTGCGCAAAAGGGAAGGATACGGACAAATAACAAGTGTTCTAAAAAGAAATGTAATACAGTATAGATGGGAGTTCCCAGAAGGAATTTCCTTCTATTACAAGGACAAAAGATTTAAACTGACAGACACGCAAGAAGTGGAAAAGTTTTTGAGAAGATATGAAAAGGAACTTGGAAAAGAAGAAGAAAGACCTGGAGGAAGAGAGATAAGCATGGAGGAGAAGAGAGGAAGAAAGGGAAGAAAGGCTGAGGGGATGGAGAGGAGAGAGAGAGAGGCGGAGGAAGACGGAGAGGAGGTGGAGACGGGGGAAGGGGAGGAGGAAGAAGACGAAGAAACCACTGAAAATAGAAGTACTAGAATATAAGTCAGGAAAATAGGGTAAAGTGAGCACTGGTTAAATTTAACAATGACTCTTAGGTTTTTGTCCTGGAATGTGAATGGTTTGAACGAAAAGTCTAAGAGAAATAAAATTCAGAAGGTTTTAAGGAAAAAGAATATTGATGTGATTTGTTGTCAAGAAACGCATGCAACCAAAAGACACAAACATATTTTAGTAAACAAAAAGTTGGGAACAGAGTTCATTAATTGAGATACAGGAAAAAAAGGGGGTAGTGATCTATGTGAAGGAGAAATTGGAAGCTAAATTAATATGTAAAGATGAGGAAGGAAGAATTTTAGGAGTACAAATTAATCATCAGGGAGAAAAATTCAATGTGGTAACGTTCTACGCGCCAAATGCAAATAAAATGGACTTTTTAAAGAAATTGGAACAAATATTATTAGACCTAGAGAATAATAAATTGATTCTACTTGGAGATTTAAATGGAGTGCCAATACCAGAACTAGATAGAAGCTCGAAAAGGAAGAATTTAAACCAGGGGAAACTACCAAGATTGTTTAAGGACCTCGAGGAAAACTTAGATTTAATAGACATATGGAGGCACAAAAATCCTATGATGAAACAATTCACTCATTTTTCAGAGCCACATCAGAGCTGGAGTAGGCTGGATCAGATATGGATCTCAAGAGAATTAACAATAAAAGTGGTGAATTGTGAGATACAACCTAGAACCCTATCTGATCACAGTGCAATAGTGTTACAGTTAAAATGTGAAACCCAGGGTACGTACAGATGGAGAATGAACGATTATCTATTTGAAAATGAAAATGAGGAGGTGATTGAAAAAGCCAAATCCACCTTGAAAGAATACTTTGATTTAAACATTAACAAAGAAACAAATATGAATATAGTTTGGGACACCAGCAAGGCATGTTAAGAGGTTTCCTGATCCAACAAAAATAGTTATAGGAAAAAGGTTAGAGAACAAAAAAAAGAAGAGATACTTACTCAATTAAAAGAATGTGAAAAGAGTTTAATAATGAAACCGAATGAAGAAAGAAATAAGCAACTGTATAAGATGTTACAAACACAGTATTCAATATTAATAAAACAAGAGGTGGAATGGGGAATTAAGTCAATGAAACAAAAAATTTTCGAGTCAGCGAATAAAACTGGAAAATTTCTGGCGTGGCAATTAAGAATAAGGAGAAAACAAAATGTGATTAACAAAATAAAAACAGAAGAACAACTCTTGGAGGAGCCTAATGAAATAAAAAAGAGCTTCCTTAAATTTTATGAAAAATTGTATAAAAAAAGAAGAAAAAGATGTAACAGAAATAGGAAGATATTTACAAGACAACAGAGTTAAATGTTTATCGGAGGAGGAGAAAAGTCTATTAAATAAACCTATAAAAACAGAGGAAATTCAAGAGGCGATAAAGAAGATGAAATTAGGGAAAACCCCGGGGCCTGATGGTTTATCGGCCAAGTATTACAAAGTCCTAGAAGAACTCTTAACTCCGGTGCTTTGTGAAGTAATGAATGAGATTTTAAGAGGAGGAAGAATACCAGACTCCTGGAAAGAAGCATACATTACGCTAATACCCAAACCAGACTCGGACAAGCTTAACATTAAGAATTATAGATCGATCTCATTATTAAATAATGATTATAAAATCTTTGCAGAAGTAATGGCGAATCGGTTTAAAAAGTGTTTAGTCAATGATCAAGCCAGATTTCTACCCAATAGGCAATTAAAAGACAATATAAGACATATAATAAACATTATCGAATACTTGGAATGCAAAAATGAAATTCCCGCGGTGTTAATGTTTATTGATGCCGAAAAGGCTTTCGATAATGTATCCTGGCAATTTCTAATTAAATGTATGGAAACAGCAGGGATAGAGGGCACATTCCTGGAAGGAATAAAAGCAATCTATTCATACCAAAGAGCCAAATTAATTATTAATAATAACCTAACTGACTCTCTTGAAATTTCGAAGGGTACAAGACAGGGGTGCCCTCTGTCACCTCTTTTGTTTATTATGGTGTTAGAAATAATTGCAAATAAGATAAGGAAAACTTCAGAGATACGTGGAATAAGAATTGGAGTAAAAGAATATAAACTCAAAGCATATGCTGATGATTTGATGTTGTCATTAGAAGATCCACAAAAAAGTGTTGGTAAAGTGTTAGAATTGCTAGAGGAATTTGGAAAGTTATCCGGTTTTAAATTAAACAAAATAAAAACTAAAATGATGACTAAGAATATGAAGGAAGAATTAAGAAATCTTGAATTACAGACTGGGATTAAAGTAATAAAAAAAACAAAATATCTGGGAATTTGGTTAACTACGAAAAATATAAATTTAATGGAAGATAACTATACAAACATCTGGAAAGAAATAAAGAAGGACTTGAATACTTGGAACAGGATAAAACTCTCTTGGTTGGGAAGAATGGTGGCAATTAAGATGAGTCTGCTGCCAAAATTATTGTTTTTATTCCAAAATATACCGATAATCAGGGGAACCTCAGTATTCAAAGATTGGCAGAAGGTACTCTCCAAATTTATTTGGCAAGGAAAAAGGCCAAGAATTAGATTTAAATTACTTACAGGCCAAAGAGATAGGGGAGGATTTGCGGTTCCAAATTTGAAACTATACTATGAAGCCTCGTGCCTTTGCTGGATCAAAGAATGGATTGTTATAAAAAACACAGACCTGTTGAACTTGGAAGGTTTCAACATCAGATTCGGCTAGCATGCATATTTGTGGCACAATAAAGGAAAGGTCCACAAAGGATTTTCTAGGCATATTATTAGAGGGCCATTACTGGAAGTATGGGAGAGAAATAAAAAACTACTGGAAAGAAGCACTCCCTGGTGGTTATCGCCAACTGATATTTTAACAACAACAAAAATAAATATTGAAGGTGAAAGATGGACATATGAAGATCTGTTAGTTAAAACAGAAAAAGGATGGAAGATCAGATCATATGAAGAGATAAGGAATAAGCTAACAGGTTGGATTCAATGTCATCAAATTAACGCTTTGTGGACCAAAGACATAAAGATTGGGATGAATGAAAAAAAATCCAAATTCCAAATAGAAATATTGGAAGGCAAATCAAAACTTCTATCCAAAATGTACAACCAATTGCTAGAATGGGACACTAAAGATGAGGAAATAAAAGAAGTAATGGTGAAATAGATTTTGGATACAATATAGAGTACCATAGTTGGAGGAAACTTTGGAATAAAGGTATGAAATTTTCAGCTTGCATAACACTTAGAGAGAATATGGAAAAAATGATGTACAGGTGGTACATTACACCTGTAAAATTGGGAAAAAATGTATAAAAATGGAGATAAAACATGCTGGAAATGTAAAATTAAGGAAGGCAATTTCTACCACATGTGGTGGACTTGTGAGGTAATTAAAAAGTTTTGGGAACTCATTTACAATGAATTTAAAAAAATATTTAAATATACCTTTATAAAAAAAACCTGAAGCCTTCCTTTTGGGGATAATTGGTGAGGAAATCAAAAAGGAAGACCAAACTTTATTCCAATATGCAACAGTAGCTGCTAGAATATTAATAGCACAAAATTGGAAGACATCAAAAATCCCAACTGTAAAAAACTGGCAAATTAAATTATTTGAATACATAGTATTGGCAAAAATGACACAAAAAATCAGAAACACCCAAATCCTCCAAAGGAAATCTTATCACACCCAAATCCTCCAAAGGAATCTGCCAAAGTGCTTTTCCAGGCAAAAGGGGGCAGAGGGAGAGAAAACAAGAACCTCAAATTCACTAGACCAGGGATGGGGAATTGTGTGGGCCTCTAGATGTTGTTGGATTCCATCGGACTTCCGGAGGTGGCGCCATCGGTTAATGGCGGATTTCCTCGATCCGAGGAAATCGCTCTGCGGAAAATAGGGTCGGATCCCGCTTCGGCGCAGCGGGGGACCCTGGAAATCACAGGCGGGGGAAGCCTGTGAACTTGGAACCCAGTGGGCACGTTTGGCGCTCCCCCCCAACCCGTGAAAGAGGGTTCGGAATCGGAGCGGGGGAAGGAGCGCTGTGCTGTGGGCTGTCTGTCTGCTTCTTCCGTGGAGTGAAGCCGCGAGCCGTGACCGGAGAGCGCTGCCTTTCTTCTTTGGAAATTTGGCTTGAAAACCAACGATCCGTGAGTAGGATTTTATGCAATTGGAACTGTACAAATTCAAAGGAATTCGGCCGAAAGCGGAGAGGTATAAAAAGGAAGTCTGCCTCTCTCCGTTGTAGATAAAACAAAGCATTGAACTTGAAAGCGGAAGCTTAGAAAAAGACGCATAAACGGACTTTAATCCAATTATCTAACCAGGATTTCCCCCCCCCCTTAACTTGAGGGGAAAGGGGGGGGGGAACTTGGAATGTTTTTTCTTTAAGAAGAGGTGAAAAAAGGAGATAAAAACCATCGCTCAATTCCTGGGGAACGGATTCCCAGAGACAATTTAAAGTTGGAGAAGAGGTACTGTCTTTAAATATATTTTGACAGCTAGTCCTGCACTGGAAATACAATTTGGATACAATATTGTGGATAGATATCTCCTGGTCTTAAAGTAACTGTTTAAGATAGATTGTTATCTTCCTGATAAACTGGGGGGACTTAAAGAAGAAGTAAAGTATTTAAGAACTTTATGACTGTTACAGTGTCCCCCTAGTGGAACTTGGAATTGTTACAATTAGTTACAATTGTAATTGCAGTTGGCCTGAGGATTTTCCCACACGGTTCTTTTGGAAATTTCCACTTCAAAACAAGTTTGAACTCAACTGTGTGACTGACCTTGAGTTTTATCTAAAGGGGTATGGCAGATGGAAAAGAGAAACTAGAGGCATTACAAGCAACAAGGTCAGGCAGAGTACTGCGAACAGAAGGTGGACTGCAAAGAAGAGCTTCGACCTCTGGCCCCTCTGGGGTTCCAATAGCAGCCCCATCGGCACAACCCAAGATTAAAGGTATGGCAAGTGATGATACCTTTGCTCAAGTTTTGGCTAAAGTTAATGAATCTTTGGATAAAATAAGTAAACAAGTAGCAGAGGCATCAGACAAGATTGATCAAAATACAATAAGTATTAATCAAAATACTACAAGTATTAATCAGAATACAGCAAGTTTAAATAATTTGGGCCAGAAAGTAAATACTAATACAGAGACTATTCAGAAATTACTAGAGGAATCGGCCTCAACACGTCAGATTGCCGAGGAGGCTAAAGAAATTGCTACAGCGTCCGTTACAGAGGTGAAAGAGGTTCAAGAGAAAATACCACCATTACACAAACAATTGGAAGATCATAAGTTAACCCTGTCTATGATTGAGTTGAAAGAAAAACAAGTAAATTTAAGGGTCAGATCGTTACCTGAAGTGGAGAAGGACAATTTAGCTGAATTTCTTACGCAGGAATTTTTAGACTTTTGGAATTCAGAATTGGTAAAGGACAGTTTTAAAATAGTGAACGCCTTCAGACTTGGAAAAAGAGGAGAAAAGAAGGTGAGAGACTGTTTGATCACTCTTTGAACAAAAGAAGAGAGGGATAAGATCCTGGGTTTGCATTTCCAGAAGACACTGGAAATACACCAGACAAGAGTGGAGATATTTAAGGACATTCCGAAACACCTTCTGGATCTCAGATCTAACTATAAAGACTTGGTTACATTGCTGAAAAGTAACAGGATTAATTTCAGGTGGGAATTTCCTCAAGGCCTATCTTTTAGTTACAAAGGAAAGAAGAGGAAAATAAGATCGGAAGACGACAAAGACAAATTTTGGAGAGACCACGGAGAAGACCTACAAAAAGGACTATCTCCGGAACCAAAAGACCGTTTGAAAAAAGTGATACCACCGACGGAAGAGGAACAGGCACCGAGATAGGCTTTTCCAGGCAAAAGGGGGCAGAGGGAGAGAAAACAAGAACCTCAAATTCACTAGACCAGGGATGGGGAATTGTGTGGCCCTCTAGATGTTGTTGGATTCCATCACCCCTGCCTGTCGGACATGCTGGCTGAGGCAGAAGGCCATTGGATCTGGCAATATCTGGGAGCCCACAAGATTCCCTGTCCCCGCCCTACACAAACAACCAGGCACTCAGCTGTGTGGCACACCTCTTACCAGAGGGAGGGTCACTCCAGAGGCAGCTGTGGCATGAGGGTGCTGGATCATGCCTTTGTGGGCACATCTGAGGATTAAAGTGGAGTCCCTAGGAAGCATACTTGGAGATCTTCCTTACCACGTGGCTCTCTGGCAAAAACACAACAGTACTAACGGCCATATGGAACCACACCTCAAAGCTGGATCAGACTTCCCAGATCCTGTAGCCTACATCAGGAGGAAGACTGGGGCAGAGGGGCCTAGATTGGGAGTCAGAGCTGCTCTTAGGGCTGCATGTCTGAAGCATGGGCAGAAATCTTTGGGTGTGAGGTTGCATGGAGCTGTCTCTTTGTGTTTTGGTGGTGCCAAGCCGCCAGCCAGCCACAGGCAGGCAACCAACTGGCTTCAGGGGCAAGCTCCTTTGCAAAGCCAGTCTGACTTCACCAAATGCAATGGCAGAGTGACCATTCGGCCCGTGTTCTGCTTCGCTGTGAAATGGCGTGTATTCCTCAACCCAGAGAACCTCTCGTTCAACGTCAAGCTGGTCTAAGGAAGAAAAGCATAAGAGTTAGTCTTGAATCCCCCCACACATGTGGTGGGAGATACCTGCACACCGCACATGTAAAGCACATCTCCTCCCACCCACACCCAAAAAGTCCTGGGAACAATGGTTTGTTAAGGGTGCTGGGAATCGTAGCACTGTGAAAGGAAAACTAAGGTTCTTAGGATTCTTTGGAGGGGGTGGAATGTTGAATACACAGCGGCCACATGGACGGACAGACACACCCACACCCACACATACCCCAGCATAGCTTCAACTTTTAGCACAAAAAGTCTTTTAAAAAAAAAAAATAATATTTATTACTTTTATAGATTACAAAAAGAGAGAAAAAAGCAAAAAAGAAAAAAACAGAAGAGAAAGCAAAGGAGAAAAACAAAAAGAAAAAACAATACAATGCAATATATAAACAATACAAAAGACAACCTAAACTCAAAACTAAACACATTAAACTAAACTAAACAAACCCCACTCCCTAACCTTAACCCTGAATAGAACAAAACAAAAACAATTTAAAAACATACATCGTCTCTTTTCCATACTCTATCTTTCATTCCCTTGTTTCCTCGACCTCCTCTCACCTCCCTTTTTGTATTCCACTTCTATTAATTGTTTCAGCAAATCCTTTCCATCTTTCTCCATTTTCTGTGATATTGTAAATAACGTATTTTTTAACCTTATTTTCCTTTAAAACTAAAATACTTATATGTGCTTAACTCCTTATAACATTTCTGTTAAGCCCATAAAAAATAAAAAATAAAATCATTCCACCATTTTTCTATCACTCATTAGTTTTACCATAAGTCTATATATAAACTTTAAATTTTCCAATCTTCTTCCACCATCTCCTCTCCCCGGTTTTGGATTCTGCCAGTCCTTTCCGTCAATTCCATAAAGTCCATCAACCTGGTGATCTTATGTCCGAGGCTCTTAACTCTTTTCCAAGTCCCTTCTGCAGGTCTTCTTCATTTTCTTCAAAGTATTTCTGGGTATATTTCAAAATTCCTCCAATTCCAAAGGCCCCCAAAACTTCAATCTCCTCCAGGCCCGAGTCCATGTCCCCAAAGTCAGTTAATCCCTGCATAGAGGGCTCTTTCCAACTTTCCTTCTTTAATCCAAGCCGGGATCCATTCCTCAGAGTCTGACTTTTCCTAGATTCAATCATAGAAGGCCTCAACTTATAGTCCTCAATTTGCTTCTGTAAAACCACAGATCTCACTTGTATTATTTTATGTTCAACAACAGCAACATTCTCCTTCTCCTCCTTCTCCTCCACCATTTGTTCTGCCAAAATGGGTTGCTGTACCAAGTCCTGAATTATTTCTGTGTTGGTGTTCGCTTTTTGACTCAAGTTGGTCACTTTCTGATCCAAATTATCAACTTTGAGAGTCATGTCATCCATCTTCTTGTGAAGCTGTCCCAGCGAACAGCTTATCTTGCATAAAACAGTCACAATGGCCTCTCCTGTCAACATTTTAAATAGTCCAAGGTCGCTCTCTGGTTCTCAGAATCCTTATCTGCAACTGGAAATCCCCCAGTTATACTCCTGTAACAGTTTCAAAAGCTCCCTCTAGAGGGAAACAGTCTCCACTTGTATCAATTCTTTCAAGCGCAACTCAAGCATTAAAGATAAATTTTCAGTTACTTTTCGTCTTTTTTAAACGCAGAAAAGGACAATGGAAACAGTATCTTACTCCTATTTAGCTAGCTGTCAAATCCGTTCTGTCAAAAGCACTCTCTCCAAACGTCATCTGGCAGCCCGTTCCCAGGTTCAGAGCAGTGGTAATTTGATTTTTTCACTCTCTCCTGCAGGCTCACTAAATCCAAAATTTCCCCCTCTTCTCCTGCTTCCAAGGGGGGGTTTGTATTTTAAACTGGTGGAAATTTGATCCTTTGCCAAAAGCTTTCAAAGGCTTTAACTTGTAACGTCTTTGCTTCAGTCTATTTACAAAAACGGGAGGCGAACTTCCTGTTTATAACCTTCCCGTTTCAGTGCCGAATTAAAGTATTTAAGAATCCAATTTTCTGTTTTACTCATGAGTAGTTGTTTAAAGTCCAATTGTCCACAGGAAAAAGTCAGCGCTCTCCGGCAACAGCAATGCGGCTTCACTCTGTGAAAGAAGCAGTTGATTCAAAGCACTGCGCCACTCACCCCACGTCGCTCCGGATCCCCAAAACAGGGTTTCCCCGCGAGTAGGGGAGGCGCAAAGGTGCCAGCCAAATCCCACGTCCACAGGCTTCTCCCGCCTGTGGTTTTTAATGGGTCTCCGCCTCGCCGTGGCAGTTCAGACCCTGTTTTCCACGGAGCGGATTCCTCCCGATCGGAGGAAATCCACCATTGCCAGAGGCGCCAACCCGGAAGTCCTTAGCACAAAAAGTCTTCAGCCAGATGTCATGCAACCCTTTGGCAGGGGCAACTTATCATTTTATTGATTTTCCATAACAACAATTAAAAAGGCGGACAATCTTGCAAAGGAGTGTTGCCATTTAAACTGCCGGTGTGACGTAGGAACCCGAACAAAGAGAAGGAACCAACTACCCAGAGTCTGCTTCCGATTGCCCTTGTTCTCCACCTCCCTCTATGCTAATCAGCCGCAAACAAGAGTTCAGATTTGAAAGCCTTGTTATCACCTCATTCCCTTCAATTAGCCAGCTGCTCTGGCAGATGACATCAGTTCCTTCCCGCTCCCAGTATTCCTGCTCCTAACCTGGTTAGCCATAGCCCGGAAGCTGAATCTCAGGGGAACACCTTTGGGCTGGGAAGGGCTCATCTTTTCTGGGCCTCTTCTCCCCCTCAGGAAGGGGTGCTTGGCTCCTGGCCTGTGAAATGCGCTCAAAATGTAAAGATGCCTTCTTTCCAGGGAGCCAAGGAAGAAGGATGGGAATTGAAATACCTCCAAACCTTCCCACTTCAGAGATGCAGGAGTTGCGTCACCTCCAACGTCCTCAGGGATGAAGCAGCTACGAAAAATGAAACATCCCACCTGGGCACGGTTTCTGAGAGAGCAACAGCAGAAGACCCAGACTCTGGCAAGATGAGCATTTGCCCAGTGGATTCTGGCCGCTCCATGAGGGCAGACAAAGGATGACTGCGGTGGCCGCCAGCCCCTTACCACTCCATCTCAGATACAGAACACATTGGCTCTGCCACTCCTTGGCTCTGGCGCCACCTACTGTTGGCCTCCTTGCCTTCCACCCTCCCAGTCCCAATGAGCACCATCCACCCCTGGTCCAGAGGCGCAGAGCAGTAGTTAGGTGATCTTGCACCATGGCAGAACCGTCCAGATTGCGCCCCCTAGCCACGGACAAGTTAGCTCTTCTTTCTGCCTCTCCTCCACCCCCCCACCCATTCAATTCACCCTGGAAGTACAAGTATCGAAAAGTACAATGTTAGAGGTTTCCCCCCACCCCATAGCAATATAATTTGATTCAGCTAGCTGGTCAGTCTACTTTCGGTTTCACTCCTGGCTCCTTCTTAAATTAATACTGCATCAGAAACCTCCCAAGCAGATATCCAAAGTTCTTTGGCATTTCTCCAGTTGTTAATGAGATGTCTCTTCTAGTCCAGGGGAGTCTTTTGATCTTCTTCCAGGAAACCAAGAGTGCAATTTTTTTTAGTCTCCCTTGCTTTCCTGGTGACCTTCAGCTTAAAGACAAACCACTCTGGAGTGAGAAAAACCCATCACACTCAAAAAGCCCAGCTGGAGGGACCTTCAGGGGTGCAGGGAAGAGCAGTTTTGTAGTGGGTTTGTTGCACAGAAGCACCAAGTTCACTAACTGGCTGATTCAGATTGAATCCCATGCAAAAAGAGTGCAATGGTGTGTGTTTCAGCCAGCCATCCAGCTGCTGCAACTATTCCCTGGGTGCCACCACACTATCCTGTCTGTGTGTTTGGAAGGGAATGGGAGCTATGCTCCCCCCGGAGACACTGTTGGGTTGAAATAAACGACAGACGAATGGCAAGTGTCATATCGGAGGCATCTCCCGAGCAAGTCTCGGGGAGTCTCTTTTATTGAGTATTACAGCATTGCCACATATGTGCTTGTTGCTGATTGGTTAACACGAATACAATGCAAAGGTTGAATATAGGCATTAATCATCAATAGATTAAAGGTTGGGAAAGGGAACACATGGTTAGACAGGCATGAAATCCTCCTTGTTAAGCTATTAATATTGATTGATATTGCATGTCTTAATAAACTATTACTAATGATTACTAATGATTGATATTGCATGACTTGAAAGAACATAATAATTGCATTCCGTAGATGTGGTCAACAATGCGTTAAGAACAGGTCAGGGTACACTGTTTCATGAACTCAATGTGAACTGAACATTCCCAGACTCATGTGAAGAGGCAGAACTTCCCAGCATCTCCCCCTTCCTTTTTTTTTTTTTTTTTTTTTTGCGAAATGTTGCTTTGTGATTTCAGGGTGGATGGGACAAAAATACTTCGGGATACGTGGTATGCCAGCGCATGCCCGAAATAAGCCTGCCCACATCTCCCCTATTATTTACAGTTGGTGCTGCCACTTCGCATAGTAGGCAGCAATGATTTTATTAGGTGGCAGAGGAGGAGAAAAAAACTGAGACCAAAGACGCATGAGACCAGGAATGCATTGGATGAAGCAACATAGCAAAATTAATATATATATTATGACAATAGCATATTGAAAAAGATTACGAAGCCAAGTCAGGTTTGGCAACCAGCCAATGAGCCCTGGGTGAACGAATCCCAGAGGCCAGAAAATCCAACGTCCTGTTTAATGTGATGTGTAAGATTTTCCAAATGAGAGATTTGCTTTTGAATGGCTTTAGAATTATCAGTAATATTGAAGCAACACATGTCTTTCACTTGTTCACAGCCATAATGATGCAGCATGAGCAAATAGTCGATAGCAGCATGATTTTGTAAAAGTCCATGGTGAAGTTCACTCTGTTCTTTATTCAAAAGGTGAAGAGCTTGTGAAGTAAAATTCAGAGCTTTTGCTGCGGAGCAAGCTAAAGAGTTAATGTTCATACTATTCCGTACAGCCAATCCAGGGACTCCTAAGAGAGAAACAGCTAAGGAAATATATTCAGACCTACTGGGAAGAGAAACAGAATCATCACAATCATTAGTCAATTCCACAGAGCGGCGATATCGAGAGCGGGACAAATGATGCTTTTTGGGTAAAATGATGGACAAACGGCTTAAGCAGCAGGGTGTGCCATGGCTGATGTTTGGCACATGGTAGGGGAATTCAGCATTCCTTGCGGTAGGACTTTCCATTGATACCGTTCCGTGGGCTGGCTGTTATTTAACACAGGAACAGTGAAAGCAAAGAATTTACGATCCTTCTCCTGTAAAGGGATGGAGAAGAAGCAATCTTGCAAATCTATGATAGCCAATTGATAAGAATGGGGGATCACATTCGGATTAGGCAGACCACACTGCAAAGGCCCCATGGGTTCAAGGATGTCATTAATCTTCCTTAAATCCTGGAGAAATCTCCATTTCCCACTTCTCTTTTTTATGACGAAGATGGGGGTGTTATAGGGGCTAACAGAGGACTCAATATGATTTGCCAATAATTGTTCATTCACCAATTGTTTTAAAGCAAGTAGCTTTTCCCCCTTTATGGGCCATTGTTCCACCCATACAGGGGTGGTGGACTTCCAGTTGAGGGGGAGTGCAAGCTTACTCATTAAATTGAATGGTAGCTTGTAATTGTTGTAGTAGATCTCTGCCCCACAGATTGAGGTGGATTTTCAGCACACAGGGCTGGATGTATGCAATGGTTTCAGAGCTATCAGGCAGAGAAACAGGCAACCACTGTGCGCTTTTGGAAGAGGTTTGAGGTCCACCCACACCCCAAACTGCAGAAGCAGACTCAAGGGGCCACGTGGGGTCCCAGCAATTGCAGGATATGACAGAAATGTCTGCGCCCGTGTCAATCAAGCCTTCCAGAACTTTGCCATTGATTTTATACTTACGAAGAAGTTTCTGTTCACCAATCCTCTGGATTACAGCTAACAGCTGTGGAGAAAGGGGAGAGAGCTGGTGCAAATTACTATCCATAATAGAAACAGTAGGATGAGAAGGGAGCACCACCAAATGCGCCCAAGAATCTCTGAAAGAAGATTGATTTATTGCTCAGATAAGCCTGGCGTC